>NC_143558.1:80914166-81522500 GCF_054136105.1 Typopeltis vanoorti
TCCAAAAACTGCACTGAGCGAAGTTAATATCAAAAAGTGTGTGATTTTCATCAAAGAAAACCCAAAATCGTCCGTGAGATTGATTGAGGATGAATTGGGGATTCCAAAATCAATTGTGCACGACATTTTGACCAAGAGTTTGGGCCTTCATAAATTGAATTCGCGATTTGTTCTCCACAAGTTGACCAATGATCAGAAAACGTATTGAATTGAACACTGCAAGGACCTCATTAAAACCACTCGTAAGGACTCAAACTTCCTTGAAACAATCGTTACTGGTGACGAAACATGGTGTTTTGAGTATGAGCTTGAAACAAAGCGCCAGAGTGCTGAGTGGAGACCACCAGAAGAGGGGCATCCGAAATAAAAGTCGCTTGGCGAAGTCAAAAGTAAAGACAATGCTGATTTATTTCTGCGATTTCAAGGGATCCACAAAGAATTCGTTCTGCCATCAATGGTGAGTTTTATTTCGAAGTTTTAAAGCAATTGATAGCAAGAATTCTTTGCGTATGGCATGAATATCGTGATGCAGGCAGCTGGTCACTTTTGCACAATAATGCACCATCTCAGTTTTTGAACATTGTGAGACAGTTTTTGAGCAAAAACCAAGTTTGTGTGTTGGATCACTCGCCATATTCACCTGATTTAGCACCCTGTGACTTCTTTCTCTTTCCCTGACTTCATTTGCTGATGAAAGGAAAGCGATACGACACCATTGAAAACGTTCAAGCGGCAGTAACCACGACCCTCAACAGTATCCCAAAAACTGATATAAAAAACTCATTTAACAAATAAATTGACCATGCCAAATGCTGTATCAAAGCTGAGGGAGAGTGTATTGATTGAAATAAATGATTTGAATAATTATAATTAGCCTGTGTTTTATTTTCTATCAGAAGTTCGGTTTCTTTTTGGACAGAGGGTATATAGGTGGATACTATGAGAGCTCTACTCCAGTCAGCTCTAATATGATCTGACCATGACTTCTGGATTATGAAAAACAGCCACTGGAAAACTTTTATACCTCTGTAGTTCAATATTTCTGGTTGATTACCAAGTATTGCAGCTGCCTTTACACACTGAAGGTTTTTGATGGCTTTCTACCTCAAGTATTAATATGAACTCCTGATTGCATACTCTGAAGTGCTTTCTATCACAATGCTTTCACTTCTTGTTTCATACAGCAGGTCTTTCAAAGTAATTATTACAGATATTCTAGAATATCTTTAGTTTTCATGTCACTTTTATCATCTCTGATTCTTTTTACAAAATTCCTTCTGACATTTCTAAGCTTTTTCACTCGCCTTCAGAACTTTTAGCTGCTTTCCTGATGTTAATCTTCTATATCTTACTGAAGTCTTCCTGTGAATTGTATTTAGCTATTGTATTGAGCTTTTACACATTACACGGGAGTATATGCTGATACATGTACCAGGAACTTTTGATATATAAATCATCTGTATACCCTTGTGTCTTGAACTAGCATGATGTTGCTATCAACAACAGCAACAACATTAATATAGTCAACAGTTTTGTAGTACACACAGTGAATATCATCTACCACATAAAGACATTTACAAACATGCATACTTCCAGTGTAATTCATCACAGTCTTTTAAATCAGTATGCTGTCCATTCATCCAACGAGGCTGGCAAAAATTACACTGCAGACTAAAAGAATGGACATAACATGATAATATTGAATTTTACAAAGTAAACTGGCATAATGCCACACAAAAAAGTGGTTATAAAGTGGAAGAATGAATGGAGAAAATAGACTGGTAGAAAAGCAAGATCTAAAGATATAAAGGCAATTAATGCTGTATCTCTAGGCTCTCTCTCCTTAACCCTCTCATGCATAAATTTTTATATTCATTTATAAAAAATTATAATGGCATGATACGGTACCATTTAATCTTACAGTATTGCCATGAATTCATGAATTTTGCTAAGTTTGTGTGCTGTATATGTTAAAAATGGTGTTTTAATCTGAGGATATCATGCACTCTAACGCCAGCAGACTACAGACATATTTCTATGGAAATTACTTAGACTAAGGAATTTATTTTCATTGAAAGATATTACAAGTATGACAAAACAGATTAAAAACAATTTATATTTTGCTAAAACACTGCATGAATGATCAAAATTTGGATTACTTAGTACATACAAAAAAGCAGAGCAATTAGAATTTGCAGTAGAGCTGTAAATCAAGAACAGTTATTCTCTTTGCCTCATTTGTATGGAAAGACTGAAAACATTCTGGCCAGATTGAAACCTCACATCTACCACAGATGTATCTTGTTTTACTCTTGCAGTGTACACTCTGCAACGATTGGTATTAGCACCTGTTGTCTTCTTTGGGAAGTGTCCACCGCTGTCAAAACGTTTCTCATGTGGCACAGAGTGAGTTTTGCATTTCTTTAGTGCTGGTGGTGTCTGATTTGAAGGGTGTCCTCGTTTCTTTATACCTAGCTGAGCTAAACCTTGATATATCAAAGCAGTTGTCCAAGCTGACCACTGAACAGTGATGTTCAGTATCCTTCCCCTGTTGGTAACAGGGGAAGGACACTGAATATCACTGTCTTCACTTGAACTGTCACTCTCTTTAGGATCATTTTGTGGCTGCTGATATGTAGGATCATCATCAGAATCACTCATCTCCAAACCATCTTCAGATTCCTCCAACAGTTTTTCAATCTTCTCTTCAGTCTTTTGTGGTAATAGGCCTTTTTTATGTCTGATGGACCTGGCTTTTGGTTACCCATTATCTTAAAAGAGATGATAATGCCAATTATTATCACTTTTACAGATGGATTATCTGTTATCTTATTATATGTGTGTTATCTTATTCTCTTAAGATAACACTACTATTCATTTATGTTTGCAAATATAAAATAAATAAAATTATAAAAATGTTGTACAAGAACTTTCTAACCTCAGACTATTTGCTCATAGATTAGCTTACAAACATATTGACCTCATGTGAGGACAGGTTGTTTTCAAGTTTGTTTTATGAATATGGTAATAAACATGAACAAATTAAATATTTACACTTCATCTACAAGGTATAACAATATATAAAAATATACTAACCTTTCCCGAAGACTCATAAAATCACCAAATTCAAATCAACAAAACAGCAGCTTTTCATTTCCTCCTTGATACCACCATGCACTGCAGAGAGATTGGTATTCCTGTAACTCTGTTGAAACTCCTGCCATCTGGTATGGTTTCTAAGAGCACTTTGGTCTCCCCAGATGAGGACTTAATGCATACAGTAACACTAAATTATGAATGAATAATTATTATGAGGGAAAATATATGTGTCCTCGTATGAGACCCTTATGCATGAGAGGGTTAAACAGTACTGTGAAACTTGAATATGCATAACAATGGAGATGTGTATATATTAATCACATACATGAGATGTTGCATATCCTATAACAAAAAACTGTCAGGTATGAACAAGTAGTTAGGGAAAAGAAAGAACAGTTGTAGTCCTTGGGAAAATGGTGTTAGGAAGAGCTGTTCCAAAGAATATAAAGAAAAAACAAAACAGGGAAAAACATAGATTGTTTCAGTTTTTTCCTTCATAGTAGGAATGCCGAAACGGTAATCACGCCATGAAAAAATTAAAGATACCAAGAAATTATATACCTTTTTTAATCCTTTATCCAAATGTAAGCAAACAAACTTTGCGCCCGAGGTATTTTGAGGACTGTTGCAACTTGTGGTAAAGGCAGTATGACTTCACATCACTTGCCTTAGGATATCTGTATTAAAATTCAGATATCCCACAAATTAAATATATATATATATATATAAATTAAGAAGTTTATTATAAAATTCTATTATTTTATAAAGTTATTTAAACTTTTTTTTTTGTGCCATGAGCAAAACATTTTGAATGTTTTAATTTTGGTCAGCGATGTCTTACTTAGCATATAAATTAATTGTATGAATACATTTATATGATTTATCAAATTTTATTGTATGCTATTATAAGAAAATGCAAAGCTACATTTGTATTCACATTGAGAAAATAATCAAGTGAGTTTACCTAAATGTTACTTTGTGTTACGGAAGTTACTTTGCTGCATTTCGAAGCATGTATAGAAATAAAAACATCATTGATGGATATTTGTAGGTATCAGCTGGCTGGAAGGAGGGAAAGAGAAAATGACAGAGAGAGAAGTGTTGTAATTTATGTGTATTCAATATAAGAAGACTGAACAGAAATTAGAAGAGTCAGAAATGGAAAACAGAAGGAAATCCTTAAAAATAAAAAGTGGGAAGTTTCTGGCAGTCATTAATACCATATAGGATTAATTCAGTTAAAACTGAAAGAAACTTTGTTTTCCATTTCATATAAAAAATAGGCCCAGTAAAGTTTATTTCCCAGTCATAACTTGTTTTGTGAGAAGTTTTCGGTACCGAGATCACATTATAATATAAATAAGGAATTTAACAAAAATAAGTAATATGATTTTTAAATGCCACTTTACACCACCATCCATTGCAAAATATGGTGGTGTGAAGTTAGTTAATATGCTTAATTAAAACTTTATGAAACAGGACATATAGTATATCAAGAATGTCAATTAAAAGTAATGAAGAACTGCACTACCTGAAACAGAACCTTGCACTTAATGGTTTTGAAGCCAAGATGATCAGAAAAATTCTTAATACATCTGTAACTCCATTACTTAAACAAGATTTCAAGAATGCAATCATGATGCCTTACATCATGAATATCACAGACAAAGTGGTCGCATTGCTCTGCAAGCACTACGTTTAAGTGGCTTTTTTACCTTTACAAAAAATATCAAGATTCCTACATCCACCAAAACCTCCACTTCACCCCATGAAAAAATCAGGCATCTATGAGATTCATTGCTCTTGTGGCATTTGTTATGTAGGTCAGACAGGAAGGTCTGCATGTCTGAACATGTAAAAGACGTCAAAAAATGAAGAGAGCATAACTCAGGCCCGACATTCCACACAACTACTACTGGCCATCAAGTATTCTGGCAACAAACAAAAATGTCATATATTGATTGTAACTGTTTTACAAGAAAATTTTTAAAGAAGCTTTGCAAATGCTTAGGATCCCTACATAAGGCAATAAAAATCGAGGCTTAATTTTACATCAAGTGTGATCAGCTTTCATCAAAAATTTAACTGCCACAGACCTAGGATATAGCATGCATGATACCACAGAATGTTATAGCAACAACTAGCTATGTTCTGACATGCATGCAGTAACAAATTTATCATTTGTATTCTTTTTTATCAAATATATTTAACAGTTGTGAAGTTATCTAAAACATCTAATATGTGTAATTAATTCTTAATAGGCTTTTGTTGTGTAAAACTTTTATGTACCACTACCTGTGATGATGTAATTCTTACCAACACACAAAACTTGTCGGGTTTCAATTGCATATATTTTTATTAAACTTTTTATGTACATCATAATGTGGTCTCAATACCAAAAACTTCCCACAGAACTCTTAAACCACAGAAACTTACATTTATTTACATAAATTGATTAATTTAGATTCTCAGTATGAAGGGTGATTCAAAATGATAACATGGTTCTAATTATTTCTACAATGAAGTATGCTAAGACTTTCTTACTTACTCATTAGAATACAGATAATTCTCACCTCATTCCCAATACCTTTGACCTTTCCTAAACCAATTCTCCTTTGCAAATATACTGAAGATGTTAACTTGCAGCATATTGATAACTCTGACCACAGCCTAATTCAAGTTTTCCTTTCCGGAGAATATCTCCGGAACAACCATCCCACTGTTCAACTAATGTGGCCAGTGACTTTTGGTGCTACAATGATACCAAATTGGCTAATTTCCACAATTTTTACTTTTTTTTCATGGTTTTTGAAAGTTTTTCCACTTGGTTATACTATAAATTAAAGATGCCAAGAAATTATATATACTTGGTTTAATCCTTTATCCAAGTGTAAGCAAACAAAGTTTGACCCTGAAGTATTTTCAGGACTGGGGCAAGTCGTGATAAAGGTGGTATGACTTCACATCACTTGCCTTAGTATCCCATAATGCAAAGCACATCTCCTTGGTATAATGCTAAGCGTTATGGGAAGGGTCACTACCCAAACAGGTATTGACCTTTATTGAGGTCTCATTAGAGGAGCCAGACGCATAGGTGATACCCAGGTTGAAGTCATGCAGAAGTCATATTTTTCTGTAAGAGTTGCAAAAAGGTGTCACACCTTATTATTATAATACTCTGGATTAGAGATAGAAAGTTTTTTCACTTTGTTATACTATATATTAAACATACCAAGAAATTATATACTTGGTTTAATCCTTTATCAAGTGTAAGTAAACAAAGTTTGCACCTGAAGGATTTTAAGGACTGGTGCAACTCATGGTAAAGGTGTCACACCTTCACATCACTTGCCCTAGTAAAGCAAGTGATGTGAAGGTGTGACACCTTTTGGCAACTCGTATAGATTGCTAAAGGTTGAAGTAATGCAGAAGTCACATTTTTCTATGCGAGTATATATAATTTCTTGGTATCTTTAATTTATAGTATAACCAAGTGGAAAAACTTTCAAAAACCATGAAAAAAAGTAAAAATTGTGGAAATTAGCCAATTTGGTATCATTGTAGTACCAAAAGTCACTAGCCACATTAGTTGAGCAGTGGGATGGTTGTTCCGGAGATATTCTCTGGAAAGGAAAACTTGAATTAGGTTATGGTCAGAGTTATCAATATGCAGAGAGTTAACATCCCCAGTATATTTTCAAAGGTGAATTGGTTTAGGAAAGGTCAAGGGTATTGGGAATGTGGTGAGGATTATCTGGTATTCTAGTGAGTACACAAACAGATTATTACCAATGGGAAAACCTTGCAATTTCTTCCATTTTGATCAGTGAATCAGAGAAAGGAAGCCTGTTTTGGGTTATGTACATTATCCTCAAATAAAGCTCTTTCTCTCTTTGGATATTTGGAATGCAGAAAATTAAGCATCAGAGATTCATTGATGGAAGTTGTCTAATTTTTCTGATGCTACCAAAGCTGAGAATGAGTGACATGGAATGTGTTCAATTTGGATGATTTGGAAAGAGGTAGTTGGTAAATAATAATATCAGTTTAGTGTAGCCAACTGCAAAGTTACATATTTTGGACAAGAAATATTACACTTCAAGTATTATATTCATGGAAATTGATTGGATGTAGTTGAATCTAAAAACCTCAGTAACTACAATGCTGGGAAGAACACCAATTTGCAGAAGAAATTCATTCTTCCTCCTTCCTTTTCAAATTAAAAGTTTCAAAATTTTGGCTTGAGAGAGCTTATGAGAATATAATCCTTGGTGTCAGAGGTGCCTTAGTTTGTGCTACTTAAAAGACACAAGTGCTGCCCTGACATCCACGTATGTCTTTTATTTGTGCAATCGATAAAGGTATCACTGCTCTGAGAACAGTTTCAAACTGGTTAGCTCTCTTCAGCCAGGCAGAAATCTTAAGCGAGTAAAAACTCTCATTTAATACTGATCCTATGTCAGAGAATTGTATTTTTCATAAGTAAACTCAATTAGTGCATAATAATAATTATCAAAGATCCATACAACATCATTTCAGCAATATAAATTGTACAGAAATGGAGGATATTAAAGATCCATCCTTATTTCAAAGCCAAATATGCAGTATATAGAAACTTCAAATTTTGACCAAAGGTTTCTTAAGGTTTCTGCTTGGTTTCCAAAGAGAATTAACCAGTTTAAAAACAGCTGTCATGCCCGTTACCAAAATCCATCTTCTTCAGTAAGAAATTTATATTCATAACTGGTCTTACTGAATAACCTTCTTTATGAATTTTTGGGAGGCCATATAAATGAGGAGTTCTTCCAAAATGAGTGCACAACTTGTCCATGGTATTTTAATTCCAACTGACAACTTCATCAAGCAACTTATTTAATTGTTTAATTTGCGATTTTGTAGGGTTATGATTGATTTCTTGATAGGTGGAAGTATCTTGCAAAAGGCAGTCTACTTTTCTCTCATAGTCAGCCTTATCCATTACCACTACAGCTTTTCCTTTATCAGCTTTTGAAATAGATATATCACTATTTTTTCTTAATGAGGTTAGCGCACGGGTTTCAGCACTCGATAAATCAACTGGAGGTAATTTGCTTTTAAAAAGTGAGGTAGCAACTTCAAATCTTAATTTATTAGCATCTTCTCTAGAAAGTCCCGACAGATTGCATTCGATGATATGCAAAAAATTGAGATACAGGATGCGTTTAAGTACAACGGCAAAATCAAGGCCTTTAGCTAATGCACTAGTTTCAGTATCAGATAATGGGTGTCCAGAAATATTCACAACCCATTTATTCATAGGAGTGTTGTTAGAGGTAATTTTTTCTTTTTGCTTATGGTATAAAGATTCATATTTTTGCATCAGTTTGCAGGAATGTTTTTCATAAGATTGGACTAAAGATTGTTTAAAAATACGAAGAACGATATGGCCTCCCAAAAATTCATAAAGAAGGTTATCCAGGTAAGATCCATTGTGAATTGTATTGACTCTCCCACTTATTGAATTGCTAACTTTTTGTCACATTCATAAAACTGCCCATACTGGACAATCTACATCTTTTATCAAAAATTCGATACAGTTTCTTGAATA
The DNA here is from genome assembly GCF_054136105.1 of Typopeltis vanoorti. NCBI lineage: Eukaryota > Metazoa > Arthropoda > Arachnida > Uropygi > Thelyphonidae > Typopeltis > Typopeltis vanoorti. Next base: position 80,922,853 of record NC_143558.1, read on the forward strand.
AATCAAGGAAGTTCAAATAAAAGAGTCTGACTTGTTAGTCAGTTTTGATATTGTTTCCCTCTTTACCAATATTCCATTAGCTGACACTATCAACTTACTATATGATAATTACCCTCCAGATATTGCAAAGATTTTTGAATTTGTTATACATTCAGGATATTTCAGCTGGAAAAACAAGATCTATAAACAAGTTGAATTTACTGCCATGGGTAGCCCTCTGTCTCCACCTTTGGCAAACTATTTTTTGAACCATCTGGAAGATGCCCTGTTCTCATCCATTTATCCCCAACCCTCTCTTTGGTTTCGTTATGTTAATGATGTCTTTGTTATTTGGCCACATGCTGAAGAGGAACTTACTACATTCCTACAACAGATCGATAGCCTTCGCTCATGCATTCAGTTTGCCATGGAAAAAGAAAAGGCTGGTAGTTTACCATTCTTGGACATCCTTCTTACACACACACAGCCTCTGGTACTTTATCAACCAGTGTCTATCGAAAACCTACCTTTACTGGCAGATACATTCATCAGAAGTCTGCTCATCACACCTCTCAAAAAATTGGTGTTATCAAGTCTTTAATTAATAGAACACATAAAGTTTGCTCCTCTCCCTCAAGCTTACAACAAGAACTTTTCACTATCAAAAAGTTACAACCCTAATCAAATCCAGCAGATAATTGACTCCTATGTTCTAACACCTCAGGATTCTTCAACAGACTGCAGGGTTCCAATCCCTTATATTTCTGGCATCTCAGAACCAATTGGCAGAATTTTGAAGAAGTATCATCTCAGTCCCACATATTTTCTTCTCAACAAAATTTCTCACTCTTTGCCATCTACAAAAGACAAATTGGCACCTCTATCATTAAAGTTTATTTTTCACTTGGTTAGAATATAATAAATTTAGTTTAATCCTTTATCCAAGTGTGAGCAAACAAAGTTTGCGCCTGAAAGTATCTTCAGGACTGGGGTAAGGCAGTGCAACACCAGGGCGACTCATTGCAAAGGTGGAGCAAGCTACTATTACGCCTATCTCAGTATCGCCCATAATGCAAAACACATATCCTTGCAGATATGTCTAATGTTATGCATTAATGGAAGGGCCACTACCCAGACTAGTTTCGACCTTTATTGAGGTCTTCAGTGGGAGCCAGTCCCAAGTGGTGATACCAGCCAGAAGCATTAGCAAGGTCATCTCTACCTATAGGAGTTGTCAAATGGTGTGCTACCTTTTTAATAAATTACTCTGGATTTAGAGAAGGATGTTGAAAGTTTATTTTTCACTTGGTTAGAATATAATAAATTTAGTTTAATCCTTGATCCAAGCGTGAGCAAACAAAGTTTGCACCTGAAAGTATCTTCAGGACTGGGGTAAGGTAGTGCAACACCAGGGCGATTTGCTCACACTTGGATAAAGGATTAAACTAAATTTATTATATTCTAACCAACTGAAAAATAAACTTTCAACATCCTTCTCTAAATCCAGAGTAATTTATTAAAAAGGTGGCACACCATTTGACAACTCCTATAGGTAGAGATGACCTTGCTAATGCTTCTGCCTGGTATCTCCACTTGGGCCTGGCTCCCACTGAAGAGACCTCAATAAAGGTCGAAACTAGTCTGGGTAGTGGCCCTTCCATTAATGCATAACATTAGACATATCTGCAAGGAGATGTGTTTTGGATTATGGGAGTCGCTCTGGTGTTGCACTACCTTACCCTCACTCCTGAAGATACTTTCAGGTGCAAACTTTGTTTGCTCACACTTAGATAAAGGATTAAACTAAATTTATTATTAACCTTTATCATTAGCTGGCATTTACCAGATACCGTGTGAATGTAATTTAACATACTTTGGACAAACAGGCTGTTCTGTGGAAAAAAAGAATGAAGGAACATCAGCATTATATCGAATACATGAAACCTCCAAAGTCTGGTCTGACACAACATAGTATTTACATTAAACACAATATCCAGTGGGATAAAGCTTGTCTTCTTCATAGATGTAAGTTTAAATACAAATGCCTTTTCAAAGTTGCGAAGCCCTTTTGCATTGGCTAAATTTGAATCGAAATGATTCTCTCCCCCAAAAGTTTGGGAGATACTTATCTTGTGTAACCATCAAAGAAATAGTTTAAGAATTATTTCATAATATTTTATTAATATTAATTTCTAGCATGTGGCAAAAATTTTTAATTGGTAATCCACCGACTGTTCTGTACTTTGTATTCCATTCCTTTTAACTGTTTGTTCTACACTGATGATGTACTGTTAATTTCAGTACGAAATATTTGTACTTTTATTTCATTAAAGTTAATTACTGTAGTTATCGTGTTAAGTTATTATTTATAGTTTATAGTTTTTCATGGGCTCACATTGGTGAGTACAGGCATGGCAAACCTGAGATACCCAAGCATAGTATTTACATTAAACATAATATCCAGTGGGATAAAGCTTGTCTTCTTCATAGATGTAAGTTTAAATACAAATGCCTTTGCAAAGTTGCGAAGCCCTTTTGCAAATGACATAAAAGAAACTGCAAATATAAATTGTGAAATAGATGTAAAAGAAGTCTTGGATTACTTTACAAATCTTTGAATGGATAATACTGATATCAAAAATAATTACACCAGAAACTTACAAAATACCTTAAATGATATGATAAACAATGAAAGAATGAAAGGACAACCTAAATAAAATAAAAAATGGCAAATCAGCAGAAGATGGGATAAACTCCAAACTGTATAAATTGGCTGGAAAAAATTTCAACAAAGATTACTAACATTTTTAAATAAAATATATACAAATGGACAAATACCAATAGAATGGAACAAGCGTAGTAATACCTATATTTAAAAAAGGGGATAAAACAAAACCTGCTAACTACAAAGGTATTAGTTTATTGAATACATGCTACAAAATATATAGCAGAATACTTAATGAAAAACTAAAAATATACAGTGAAAAAATATTATTAGAATGTCAAAATGGATTTAGAAAAGGACACTCTACAATGGATGTAGCTTTCTGTTTAAAACTACTTATAGAAAAAAGAAGAGAATTTAATTAGAAACTCATCTTTTGTTTATAGATTACAAAAAAGCATTTGACAAAGTAAAAAGATATATAATGTTTGATATATTACAAAGAATAAATATACCTAATATTTTACTACATGCAATATTGAATTTATATAAAGATAATGAAATAAAAATATAAATAAATGAAAAGTTGTCTGAAAAACAATCTAAACCAGGCATGTCAAACTCGTTTACCTCCAAGGGTCAAATTAAGAATTATACATAAAATACGCCTAATTGCACATAACACATTGGGGTATCGATCAGCTGATAAATAATTATAGACCTTTGGAATTCCAACATCCATATATTTTTGTTTCAATACAGAATCATACTGAATTTCAATTAATTCCAACTGTAAATACAACAGTTTCAACATCAATTGATAGAGAAGTAAATAGATGAAATTGATTTTCATATTTCTTAAAATCTAAGAATCTTTTGAATTCATTTTCTAATAACTTCATTTGATTGGCATGTTATGAAAATTTCAATTTCGGTGATTTTTGTAATAATGATTGACAACATTCAAAATGGGATAAATTTTCTTTTTGAATTTGTTTTTGCCAAAATAATAATTTCTGTTTGAAAATATTAATATTCTCAAATAACATGGTAACTACTTGATGTTTGCCTTGTAGCTTAAGATTAAGTTGACTAAGGTGACTTGTAATGTCAACTGAAAAAGCCAGCTCCTTTATCCATTGATCATTTTTAATATTTCACATTCATAATTTTTTGATTCTAAAAAAATAGTAATTTCATCCAGCAATTTGAAGAATCGCTTTAAAATTTTATGACTGGAAAGCCATCTAATTTCTGTATAATAAGATAGATCGCTATATTCACTTTCTTTATCTTCTAGAAAGTTACTAAATTGGCGATGAGCCCACGTGCATGAATATAATTTACGTTTTGCTGACATTTTTTAAGGCATGTCCAATATTTAAAACTTTGGAGCATAGTGTTTGCTGATGAATAATGCAATGAAAATGTTGAAAATTATTATTACCTTGTTCTTTACATTTTTCTTTTAAATTTGTAACTCCTTTAACAATACCAGTCATGGCAGGAGCACCATCAGTTGCAAGACAAACTAGCTTTTTTAACGGTAAATTATATTCATTCAAAACTTCCATATGGGCGTCAAAAATATCAACTCCAGTAGTTGTATCGTGTATAGGAATAATTTCTAGAAGTTCTTCATTTACTTTTAAGTTTATATCGCATCCACAAATAAAAACAGTCAGCTGAGCGATATCCCATACATCTGTACTTTCATTAATTGCAAGGGAATAGGTCTGAAATGTTGGAATGATTGATTTTAGTTTGATTCCTTAAGTTCCCGGCATATCATTAATTCTACTAGCAATAGTATTTTGAGATAAGCTTATATTTTTAAATTTCTTTAATTGATCAGGACAACACTTCAACTGCTTTAATAATACATTTGTGAATAAATTCACCTTCAGTGAATGGTTTTGACCTGCTTGCAATTAAATGTGATAACAAAGAACTGGTTTTTACCGTAGCTCTATTATCTTCAGTAGGTTTGGTAAATACACTTTGTTGATTTTGAAGTGTCAACTTTAATTCTGATAATTTATCTTAATGAAGTTTCGCAACATATTTGTCATAGTTTTCTTTATGATTTGTATCGTAATGCCTTTTAATATATTCTTTGCAAACTGCAATATAGTTTCTACATATCAGGCATACATTTTTTTTTCCTTGAATACAAAATTATTGTTACTCCAATTTTTCTTGAAAACTACGATGTTCTTCAATTAATCGTTTTTTATTCATACCGGTTGAAGGTTTCGACATTATTTTTATAAATTATTAATTATAAAGAAAACACTTCACTTTCTTGCGTCTTGAAAATTGCTAACAGCTAGCCTCCGATTGCTGTGGTCAGCGGATGTAGCCGTGTACGTTAAAATTCGATATTTATGCAGTGGTGTGACAAGATTTTTTGAAATGACAAATAGAACATTATTTCCTTTAGAAATTGTAGTGCAGTTTGTCGTTTGTCGTATAAAATTATCTTAAGTGGGAATGTTAATTTTTTAAATATGTTTATTTAATTCGGTGTTGTCAAAAGTTAAATAACCATGTTGGTTGCAAAGTTTGGACGGCCGCATACTACTTTTTGCGGGCCGCGTGTTTGACATGCTTGCTATAAAACAAGGAGTAAGACAGGGATGCCCTCTGACTCCAACACTTTTCAATATTTACATTAAGGAAATATTAATACTGTGGAACACCTTACACAATCAAGGTATAGAAATTTCCCGGAATAACAAAATAAATATGCTATTATTTGCAGATGATCAGGTAATATCATCAGATAAGGAAGATAATTTACAAAGAGCAATATATAATTTAAACATTATAGTAGAACGGTTTGGAATGAAAATTTCCATAGATAAAACTAAAACAATGGCATTTTGTGGATAAACTCCAGTTAGAAGCAAAATAGTTATTAATAATAAAATAATAGAACAAATAAATACTTTCAGTTATCTTGGATGTGAAATATCATATGAAGGAGAAAAAGACATAAAATGAAAAACTTCAATATTTTTATTACAGATTATAGGCTTGATAAATAGAACACCCAACCCAAACATAGTACAAAAAGAAGCATGCTTGAAAATATACAATACTTTAGCAGTGCTCCACATTATTATATGGCAGTGAAATTTGGGCAATAAACAAAGAATAAAAACAAGTGAAATGAGATTTATGAGAAGAACTGCAAAATACATGTTATTATATATCAAAAAAGGAACAAAGACATTTTAAAAGAACTAAAAAGAAAATTAATAGAAGAAAAACTAAACAATTATAAACAAAAATGGAAACCAAATGGCCGACATCCTAAACAAATACTAAAATATAAGCCAATTGGAAAGAGAAGGCAAGGTAGACCTCAAAAAAGGATATTGGGTGGATAATGAGACTGGAACAGACCAATATGCTCTATTCCCATAATTAGTGTTATGATGATGATGATATTTATAGTTATGCCACAGGCACCTTTAAAGATTATAGTTATCACATGGAGAATAACAAAATATATTAACTCACATATGTTTTTTTAAAAAATTAAATGACTGGATACCAAGGGATAAAAGTAAAATATAGTTTATTAGCACAACAAGTTTCATCTTTTAAGAGATTTCTTCAGGTTCATAAAAAAGAGAAAACCAAACAAAAAATATGAAGGAATAAACTCGAAACAAACAAAGCGTTAGCATACACAATTCAGTAAAGCTTTGCAATTTGGACATTTAAAACTGTTCTCTGGATAACCTCATTGTTGGGCATGTGCATGCGTTCAGAATCTTGTGAACGCCAAATTTGGTCAGCACAATGACAGTCTGATAGATTATAACTAAGATTGTTATTAAGATGCATAGAATTAAGGACGATTTCTTTAGATTCCATTATCCTTCTTTTTAGTTCATTGTAGCAATTAAAGATATTATTTGATCTGTCCCATAAAACTGAATGGATGATGCTTTCTTCATTAGTGTTAGCAGAAAACAGAACATGGTTAGACAGAGCACTAGCCTGTGTTCTGCCATATATAACGTCCCTCTTATGTTCTTCAATATGTAGCTCAATGGATTTCTCAGTCTGGCCAAAATATGGTGTATCTGTGAAAAACCATCATACCAGCTTTGTTGATTCTGTTGTCTATTTCTATATTTAATTTACCATCTTCAGTAAAAATCGTGCCTAAGTAGCTGAAATGTTTCACTTGTTCCACAGGTTCTCTATTCACAACACAGTTGACATTTTCAATGATTCTACCTATTTTCATTGTCTTTGTCTTTTTATTGCTGACCTTCATACCATATCTATTACAACAACTATTCAATTTAGTCAGAGAATCTTGCAGACTTGTAGCGGATTTATTTAGAAGTATAGCATCATCCGCATAAAGCAAAGAGCTGACATTTCTCCAAAATTAAAGTTAAAAAATTATGGTGCGAGGTATGTGTGGGGATTTTTGGAAACTAAAGTTTTTCAGGAAAAAACTAAATTGACATAATTAAATCCTCAGCATTCATTATAATTTATAATTGCTCGCATTATTTATGAAATTAATGCATTTGAATTTTAATTATCGTTATTTATGCAATCGGCCGCTCACCTTCATCATGCATTATCTTTGAATCTTGAGTGTGCTTCTGTAATTAAATTAAAACAGTTTCATTATTGCTTGTCCTTTAATGATTTTGGAATCATAAGATCACCATGATTTTAAAAAAAATTGAAAATGGGTGTGAATTACTAGAATCTCCTATTCACTATTGCTACTTCCATTCTCGAGAGTGGTTTTCAAACTGCCCTAATCCAATCTTGAGTCCATCCACCCTTTTTTCTTGACCTCTTACATAAATTCCAGGGGAAAATTTTCCCTTCAGCATTGTTTTCCTTTTGAATATTACCTAAGGAGGCAAGTTTCTTCCATATGCATTAATTGCAAGTATGATGGTGCATCGCAGTTTTTCACTTCCAGTTGTTTGCATTATCACTTTTTTCACTGTTTTCTGTTATTGTTGTATGTGGCATTTCCTCTACTGGTTGCTTTCATCTCTATGTATATGATTGGTGCAGTATTAACAAAAGAGTGCACGACTCAATGACAATGGCAAGTTGATGATTGTTGAGTTGAAATGCTGATTCTCTCCAACCGAATTCCAGAATATCTGAAACTCCTATAACAACGTTCATTATCTATTTCTTAAAGTTTACTTTTTTTTTTAGTCTGTGAAGTATATGTGTAACTTTTTTGTAAAGTAAAATCAGGAGTGAGATATATGTGAAGGTGAGTTACATTCGAGTAAAGCTTCACAGAACAGACAGACAAATTTGTTCATCTGTTCCTTGAAATTGGAGTGCAGAATCGTGGTTTGAGTCAGGTCATTCCAAACAAAATCATCATGGTGCTGAAGCTGCATAATTTTTAATTTTGTAGAAAACAAATTATTTTGTCACCCTATCACTCTTGATTTATCCACAGAAGTTTCAAAATTTTGTGAAATTATGAAATAATCAGGAAAGCAGTTTGCCATTTTTATAATTGAAATACAACTATGTGGTGCTGTATCAGAAGTCAGTTGTTTGTTATGCAAGAGTCAGTTAATTGAAAGGTTGTTGTTTTGAATATCAGATAAATGGCAGATTACTGCATATCAGTATTATTATGCATGGTTAATGAGTCAATTTGTTTCTTATTGGCATTGCTTAGATACTAGAATAATATTTTTGATTCTTGTTTGATAATTTTCTACAGTTGTTTAGTTATCATAAACATTCTCTTGACAGCCCAGTTTCAATACCACAGAAAATCTTGAAGATATTGAATTAGCTTGCAGTAAAATACTTCCTCACTTAAAATCAGAGAAGTTCTCAGATTTGCTTCAGTGTTTGTGGTAAGTGTTGGTGTATATCTATGTTTCCTGTTTTATATTATAACATTTGATGAAGTTTTATAGGGTATCTTAAATGTGTCTCTCCTAAATTCTACAAGTAGTCAGTCGACTTGGCTGAGCAGATAACATGTATATGAATCTTTAGATGATTTTCATTGTCCATCATGAAACCATCACCCTGCTTATTGGAAGTTAAAGTGGCTACATGTTTCATATGCAGTCTGAAGAACAACGTTCCTGGTTTAATTTAATACTCATTCTGTCCATGGTATATTAATATGCCATAGGTTTAGACTTTTTATGTGCAGGATTCACATAAAGTTGTTGAGGCAACTAAAATGTGCACAGTTAAACCGTGTTCTTATTAAGAAGATAAGAGCAAGGATCCTCAATGCAGTAACCCCTTTTACTTTCACAAGTTGTAGTATTATTTACAATGAAGGCTTTCTTTTCATTCTCCTTAATCTTGACAGTCTGAATGAATTTGAATTATATCAAAGAAAGAAAGAAAAGCCTCTAAAAGTTTTGATAAAATGTATTATGTGGATGTGCACTTTAGTGAAGTTACAAAAATTTTGCTTGTGTCTATTTTTTAGCTTTTTTTATTACTGATTTTTATACCAAACTTGTGACAGCAGCTAATCACTTTAGTTCAACAATGCTAACAGTGTATACTACATTTATTTAGGAGTAGACTATCATCTGCATAAAGCAAAGAACTTGACTGAATATCTGTGGTTTTGATACAGCCTTCTAAATGGTGAATAATATTCACCATATAAATGGTGAATAATAGCAGATAGAGAGAGAGCATGCACCCTTCTTTTATGATATGAAATCACCTGATGTGAACATCAAATAATCTCCTTATACAATCTACTCATTCACTTTTAATTTCTGGCTTATAATTGAAGTATAGTCTTTCTCAAAGTGTATAATCTGTGGTACAGTACTGTTTCTTGTAAAAAATTATCAGTCCTCAGAAAATATAGCAATTTGAATATGATGAGCTATTAATACAGAAAAATCTAGCTATTAACAATTAAATTAAAGGAGATAGAAACATATGACTATTGTTTATTTAAGTTCATAACATACACATGGACACAGAAATGCACATTGCCTAACCATTATCAGATACTAGTAGAAATATCGGATATTTTTACTGGTATTACATATTTTCTTAATTCAGCAGACTGCATAATATATATCATATACATGCGATGGCTCACAAAAACTATGCTTGGGGGGGGATAAAATCTGCATCCATATGATATTTGGGAAATATTGGACTATACAAATGCTCACAATATTTCTTTATATCATATAATCACAGCATTTCAATAGATATGTTATCTTGGCACCTAACCATATGCTTGTTTCAGATCCACAAAACCTAAACACAATCTGTATTCCCACAATTTCTCAACTCTTTCTCTTAAAATGAAAATGCAGGTCTTCATAACCCTATTTGGTCTGAATCCAGTTCTTCCACAATTTTTCATAGTCTCTTCTCAAGTATGCTTGCATAGGGAAATTTCTCTACATCATGAAAATTATGGAAATAACTACTGCGTTAGAGTAAAACTTTATTTTAATATAAACCAAAATAAACACTCGGCATTTCGGCCTTCACATTAAGGTCATCATCTGGAGTATACACACATATACAAAGAAACAAGCTACACTACAATCTACATGGTATGCTGAAGTTACTGGCCAACCATTACAACTATTGTCCTGCCCTCTGGTGTAAAAAAAAAAGTTTATTTTAGATGGGTATTATGAGAGCTCCTCTTCTGAAGAGGCTTTTTGAATTCAAAAAAAAAAAAAAAAAAAAAAAAATTACACCTTCTTGTCATACATTTCTTGTCAAATATTTTTTACTCCAGCGGCCTTCCTACATTTCAGATTTCTGATGGCTTTTTCTACATCAAATATTGATACATTCTCCTGTTAAATTTCTGTTGAATATTTTGTGTGACAAAGCAATATACCAGGAGTATCAGAAACAAAGGGGTAGAGTCTGTTGCCTTAATGAATACATTGGGACATTAGATTGTAGGCATTAGTGACACCCGGAGCTTCTGTAGCTCAGTCGGTATAGATGAAGCCCTTTGGTCAGAAAAACCTGGGCTCAATTCCCATCAGTGATCTGAGGAATACCTTTATCTGGTCTCTTTCGATAAAAGGTGAGTTAGCCGGTCTCAGCTAACTCCATGTGAAACTGCTAAATTTCACATGGAAACTGATGTGAAACTGCCTGTTCTAGGGGATGAAATATTTTTCCTCCCCTAGAACAGGCCAACCGGTCCCTTGAACACACTCATTTACAGACATAGGACACATCGGGAGGCATAGGGATAACCACCTTATCCTTGAGTTACGGTTGCAGTTGTGAACTTCAAGAATACCTGGAAAGATTATGAGTGTTTAAGTGCCTGTTAAGACCACTGATAGGATAGGATAGGATATATTGATACCCAGTATATCTAGCATATCTGCCTCTGATAGATATACTAACTATCAAATGTATAGGGCAAAATATTTTTAGGAAGAATAGGAGACGAAAGAATGTGCACCTAATGATATTGGATGATTTGTATCAACAGTTAGTATAGAAAGCTATAACAGCAATATTAGTAAGTTTTCCATGTGGCAGTGAGTTTGAAGCCATCTGTTGTGAGGTGCAAACAAGATCAAATACATAATAGTGAAGTGTTGTTACTGACCTGGTGAATCGGTTGCCAGTGATGATGAAATGTATTACCAAATACAGTAGATAGTTGCGAAACAAGTTATCATCGCAGGTAACTTTAATCATCTGAAAATTTATTGGGTAGCATTGAAATTTCATAAGGCGAATGCCACTGAATTTATTGAGTGTTGAGAGACATCCTTCTCAAGCAACATGTGACAGAAGGAACTCAAGGTCAAAGGGTGCTAGATATGATTACAGTGTCAGAAGGGAGTTTTAGTTAAAGATGGGACTGTTTTGCCTCCGGTTGGTGACAGTGATCATGCTCCACAGAATTGGGAAGTGGCTAAGTTTATGGATGTTCCATTCAAGACAGGTCATATGTTGAACTTCAAAGCAGGAAATTATGACCATCTGAGAAGTATGCTAGTTTCTGTCCAGTGGTATCAGTTTCTATGGAAAGGATATTGACAGTGCTTGGAAAGCATTTAAAAAATTATGCAGTATCAGAAATCATTTGATATTGCATTTCAAAGAATAGAGTTCCAAGAATAGGATAGACAGCAGATTCTTATGAAAAATACGATGCGGAAGGCAAATACCATGTACATAATGATGATATCGGTTATGAAAATTATGAGGAGCAGGCCAGAAGAGTAAAAACTATTGCACAGAAAGCTAAGTCTGAATATCAAAAGAGACTGGCTCTGCAAGTTAAAGACAATCCAAAAGAATTTTATCATTATGCTGCAAGTGAAAGAATAGCTCTGCTGAATGTAGATGGTATGTGGTGATATATGCAGAAAACATTATTCAACTAATGAGTGCCCATTTGGCTAAAAGCTATCAGTCTGGTAAGCTCATTGCTACCTGTTCACTGTATGAAGAAACACAGGTGTACGAGAAAGTGGGTACTGGAGCTATTTGGTCAACTTTTCATTACTTTAGGCCATCAGTATCTCTGGGGTGGTGGTCAAGATTTGGAAAAGTTGGTGGAAGCTGGCATATAGAAATGGTTGATAGAGGATCTATACTTTCAATGAGTAGCATGAGTTTATTAAAGGAAGGTCATGTTTGAACAACTTGCTTGTATTTTATTATAATAATACTGTTGAGTTAGACAAGGGAAATGGATATACCATGATCAAGGCTCAAGAAATACACTTGCCCATGGGAAGTAGTTGCACACAGGACAAAATAGAATATGTTTTATTCAATAAAAAATAAATTTCTAAACAAAATGTTTTTTTTTAACTTTAAAGAACACAGAAAAATATGTACAGTATAAAGGGGCCATTCTAGTAACAAAAATTAATCTAACAAATTATATTTAAAAAAAAAAAAAATTTTTTTTGTTTTTACTGTTCCTATTCTTATTATATACTGACTTCTTGGAATAGTTCTCACACACAAAGGAAATGTTCTCCAAACAACGATACAGCACCACTTATCACTTTATAGAAATCCTGTTAACTTCTTGGGGTATCATCATTAAAAAATGTGAATGGGATGGACTCTTAGGTGCATACTTTTTCTCTTTTTTTTTTTTTTTTTTTTCATTACAAGTAGCATTTTGCATAATTTGTCAATCATGAAAATGATATTTTTGGATTTTACTTTTGCTAATGCTTTTGACAGGATATAACATGAAAGACTGTTGCGTAAATTGGAGAATATGGGATTGGATTTTAAAGTATTAGCATGGATAAAAGGATAACTAAGACTAGCAAATATCAAGAAATGGTATATGGAGATGTGAGTCTGCAATATTTAAGGTGATCGGTGGTGTACCACAGAGATTAGTTATTAGTCCATTGCTATTCAATCTATACATTAATTACATTGAAAAGGATCTGGTTGCTATATATAGCTATTTACTAATGAAAATGTAAAGTTATGCATTTTAGTGTAATGAGATATTCAATGTCATATTATATTGGTGGAATTATCCTAGAAGAAACTGATCAGACTAGTGATCTTGGAGTTTTAGTAGATAAGAAGTTGACATTCAAGGGTCATATAGCAAAGATTGCATATGCAACTCAGAAAATAATTGCAATCAATGCTGAAACGAACCTTGACATGTAAGGATAAGGAAGTCTCCCTTTACAAGGCTTTGACACTACCTCACTTCGACTATTGTGCACAGGCCTGGTTTCTGTGGTGCTGATGCAAAGTAGATGATATCAGGATAGTAGCATAGATTCCATTATCTTGTTTAAATTTTAAATAAAGTTTAAATGTTAAAGTCAAAAACTGGCACTACAAAAAATTTGAAATTCTTCAACATCGTAGTGCTACAAAATGACTACAATTAACAACAAGATCGCGTCATTGTGAATTTATCATCAGTAACCCTAATGGATGAAGCTGCTTGCGTGTTAAGTCGAGGAAATAACTTTGCCATTACTCCCAGACAAGTTCCAAAAACAAAATAATGGCTTCCATTGAACGTGGAATATATGACCTGCTTCCAGCAATAGCCAATAACATTCATTTGGATGTAACCAACATCTTAATCCAATCCAAGCCTCCCAAAAGAGCTATACAGTAATAACAATATTGTTATAATGGAAGTAGACAAAGGTAATGCAACTGTGGTGATGAATATTGCTGAATATGAAAGCAAAGTGCACATACTTTTACAAGATCAATCTACATACCAAATCATAGATCATGATCCTACTAACTCTCAAAAGAATAAAGTTTGCAAATTGTTGAAGAAAGTCATTTTTCCTGGCCAAAAGAAACAATTAACAAACTCAAGGCTTTTCATGTTAACACACCCAGAATATATGGAGCACTTAACATTCACAAATAAAGCACACCCCTATGCCCTATTGTGGATAGTATAAACAGTCCTACATAGAAACTTGCTAAACATTTTGCTAAATTACTAGCCACCCTCACAAATAATTCTCCTTCCTTTGTTAAAAAGTTCTTTCCTAATATCATAATCTGTGATATGATACTACTGTTGATGTTTTTAGGATTTGTTCCGGTAGGTGACTTTTCACTGTTTGCCCTGGTTCCCTAACGAAAACAACGGGGGCCTTGTTTAACCGGGTGACTCCCCAGCTGGCATAAAATTCTGTCATGTTGTACCATCATTTTTTATTTTGGAACAAATCCTAAAACCCACCCCAACTCAACATCACCAGAGTTCAAGATTGGTACCATCAACATAAGAAGCCTGAATGGCAAAGAAATGAAGCTAGCTGAGGAACTGGATGAGTACCAGATCGACATAATAGGGGTGATTGAAACAAAAAAAAAAAAAAAAAAAAGGCAAAACCTGGTAAGATCTTTCTGAGCAATAAATACAAAATATTATATTCAGGCAATGACAATCAAGGAAAAGAAGGCGTAGCCATAGTATTCAACACTAAATACGAGGCTAATCTTCTTGAATGGCAGGCAGTCTCAAGTAGAGTGATGTGGGCAAAATTGAGAATGGGGAGCTGGACAGCGAGACTTATTTGTGCCTAATGGTCCCACAGAAGACTCTACTAAGGTAGAAGTCAAGGAATTTTTTGAGGCTTTAGAGAAAGCAACTGACACAGTGAAAAAGGAAAAGTTGTCATTTTTGTGGATCTAAATAGCAGAGTAGGAAATGATTGTCAGACATAAAAAAAAATATATTGGTAAAATTTGGAGAAAAGAGCAAAGCTAATAATAATGGCAAATACATGTTGGATTTCTGCTCAGGATATGGACTGATTATTACTAACACTATGTTCCAGCATAAAAATGTGCACAAATTCAGATGGAGAGAAGAGGCAAGGAATAAGAAAAGTCTCATTGACTATGTTATTGTTGATAGTGATGTTTTCTCCCTGGGGCAGGACACCAGAGTGTACAGAGCATTGAGCAGGATAAAATTGAATTTCATATTGAAAAGAAGAACATGTAAGAAAGTTTTAAAGTGAATACAAGTTTAGCAGCTCTCAGTTGTAAAATATACAAACATTATTCAAGAAAAAATGAAAGAGTTTGAGAACAGGAACCAAACCTTGGAGATTCAGTGGCAAGCTCTGAAGAAAACACTGATTGATTCAGCCAGAGGCATGTGGTGAGGTTGTCTGAAGGGTAGAAAAAGCAGAACTCCATGGTGCACACAGGAAGTTAAAGAGGCAGTGAAAGAAAAGAAGAAAGTATATCAAAAGTTACTGGCAAATAAGTCAGCTTGTGCTCTTAGAGAATACAGAAACAAACGTAAGAAAGCTAAAAGAAGCTAAAATATAAAACTAGCTAAACAAAAGTCATGGGAGGACTTTGGTAGGAACATAGAAAATAAATATCAAGAAGTGGCAAGGTAATCTGGATGTTGTTGAAAAAGCTCAGAAAATGGAGGAAAGAGTGCTGTAAAAGGAATTAGAGGTGATAAAGGCGACATGAAAACAGGAGAAAAAGACGTCCTTGAAGTATGGAGTAATTACTTCGAAAAATTGCTAAATGAAACAAGCAGTGATGATAGCACAGTGGTAAAAAAAACACTGAGCAGGCATGCAGTTAGGAAATACATAACCATACTTGAAATAGAAAAAGCTATCAAAATCCTGAAATGTGGAAAGGCAGCAGGAGTAGATGATATTCGACCAGAAATGCTTAAGTATGGAGAAATAAAAGTCTTACAGTGGCTGCATTGCATGAGGGACAAATTCCAGATGATTGGAGTAGAGCTCTCATAGGACCCATATGTAAAAAGGGAAATAAAACTGAATGTGAGAATTACAGAGGTATTTCTCTACTGAGTGTTACTGGTAAGATATATGCAAGTATACTTGAGAAATGTTTGAAAATGATTGTGGAAGAGAAGCTTGGTGAAGAACAAGCTGGATTCAGGCCAAATAGAGGCTGTTAGGATCAGATTTTTCTTTACGACAGATAGTTGATAAATCATGGGAATATAACAAAGATCTATATTTAAGTTTTGTAGATCTGGAGAAGGCATATGACAAGGTGCCAAGAGAGAAGCTATTTGAAACGCTATAGTTATATGGTGTCATTGGGGCATTATATCAAGCAATACTTTGTCCTTATTTGAGTTGTAAGTCAGCACTTAGAATTGAAGGAAGTACAGGGAGATGGTTTAATGTTAAATCAGTTGTCAGACAAGAATGTACATTGTCCTCTCTGTTATTCATTATCTATATGGATCAAATTATGAAGGAAAGTGATATTAAACCTTATATCAAAATTGGTTAATGTCACTCTTTGCTTTATGTGGATGATGTTATACTTCTAAATAAATCTGCTACAAGTCTGCAAGATTCCGTGACTAAAGTGAATAAATGTTGTAATAGATATGGTATGAAGGTCAGCATTTAAAAGACGAAGGCAATGAAAATAGGCAGAAGTATTGAAAATATCAACTGCTTTGTGAATGGAGAACATATAGACAAGTAAAACCAACTTTTTTAGATTTTTAGCATGATTTTTAGATGGTAAATTAAATATAGAAATAGACAACAGAATTAACAAAGCTGGTATGGTAGTAAGAAAACTCAATAAAGTTATATGGAATAAGTGAGAAATTAGTCAAAACACTAAATTAGCTATATACAAGACAGTGTTCACACCAATTTTAATTTCTGGATCTGAGATCCTATAATGCATAGTATTATACAAAGCTGAAAGAATGTGTGTTTTGTATTATGTGGTACTAAGGCAATTAATGGAAGGTCGTTAGCCTCTACATACAAGTACCTGAGTTGTGAAGATAGTTTACAAGAAAACCCGGTTTGCTTACGCATTAAAAAAAAAAAAAGGATTAAACAAGAATATAATTTCTTGGCATTTTTCATTTAATAAAGTTAACCTATGAAAGCTGCTCAACTTTGATTCACTTTAAAACTTTCATACACTCTTTTGCTTTGAATATGAAATTCAGTTTTATCCTGCTCAAAACTAAATGGTCATCATTTCCAATTTCAAATCCTCTGTATACTGTGTTCTGAATCAGCTCAAAGATATTGCTACAGTGATTACACAGTCAACGAGACTTCTTATTTTTTATATCTTCGCTTCATGTAAATTTGTGCACATCTTTATGTTGGAACATGGTATTAGTAATGATCAATCCTTGTCCTGATGAGAAGTCCAGCAGGTGCTTTTTTTTTTTTTTCAAACTCAAATTTTTCCCCAAACATTTTGATATATCTGGTAATCATTTCTTTCTTTGCATTTGGATCTCCAACAAGGACTTTGGTTTCCTTTTCTTTTTTGTCAGCTGCCTTCTCTAATGAATTGAAAAATTCCTCTGCTGTTTCCTTTGTAAAACCTTCTATGGAACCACATGAACAACTAGGTCTTATTGTCAAGTTCTACAATCTGATATTGAACATTCCTCTACTTATTTAATATTGCCTGCCATTCAAGAAGATTACCCTCATATTTAGTGTTGAATACTATAGCTGCTCATTTTCCCTGATCATTATTCAGGGAAAATGAGCAGGCAATTTCCTCAGCCTGAATACAACATTTTGTATTTGTTGCTTAGAAGAACAGTACCTGATTTTGTCTCCTTGGTTTTGGTAACACCTATTATGTCAATCTGATAGTTATCCAATTTTCTTCTAGTTCCATTTCTTTTCTGTTGATGGTGCCAGGTCTTGATCTCTGTTGATGTTGACTTTTGTTTTAGTAGCTGACTTTTTTTCTGTGTGCTCTGGTCCCCTCACCAGAACAGTAGGAGCCTTGTTGGACTGGGAGGCATCCAACACTGGCATGAAATTTCATCATGTTGTAGCCATCATTTTATTTAATTATGCCAGTAAGGATACAGTCTGGTAAGCTAAATCCCAAATTGCCAGCCTATCCTTGTTCATTCAGTATCCAGGTGGTTGTTTACTTACAGAGTGCACCACAAGAACATGAAGATGGAACGTTAGGTCAGAAGCTTTGGTTGGTTCTCTGCATTCTTCTCATTTCCTCCCAGTTATCTAGCTTTGCTCCTTGAGCACCCCCTGTTCATTACTAATCAGCTTAAATTGGTTATTTTGTTACTCATTGTCACTGTTATTTTTATGCTGTCATCTTTTTTTGTAACTGGAGGTGTCACATAATAATAATAATTTTTTTTATATATTTCCTCACACTGATTACTACAATGGATTGAAACTTGTCATGCTATTCTTTAGACTATAATCTATTAAGCTTGATATTGCTTATGTCAACTGTAATTGCTTGTTAAGCTATATTTTTGTTAACTCCCAATGGTGTCATAACATGGATGATAAGGCATTAAATATAATGTAATTAATAAAATTATATTTATCATCCCTGGCTATCAGTACCCTTCTAAAAATCCAAGAATTAACTATTATAACAGCACTATGGCATATAATTTAACAAGGACACATTAATGGGATTAATCAGCAGAGTTTGGTAGATAGGAAGAGTGATATGATTGATATAGAGAGTATATTAAGTATTGCTTACCACATGAACAGGGAAGGAAGGATTCATCCTAGAATTTAAGCAGGGGAGTTAGAAGTAGGATTTTTGCATTTGATAAATGTATATAATGAATTGCCTGAGTGGGTAGGGAAAGTTAATAATGCATTGCCTGAGTGATGAATGAGTAGATAGTGAATGTTTTTAAAGTATGGTATGCTAAGTTTTTGTGAGACTTAGAGCAGATCTTCTAGTATGAGTCCTTCACTTGGTGGGGGGGGGGGCTTCCTGTCATAATAATAATATACATCTTTTGGTTATGTGTATTCTGTATTCAGCCTAAGTACTTATTTTGTCAATGTCTTTCAGTTGTCATTCAGTAATTTTATGTTCCTCTGGCTCTGGAACAAATAGAGATACGATCTCATTGCCATCTCTTGGAAGTATAATGTGGTTAGGTGATGTTCTTCCTGTCCTTAAAGAGGGAACACCTTTTCCAATTTTGGTATCGCTTACACAGCTGTTAATTACCTGGACAAATATTCATCACAACTTAAATAGAGAGGTATGTTCTTGTGCATTGATAAAATTGTTCTTGTACATCTTTAATAATCAACAGTTTCTATATCTGCATAAAGCTGTGCTTAAGAAAAGATTCAAACTAAATGATACTGCATTATATGGTTACTTTATGAATTTAGTGTCACATAAATTTTATCATGTTGTTATTATTATTATGTGACCTCCAGGGAGTCCAAAGACTCATCAAGGGAGGGCACCTACTCTACAGCTCTCTGTATCCGCTACTCAATTCCCCAACTACAATGAACCGTAACTACACCAACGGCATCTGCTGCCCGCCACCACCAGTATTTTCACAGACAATCATAAACATCCATGCCCACGACGGGATTTGAACCTGCAGCCTTTTGGTGCTGAAGAGTGGATATGCCAACCAGTCCGGCAGACTGGTTTCCTTCCTCAGTAATAGCTAAAACCACTACAAATAAGATATGAAAATCTGATGCATGAGTAATGTTAATGCCTTTCATTCCAAGAGCTACAACAAAAGGACAAAACAGAATTGTAAGCTCATGCAATCAGGAAGAAAGATAATTAACTAAAATCCTGCTTCACAGAAAAATGTATTTCTGAAAAGAACACATTAATATGATGAATGAATGCTAAGTGCCATCAAAGCATCCTTATAGAGGATAAAGTTTGACATCTAGATTATTTTGCGTGAAATCATCAGGGAGCTAAAGTTGCAGAATTTTTGATTTTGATGAAAACAGCTTATTTTGTTTCCCCATTCTTTTTAAGAAGAAATTATCATTATTTTTTTTAAATTTTTTCCTATTATTCTGTTAATTATAGTAGCCATTTTTATTTACACACCTATATAATTTACACAATTCTGGAGGATGTTAAAATTAATCAACTTATTTCCAGATTGTACAGTTTCTCATTTTGCTAAGCACTATCCAAGCATCATCCTTACCCTTATAAAAGATACAAGGCTTGACATCTAGATCACTTCAAGTGAAATCATCAAGGGACTAACCATATTTGCAGAATTTTTGATATTGATAATTATACACCTAAACCTCTTTTTACGCGATAGATACGTACCTAAAAATTACACGTAAAAAGAACTGCTGACTCCATAGAAAAAGTGAAGATTGGTTCCAAACCTGAAATATAAGCAAAATAATGAAAAAAAAACAAACATTAAATTCGTTAGGATCATAAGATTTTTATTTACATTTTATGGAGAACACACATACATATAATGAATTTTAATAACTTTAAAAAAAACATATTCATTTCAGTTGTTTGCTAAGGATTCTATAAAAAAATTATGTTATTCGCCATCAGTTTCTGACAATAAACGCGAAAGCTTTTGTTTTCGTGAGACTGTAATATCACTAGAACTACTAGATATGGTATTATCGTCATCGACTTCCGTCTCAACTTGTGGAATTCTTCTTGTCATGTCTTGAACAAAAGACCACTGGTTGTTTCAGTAATTTTAGGCATGAACTCAGTTACTAATCGCTGTGTTGATGCTTTAGATAAAGTGTGATATAATTCTCTGTATGAAAACAACTTTAGCTCAAGTGAAAACTTCCCAGTTCTTCATTTGGATCATGTCGGACAAAATAATTGCCTAAATTACTGGCCAGTTTAAGACCTTCTTTAATAATATCAGCAGTAAAAGTAGGATTATCTTGATCATTATCATTAACTTCGCTTTCAGGAGTCTCAGAAACAATCTCCACTATTTCGTTTTCGTTAAGAGGTTTATCAATTAACAATTCTTCGATATCTGCCGACGTAAGATCATTGAATCCTTCTCCGCCAATTTCACATGGCAAACTTATTATATTGGGGAATTCTGCAGTATGATTGAATGGAACAGGAGCATTCTCTTTAATACATGCAGGCCAAATAGCTTTCCAGCATGCATTCATAGTTTCTGGTCTCAATTCAGATAACGATAATCGAACCTGATCAATACAATCCATAATCGAAAATTTTTTCCACACATCCATAACTGACAGTGTTTCATCATCATTTAGCTTGTTCAAAACATACTGAAATGTTCGTCTGACATAATATGTTTTAAAAGTCGCAATTATACCCTGATCTAGAGGTTGTAGCAATGATGTGGTATTGGGCAGCAGAAAAAAAATTGCACATTTGGGTGTTCTATGGCAGGATGGCCGGGTGCATTATCAAGAATCAAAAGCACTTTAAATTCGAGACTCTTGTTATTCAAATAGCGTCTAACTTCTGGCACAAAATGTTTGTGGAACCACTCAGTGAAAATATCAATGGTCACCCAAGCTTTTTTGTTGGCCATCCAATGAACTGGCAATTTTTGAAAATCTACGCCTTTCATTGGCCGTGGTCTTAATGATCGATTTATGAGCAGTGGTTTTTAACATCCGATCTCCTAAAGTGTTCGAACCAAATAGGAGTGTTATGCGATCCTTTGCTGCTTTGAACCCACCAACGGTTTTTTGCATTTCTGATACGTAAGTTCTGTTTGGCATTTTTTTTCCAAAAAAGGTCAGTTTCATCGATATTACAAACTTGTTCACGAGTGTAACTTCCATCATCAATTATTTTAGCAAGTTTTTGTGGAAATGCTTTAGCAGCTGTTTCATCAGCAGAAGCCGTTTCACCTTTAATTTTTATATTATGAAGAGCATGTCTTTTAATAAACTTAGCCAGCCAACCATTGCTTGCATGCAATTCATATTTTTTCCTCGATTTAGATGAAGTATCTGGCTGCAGTTTTTTAATCTGTTTATAAAATCTCAATGCTGATTACTTGATGGAATTTCCATCAACTGGCATTCCTTTTTGTACATTATCTTCTATCCACATCACTAAAGCTTTTTCGGCCTTTTCTAGAACATCTCTTGTGTATGATGATAATTTCTCACTCAATTTTCTACCAGAACATACCGCTTTTCTAATAGTCTCTTCATTTTTCTTTATAGATCTGACAGTTGATTCACGGACTCCAAAATGCTTACCCACTGCCGTCGCACCTTCCCCAATTTGAAGACGATCTAAAATTTGAATTTTTATATCCAAGGAAACAGCTTTCCATTAAAATCTTCGGTTAATAAAATGAAAGTTTGAAAATTACATATTATTTCTTGGCAAAATTATTAATTTTATAACGTGATTTTTATTTTGATTTCACTTAAAAAATGCAAATGCAAAAAATGTGGCAACTGTATTGTCTCCTCAAACACCAAATTCAAACTGTTAAGAACTGGTTTTTTTATACGCAGTCAGTTATGTAATTCGGGGAATTCCCAATAAATGAAATTCATATGAATTTAGAATTTTCTTAATTGAAACGAGAATGCAAAAAAAACCAACCCAAGGAAATGCGATTTTACTGCAGATCTCAAAAACTCACAAAAGACAAAAAATCTACCCACATAAAACATCAAAAATCCAACCAAACAACCCGCCAACATTAATTCTTACCAAAAAAAAAAATTTCCACATCCACTTCACCAACATCTGTGATCTAATTAGCAATATAAATGTTATGTAATATAAAAGTAATCTTGTTGCCGCCGATAATCGACATACAAGTATATTCATAGTTGGCTTGTGAAGCTCATATACCAACTACGAGTATACTCGTAGTTGGCAGCGAACGTGTTAATAGCTAACATTGTAAACAAAGCAGGCATAATCATTCAGTCGTGGTGAAATAACCTTTGATGCTTAAGCAACTGCTACAGTTTCAAATGTCTTTCATAGGACAGCAACATTGCAGACATAGTGGTGGCATCCATTTTGATTGTATTACTTTCGGTGAACAGATGAGCTCATCATTTGTAGATCAACTTTTCCTCTCTTCAATCGAGAATAACCAGAAACCCCTGTTTTGATTAGCACATATAGATTGCATCAATTTCCTGATACATATCCTCAAGAAGCATGTGCCAAATAGTATGATAGTAATACATGATTAAGTTTGTATTGTAGTAACTTATTCTGAATTAGCTCCAAATAATTCTGTCATTTGGCAGGACTCCAGTATTATTATTATTATTATTATTATTATTGTTATTATTATTACCCCAAGACCTCATGGAGTCAAAGACTCATCTGGGAGGTTCTTTTATCACACACACAGCTCATCATACTGTGCCTTGAACACATTCAAATTTCTTGCAGACACCACCCTCTCAGGCAAGGCATTCCAATCATTCACAACTCTGCACGAAAAAACCTGCCCCTCACTCCCCTACTCACACCTTCTGTATACAGCTTCCACGGATGACTTCTGGTTCTCCCCTGATCTCCCACTATTTTCTGTAGAACTTCTCCACCATTGATCCTATAACAACCCCTTACCAACTTGTAGGTCTCTATCATATCTCCTCTCTTCCTCCTATTCACAAGACTCTGCAAATTATTCTCGATCTTTCCTCATACTCGACATTCCAGAGGTCAGAAACTACCTTAGTCAGTCGCCTGTGGACCCTTTCTAACATCTCTTCATCATTCTGAAAACCAAATCTGGGCACAACAGTCCATGTATGGCCTAATCAAAGCCTTATACAACGGAACAAGAATCGTCCTACTTCTACACGTCAGTGTCCTCCGCATCATTCCCAGAAGCCTTAGTGTTGTCTTCACAATTTTGGCTATGTATCCCCTAAATTTTAGATCCTTCTCCACTATCACCCCCAGATCTCTTATTTCTTCTACCTCCAACAATATATCCTCACCAAGCATAAATTCTGCATCCCATCTTTGTTTTCCAAATTTTAAAACCTTACATTTTGTAACATTGAACTCACATCCCCAATCAATCACTCAATTTATTCAAGTCTTCTTGTAAGGCCACAACATCTTTGCTTCTCTTCATGGTTCGTCCCGACTTTGCATCATCTGCAAACAACTGAATATCTCCATCCAAATCTTTCATTAATATACAAGTTAAACAGTAATGGCCCCAAAACAGACCCCTGAGGCACTCCACTAGTGACTTTACTTTTCCTGGATATCGCACCCCCATACACAACTTGTTGATACCTATCAGATAGCCAGTCTCCAGTCCAATGCGCTAATTTAATATCCAACCCCATCTGCTCTAGTTTGACTGTAAACTTATCATGAGGTACTCTATCAAAAGCCTTTGCAAAATCCAAGTATATTAGTGTATCCTTCTCCTCTGTCCAAGAAAGCAGTCACTTGATTGTAATAAGTAAGTAGATTACTAAAACATGACCTCCCTTTAGCAAATCCATGCTGTCCATCAAAGATAATACCATTGTTGTCAACCCAACTCTGGATCCTAGTTCTCACAAGCTTCTCCAGCAACTTAACCACAACACCTGACACACAGATAGACCTATAGTTTAATGCTTGAGTTCGATCACCTCCTTTATGAAGTGGCACAATCTTGCCCTCCTTCCACTCCTTAGGGACTTGACCGAGTGCAAGACTCATATTAAAAAAATATGTCAAGACAGGTGTCAACTCCCTGGCACATTCCTTCAGAATATGTGGTGATATATTATCAAGTCCCACAGCCTTATTAACATCTACTTTACTCTACTCCCCATACGCCTCTTGCTCACTTACAGTCAGTCTCTCCTCCCCATCATCAACTGCTCTCAATCTCTCCATGAAGTCACATTCACAAGATTGAAAGATCTTTATGAATTGCTCATTATGTATCTCCACCACACATTCTGCAACAGCTGTCTTTATATCATTTTCTCCTATCAATGTCATCCTTCCATAATCATTCTTTCTTTTGCTGGCTACATATCGAAAGAACTCCTTAGGATTCTTTTTAGCTTCATTAGCTAACTGCTGTTCATACTTCTCTTTAGCTGCCCTCACCAACCAAGTGTCACCCCTCCTTGCCTGGTCTTTTTAGACCTCATAGAATTGGTCTACTAAGACAAGGAAAAAAAATTATTTTCACTTCTCTTATGCTGCCTCCAGAATGCCCTCTTTCTCTGTATCGCATGCTTAATCTCTTTATTCATCCATCTCACACCTACCTCATTTAACTTTCTCACCCTTGGAATACACTTAGACATTGCATCTACTGGATAGTTTTTGAAAATTCCCCAAACTGCATTGATCTCTTTTCCAGCTAACTCATTCCATGCTACACCCGCAAGCTGTCTCCTCAGCTCTTCGTAATCACCCCCCCCCCCCTCTTGTAGTTCCACATATACGCTTTTCTCACAGAGGTCTTCACACTGCTGGCAACAACCCAGGTAATCACCTCATGGTCACTCTCACCAATTGGTGGTGATTTGACACCTCATTTATAATTACATCCTCTAATGAGATGACCAAATCCAAGACCCTTAATCCTCATGTGCCCTCTGTTACATACTGTCTGAGGTAGCTATCCCTCAAAAACTCAAGAACCTCATTTTCTTTACTTCCAGTTGCTATCTCATCATTCCAGTCTATATTGCCATAATTAAAGTCACCCATAATGATCACCCTTTTCTTATTTACTTGGCTAATTTGATTGTACATTTCATTATCACCACCATCAACATTACCTGGTCTATAACAACATCTGATAAAGTATTCGATTCCATTCACCTCTATCTCACACCATACTGCCTCAAAACCACTGGCACTATTTCCCTCTTGCATCTCTACTTTGTATGGACATAACTCTTTCTCTATCGTTCCATTGAAGAAGATGAATGATGGATACTGGCTGTCCTTAATTATATAAAAAGAAAAAATCCAAAACTAATGAATGCAGAAATACTCGACATAAGAAGCCAGATAATACCACCAAAAAGAAATAATGAAACATTCCTGCAGTGCAGTTGTCGTGGATTCTGTTAAAACATTGACGACATCTAGGCTCTCTTGCAGAAATATAAACCAGTATATATATAAGGGAGATGGTAAATCCCACATTATTGTACAGCCGGGTACGAAACTCGGATCGAAATCCATCAAATCCTCGAGTTTCATGCCGAAAAAACTATCGGCGAGCCCGAGTGTAAGTAATCACTTGGGAAGTACAACATCAGGGCAACTCGGAGCAAAGGTGGAGCAAGCTCTGTCACTGTCCTTAATATTCTCTCATAATGTAAAATGCACCTCCTAGGAGATGTATTACTGTTTTACATTATGAGAAGAGGTCACTACCCAGACCGGTTTCAACCCTTTTTGAGGTCTCATCAGTGAGTAGGTAGACCTGGAATATCAAGGTTTTAAGTGAACCGAACTTACATATACCTCTACTAATGAATTGCTAAAATGGTTTACTTATATAGTAGTAATCAACCAGTGTATCTTTCTGCTTGCAGGAAACATATCTAAAGCTGAGAGATAATCCAACATTACAAAATACTATCCATCATTCATAAGGATGGGACAGGGATTGGACCTGCCCATGGAAGAGATGTGATCCTTGTTGGCAACCATGCTTCCTTCCAGCAAGTCTCACTCGATACGAAAGTAGAAGCAGTTGCTATCCAACTCTCAGTCAGAACACTATTAACAATATGCTGCATCTACATCCCTCCTGCCACTGAAATCTCTCAAGATGACCTTGATGATGTCATATTGCAGTTACCATCTCCTTACTTTTGATGTGGGATTTAAATTGACACAATACTCTGTGGGGTAATGCTTGAGCAAACAGCATAGGAAGAGTTGTTCTGCATATGTATGTTTCACAACAATAATCTCTCCCTCCTAAACACAGGAAGCAATCTCTTCTTCCATATTCCTGCCCGAACATTCACTGCAATAGACTATCTGCTCATCCTTCCTTTTCCCACTCTCTAGATATACTGTACTACCCAGCTCTCTATCCTTGAGCACAATAGTTGCACAGTTACTGATCCAGCAATGATTGCTGACACACTTAGGGAGATTTTTGCTAAAATATCAGGAGCATATACTTACCCCCCCCCCCCCCCAGTTTCTTGCCTAAAATGACAAAGCAGAAAAAGAACAAAGTTAGTTTTCTTCGAAATGGCACAAAGAATACAACAGGCTGTTCACTAAAGAAGAAATAAAAGCTGCTATGCTTAAATGCCATCCAACTGCTGTCAGACTAGACAATATGCATCACAAGATGGTAAAACATTTGCCAATATCATCCATGGATCAACTGTTGCACCTTTATAATGGAATTTTCTGTGAGAGTATATTTCTGGATACCTGGCAAAAGGCAATCATAATTGCCTTTCCTAAGCCAGGGAAGGATCTAGAATTCCCAAATAATCATCATCTAATTGTTCTGATTAGCTGCTTGTGCAAAATTCTGGAAAAATTGTTAACTCTTGTCTTTTATGGTTTCTGGAGAGAAACAACTTTTTTTTCAGAACACAATCTGGTTTCCAAAAATATATCAGTCTACGATTGGTCATCTTGTTTGTCTGGAAGTATCCATTTAAAGATGTCTTCCTAAAATGTGAGCATCTAGTATGGAAAAAACATACAACTCTTCTTGGAGATCTGGAATACTGAAAAACCTACAATTTGATCTCAGAGAGAATCTCCCTCTTTTTATGAAGAACTTATTTAACTGAATCTTGTCTCTTATTGTTCTGCAGAGAAACAACCTTTTTTTTTTTTTCCAAAACACAATCTGGTTTTCAAAAATGTCATTCTATGACTGGTTGTCTTGTCTGTGTAGAAGCATCTAAAAACTCTAGTTCCACAAAAACATACAATGCTCTCTCTCAAATCCAACACCACCTCTTTATGGAAGCTTCACTTAGATGTATGCTTATGTTGGATGCCATGTTGGGATAATGAAGAATTGGAAGAACCAAAAAAACTACATTTTGATCTCAGAGAGAATGTTCCTTTTTTATCGAGAACATTTTATTTAACTAAATCTTCCAAGTCTAAGTGGGAACCACTCTCTCTCCTGACCATATAACCATGAATAGGAAATACCACAAGGTTCATGCTTTTTTGCAAATAAGGTTGATTTGATAATAGAGCAACTTTCCTCAACAGTAAGTAATGCTCTCTATGTGGTGACTTTGCCATCTTCTACCATTCATGTAATATGACAGTCATAGAAAGACAACTTCAGCAAGCCATTGACCGTCTTTCAAAATGGACAGTTGCAAATGGATTCAGATTTTTACAGCAGAAGATAGTTTGTCTGAACTTTTGCTGCTTATGTGGTCTTCATCCTGACTCAGAACTTCAACTAGGACAATCATTAATCCCAGTCACTCTGGAAGCCAAGTTCTTGAGACTTGTATTTGACAGCAAACTCAAATCCCCCCCCCCCCCCCCGTTCATACATCAGTTACAGGATAAGTGCCATAAAGCAATAAACATGCTATGCACTCTATCTTCCACCTTTTGAGGTGCTGACAGATGTTCTTTATTTCATTTGTACAGGGCATTGATAAGATCAAAACTTGATTATGTGTCCCAGGTCTATGCTTCTGTAAGCGAGGAGAGTACACTGTAATGGCCAGGCCATATTCATCATCAAGCCATCAGAATTATAAGTGGAGTATTTTACTTGTCACTTATTCCTAGTCTCTGTGTCTAGGCAAATGAACCACCTTTGTTGCTTCAATGTGAACAGTTGTCTCTGTTATATGCAATGAAAATAAAATCTCTGCCAGACCACCCCACATGACAAACCATTTACTGTCCATGATGGGAGAATCTGTACAACACTCAACAGGCTGCTATGATACCCTTTAATTTACAGATCAAAGCTCTCCTACAAGCTCTTGAGATTTCAGTAGATAAAGTAGTCCATACACCACTAAACACAGCACCACTGGCAGTCATACATGCCTACATTAGCTTCTCTTTCAGAAAGCTACCAAAATTTTCCATTCCTCCTGTAACTGGAGTATTTTTCGATAAAACTCCACAACAACAACAAACCTCATTGCCTCATTGTAGTCTACAGCAGCTCTTTTAAGCTCACAGAATTTAATATTCTGATTTTTTCTACATGAACAGTTCAGAATTGGAGATCCTAGTGATATCTTCTGCCATCTTTCCAAACAGCTTTATCTGCACAAATCTCACTAGAATGTATCAACATTACAGCTGAGCTATATGCAATAGAGCTTGCACTAAATTTATATCAAATTGCATCATTACCAAAGGTGCATAATACATTCAGATTCGCAAAGGTCTCTTTGGTCAATAAAAACTATTGCCACAAAAACATACAGTGCTCTCTCTCAAATCCAATACCACCTCTTTATGGAAGCTTCACTTAGATGTATGCTTCTGTTGGATGCCAGGCCATATTGGGATAATGAAGAATTGGAAGCGAGATTGCAGATACAGCAGCTAAGTCAGCTCATTTCTCAAAAATCCACCATCCATCTGTACCATATACTTACTGCAGACAGCTTATCATACACAAATTTCTTTTCTGGTGGCAGTCATCATGGAATAGAGAGATAAATAATAAGAGCTACCAAATTAAGCTAGAAATTAAATTATAGCAATCTGCACAGAATTTGAACAAAGGAAGTTGTACTTGCTTGGCCCCAAATGGATCATAGCCATCTTACCCACTCATTCCTTCTGAGGGATGATAACATGCCTCTGTGAGCTTTGTAATGCCAGACTCACCATTCATCATATTTTCATTGACTGTCCCCATTTCAGGAATGAGTGTAGTTGATTTTTTTTTTTTTTTTTTTTTTTTTTTTTTAAGGTATATTCATAATCCATGTGAGTCATGCTCAGGCAGATTTTATCAAACTCAACAGATGTTTCTATATTTTAATATCTTTTAACTTGTATATATACTGCAATGATCATTTACTGCACAGTTTGACCACAACCATCCTTTGCACCATAAAACAACAAACAAAACAAAAAACAAATCTCCAAGACAGAAGTAGCAAATTATAGACCAATCAGTATCTTGATAGTGATGGTTTAAGTATTGGAGACAGTTGTAAAAGAAAGAATTTGGGACTCAGGTGGGCAGGAATATGATACTTTATAATGCCAACATGGATTTGTGAATGGTAGGTCTTGCCTTAGTAAATTGCTTATATTTTATAATTAAAAGACAATTAAGTTGGATAAGGAATTGGCTACTCAGTGATACTTCTAGACTTTGCAAAGTCATTGGACAAGATTCCACATAGAAC
The DNA here is from genome assembly GCF_054136105.1 of Typopeltis vanoorti. NCBI lineage: Eukaryota > Metazoa > Arthropoda > Arachnida > Uropygi > Thelyphonidae > Typopeltis > Typopeltis vanoorti. Next base: position 80,953,129 of record NC_143558.1, read on the forward strand.
TCTGTTGCATAAATTGGAGCAAATGGGGATGGATATAAAGATGGCTGATGGACAGATGTCAAAGAGTGGTGTATGGGGGAAGTTGAGTCTCTGAGAAGCAGTGGCGTAGCTAGAGCTTTTGTTGCCCAGGGTGATTCCTGAGTTTGCCATCCCTCTCAACACCAGAAATACTACAAAAAGCCAAAACGACATATGGGGAAATAAATTAAAACACTATGTTTATCTTTATTTTAGTTGTAAGTATAATTGTTAAAAACTAATTATTAATTATAATAAATTTAATTTAATCCTTTATCCAAGTGTAAGCAAACAAACTTTGCACCTGAAGTATCTTCAGGACTGAAGATACTTCAGTCCTGAGGCAACTCGTGGTAAAGGTGGACCAAGCTCTCATCACTACTTGTCTTAGTATCTCCCATACTGCAAAGCACATCTCCTTGCGGACATGTATAATGCTATGCATTAAGGGAAGGGCCACTACCCAAACTGGTTTCGACCTTTATTGAATGTTCAAGTACAGGTCAAACTCCAAAAACTCAGCATTGTTCCCCTCAGTAACAGGCTCACCCTGTCACTGAAAAGAGCTCTCAGAACTGGTTAGCTCTGCCCCGTGGCAGGCTCACCCCACCACCGAGCAGAGCCGCTCATTTTCTCATACATATGTCATATGAGGGGTAACAGCAATAGCCATGCTTCAGTTAACTTCATGATCTGCCATTCATTAACCCCCCCCCACACACACACAGGACTTGGGTGACAGCAACAGCCGATCCTCAGTTAAAACTACATTACTTGTCTTAGTATTCTCCCATAATGCAAAACACATCTACATGCAGACATGTATAATGCTGTGCATTAAGGGAAGAGCCACTACCCAGACCTGTTGCGACCTTTATTGAGGTCTCATCAGTGGGAGCCAGACACAGAGGTAGTGATACTAAGGTGGAAGTAATGGAGAAGTCATATTTACCTATGCGAGTTGCCAAAAGGTATCTCACCTTATTATTAATTACTCTAGATTTAGAGAACGATGTTGGAAGTTTTTTCCCACTTAGTTAGACTATAATAAATTTAGTTTAATCCTTTATCCTGTTTGATCTGTTTGCTTACACTTGGATAATCCACCTTAGTATCACCATCTCTGGGTCTAGTTTCCACCGACCCAGTCTGGGTAGTGGCCCCTTCCTTAATGCATAGCATTATACATATCTGCAAGGAGATGTGCTTTGCATTTTGGGAGATTCTAAGACAAGTAGTGATGAGATCTTGATCCACCTTTACCACGAGTTGCCTCAGTCCTGAAGATACTTCAGGTGCAAACTTTGTTTGCTTACACTTGGATAAAGGATTAAACTAAATTTATTATAGTCTACTAAGTGGGAAAAAACTTCCAACATCTAATTATTAATTAAGCAATAAAATTACTAAGTTAACATAAATAAAAGAATCTTCGAAAAATAGAATTGTCTCACGTGAAAAGTGCTGCCTGGGACGTACCCCCCCCCCCCAGCTACACCACTGAAGCAGGGAGATGGCAGGACTAATGGAGTACCACAAGGCTCAGTAATTGATCCTCAGTTGTTTAATTTGTACAAAGTTATATAAATAATGTATTAAAATGAAATTTTCCATCCAGGGTATCTTGTATGATGTTCATAGGTGTCAATCATATTACTCCTTTTTCTCATTTGTTAGCATTTGTCTGTAGTCGACCCATTCTCAATCTGTCCTTGTAAGGCACATTCACAGTCCGGATATCATCTTTAGCAGACCAGATCTTCTGCACGCAGTAGTCTTCTGGATGAGGTCACATCAAGGTCTTGCAAAAGGCAAAATGACATCCTTACATGTCAGTGTTCATTTCTGCATTGCATTTATCCCCTGAAATCTATTGCAGTCTTTGCTGTATGGTCCCTGAACATCAACTTCCTATCTACTAAAACTTCATGTGCCCTAGCCTGATCAGTTTCTTCTAGCATAGTCCCACCAATATAATATGCCATTGGATATATCATCATACAAAGGTGTATAGCTTTACATTTACTAACACTGAATTGACAATCATTTTTACATGTCCACATTTCAGACTTGTTAAAATCATTCAGCAGTACTGCATGTCAGTCACATTCCTGATTACCGTGCTGTCTGTGTATCAACAGCAAGCACACAGCTGTGACGTTTACGGTTTATGACATCCATCCCAGTAACATTGTGTAGTGTATGGCAGGTGTGAGTCTGCAAAACCCACCTTCCATATGCTACTTTTTGATATCTGTCAGTTAGCCATCCTCTTGTTCACATTGATAGTTTATAATTCAGTATCTTATCCCTCTATATGTATCTTTATTGGAGACACATTTGGTTTTTAGGCTTGGGCTAATGTTTTCCAGAATGGCTGACCATTCATTTCTCATGGATCACATTTGTCATTAAGGCCTAGTGTTGCATTCCTGATTACCTTAGTGCATGAACTCGGTCACTTGATGGCAAGTTGCAGTACATGTAGCTACATTTGTAAATTACTTTAAGTCATTGTTAAATTACATTAGCTCCCACACAGTTGACTGTTTGAAAAAGACAGTACAGTTACAGATATTTTTGATATCACCAGATACTCTACAAACTGTATAATGATATTTTATCATTAAAGTTTGACACATTGGCTTACAGAGAGAGAGATTCCTTTTGTGTTAAACTGTTTCCATTGTATACACCTCTGTTAAATATAAAAATGATGAGTTTGTACATATTGCTTTAAAATAAGGCCACATTTTTTTATTATGTAAAATGTCTTCACGAACTTTATTCCTAGAATGTAGAGTTTGAACATGCAACTAACTTTGGTTTTCTGTGTTTTTTATAGATATTTGAGAAGTTGCTTTGTCATCCAAATTTGTTGAAATATCTGAAACAGATTATTTCAAGTCCACCACCTGAAGTTTTCAATTGGTTTGGAAAAATTGAGATGTATTTATTATGGAATCTTGTTTACCTGGCATCCTTGTCAGTAAGTGATGTTGTTGTTGTTATTATTATTATTACTATTATTATTAAGGCCCCTCCAGCAGTCCAAAGACTTATCTGGATAGGGCCCATTTTGACACTCATATTTAAATACCCATCATATCACTTCAGCACATTCACCAGAGTTGCGCAACAGTAGCCTATTTCACACACTCACCACATGAAAAACCTGGACCTGATATGTTTCTTAACCTTGCTCCTAGCTAGCTTTCAGGGTTGATATGGATTTCTACCTCCACCAAACAAAACCTACAAAAAAAATGTGTCTTCATAAGATTCCCTTATGCATTTGTATACTTCTATCATATCTCTACCAATTATTCCTTATGCTAAGACCATATTCCCTCATGTACTCACATACATAATCCATAGACCAGTCATGTTTACAACTTCCCTTAATTCGGACCTCCAAGACATCTTCCAATGGGGCTCAGATAATCTCATCAACTTCAACGCTAGTAAAATCCAGTTCTGTCTTATTTCCCACAAAAAAGAACCATTTTCCCCCAATATTATTTTTGATAACACTCAAATTCCCAGACAAGATGAAATCTCTCTTCTTGGAATTTACCATGACATCAGGCCTTTCCTGGCATAAACACATCACAACCATTGCATCCTCATCTTCCAAAAAACTAGGCTTTCTCTTTTGCTCAAGACGTTACTTCACTTCAAAACATCTGTTAACCATATACAAATCACAAATCCACCCAGCTATCGAATACTGTTCTCACATTTGGAGTGGGGCTCCTAAAAGCTCCTTCAAGATGCTTGACTCAATTCGGAGGAGAGCAGTTAGACTGATAAATGATTCATCTCTTACCAACTCACCCTCTCCCCCCCCCCCCCCACTTTCACTTAGATGTTTAGTCTCTGCAATTTGTATATTCTATAAATATTTTCATGGAAAATGCTCATCTGAAACAGCATCAATAATTCCCCCACTCTGTACTAAATCCATTGGAACATGTACAGCCACCGCCCAACATTCCTTCACAGTACACCTTGAAACCCACAGAACAGGTTTCTTTTCCTTCTCCCTCATCCCTGCTACTGCTGAACTGTGGAACAGTCTTCCCCTGATATATTTCCCAAGGAATACGATATACAGGCTTTTAAATCGAACGTCAACAAGTTTCTCCTTTCCCATTCCCACTACCCTTATACGGTACTAAAGTACCATAGGTTGACCAGCCAACCTCTCGTATGTGGGCCCAACATAAAGAAAAAAATTTTTTTTAAATGTTGAAAGTTTTTCACTTGGTTATACTATAGATGCCAAGAAATTATATTCTTGGTTTCATCCTTTATCCAAGTGTAAGCAAACAAATTTTGCACATGAAGTAACCTCACAACTAGGCTACTCGTATATAGAGCCAATGACTTCACATCAATTGCCTTAGTATCCCATAATGCAGAGCACATATCCTTATGGACATGTATAATGCTATGCATTATGGGAAAGGCACTACCCAGACCGGTTTCGACCTTTATTTCAATCTTAACAGAACCTTGTAAAGTGGAAGAATAATTTCCTTATTCCTACAAGTTAGTAATCTCTAAACAGCATGATTATTTGGGATTTCTTAACTACTTTAGCAATATGTTCCTAAACTTTAATTTACTGTCCACAATAACTCATTCGTTATTTCCAACAAATTCACATGAATATAACATAACTTTACGCATGGCAATATTTAACTAACCTTCATTGTCATTTGTCCATATAATCAGTCTCTTGAAATCAATCTTCAGCGATTCTGTATCAGCTATGTTTTTTATCACTCTTCTCTCCCTAAGTTGGCATGATCATCACAATATAATTGCTGTGAAAATACCAATGGAATATCTTACAAAATTAAGAGGGAAAATTGAATGTATTTTTCTGAGTGACTTAGTTAATCATTCACGTATGTGGAATACATCCAAGGACTCTAAAATGGCATCATATCATTATTTGTATATGTAGTCAGTTTGTAACTTCATTTCGGAATTAGCTCAAGGTACTTCTTTTTTTATAGCATGCAGTAGCGTATCCAAGACGTCTGTCTAAATATTATTAAAAGTTTAAATAAAACCAGAACAGCTGTCTAGCCGTTGACGTCCTGAAAATACACTCTTGTGCTTCATTATTTGCAAGGGCATCTTCAAATAGTGTGCTATTTGAGCACACTTTAAAAAAGATACATGCATCATGTATTTAAAATGCAAGTTTCATTCACAGCTGTATGTACTGGAGAACATACTGATAGTATTCAGAAGAATTAACGAACATTTTTAAGTATCCATTATATTGAGATATTAAGATTATTATATATATTATATTGAGATATTGAGAGGTGCTTAAGGGTCAAAGATGTATAACTGAGAGGAGACCTCCACATAGTCTTTAAAGAAATGCAGAGAACCGAAAAGGGCTTCTGACCTAATGTCCAATCCTCACCTTCTCATGGTGCATCCTGTTAGGTATCTATCTGGATACTAATGAATGAGGATGGGCTGGTAATTGGGGATTTAGCTGACCAAATTGCATTCTTATTGGCTTAATAAACAATGTAAAATGATGGTAAAACATGACAGAATTTCATGCCAGCTGGGACATTACCCAGTTAAACAAGGTCCCCAATGTTTTTGCCAGCGAACCAAGTCGAAGAGCTAAAAGTCAACTAATGACACAAATCCTTAAACACACCTCAACTCAACATCGATAGAGTTTGAGATCAGTACTATCAACATAAGAAGCCTGAATGGCAAAGAAATAGAGCAAGCTGAGGAATTGGATAAGTACCAGATTGACATAATAGGGGTGACTGAAATAGAAAATACAAAAACTGGTGAGATCTTTCTGAGCAATAAATACAAAATTTTATATTCAAGCAATGACAATCAAGGAAAAGAACGAGTAGCCATAATATTCAACACTAAATATGTGGATAATCTTCTTGAATGGCAGGCGATATCAAGTAGAGTAATCTGGGCAAATATCAGAATCGGGAACTGGACAAATGAGACTTGTTTGTGCCTATGTTCCCACAGTCTTGTGCATTCTCACACCGCACATCCACCTAAGCTTTCTCATCTCTGCTACTTCCATCCTGCTGATGTTATTTTTCCTCAGGGCCACAGTTTCTATAGCATACGTCATAGCTGGCCTCACTACTGTCCTATAGATTTTGCATTTCAGATTGATTGGCACCCTCTTATCGCATAACACTCCAGGCATCTCCCTCTAGTTCCTCCAACCTGCTTGTATCCGGCATCCCACTTCCTTCTCAGCTCCTCCATCTTCTTCTCTAAAGTCCCTCACCTTACTGATGACATTTCCTTCCAGTTCCAGATCTGTCTACTGGCCACCACCCACTATGCAACACATATAATCTGTCTTACTTCTGCTCAGTCTCATACCTCTCTCTTCCAGTACTTTTCTCCATCTTTCCAGTTTAGTTCCCACTCTTCTCTTGAATCTGCACACAGCAAGATGTCATCTGCATACCACATTGTCCAAGGTGCATCTCTCACTTCCTCCATCACAATGTTAAACAGAAACGGACTTAATGCTGACCCTTGAAGCAAGCCAGCTGTTACTTGAAAACTTTCTATCTGTCCCAGACAGGTCCGAACACTTGTCTTCACATTTCTGTACATCTCGTGCACCAACCTGACATATTTCTCTGGAACCTTCTTCTTCTTGCTCAGATGCCTCCAGACTTCTTGCCTTGGCACTCTATCGTATGCTTTCTCCAGATCAATAAATGCCAGATGTAGCTCCTGTTGTTTCTCTTGAAACTTTTCCATCATCTCCCATAACCCAAAGATAGCATCTGTTGTTGTTCTACCAGGCATGAAGCCAAATTGTTCCTTTGCAATCTCCACCTCCTTCCTCAATCTTCCATCAAGAACCCTTTCTAGGATTTTCATTGTGTGGGACATCAACTTTATTCTTCTCTAATTTTTACAGTCTTGTGCATCCCCTTTACCCTTGTAGATGGGGATAAGAGTACTCTCCCTCCATTCCTCAGGTATATTTTCCTGTTGACAAACTTTCATGAACAGTCCCACAGCAGGTCAATTTCCTCTTCCCCCAGTGCCTTCCATGCCTCCACTGGAATCCTGTCGGGGCCCACCGATTTTCCATTCCTCATCCTCTTCATGGCCTCCATCACTTCCACTCTACTGATGTTCTGCACCATCCCCTCAAAAGGCTGCCCATCTTCTCTGGTGAGTCCTTGTATTTTCCTCATTCAAAAGTCTCTCAAAGTATATTCTCCATCTGTTTCTTATGTCCACATCCCTCCATAATACTCTTCCTTCAGCATCTTTGATCTGCCTCACATGTAAAGATGTCCTTTGCTGCTTTATTTCTACATTTCGCTAGTTGGTAAATTTTTCTCTGTTCTTCCTTTGTTTCTAATTGATGATACAGATCTTGATATGCCATGGCCTTCGCCTGTGCCACAACTCTCTGGACTTCTTGTTTTCTCTCTCTGTACACCTCTATTCTCTTCCACTCTTGACTCATCCCACTTCTGCTTTGCCTTCCTCTTTGCTGTCGCTGGCACTTGTACATTATTATTCCACCACCAACCCTCCTTCTGCTCTCTAATCTTTTCAGATGTCTCACCAAGCACCTCAATTGCACGGCTCAGGATTACTTTTGAATTATGTTTCCACCAATCTTGTACACTTTGCAGTCCTTCCAAAACCCTCTCTAACACCCTCTCACACTCTCTTCTTTTAAGCGAAACCACTTAATTGTTTTCATCCCATGGCTTCCAGAGGTACTTATCTTCGATCTTATTTTAAAGTCTGCGCACAGCAGTCAGTGTTGCTGTGCCACTTGATCTGTTGGAATTACTTTACAATTTGTCACAACCTTAAGATGTTTTCTTCTAGTCAAAATGTAGTCAATTTATAAACTGTTGTTACCACTCCTAAATGTTATCAAATGTTCTTCCCTCTTGTAGAAAAATGAGTTCACAATTGCCAGATCAAACGCTACTGCAAATTCCTCAACCCTCTCTCCTTCCTGGTTCATCATTCCCACTCCGCGGCCACCATGCACCCTTTCACAGTCTCTATTCTGTCTCCCTATGTGTCCGTTCAAGTCTCCTCTGACAATCACCATCTCATTTTCTTCCATTTCCCTCAAAAATAAAAAAATATTTTGGAAAAATATGTAGAAAAGAGCAAAGCTGATAATGATGGCAACTATGTTATTGTTGGATTTCTGTTCAGGATATGGACTGGTTATTACTAACACCATGTTCCAACATAAAAATGTGCACAAATCCACATGAAGAGAAGAAGCAAAGAATAAAAAAGTCTCATTGACTATGTTATTGTTGATAGTGATGTTTTCTCACTGGTGCAGGACATTAGAGTGTACAGAGAATTTGAAATTGGGGGTGATCACCATTTAGTCTTGAGTAGAATAAAATTGAATTTTATATTGAAAAGAGGAACATGTAAGAAAGTTTTAAAGCGAATAAAAGTTGAGCAGCTCCCAGATGTAAACTGTAGACTAAAATACACAAATATTATTCAAGAAAAAATGAAAGAGTTTGAGAACAGCAACCAAACCTTGGAGATTCAGTGGCAAGCTCTGAAGAAAACACTGATTGATTCAGCCAGAGAGACTTGTTGGTGAGGTTGTCAGCAAGAATAGAAAAATCAGGCTCCATGTTGGACACAGGAAGTTAAAGAGGCAGTGAAGGAAAAGAAGAAAGCATATCAAAAGTTCTCTTGGAAAATAAATATCAAGAAGGTGGCAAGATATTCTGGAGGTTGTTGATAAAAACTCAGAAATGGAGAAAAGAGCTGTAAAAAGAATTACAGGTGATAAAGGTGACATGAAAACTGGAGAAAAAGATATCCTTGATGTTTGGAGTAATTACTTTGAAAAATTGCTAAATGAAACAATCATTTACAGCACTGTGGTAAAAAAAATTAAAAAAAAATCAACAGGCATGCAAATAGGAATACATATCCATACATATCCAAGTAGAAAGAAGCCACCAAAAGCCTGAAATGTGGAAAGGCAGCTAGAGATATTTGACCAGAAATGCTCAATTATGGAGGTCTAAAAGTCTTCCATTGGCTGCACTGAATAGCTCAGAAGGACGAATTCCAGATGATTGGAGTAAAGCTCTCATAGCACCCATATATAAAATTGGAAATAAAGCAGTGTGAGAATTACAGAGGTATTTCCCTACTGAGTGTTCCTGGTAAGATTTATGCAAGTATGCATCACCGCTTGAGAAATGGTTGAGAAGGATTGTGGAAGGGAAGCTTGGTGAAGAACAAGCTGCATTTAACCAAATAGAGGCTGTTATGATCAGATTTTCACTTTAAGAACAAATAGTTGAGAAATCATGGGAATATAACAAAGATTTGTATTTAAGTTTTGTAGATCTGGAAAAGGCATATGACAAGGTGCGAAGAGAAAAGCTATTCAAAACGCTACAATTGTATGCTGTCAGTGGAGCATTATATCAAGCAATACTTAGTCTTTATTTGAGTTGTAAGTCAGCAGTTAGAATTGAAGGAAGTACAGAAAGATGGCTTAACATTAAATCAGTGTCAGAAAAAGATGTACATTATCTATATGGATCACATTATGAAGGAAAGTGATATTAAACCTGATATCAAAATTGGAGATGTTAATCTGAGCTCTTTGTTTTATGCGGATGATGTTATACTTCTAAATAAATCTGCCACAAGTCCGAAAATTTCCTGAATAAATTGAATAACTCTTGTATAATAGATTTGGTATGATGGTCAGCAACAACAAGACAGAAGCATTGAAAATATCAACTTCATTGTGAATGGAGAACATATAGATATGTAAAACATTTCAGCTACTTAGGCACGATGTTTAGTGAAGATGATAAATTGAATATTGAAATAGGCAACAGAATCAACAAAGTTGGTATGATAGGAAGTCAACTGAATAAATTTATATGGAATAAGAGAGAAATTAGTCAAATCATTAAATGAGCTCTATACAAGACAGTGTTCAAGCCAGTTTTAACTTATGAATCTGAGAACTGGGTTAGAAATAAAACACTTGACCAAAGACTGGAGACCACAAATATGAGAATCCTGAGAATGTGATAATAGCAAACAATGCTATTTTATCCCAGGTTTCTGAATGGAGATGCAAAGAAGAAGAAAGCTGTTCTGATCATCGCATATTTCTGTTACTGATAATGAATATCAGTAACGAAAATTTAAACCGAATACACAACACAAACCATCACATTATCATTAAGTACTTCACCAATAAAACCAATCTAGAGATATTTGTTAAAGCATTAAAAAGAGAATTTTCATGCCTAATTTCAGAACATCACTTTATCGGGATTAGCGAACAACACCTCAGCTTAGACAAGAACCTAGCCATCTGGGCATCATCACAAGCCGATATAGATCTTCCTTGCTTTTGTGCTTTCATTAGGTCTGAAAAACTTCAGTGACCAAACACTCAGAACAACCAAGAAGCTAAACATCAGTGGAAGAAAATCAGTACCTTGGTCAAACAACAAACTAACAGTCCTAAGAAAACGTGTTAACCCACTCAGATGACTATATCAAAGAACATACAGTAACCAAGTTTTAAGAGAGGGTAGAAGACAGAACTACTATTAAGCCAAATACAGCTATCAGTCCAAAATTACAAACACAAAAACAGAATCATGGAAAAAATTCTGTACTGTTTCAACCATATCAAATCCTTGGAACTGTATATATAAATTATTAGCAGCAAAAAGAAGACAAGACTTATATTATCGCCTATTAAGAAAACAGACGGCACCTACACTAAAAACTTTGCAGAAACTGCTGCTATTATGAAAAACAAGTTTATTCCCAATGACGATTACTCAACAGATGAAGAAATCCACAAAAAAACTTACAGACAAAGAATGAAAAACAGACACAGATATGCCTAATGACGATTTATTTACAACTAATGAAATGAAGTCAGTAATAAGATCAGTGGATCTAAGAAAAACTCCTGGATTGGACGGAATAACCAGCAATATACTCCTAAAAGCCTTTGTCGTATTCCCTGAATTTGTAACAGTTTACAACGAATGCCTAAAAAGAGTGATTTCCTTTAGTTTGGAAATGCTCTAAAATTATACCCATAATCAAACCAGGAAAAGAAACATCTGACAAAATTAGCAAATACAGGCCAATCAGTCTCATAAACATTGCCAGTAAGGTGCTGGAAAAACTTCTGATAAACCAAATAATGCACTATGTCTACTCAAGATACCTATTAAGCAGCAATCGATATGCATTTAGACCTCAATCAAGCACAGTAGATGCAATTATGGTGGTTAAATGTTCACAGAAGACAGTCTACAGCAAAAAAAGATGTACTGCTGATCTCACTTGATGTACAAGGGGCCTTTGATGCTACATGGTGGGCAGCCATAATCCAGCCAGATTAAGAGATTTAAAATGTCCAAAAAACTTACTCTATCTTACAGAAAATTATTTTACAGACAGAAGAGGAACCATGACATTAAAAACCACAGCTGTAATGAAAGAACTCAAACAAGGCTATCCGCAAAGCTCCTGCTGTGGACCAGGCTTCTGTAACATCCAGTACGACTCGCTATTAAAACTTCCTTTCACCTACTGAAACAAAAGTCATAGCTTTTACTGGCGATGTGATGCTTATGATTCACGGATGCAGTGGCTTACAATTAGAAGTAATAGCCAATGAAGAACTCTTTAAAATTGCAGAGTGGGCATGCGAGAAGAAAGTTACATTCAATAGCACCAAGTCTAAAGTGCTCCACATCTCACATGTTATAACAACCTGTAACGAACAGTCTTCCTAAACAGGGAAGTTCTCAAGATAGCCTGTGAGCTAAAATACCTAGGAGTAACAATAGATGAAAAATTTATCTTTAACAAGCACATCTCATATGTTTCCAGAAAAAGTTTACAAATTGTAAACTTTTGCAAAATTGCAAAGTCAGCAAGGACTTAGTGACTTAGTGGGGATTAGGCCAACGAGCGCTGAAAACAATATATAACAGAGCTATACTACCATTAATATCTTATGCTGCACCTGCCTGGAAACATACACTAAAATCAAAGAAAAACCGACAAAAGCTAAACAGAGTTCAACACCTTAAAGGATACAGGACAGTATCTTTTTAGACACCTTTCGTTACTGCAGATTTAATGCCAATCTGCCTGAAAATACAAGAATTCTCTTATGTATGAAGTCACTTCTAGAAAAAATAACGAAAATTATAACATTGATCCAAATTGCTAGAAACGTTTGCTTCACTATAGTAGGTGGCCTCATCCATCAAAGAGAACATATATTAAGGAGAAGGAAAGTTCTGAAAGTGATGAATTCCATATATACACTGATGGAAGTAAAACCGGAGGTAACATCAGTTGTTCTTTCATTACATATAACAGGTAGTCCATTATACAAGAACACTGCTCTGGACTGCATCCTCTTTTCTGACAACCAAGCAGAACGACTTGCTATAGTTCATTCACTAACATATCTCCAGGAATTTACAGTGATAGTAGAAGCACTATAGACAGCATAAAAAATCAGAACAACCATATAGCATTAATAGAACCAAGAAAGCTGGTTTGGAGGTCTCACTCTATTGGGATGGGAAATCAAGTTCTGCTTGGTGAACTCACATACTGGGGTAGCAGGAAATGAGAGAGCGGATCAGCTGGCTAAAGAAGCGGCTAGAAACAAGTTCCCAGAAGTACTCGAAATCTGCTATAAAAACACTTGCAGAAGAAAGAAGCCCACACTTGTGGGAAGAAGAATGGAAAACATCAAAAAACGGATCAACAACAAAAGACTTCTTGCCTAACATCAGAAGCAGACTCTGGCTGAAAAAACACACCATTTCTCCAGGTTTAACCATGTTACGAATGGGACATGGAAAACTAAGACACTGCTTACACAGATTCCATATCCTGGAATCACCATCGTGATTTACAGACCACACTTCCAACAGACTGTCAATCATATTTTTTACTACTGTCAGCTACTGGACTCCATCTGGATTCCCCCTAATACAACATGTCATCACTTCTAGAAAGAAGTGACCAGTGTCAAAACAGAGTCTTATTGAAAATTTTTACTTGAGAATTAATTAAATTTGCCAATATGATCAACTTAGAGTCATTGTAATGCAACATAAATTACTGATATTGTATGAATTATATAGTGCAAATATATGTATATATGTATATATAAAAATATAAATATTGACGTAAAGATATTTTTACATCCATATTTATAGTTTTAATAATAATAGTCGTAAATTATTATTTTTACGGCTATTTTGCCTGCTTTTGTTTAGGAGTGACCCTTTTTTTAAATATAATTGGCTTTTTACTCAAGAATTCTTAGGGCATTGCAGATGTAGTTTTAGAGGCAAATATATGTAACATAACAGAAGAAAATTTACACATACCTTATCTTGGATGTTGTTGCCTGTCTTCTTTCTGCAGTATGCATACTTCTGCTGTTATGGTGTTGAAAGGGGGGGGGATAGCAATGTGGGAGAATTAATTTGAAAAAAAACAGGTTTTTTTTATATATAATATGTACGTATATTATATTTAAGGGTGAGCGGAACACTTTTTTTTTTTTGTAGGGTCGGAAAAAGATGAAAAAGGGGGCTGAAAATAGAAACTTTTTTAGAGGAAGGGAAAGAGTTTATGGGGATAGGATTGATGGGGTGCAAGCCGTTTCGACTGTGTGGGTCTTTGTCTGAACTCATGAAAGAAGTCCCACCCTACAAAAAAGTGCTCCCCTGCCCTTAAATATAATATGTGTATATATTATATAAAAAGACTTCTTCCATGAGTTCAGACGAAGACCCACACAGTCAAAATGGCTCGCACCCCATCAACCCTCCCATAAACCCTTTTTTTTTTTTTTCAAATTAATTTCAAATTAATTTTCCCACATTGCCAACCCCCTCACTCCCCTTTCAACACCGTAACAGCAGAAGTATGCACACCGCAGAAAAAAGACAGGCAACAACATCCAAGATAAGGTATGTGTGAATTTTCTTCTATTATGCTACATATATTTGTCTCTAAAACTATATCTGCAATGCCTTAAGAATTCTTGAGTAAAAACCAATGATATTTAAGAAAAGGGGCACTCCTAAACAAAAGCAGGCAAAATAGCTGTAAAAATAATAGTTTTTAAGAAGCGTAACATGGGAGTTTTCCCAGAAAAAATACCTATATGGATATAAATGTTAATCAGCACTTGGAAGCTACATGTAATATGTGCAGTGGAGCATGCAGGAATAAATTACCTCCTGGTAGGATTATTATTGGGAAGAAAATGCACATGCACACACACACACAACACATATTTCATATATATGAATAATGAAATATGAAATATTTCATTATACTTATATAAGAAATATGAAAAATATGAATATATATTATTCTGATCTCAAATTCATTGTGCATATACATATTATTTATTATCTTTTTTTTTTTTTTTTTCTATAGCTCTGTGGACATTTACAACTTTATCACAGGTTAGCGCTGTATCTCATACCTATTTTTAATTCTGGAGAAGAATATCTGTTATCCCAACTGTTTAAAACAAGCGTGTTTTCTCTAGACTATTTTCTGTATGTATTATTTTTAACTATTGTCTAATACATTATAAAAAATTATGTTATTGATAAAACTCATTTTCTAAAAATTAAATTATTGCATAGTCTTCCAAGTTTTCTTTTGCATAATATAAATTACTGAACTAGATGTTTATAGAGCCTTTGTTTTGTTCTTATACTATAACTCTTATCTAACCTTAGTTCATTTACAGTATTACATGTGTATAAGTAAGTGGAAATGACATAAAAAAGTGATATTAGCTTAATGTAGGCAGTTACTTTATTTCCCCTAAGTAAATTATTTATCAATATTTTCTGATAATGTCATTTTGATTCTGTTATGCTTTTTTATACCATCTTACATTTCAGGGAGAGAAACAGTCTTTTATGGGCACTGCAGCAACTTCATTTAGAAGATAAAACATTCAAATCAGCAACTGGAGACATAATTGAGACACAAGAATGGGAATTGTTGCATTCCACCTGTAATAATATAGCAGAAATAAAGTCATTGTTCTGCAGTTTGATGCTATCAAATAAAGTACAGAAATCAAGGTATGTTGCAATTAAGAAAAAATCTTATGTTTAGTTGGTTTGATAGCTTTGTAATACCTTTAAATGCTGATCTGACATACATTCCATTATAATTAATAATTCAGTGAAATATCTCTATTTATTCCAGTGTAAATTACATTCTCCAAGAAAATACAGTAATACATCATATTCAGTCATCTTTATCAACTGACCTGCTAACTTTTTTTGTGTGTTTGTATGATTCTCATCCAAAGGTGGTAAACCTATAGTACATGAGTAACTTGAGTGGACTAAGTGTGAATGTTAAGACTAAGTTTTTTCCCACAGGATGATAGGAGCAAATTAAAAAGAAGTGGAGCATTGATTGCAAATTGCATATTCTGAAAGAGGAAGAGAAGAAATTGTATATAGTGAATTTGATGAAAATGGCATATATAAAACATAGTTTGCATTTGAAGAATGGATCTGGAGTTAGGTGTCTGGAGAAAGTCATTGAGAATTTAGTTCAAAATCAAGGAAAATAGAGCTGTTAGGAAAGAATGTATGCAAGCATTCTTCAAGTGAGTGTGAGAATGGGAATGAACAAGAAATACTGACTATAGTTTCTCAAGTTGTAATTTAAAAAAAATAATAATAAAATAAAAATCTTATGTTGGTTTTATAGCTTTGTTGCACCTTTAAATTCACACTGAATTTACTATTCTGTAAGATTGATTGCATATTGAATAAGCTGCATTCATATTCAATAACTCTTGAATATGAATGCAGCAGTTGTTTGCATTTGATTCTTTGCAGGTTTTTTTCCTACACTTGCCATAATATCTAATTTTGGAATCCTACTGGGAGAAATCACAAAAGTGAAACCTTGGGAAAGGATGTTCATTTCAGAATCAGATTATGTTCTCGAGATCTTGCTAATGACTATTTCATTGAGTAATAATCTATCAATAACTCCATGAATTTAAGTTAAGGTTAAATCAGTTAGTGTCTCTTCATACTAGGTTATGAGGTAATTATAATTCTTAGTGGTAATTAATTTACGGAATTGACAACGCATATAAAGTAAATTAATTAAAGATAACTTTAATGAATCACTTCTATATTTCGGCAATGTCACATTGCCATCTTCGGGAACATAAAGATATGGTATGTGCACTAAGGAACTAACAAAGCAAATGAGGAAGAAAATAAGAACTAATTTTGTTCCTAAAGTCCTAATGGTGCCCTCTTGCAGGCTAATTTGGTAGTCTTGGCAGTTGGGCTGAAGTTCTCAAAATGAAAGTCTCCCAAATTTGGGGCAGTTTCATGCACCCAAATTTGTTGAAGTTAGGAACGTTTTTTAGAGCTGCTGAAGATTCTTTGAATAGTCTTTCGTATTTAAGCTTGCTGCAATGGATTATTTTTGTCTTCTTCCAACGAATTTTATGGTGGGTATCTAAGGCATGGTCTGCCAGCCCAGAGCGGCTATACTGGTGAAACCGGATGTAGTCTTGGTGTTCTGAAATCCTGATATTTGTTGTTCTGCCTGTTTGGCCAAAGTAGGACAATTTGCAGCTGCAAGGGACCTGGTATACACCAGGTAGGTCTAGGGGAAGTGGTTGGTCTTTGGTAGAGCGGATAAGGGATGCCAACTTTTTATATGGTCTGTAACAAGAAGTAAGGTCATATTTTTTGAGGATATTAGTTATTTTTTCAGAGGTGCCCTGGATGTAGGGGATAGTGATAGACTTGGTGTAGTCTTTATTGTGGAGGGGGGATGGGGGTTGTGGTTTATAGGTTTTAGTATTTTTTGGATTTTTTTGGGGTTGTAGCCATTGGCTAAGAAAGTGTTGAGGATGTGGTTTAGTTCCATAGTCAGGGCCTTGTCATCTGAGCAGATTAATTTTGCCCTGTTATATAGTGTTTTTATCACCCCATATTGTTGTGAGGGGGGGGGATTGCTGGTGAATGTATCTGCCAGTGTGGGTGGGTTTTCTGTAAACAGAGAAAACCAAAGTTCCATCAAGCTGGCGGGTGATTAAAGTGTCTAGGAAGGGGAGGGTGTTGTTTTCCTCTTTTTCTAAGGTGAACTGGACTCTGGGATGTTGGTTGTTTAAGTGTGTTAGGAAGGAGTGGAGTGTATCTGAGCCATGTGGCCAAATAGCAAACACATCATCCACATAACGAAGCCAAATAGTGGGTTTTTGTGGGGCGGAGTTTAAGGCTTTCTCTTCAAATGTCTCCATAAAGAAATTGGCCAAGGGTGGGGAAAGTGGTGAACCCATGGCTGTCCCCTCTATCTGTTTGTAGAACTTTCCTTGCCAAACGAAATAGCCTGAGTTCATTGTGAACTGAAATAGGGCTGAGATATCGGGAGGAAACTTGGCTTGGATGAGCTCAAAGGTTTCTTTGAGTGGGACATTAGTGAATAGGGAGGAGATGTCAAAACTGACCATTATGTCAGTGTGTTGGAGTGTGAGGTTTTCTATACTGGCTTTAAAGTGGGCCGAGTTTTTTATGGTGTGTTGCCAGTGTAGTGTGTGAGCGTTTTGGCTAAATGTTTGGCTAATTTATATGTGGGGGAATCAATGCCATCCACTATGGGACGTAATGGCACATTTTGTTTATGTATTTTTGGGAGTCCATATAATCGAGGGGGTCTAGAGTTATAAGGTTTAAGTTTGTTGGTGACTTCCACAGGCCAAGAAGTGACTTTCTTAAGGAGTCTGTGGATAGTTCTGATCTGAGAGTTGGTCGAATTATATTCAATGGGGAGGTAAGTAGTACGGTCTCGTATTAAAGAATTTAGCTTACCTTTGTAGTCTTTTTGATTGAGTACCACAGTGGTGCTTCCCTTATCAGCTTTGGTGATTACTATTTTTTTGTTGTTTTTTTTTTTTTCTTGTAGGGCTGTATATTCGTTTTTAGACAAGTTGGATTTTGGAGGTTTGGCTTTCGTGAGAACACCGACTACATCCAGTCTCACGTTGTTGGCGATGTGGTTAGGCAGGTTGCGAATTCCACGCTCTATTTGGATCATGATTTCTTCAGCAGGTATCCTTTTTGGAGCTAGGGCGAAATTGTGACCACGTGAAAGTGCGGTGAGTGCTTCAGGCTTTAAAACTGCCGACGAGAGGTTGACTACTGTGTTGAGTGGTGGCTGGGGTACAGAAGTAGAAGTCTTTGTCAGGTTTTCGTATTTTTTCACGTGTCGACTACGTATTTTTTCGAATTCCTTTCTTGCCGATGTGCATGAGATGTCATGAAGTATCGACCATAGATCAAGGCCGAGTGTGTTAGAAAGCTCTTCCTCTAGCGCCCGTAAGGTTTGGTTTTCATCGGCAAGGAGAACGCGCGTCGCGGTAATTTGTTCTCTTAACAGGGCGAAGCTAGTGCGGTTGTAAATGCGTAGAGCTTTCTCGGAAGTGAAACGGTGCTTTAATTTGACACAGTTGGGGATCACTTTGTTATCCCGGCAGCGTTTTAGGAACGTCAGACGATTTATTTGCCTCGATATCTTCAACCTCAATTTGCCGTATTGACGGGCCTTTTGTGCGATTGCATCTCCGTGGATGATCATGATTCTAGTAGTAAGACTTATACGTTGGTTAGCCATCACTGGTAATTAATTTACGGAATTGACAACGCATATAAAGTAAATTAATTAAAGATAACTTTAATGAATCACTTCTATATTTCGGCAATGTCACATTGCCATCTTCGGGAACATGAAGATATGGTATGTGCACTAAGGAACTAACAAAGCAAATGAGGAAGAAAATAAGAACTAATTTTGTTCCTAAAGCCCTAATGGTGCCCTCTTGCGGGCTAATTTGGTAGTCTTGGCAGTTGGGCTGAAGTTCTCAAAATGAAAGTCTTGCCCTAGCTCCAAAAAGGATACCTGCTGAAGAAATCATGATCCAAATAGAGCGTGGAATTCGCAACCTGCCTAACCACATCGCCAACAACGTGAGACTGGATGTAGTCGGTGTTCTCACGAAAGCCAAACCTCCAAAATCCAACTTATCCAAAAACGAATATACAGCCCTACAAGAAAAAAAAAAAAACAACAAAAAAATAGTAATCACCAAAGTTGATAAGGGAAGCGCCACTGTGGTACTCGATCAAAAAGACTACAAAGGTAAGCTAAATTCTTTAATACGAGACCGTACTACTTACCTCCCCATTGAATATAATTCGACCAACTCTCAGATCAGAACTATCCACAGACTCCTTAAGAAAGTCACTTCTTGGCCTGTGGAAGTCACCAACAAACTTAAACCTTATAACTCTAGACCCCCCCCGATTATATGGACTCCCAAAAATACATAAACAAAATGTGCCATTACGTCCCATAGTGGATGGCATTGATTCCCCCACATATAAATTAGCCAAACATTTAGCCAAAACGCTCACACACTACACTGGCAACACACCATAAAAAACTCGGCCCACTTTAAAGCCAGTATAGAAAACCTCACACTCCAACACACTGACATAATGGTCAGTTTTGACATCTCCTCCCTATTCACTAATGTCCCACTCAAAGAAACCTTTGAGCTCATCCAAGCCAAGTTTCCTCCCGATATCTCAGCCCTATTTCAGTTCACAATGAACTCAGGCTATTTCGTTTGGCAAGGAAAGTTCTACAAACAGATAGAGGGGAGACAGCCATGGGTTCACCACTTTCCCCACCCTTGGCCAATTTCTTTATGGAGACATTTGAAGAGAAAGCCTTAAACTCCGCCCCACAAAAACCCACTATTTGGCTTCGTTATGTGGATGATGTGTTTGCTATTTGGCCACATGGCTCAGATACACTCCACTCCTTCCTAAAACACTTAAACAACCAACATCCCAGAGTCAGTTCACCTTAGAAAAAGAGGAAAACAACACCCTCCCCTTCCTAGACACTTTAATCACCCGCCAGCTTGATGGAACTTTGGTTTTCTCTGTTTACAGAAAACCCACCCACACTGGCAGATACATTCACCAGCAATCCCCCCCCCCTCACAACAATATGGGGTGATAAAAACACTATATAACAGGGCAAAATTAATCTGCTCAGATGACAAGGCCCTGACTATGGAACTAAACCACATCCTCAACACTTTCTTAGCCAATGGCTACAACCCCAAAAAAATCCAAAAAATACTAAAACCTATAAACCACAACCCCCCTCCACAATAAAGACTACACCAAGTCTATCACTATCCCCTACATCCATGGCACCTCTGAAAAAATAACTAATATCCTCAAAAAATATGACCTTACTTCTTGTTACAGACCATATAAAAAGTTGGCATCCCTTATCCGCTCTACCAAAGACCAACCACTTCCCCTAGACCTACCTGGTGTATACCAGGTCCCTTGCAGCTGCAAATTGTCCTACTTTGGCCAAACAGGCAGAACAACAAATATCAGGATTTCAGAACACCAAGACTACATCCGGTTTCACCAGTACAGCCGCTCTGGGCTGGCAGACCATGCCTTAGATACCCACCATAAAATTCGTTGGAAGAAGACAAAAATAATCCATCGCAGCAAGTTTAAATACGAAAGACTATTCAAAGAATCTTCAGCAGCTCTAAAAAACGTTCCTAACCTCAACAAATTTGGGTGCATGAAACTGCCCCAAATTTGGGAGACTTTCATTTTGAGAACTTCAGCCCAACTGCCAAGACTACCAAATTAGCCTGCAAGAGGGCACCATTAGGACTTTAGGAACAAAATTAGTTCTTATTTTCTTCCTCATTTGCTTTGTTAGTTCCTTAGTGCACATACCATATCTTTATGTTCCCGAAGATGGCAATGTGACATTGCCGAAATATAGAAGTGATTCATTAAAGTTATCTTTAATTAATTTACTTTATATGCGTTGTCAATTCCGTAAATTAATTACCAGTGATGTCTAACCAACGTATAAGTCTTACTACTAGAATTATAATTCTTAGTGGTATGATTTCACAGTTATTTATTCAAATTTGCATAAGATTTCTGGCCTTCAAAATTGGATATATTCAGATATAATGTATACAGTCAAGTGCATACAAGATTTCAAACATAGGGCCATGTTAATAAGAATACATCTAACATACCTTGAATCAGAATTCTGATTCAACAGGGCCGTCGCCAGATTAGATCACACCCTAGGACAAATTCAGACACATTTTAAATATCGGCCCTGATGGATTATAAGACAAAAATATAAGAAAATCTCCAATTGCTATTTTGTTTTTATTACAAGAGAAACATTAATGCAAAACGATTACATAATAATATTAATTAAATGTTTGCTCTATGGGGATATCGCACAATAAAACTATTTATAAGCTCTTCTAAATTTAAATAATAGGCTATGTTCGCCTCTATCGATATAGTTGCTAGACCAATCAATCTTTCTTGGGTCATTGCTGTTCACGAATAATTTTAAACAGTTTAAGCTTGGAAAAACTTCTTTCTGAATTTGCTATGCTAACAGGAATTGTTAACAATATCCGGTGGTTACGTTGGGATAAATATACATATGATAAAATTTGGTGAGGACCACTTTTCTCTTGTATTATTTTTGAGATAATTTTTAATTCTTCAAATACAGGTAGTTCTCACTTTACGAATTTTTGGATTGGAATTTTTATTTTAAATTGTGCGCGGTGAAGGCAATTAAGGGATATGTAGGGGAAATTACGCAGTATGTAATGACCAGTCACTCACGAGCCTTTGCGTAGTGAGTGTATTATTCATAGTTTTCTTCAGTTACATCTGATTTTTTATTTTATTTTGTTTTGTTTTTAACTATAACCCTTTCGCTTATCCAACAATGAAAGAAACAGTGAAAAGCAAGTACTTTAGAGAAAAAATACAAAATAATTACCAGCTATTAAGTGGGTAACACTGCTAAAGCTCTTTCTGAGAAATTGTTTCTTGCCGCTTCTACCTGCTTCCACTACTTGCACCATTTTAAAGGATAAAGAAAAATATTTGAAAGAAGCAAAGAATGCCAATCAATGCATTCTACAACGTTGTTTTGAATTAAAGAAACAGGCAGTATAAATTCCTCATATGGAAAAACTGAACTGCTTGGATAAGCAACCAAACTCAATGATTAAACATGCCTATTACCTACGCAATGATTTGTACTAGAGCATTAGCCATTTTTAAAATGCTGAAAGACTAAAAAATGGGATGACTGCAAAGAGACTTTTGCTGCAAGTAGTGGGTGGTTTGACTGCTATACAAAGCAAACTGATTGGCATAACATTAAAGTACAAGGTGAAGCTGCAAGCGTTGATAGTGAGGCTGCAAAATCTTGTCGAGAAAAATTAGAAGAAATAATTAAAGAATGAAATTACTCGCCATCACAGATTTTTCACATTGATGAGATGGGGTTTTTTTGGAAATGGATACTTGCAAGAACTTAAATCACAAAAGAATCCTAATGTCAGGTTTTAAAGCATTAGGAGGAAATGCTACTGGCGATTGCAAGTTAAAACCCTTATTTGTGCATCAATGAGAAATCCAAGAAGCTTAACAGGATTTAATAAAGATACTCTCCCAGTAATATGGAAAGACAAATAAAAAGGCTTTGCTCATGGGTTCCCTATTCAAAGATTGGCTTATGTATTACTTTGTTCCTGAAGTGAAACATTATTGAGAAAAAATAAATTCCATTTAAGGTTCTTCTGATAATTGAAAATGCACCTAGTCATCCCTCATCAATAGCTTACATTTGCCCTAATGTAAAAATAGTCTTTTTACCTCCAAATACAATTTCTCTTTTACAATCAAAGATAAGGGAGTGGTCGCGATGTTTAAAGCAGTTATCTCAAAGAGACTTCTGAAATGTTAAAGAAACAACTGATGAAGATGGAAACTATTCTATCAACAAGTTTTGGAAGAAATTCGATATTTTAGATGCAGTTCGGGTAACTCAGAGTGCCTGTCATAAAGTTTCCGAAAAAACTATGAAAGGATTATGGCATAAACCTCAGTTTAGTGATAATTTCGAAGACTTTGAAGACCCAACAAAGATTGTGAATTCTGAATTTCAGAATTCACAAAGATTGTTTCTTATGTATGGCTAATTTTGGTTTCTTAGGTATGGCTAATCAATTCCAAATGGAAGTTTTGGAAGGCGATGTTAATGTGCTGCTTCAATCTCACATTATAGAACTCTTGCCCGATCTCCATGAATTAGAAGTCTCCTTGAACAAGAAAGAAACGAATAATACAAAGAAGAAAACGAATATGAAACTCCAACTCGGTTTTCACTTTAAAAGGCCTAGAAGAAACATTTAAACTTCTTTGAAAAGCTCCAGCAGTCTTTGAATCACAAGATTCAGACTTCAGCAAATTTTCCTGCGAAAAGCTATTTTAAACGAAAAGAAGTGAAAGCCAACGAAGCAGATGATACTCGTGACCTTCTTTGAAAAAAAAAGATGCACCGAAGCTTCCTAATATACCTCCTACTACCTTCACTGCTGCCCATTCACCTGGTGATATGTGAATGAGCTAATTTTTTTTTTTCAAAGAATCTTTTTTAATTTAAAATTTTTCTTATGTTGTTTTTAAATATGCAAATCTTTGGTCAGTAAAGTCTTTTCTTATCATTTCATATTCATTATATATTTTATATATTCCTTCTTATGAACGTAACTCTCGCTTATACAATTATTTTTAAGGCAAATAAACTCCTGATTTAAGAATGGTCGCCAGGAACCAATTAATTCGTAAAGGCAGGAACTACCTGTACATCTATTGCATCTACATCAGCTGTTGTAAAATCTCTTGTTGCCCTAATACGGCGCCTACCACAATATGGCTGAACGAGCGCTCTTAATTAGGCGGCACCATGAGGCAGGCTGCTTCTATGCTACATCCTGTTGACAGTACTGTGATTCAAGGTATGTTATATTCAATACATCTAACATACCTTGAATCAGAATTATGGTACAGCAATCCCTCAATTAATGCACCCCCCAGATTTCTGCATTTTTAATTAGTGCATCATTTTTTTTTTCGATACCCAAATTCGATTAGTGCGCCTATATACATCTTAAAAATAAATGTTACAGATTTTAAAAATTTTCGATCTATACATTTTTTATGACTAACTATTTTAAAAAATCATTCACCAGGATGAAATAATTTAGTTACCAATTTGAAACATTTCACAGAGTTATTTTTTAATGGCATACTACACTATTTCCATGTACACTATGTTCCAAATTTACCGCCAAAATTTATGTCGTCTGCTTTATTTTGCTGATCATATCTCGTGTAGTTGTTTTCTGTACTTTTTATTTTAAATTATTTTCCTCATCTTTAATCATGAGTAAAAGAATTAGTGAGCAAAAAATGGAAGTGTGAAAATGATTTGAAAAGTAATCTGATTGGAAGAAAAACTTGAAATAATAAAGAAAAATTAACAAGGCGAGTCCAGAGCAAAGATAGGACAAGAACACAAAAATGGGTGAATCAGCTGCTGAATACAAAGAGAAAAGTAAGGCTGCTCGAAGTTCTTCATGCATGCACTGAAAATCAAAGTATTATAATGATTGAATTAGAGAGACTTCTTTTTACATGGATCGAAGATTGTAACCAAACACGGATCCCGCTAAACACTGGCCTTAATAAATCAAAAGCATTGTCTCTTTGTAACCTGGAAAGAAAGGGCTATCAATGATGGAAAAAGAAGAAGAATTCCACGTTAGTGCTGGATGATTTGAGAGTTTCAAAAAGAGAAATAGCCTACATAATGTTCTAATCACAGGTGAAGCTGCAAGTGCAGATAAGGAGATATCCAGAGATTTTGAAGAAAATTCTGTAATAAGGGGACTATTGTGATCAACAAATATTTAATGTCGATGAAACCGGCCTTTTGTTGGAAGCGAATGCTTTCCAAGACTTTTCTAGCCAAATCAGAGAAATCTCAGCCCGGATATAAAGTTTCAAAGTCGAATGAAATTACTGCTAGCAATATACAAGCCATTTGGTAGCACATTCTTCCACATTATGCAAATGATTTTAAAGGCTTTTCAAATTAATCTAATTAATTAAATCTCATTCTGAGAAATTGAGTGATTCTGACCTACTAAATTTAGATGAACAGCGGGAAGATCCTGAAGAATATGAAGAAAATTTAATCACTGACAAGCCCAAAGAGGTTTCACAGAAACAATTTGAAAATAGTTTTCGTACAATCGAAGGTTTTAAGCAGCAATTCTTAGAGCCTCCCTGGTGAAGAGAGAACCAATAAAATTTGCAGAAAGGCAGTAGGGGCCATACCGTCAGTTGTAAGAATAAAAGAAACAGAATGCTTGCCAAACTACATTAGCTCAATTCTTTGTTAAGAAGCAGAATAATAAATTTATATTCTGAATATGTTTTATTGTCTTTTCAGCTTCATGGTTTCCTTTAACTAGGCCCTGAGACATACCTTAATTCTTTTATAAAAAAAAAAAAATTAACAGTCAAAAAAGAAATCTGAGGAACAAATTATACATTTTCCCATATGTTATTATATTCGATTCGTGCATTAATCGAGGGATTGCTGTACTTAAAATTCCAGTTTGTCTTTTCAAAAATTGGTTCCACTGCCAACCAAAACGTGTAAGTTGATGATAGACAATAATTCAATTAATGGGATGCTTTAGTAACAGTTGCAATTTGTAGGAACACAGAGATGTGGCAGTTTTAAGAAAACTGCATCGTATTTTGAAAATAATCTTTGTTCAGTCTCCTTAATTAAAACTTAAATACAGCTCCTTGATGCAACTTAAATACAGAAGATCCCCTCCCTTAAAATCACTGTCTTGGGCCAGCTCTTCTGTGATTGGCTAAGGGGGAAGGCTGGTTGCCCACTCTTCAAAAAGGACTAAATGGCTTGCCTGCTACCTCTGGGGAATAAATGGCATTAATAGATTCCCTTTTGGCATGATTTTTCAACTGTTTGTCATAAAGTGAAAATCTGATCTGTGTGTTAAAGCTTATGTGCTAGGAGGACATCAAGTTGGAGGTTTAATGGAATATATACAGCATTAGGAAAGGATGAAAAACTAATTTTAATGCTTCCAATATTTCATCTCAGTCACTGAAACATCTTCAGCGAGTAAGTATATTCCATTAAACCTCCAACTTGATGAAAATCTGATCTTGACAACCTCTATTTGACCAACCCAGCTTGTTCTTCTCTGAGTTTCCTTTCTACGGTTTTTTTTCCTAACCTTTTCTCCAGTATGCTTGCATAAATTTTAACCCAAAAACTCAGTAGGATGGTCATGTGTAATGCTCATTCTTTTATTTCCCTTTTTTTTATACAGATAGTTACAAGGAGAGCTCTACTCCAATCATCCAGAATTCAACCTTTTGGTCTTTGTAATTTAGCTTATCTTCAATTTTCATGTACTTTATTACTTTATTATCTCTGATTCTTTTTATCTTTCTCCATTTCTAAACTTTTTTCAAGTCTCAAATACATTATGCTACCTTCCTAATATTAATATTCTATATTTGCAAAGCTTTCCTGTTACTTTTGTTTAGCTATATTCATACGTTGCTTTCTTACATTTTTCACTGTATGCTGACTGACTTGCTAGGAGCTTTTAAATTCTTTCTTCTTTTCAGTGATGGCTGCTTCAAGTCTGTCATGGGTTTAGTTTTCTGTCTTTGCTAACAACTTCACACATACCTCTCTCGCTAAATCAGTCAGTCTTTTCTTCAGAGACTGCCACTAGATCTTCAAGGTTTGGTTCTTGTTTTCAAACTCTTTCATTTTTTCTTAAATAATATTTCTATATTTGAGTCTATAAAGTTTACTTTTCAGAGCTGCTTAACTCTGATTCTTTTAAAATCTTTCTTACACACTTTCCTTTTCAAATGATATTCAATTTCGTCCTGCTCAAAATGAATTAATCACTTTATTTTCACATCTCTTACACTTTTGTGTCTTGACCCAGTAGGAATATATCACTATCGACAGTAACATAATCAATGAAACTTTTTTCCTTCTTTCTTGTATCTTCTCTCCATGTGAATTTGTGCCCATCATGGCAGACATACTAAAGTGTGTTTAGAAAAGATCAAAACTAATAAAAATAGTAAATACCTGTAGGATTTCTGTTCAGGATATGGACTAGTCATCTCTAATAAAAAATCCTACAGTTATTACCATTTTTATTAGCTTTGCTCTTTTCTCGATGTGCTTCTGTATGTTTCTCATTTAGATCTCCAACAAGAGCTGACTTTTTCTTTAGATCTGCTGCCTTCTATAATGACTTGAAAGATTTCTCCACTTCTTTAGTAGAAATTTCTTTGGGAAAATAGGGTAAATAAGTCTAATTTCTCATTTTGATGTTTGTCCATCCATATCATTCCTATGTTGCCCGCCATTCAAGGAAATTATCCTCCACTTAATACTGAATATTATAACTACTCCTTCCTTTCTTTTTTTATTATTGCTTAAGTATAACATCTTATATTTGTTATTTTAAAGTTTCACCTGTTTTTCTCTTCTTTGTTTTGGTAACACTAATTATATCAATATAATGTGTCTTTAATTTTGCTAGTCCCACTTCTTTTCTAACGATAATTCTGATGTTGATGGTGACTATCTTGATTTCTGGTGATATTTAGTTTGAGTTTGCTCCAGTAGCTGACTTATCAGTGTTCTTTCTGTACCCTGATGAAAACAGTGTGTGTGTGTGGGCAGGAGACAATTTGTTTATCTGAGCAAAATCCCAGCTGGCATGAAATTTCAAATTGCCAGCCTATTCTTGTTCATTTAGTATCAGTATAAATGGATACTTATTAACTGTATGTAAAAGAAGGTGAAGGTTAGATATTAAGTCGGAAGCCCTAGTTAGTTTTCTACATTTTTTAAAAGACTACGTGAAAATTTTCTTCCAGGTATCTATCTTTGACATGAAAGTAATCCCTTACTGTCTTTTTTATCAGAAAAATTATCAAATGCCCAAAATTTTATGAGAACTATAGCAGAATACATTACATTGCAGGAAACCTTTTCGAAAGGTGAGTTCAAATTTTAGAATGTCTCAAAGCTCATTCTAGAACTGCAAAATTATCTGATCATTCAGTGATTTTCTTTCTTGACTACTCGTATAATAACTAAAACACTTTTTTTGAATGTTAGTCAAGTGGGTTTTAATTTATCGTCCTACATGTTTCGATGATTTTTGCTATCGGCATCTTCAGAGAATACAATTGGTAAGCTATATGAAGGTAACAGACTAGGTTTTAACTGACAGTTCTAATTCATACAAAATTAGTATTGTGCGAGACAATCCGTGTGTCTCGGGAACATGATTAATTTGTTACGAGACATAATGTAGTTGGCGTGAAAGTTCATTTCTTTGATGTTTAGTGATCTGATTAAAGCATTCCAAATTTCCGGTAGGATTAAACCTTGATTCTTATTTAGGTTTCCTGTTGAACGGGCGACCATAGCAGCCTCCTTGAAGGTTCTGGAATGGTAGTTCTCTTCTATATAGGGCACATGACTCTGATCCCACTCAATGAGATGGTTGGTAGAGGCAAAGTGGCAAGAAAGGCCTAAAATATCTTGTCTGTTGTTTCTGACATATCTTATGTATTCTTTCTGTCTCGTTTCGAAGCTTCTAGAGGTCTGACCAACGTAACTAACACCACAGGAGCAAGGTATATTATATACTCCAGAGTACTTGTAAAATGGATGAGGGTCTTTCGGTGATCTTAAAAATTTCCGAATAGTATTGACTGGCTTGAATGCTACTCTAACATTGTGTGGTTTTAGAAGGATAGCCAATTTTTTGAAAATACTGCTGACAAATGGAATAGTTATAGTACTGATGTATTGGGTGTCATCACGTTGTCTTTGTGGTATATCCGAAAAGAGGATATTGTTGCAGTCTTTTAGGATAACCATTTAAGGATAGCTCTCTGGATATTGTAATTAATTATTTTTGTAAGTCATCTTGGTTTGTTGCGTAATGTATAGCTCTTTTCTTAAGCATATGGATAATGCTAAGTTTCTGGGATATATGATGTGACGAGTTGAAATGGAGGTAACGTCTAGTATTCGTAGATTTTCTATACACAGACAGATTGATACTGTTATTGGTTTGTTTTTTTTATTAGGATGTCTAGAAATGGAAGTTTTTCATCTTTTTCAATTTCTAAAGTGAATTTGATGGTATGGTGGAACCTATTAATTTGGTTCAGATAATCCATTAGTTCTTCTTTTGTATGATTCCAAATGATAAAGATGTTATCAACATATCCGTACCAAGTTTTCGGTTTTGGGGTAATTTGAGATAAGATTTTATCCTCTAGGTCTTCCATGAGTAAGTCAGCACAAGAAGGAGAGAGGGGGGGCTACTCATGGCTAATCTGGTAAGTTGTTTGTAGACTGTTTTTTGCTAAATGAAATAGTTCGAAGTTAAACAATGATTGAACAAAGTAGTGATGTTTCTTGGGAACAAGTTGTCTAAGATGTTGATGACTTCCATAACTGGAATGTTTGTAACCAGAGATGTGACGTCAAGGCTTGCTAGTATATCATCTTCAGATATAGGGATATTTTTTAATTTAAACTACAATTAAAATTAAAATTAGAATTAACTAAAATATCCAGAGAGCTATCCTTAATTGGTTATCCTAAAAGACTCTGCAACAATATCCTCTTTTCGGATATACCACAAAGACAATGATGACACCCAATAGATCAGTACTATAACCATTCCATTTGTCAGCAGTATTTCCAAAAAATTGGCTATCCTTCTAAAACCACATGATATTAGAGTAGCATTCAAGCCAGTCAATACTATTCGGAAATTTTTAAGATCACCGAAAGACACTCATCCATTCTACAAGTACTCTGGGGTATATAATATACCTTGCTCCTGTGGTGTTAGTTACGTTGGTCAGACCTCTAGAAGCTTCGAAATGAGACAGAAAGAACACATAGGATATGTCAGAAACAACAGACAAGATATTTCAGGCCTTTCTTGCCATTTTGCCTCTACCAACCATCTCATTGAGTGAAATAAGAGTCATATACCCTATATAGAAGAGAACTACCATTCCAGAACCTTCAAGGAAGCTGCTACGGTTGCCCATTCAACAGGAAACCTAAATAAGAATCAAGGTCTAATCCTACCGGAAATTTGGAATGCTTTAATCAGATCACTAAACATCAAAGAAATGAACTTTCACGCCAACTACATTATGTCTCGTAACAAATTAATCATGTTCCCGAGACACACGGATTGTCTCGCACAATACTAATTTTGTATGAATTAGAACTGTCAGTTATAACCTAGTCTGTTACCTTCATATAGCTTACCAATTGTATTCCATGAAGATGCCGATAGCAAAAATTGGCGAAACATGTAGGACGATAAATTAAAACCCACTTGACTAACATTCAAAAAAAGTGTTTTAGTTATACAATTAGTCAAGGAAGAAAATCACTATGAACAGGATCGACGTGATCACCAAATGAAAGGTACGCAATCATGAAGGTTTCAATGCAAAAAAGGTTTAAACCA
Source organism: Typopeltis vanoorti (assembly GCF_054136105.1). NCBI lineage: Eukaryota > Metazoa > Arthropoda > Arachnida > Uropygi > Thelyphonidae > Typopeltis > Typopeltis vanoorti. The sequence continues at coordinate 80,983,859 of NC_143558.1, forward strand.
TCTGACTTTTTTAAAAAGATGTCGAGACAATAACGTTATCCCAAAATTTCTTCATCTCAAACAATATTTTTAAACTAAAAAAGCTAATATTATTTACCACAGAACTTCATTTGCTCTTCTCCGAGAAAGAATTGGCCATACGAGAACCTTGCTCAGCCAATTAGACTCACAATGCTATGACTTGTTCACAGACATCTCTAATAACCTTGACATAGAGACCTGACAACTTTTAGATAATATGATTAGCAACAGTTATGCCAAAACCTTTAGTTACAGCAAAAAGACGCAAATCGATAAATTCAACTTGCTGTATGATAATCACATTAACTCTAAACCATCTCTACCAGATAACCAAGTGAATAAACCTATCTAAACACATTTTAACAAAACCTGAGATCTCAATTTTCAAAAAAGGATTCAATTTTGCCTTAAAACCTACTGCTATTTCTAAAATAGAGTTCATCTGTAACTTAGAAAAAGCCATCTCATTGCTACCACACCCAATAGCTAATGACTTACGACTAAAAAGCAGCATAATCCTTTCTGCTCCGTCAAGATCTCCTAACACCAACTCGAACCAAATGGAAAGAACACTACTCAAATTAAGGAATAATAAAGACATCATCATACTTAAAGCTGACAAAGGCAACAATACTGTTATCATCATCATCTTCTTCCTTATACCCTCTTTTACCTTGCGGTGTCGAGGGTCCATTGATCATCGGACCTCACTCCGTTTTTACAGGATAAGGTGGTCAGCCTTATGCCCCGGTGTATCCTATGGCCTGTAGTGTTGAGTTCTCAAGGCCAGTTTGCCTGCTTTGCGGGATGAAAAACCCCAGAATAAACTGGGGAAAAAACCCTGCTGTCCATGCCCAAGACTGGCTAACTTGGCTATGGCTGAGGAAGATCCTTCAGCTCCTCACGTCACCGACGGGAATCGAACCTAGGACACTCCTTCCCTAGGCATATGGTTGCGAAACGCATAGCCACTAGGCTAACCGCACGGACCAATACTGTTATCTTAAATACAAAAGATTATGAAGAAAAAATTAAAAATCTATTATCATACACATCTGTCTATGACTTCCTCAGTACAGATTCTACGCAAAAAAATCATAACAACACCAATGAGCTATTACGTGAAATGATTAACTGGCCTATAGACTTAATAAGAAAGCTAAAATCCATGCACCCGTTGACTCCAAGATTGTATGGCGTTCCTAAAATACATAAAGAAGGTATACCATTACGTCCAATAGTTGATGGAATCTATTCTCCTACTTACCAACTGTCTAAATATCTAGCCAAGATTTTACAACAACTCATTCACAACTCAGATACTTATATTAAAAACTCACAACATTTTATTGAAAAATTAAAAAATATCATTATATCTGAAGATGATATACTAGCAAGGCTTGACGTCACATCTCTGTTTACAAACATTCTAGTTGTGGAAGTCATCAACATCTTAGACAACTTGTTCCCAAGAAACATCACTACTTTGTTCAATCATTGTTTAACTTCGAACTATTCATTTGGCAAAAAACAGTCTACAAACAACTTACCGGATTAGCCATGGGTAGCCCCCTCTCTCCTTCTTGTGCTGACTTATTCATGGAAAACCTAGAGGATAAAATCTTATCTCAAATTACCCCAAAACCGAAAACTTGGTACGGATATGTTGATGACATCTTTATCATTTGGAATCATATAAAAGAAGAACTAATAGATTATCTCAACCAAACCAATAGTTTCCACCATACCATCAAATTCACATTAGAAATTGAAAAAGATGAAAAACTTCCATTTCTAGACATCCTAATAAAAAAAACAAACCAATAACAGTATCAATCTGTCTGTGTATAGAAAATCTACGAATACTAGACATTACCTCCATTTCAACTCGTCACATCATATATCCCAGAAACTTAGCATTATCCATATGCTTAAGAAGAGAGCTATGCATTACGCAACAAACCAAGATGACTTACAAAAATAATTAACTACAATATCCAGAGAGCTATCCTTAAATGGTTATCCTAAAAGACTCTGCAACAATATCCTCTTTTCAGATATACCACAGACAACGTGATGACACCCAATACATCAGTACTATAACTATTCCATTTGTCAGCAGTATTTTCAAAAAATTGGCTATCCTTCTAAAACCACATGATGTTAGAGTAGCATTCATGCCAGTCAATACTATTTGAAAATTTCAAAGATCACCGAAAGACCCTCATCCATTCTACAAGTACTCTGGAGTATATAATATACCTTGCTCCTGTGGTATTAGTTACATTGGTCAGACCTCTAGGAGCTTCGAAACAAGACAGAAAGAACACGTTGGATATGTCAGAAACAACAGACAAGATATTTCAGGCCTTTCTTGCCACTTTGCCTCTACCAACCATCTCATTGAGTGGGATAAGAATCATGTGCCCTATATAGAAGAGAACTACCATTCCAGAACCTTCAAGGAGGCTGCTACGGTCGCCCGTTCTACAGGAAACCTAAATAAAAATCAAGGTCTAATTCTACCGGAAATTTGGAAAGCTTTAATCAGATCACTAAACATCAAATAAATTCGTAAACTCGTAACAAATAAATCATGTTCCCGAGACACGCATTGTTTCACACAATACTAATTTTGTATGAATTAGAACTGTCAGTTAAAACCTAGTCTGTTACCTTCATATAGCTTACCAGTTGTATTCCCTGAAGATTCCGATAGCAAAAATCGGCGAAACATGTAGGACAATAAATTAAAACCCACTCGACTAACATTCAAAAAAAGTGTTTTATTTATTATCTGATTATGTTTTATGAGTTCTTAAATAGTTTATTCAGAAATAATTTACATTCCTATATGGACAAACTAATCAGTACATTAAAAAAAATACAGAATGACATCAATGTCTTCAAATTTATGTTAACAGAAAATTTGTCCACGGAAGCTTTTACATTGAAGTAAACTGCTGATTACAATTAAACTTAATCTTAATAATTAGTAGGGTTTCCTTTGCTATTCTCTATTGTCTGTTTGTAGAGGCTCGAGTGCTGTGAGGACTGATTCTAAGAATAGTCTTTCTCTTTTGAATTTGCTGTGGTGGAGCATGGTGTTTTTTTCCATGAGATCCTATGCGTTGTATCCAAGACATGGTCAGCCAGGCCTGACTGACCATAGCCATGGTTGTAGATGTATGACTTATGTTCCTCCGGGCAGATAGTAGCTGATCTGCCTGTCTGTCCAAAGTACGCCAGTTTACAGGAACAGGGTGCTTTATAGACTCCAGGCACTGAGAGAGGAGGGAGCTGATCTTTTGTAGAGCGGACTAGGGCAGCAAGTTTGCAGTGGGGCTTAAATGCTGTGTGTAGGCTGTACTTTTTTAAAATCTTGGATATTTTTTCAGACTTTTTCAACTGCTCCAGACAGTAGTTAACTTATCGTCCAAAAGGCTCAATGACAATGCCATCAGTGCCCTAAGCCTTGGCCTCAATTTCACAGATGTTGGCGAAAATTTTCTTTTCGCCAACATCCTCGCCCAGTCATCTCCTTCAAAAAATAATTTATCGTCCTCCCAATGCACTGCTCATGGAATTACGAAAAGAAAAAAAGAATTGTTATCACCAGAGCTGATAAGTAATGCCACAGTCGTTCTTAATGCCATGGAATACAATTGAAAAATGGAGATTATCATCTGGGATCGCTCTACCTACACCCCGCTAGAAGACAACCGCACAAAAACACAAGTTAAAAAACTAAAAAACTTACTTAGAAAAGTGTCTTCCTTGCCCCCAGAAATCACGAAAAAACTCAACCCTTTCTGTCCCCCCCCCCCCCCCCGAATATATGGTTTACCAAAAATCTACAAACCCAATTCCCCACTAAGAACTATAGTAGATGCCACTAACTTGCCTTTCTACAAACTGTCAAAACAGCTGGCCAACTCTGACATCCCCCCCCCCTCACTGGACTTTCCACATCCTATATAAAAAAACTCTACCCATTTCAAAACCCTCATAAAAAATTTAATCTTAAATAACATGGACATATTGGTAAGCTTTGACATCTCGTTGTTTACCGATATTCCCTTAATTGATACCTTAACACCCTTAAAAAACGTTTTTCCTTCTGACATCTTAGATCTATTTTCCTTTGCCATCTATTCTGGTTATTTTTCTTGGAAGAACAAAATCTATAAGCAGATAGAAGGAACCGCCATGGGTTTCCTCTTCTCACTCTCTCTTGCCAATTTTTATATGGAAAATTTTGAAAAACGAGCAATAGACTCATCCCCTCTCAAACCTTCCATTTAGCTAAGATATGTAGATGATGTGTTCTCTATTTGACCTCATGGCCCAGACACATTAGATGCCTTCCTCAGTCACCTCAACAGCCTATATCCAAGAATCCAGTTCACGATGGAAAAGGAAAAGAACAATTGCTTACCCTTTCTAGACACCTTAGTTACATAACTTCCCAATGGTATATAGAAAACCCATGCACACAGGCATACATCTGCAAACGCTCCCACCATCACCCTGCTCAACAATATGGCATTATTAAAACTCTTACCAAGAGAGCCCACAATCTTTGTTTGAGTGGAACCGCCCTTCAACTGAGCTTGACCACATACACAATTAGTAAAATCGTGTATGTGGTCAAGCGATAACAACATCACAAAAATAATCAGGTCTTCTCTTCAAAAAGAGTTTAGAAATGCTGTCACCTTCCCTACATCGTGGCACATCTGAAAAAATAGCCAAGATTTTAAAAAAGTACAACCTACACACAGCATTTAAGCCACACCACAAACTTGCTACCCTAATCTGCTCTACAAAAGATCAGCTCCCTCCTCTCTCAGTGCCTAGCGTCTATAAAGTACCCTGTTCCTGTAAACTGGCATACTTTGGACAGACAGGCAGATCAGCTACTATCTGCCTGGAGGAACATAAGTCATACATCTACAACCACAACTATGGTCAGTCAGGCCTGGCTGAGTTCCCATAATGCATAGCATTATATACCCTAAAGGGGTGTCTACTTTACATTATGAGATACTAAAGCAGTTGATGTGAAGTCATTAGCTTCTATATAGAAGTAGTCCAGTTGTGAAAATACTTCACGTGCAAACATTGTTTCTTACACTTGGAAAAAAGGATTACACAAAGAATATAATTTCTTGGCATTTTAATTTACAGTAACACTCTTTGATAAAGTTCTCTATAAATGAGTTGACTATTACACCTTTGATTGGTAAGATAAATAATAGGTAAATAGTTGGGAAAGGAGAAACCTGTTCATGGTCAGTTTAAAAACTTGTGCATTATAGTGCATTATATTTGGGAAACACACATAAAAGAAGGGGAAACTCTTCCAGAATCCAGAGTTAGAAGGAATAGAAGATGAAGTGAAACTTGTTTCATGAGTTTGGAGTTGCTGTGAGGGGGTGGGGGGGGGGGTTGAGTTCAAGCTGCATGTTGTACAGTGGATTTAGTAGAGAATGGTGGAACTATTGATATTAGTTCATATGAACAGTTGTTATTGCCATGGAGGTATATAAAACCAAATGGCTTTGAAAGTAGGTGAAGTGAATTGGTAAGAGATAGGTCATTAATCAACCTAATTATTCTCTACTCTGAATCAAGTATTTTTAGGGAGCTTTTAGAGACACCATCCCAGCGAGAGCAATATTCAGTAGTTGGGCAGATTTGCAGTTAAAGTAATGCCATGAGCAAAAGAGGAATCCCAATTTTCTGGATGACGAGGAGACAATAGTTGTAAGGTGTTCATGCCAATAGAGGCTTAATGTCAGGATGGTGCCAAGAAGAGAAATTTCATCTTGTCTGCAAATTTGAGTATTGTCTAATGTAATACTAGAGTAAATAAAATAAAACAGAACTGTGTTTTGCTAGCTGAAATTGATAAGATTATCTGACCTTATCGAAGAATGCTTGGAGATCAGAATTTAGGGTAGTGGAGGTTAATGCTCTGTAAGTTGTAGTGATTTGTGGGGTAAGGTTTGTCAAATGAAAAGGTGAGGTAGTGTACTACATCAGCAAAACTGTGTATTGGATTAGTGGTCAACTGAAATGGGTCATTGATGTGCAGAAGAAAGAGAGTGGGTGAGAGAACATAGCATTGTGGAACCACAGCATAAGTTGCATAACAGGGAGTAGGGGGGGCAAGTAGCCATCCATCAGCGTATCTAGTCAGAAAGTTGACAACTTAGTTGCAAAAGTCATTTAGCAGGTGCCAAGTGGGAACTTAACAGGCTTTTGTGCCAGACCTAGTCAAATGCCTTGAGATTCACCAAACTTTTACTTGGTATTAATCTAGAGATGAATAACATGTAAGTAGGTCCCTTGTTGATTGGTGGTGGCAAAATCCATACTGGCAGTTATTCATTAGATGGGTCTTTAAGCAACATACCAGTTTGGTGTTGATTGTTTTCTCTCCATTTGAGAGAGAGAGAGATTGGACAGTAGTTTGATTGATGGCAAGGATTTGTCAGCCTTCTTGGCAATGAGTCGAAAATGGGATCTTTTTCCAGGCTGTAAGGAGAGATGCCAGTGGAATAAGAGAGTATAAAAAGGTGACATAGTACAGGATGCAACTCTGGAGCACATATATCTTCAGGAGAGGGGAACACCATCTGTACTAGGAGGCTTTTGGATGTCTAATTTGGACAAGATTCTTCAGATCTCTTTCTGACAAAAAGACAGTAGGGAAAATTTCCAAGATTAACGATGCATGTATTTCAGGTAAAGTGTGAAGCCAGGAGATTGGCTTTTTCTTAATGCAAGAACTGTCTGGGTGTAACAGGGGTGGAAAAGTTGTTAGAAGTTATAACCATCTGCTTTAGCAAGAGACTAGAAGGTTTTACTGCTGTTAGGATAAAATGTAAGTTTCCTTCTTTTGGTTCTTTTGAAAAGAACCAAAAGAAGGAAACTTGCATTTTATTTCCTTTTGAAACTGCAAAAGAAGGTTTTGCAGTTTCAAAAGGTTTTGGATGCAGTGATAGTTTTCCTATAGCTGTTTGGAAGCTTTGGTATAAGCACTAAAAGAAGATAGAGTTCTTGATGAATGCCAGTTATGATATGCTTGATTCTTCATTTGTACAGCCTTGGCACACTTTTTGTAAAATCAAGATTTAGATTAGGGATGGTGATTTAGAGTGGAGTGGGGAATATATGTTTCCATCCCAGTAAGGAGTGCTCTGGCAATACATTCATTACATATGTTGGAGTTGGAAGACCATGGACAATTGTCCCACTAATGAAATGCAACTTAGAAGTTACAAAGGTCATCCCACTTGGCATTGTTATAATGCCAGACAACTCTTGATTGAGAGTGGCCCTATGAATGTTGTTCTGTGGGAGAAAAGTTAAGCTCTAGATTGTCTGAATTGCCTATAGGACATACAGCATCACATTGTACTTAAAAGGGTCATTGTACTTAAGGATGTTAGGAGAGCAGTTGGGGGGTTATTTGGTATTCTGATAGGCATGTGAAAAATTTGTGTTGGTGATGACAAATGTTTCAGAATCTCAACTTGCTTAGTTTATACTATTGGAAGAGGAAAGCCAGTTGGTATTATAAATATTGAAATCTCTGAGGAAGATAACATCAAAGATTTCAGAATGGTTAATGGCAATGGAGAGACAGTGGATGAATGTGACTGAGTGGACAGAGAAATTTGCAGTGCAAGATAGTCAAAGTCATACAATTCCAGGTTAGATGCTCTGTCATAGTAGGTCAGAGTGAAAATATGCACAGACACAACCCTTGATTCAAAAGGATTTGGGAAATTGGGTCATCTCAGATTTCCAAAATACAGAAAAGGATTTGTATAGTTGCAAAACCAGCGATTAGTGCTTGAAGAGGTTTCATTTGAGTGTCTGCAAGGAAAAGTAAATATTAATAAGTTCTACACACACACAATACATATACAGTAGAACTTGATTATAACGATCACGGTTACAGCAAATTCACGTTTATAACGAATAATTTTGAAGGTATATTTGAATTACATTTGATTTAATGCATGTATTTCGTGTTTATTACGAATTCGTTTCACAGGAATAATGAACGAATAATACACGTTAGTCGTTCCTTTACTGACTGACATTTCGCATGTACGAATTTTCTGGTTGTTGAAAAATGTTGGGAGTCAAACGGAAAATTTTATCGGGTTCCGAAAAAGTAGGAATTATACGGGAGGTGGAAAGTGGCCAATCAAATCTGACAGTAGCAAAAAAGTATGGTTTGTCCCCATCTACAATATCAACAATTTGGAAGAATTGCGAGTTGACTGTTAAAACTTTTGAAAACAATTTATCGAAGTGTAAAAAACTTAAAAAGTGTAATAATAGTGACGTTGACGAGGCATTTCTTTCATGGTTTAAAGTGCAAAGAACCTATTAGTGGACCAATTTTGAAAGTTCAAGTCAAAAAATTTGCTGTTCAACTTGATTATAGCGATTTTAAATGCAACAATGGGTGGATTGATCGCTTTAAGAACAGAAACAATATTGTCTACGCAAAAGTAAGTGGCGAGGCATTGTCCATTGACAAAAAAGTATGGTTGTTTCTGACTGGATCTAGAATGTATGGCCAGACATCAAATGAAGGTATGGATACAACAACATTTATAATGCAGACGAAGCAGGGATTTTTTATAATTTAACGCTCGATAAAACTTTTCAATTTAAAAACGAAAAGTGCATTGGCGGAAAACTTATCAAAAATAGACTTACAGTTTTAGTTTGTACGAACATGACCGGTAGCGATAAAAGAAAGCTTCTTATAATTGGAAAATCGGCAAAGCCTAGATGCTTCAAAAACATAAAGAAACTTCCCATTGATTATACAGCGAATAAGAAGACCTGGATGACATCTTCAATTTTCGAAAATGAAACTCGCAAGTGGGATAAAAATCTTCACAGTGAAAACCGGAAAATTTTGTTATTGATAGACAACTGTCCTGCCCATCCTGTGGTGGCTAATTTAACAAACATAAAACTTGTTTTTTTGCCACCGAATGTGACATCTGTCTTGCAACCACTTGATCAAGGCATAATTAGATGTTTTAAACCCCATTTTCGTTGTCTGTTAGTATTGGAAATGATAGAACGCAGAGAAAAATCCACGGAAAATGCTTATGCTTACGACTCGAAGATCAGTGTACTTCATGCAATATGTTTAATGAGTGATGCTTGGAATTTGGTGTCATCGTCTACGATACAAAACTGTTTTAAGAAATATGAGTGTGAATCTGAAGAAGATGAAGAGGAGAACTTACCGTTATCGGTGTGGTTAAAAGCGCGAAACTTGAACAATTTTGAAACGTGCACAGAGATTGATAATTTTATAGACATTGATAATGGCGTCGCAATTTCGGGTATACTGACAGATGCTGACATCTTAAAACAAATCTCTCATACACCAGAAGAAGATAATAGTAGTAGTGACTCCGAGGAAGAAAATAGCAGTGATGAGAAAATCCTTACCTAGTGTGAAGCAGAAAGTGCTTTACATATTTTAACAAGATTTATGGAATCACGATCTGTGAGTTCAGACGACACATTCAAGCATCTTAGTGGTATAAGGAACAATTTCAAATGTATGAAATATGCGTCTTGTGCAAAGCAAAGCATGCTTGATGATTTTTTATGTAAAAATGTGAAGTTTTAAAAATATGTTTTTGTTCTTTATATGTATGTATGCACACATGTATTTATTGTTATCCAATATGCTGAGAAAAATCTGAAAACATTTTTAATTCACTCAAATTATGATCTTCTTGGATATAACGAATAACGGTTATTACGAACAAATATATGTGGTCCCATGGAATTCTTTATAACCGAGTTCTACTGTATATATATATGTAGAAAGTATTTTAACTTGGGTATATTATGTAAATAGAATTAAAAACCAAGTTTATATAAAATTACTTGGTATCTTAAATATATATATATATATATATATATATGAAAGAATGATCATTAACTCGGTTAACATACATATTTTTTAAAAAAATTGAATCACTAGAACCAAGATTTAAGTAAAAAGGTTTTAATATAAAAACACGACTAGTTTCGGCTTGTAAGCCTTCATCAGGTGACATTATAAAAGAAAGAAAAAACACTAAAACACTGAAGCTTAAATAAACTAAGAACATCATAGAGAGTCTCTATACATAATTGACAATTGACATTAAATCGTTGCGGCTGTATTTAAAGCTGTTCTTTCATTTGTTGTATTGTTGGGAAAGTACGTGCTAGTAGCATCTCGTGAATGCCAGCACATGATTACAGCTGAATGACTATCTGGGAGGTTGTAGCTCAAGTTATTATTTAGATGAACAGGATTGAAGATGATTTCTCTAGATTCCACGATTTTTCTCTCTAGTTCATCGTTGCAACGGAAGATGTTAGTAGATTTTTCCCAGCAGACTTTGTGACTTTGGCTTTTCTTAGGATTAGCCGAGAAAAGGATGTGACTTGATAATGCACTGACTCGCTGTCTCTTGTAAGTAATGTCCCTCATGTGTTCTTCCATACGCAATTCAACAGATTTGTCTGTCTGCCCAAAATAAGGAATATCACAATCACACAATATTTTATATACACCAGGGTATTTGAGATGATGATGACAAGGTTTTGGGTGGCTTATTAAGAAATGGATTTTTGGAAGTGGAGCAAACAAGGTTCTGATATTGTATTTTCTTAGAACTTTTGCTAATTTATGTGAGATTGTACTTATGTAAGGAATAGATATATATATATTGCCTTTGAATCTGTTTGTTTCTTCTGAACGATGTCTAGGAGAATTAAGAAGGAATCTTTCAATAATTCTCTTGGAATATCCATTAACTTTGAAAGAAGTTTTGAGATGGTTTATTTCTGTAAGCAGTTCATTTGGGTCATCCAGAAGAGAACGGGCTCTATGTCCCAAGGTGGAAATTATTCCAAGCTTATGAGGAGGGGAAGTGATGGGACTGACTATGCAGATATCTGTTGGTATGTGTGGGCTTTCTATATATCGATATTTTGAGTTTACCAGAAGAGCGGGTCAGTTTGCATCAAGAAAAGGCAGGGAATTATCCATTTCAAGCTGCGGCAGTAAATTTAATACTATGATGTCGGCTATTGAGATGTTCGAGGAAAACCATAAGGGAATCATTTCCAGGCTCCAAATAATGAAGACATCATCTACATAGCGTTTCCAAACTTTAGTAATTAAAATTAAAACTTTTTAATATATATATATATATATGAAAGAATGATTATTAACTCGGTTAACATATATATTTTTATGAAGAATTGAATGACTAGAACCGAGATTTAAGTAAAAAGGTTTTAATATAAAAACACTACTAGTTTTGGCCTGTAACAGCCTTCATCAGGTGACATTATTGAAAAAAGAAAAAACACTAAACACTGATGGTTAAAAGACTATGAACAACTTAGACAGTCTCTATACATAATTAGCATGAAAACGTTGTAGTTGTATTTAAAGCTGTTCTTTCGTTTGTTGCATTGTTGGGAGAGTATCACTCTCTTTTTAATATATATATATATATATATATTAAAAAGAATATCGACAGATGTGAAAAAATAAAAAAAGCAGTTTTGTTGCATTCAAAGTTTGACTATGAAAAATGCTAAATTTCCTACTATGATGATAATTGATCTTAATGTATTTTTTTTGTTGTTGTTGTTGTTTTGTTTTGTTTCTTAATAATAATGTTATTAAATTTTAAATTAATAATTGAACATATAGATATAAAACTTAAAATGGAAATAAAATAGTCTTATTATCAGTACAAAGTTTATAACATAGGCTAAATAAAAAAATTAAAAAAAAAAAAACACATGCTGTGTTTAGAAAACTCCTATGAAATCTGAGTTTCAAAAAGCAAAACTCTAAAACTTTGTCTAATTAAATAAAACTGTCATAGAATAATGCAAATACTCTTTTAAGCTTTTACAAAATCATCTATTTTCTCTCACTGCAGTGACTGACCCAACACAGGTTGACCTCAGAATACATATATTATTTTGCATGTAAAAGAAATTAATAATTTTTTAATTAAATTTCAGGTGTCAGTTTGAACAAGAATGTCATGTGGTGGAAAATTTATCTCTTAGGAGCAATAATAAAGGAATATTGCCATCTGACTGGATTTTCTTACCTATTCTTCAGATTTACAGTAATTCTAAAACAAGGTTAGTTAGTTAGTTGAGAAGTTGGTCTGCAAAATAAGGTATTAATTCTAAAAACAGTATCAAATTAAGTTTGTCAATCACATATATTACTTGCACCAATATTCCTCTAATTTCTCAAAACAATAGCATTAATCAAAAAGTGAAACTTTGATTAATGTAACTGCACAAGAATGGAATCTTTCCAGTATTTCTGCCTTTGCTTGAAACATTTATCTGAATCCTTTTTGAAATGCCTTAAAAGCATTTCCACTTAATTTTGTTTCATGTCCTTGACCTTATCAAATATGTATGGTGCTTAACTTGTTTTTTTTTTTTTTTTTTTTTTTTTAGGAAGGAAAAATAAAGTTAAATATAGCAAATACAGGGTGTTTCAAAAGGGGAGTATACAACTTTGAATGACAATAGAAGGTTACAGACACAGACAGTTTCCTTTTACAGAGCTCTAGATATAAGCGTATGGTGGTTTCTAGGGACTGATATACTTACTGTCTACACTGCATAAACGACCCATTTTCCTCAGAATTTCAATGCCAAATTTCCAGCCAGAATCTCAAATTAACTTCCCTAAGAATGGACAAAATGAATCTAACAGATATGACTACCTTGAGTAATTCCTCAGACGTACCATCTGTAATCAATTTCCTGCCACACATGGAAGAGCATATCTGGCATAACTTCATCAGTGGTGGTAGTAATTCTGGAACACAGCTCATCATTTCATCAAGTGTTTGTACCCCCCACTGGTAGTGGGGGGTACAAACACTTAATCTTTTGCAAAGCCCCACAAGAAAAAAATTGAATGGTTTAGGGTTGGGGGAACACAGTGGCTATGCTACAGGCTTCCCTCTACCAATTCATCTGCCTGAAAATGGGTGTCAAGGTACGACCTTATATCTGTCAGATAATGAGGTGATGCTCTTTGTTTGCCTGAAATAGAAGTGTCCATCATGGTCATTGTCCTAATACCAATTAGATACCCTTGTAGCATGTCCAGATACACACCACTAGTAACAGTAGACTCTATAAGGGTCCATATGCTTTCTTCGTGTGCAAAAAACGTTAGCCTTTGGGGTGCCGTGAAACATGTTCTATGATGTTGTATGGATTTTCACTTCCGTAAATTCTGCAGTTGTGAGTGTTTACTTGCTGACTCCATGAAAACTTATCAGTGAAAACGATCATGTCCAAAAACTCCTCATTTTGTTCTATCCTACTGATCATTTCCATACAGAAATTCTGGCATATCTTCTTTTTGTCTTTCTTCAATTGTTGTATGAGGGTAAATTTGGTTGTCTTGGTCTGGTTGTCTTTCCAGGGCTTCTCTGTAAACTTAGTTGAACTTCTTCCACAACAACATCAGCAGCACACGACCTTTCCCATTGAACTTGGATGACGCAGAACAGCCTTTTTCCACAAAATTCTTGTGCCACATGTAGCTCACGTGCCTACGAGGAGGTTCTTTGGTGTATTGCACATGAAAATTCCTCTGAACTTGTATTGCAGACTGTTTTTTTTTCTCAAACCAAAACACACGTGTTTTGGTTTGGTTTTGGTTTGGCATCACACCATCAAAAGTCGCTATTTTCAAATGGTGTGACGTATCACACCATCTAGTTGTCATTTGGCAATAAAGTTATGTGACCAAAAATTGATGTTTCACTACATTATGACACTCACTCATGCAGCTTTTGTACATCTTCTGAGTTATTCTCTGTTCTCCTGCAAAGTTGTATACGCCCTTTTGAAGCATCCTGTATAGTGGTCCATCAACAGCAGCACATTCCTAATATCATGAAGTTATTTCAAATTCAAACTTTTGTTTGGGTTCTTGTTGGATAAAGTATAAGAATAAGAAATATACTTCCTTGTCAAGTATATTTTATTTTCTAAGCCACCAAAAAATTCATCTCCATGTCTCACATCCAAATTATTTTAACAATATGGTAATGCATCGTTTTATTGCTTGTATATGAAAAATGTGACATCTACCATTGAACTTTCAGTATCACCATAGACAAGAAGCCACTACCCGGGGTTTTGGGTTGTGACGGCTTCTTATCTTCATGTAGTACACATAAAGTTTCGAATTATGAGATTTTGCTGTGTTTACAGCTGAGGTTTGGAATAGTGGTGGACTTGCCTGCAACCTAGTACAGCTGAGGTATTGAACAACAATGAGCTCTAACATACTGCTAAGTAAAGGCAAGGTTTGGAATTGCACTTGATTCTTGCCTGTCATTTCGTATAGCCGAGGAGATATAACATTGGTTGGCCTTTCACAAAAGGTCACCACTGTATGGCTTAGTGCTAATATCACTTATTATATACCACTGCTTTAGTACTGCTGAGATGTTAAAAAGTAGCTTTTTGCCTACTGCTTAGTACAGCTGAGGTTTCAAATGTGGTAGGGGGTTCTGCCTATCACTTAATACAGCCTTATTTTTAGAGGGACCTGTGGCATAGTATAATTATTAAAAACAACACGTAAGTCCACAGTAATAACTTTAATTAATAAATAAGGTAGATATTTCGTATTAAAAATAAAGGGCACATAAAGTTTGCTCTTCTCCAGAAATCTTACAAGAACTTTCCATCATTAAAAAGTTAATGGTATCTAATAATTACCACCCTAATCAAATCCAACAGATAATTGAATCTTATGTTTCAATACCTAAGGTTTCTTCAACAGTTCGCAGAGTTCCAATCCCCTACATTCCAGGAATCTCAGAACCTACAGGTAGAAATTTAAAAAAGTACCAATTGATTCCCACTTATATTCCTATCAACAAAATTTCTTCCTTATTGCCTTCTACAAAAGGTAAACTGTCATCTCTGTCTTTGGCTGGCGTTTACAAAATTCCTTGTGAATGTGATGTTTCTTATTTTGGACAAACTGGCCGTTCTGTGGAAAAAAGAATTAAAGAACATCAATATTTAAATTGTATGTGTTTTTGGTCATAAAGTGTTACAAAATAAAGACATTGTTACATAGACCATATATTTATAACGTACTTAAGCTCTTACAAATTGCCTACCGGTTTCGCTATAACTGACTAGCTTTCTCAAGGCTTGCATAGTACAAAAAAAGGTAAATGCAAAAAAGGTTTAAAAATAGAAAGAACCGTTAGTACCTGTTAGGTAGCTAGGGTGACACGTTCGCGTGACATAACTACTCAGCATCATGAACACGCGTTACATGCAAACGCGTAATATGATTATTTGCTTACTGTAGCTCTGTTGAACTGAGGGAGTTAATTAGATTTTTCCAGGTATCGTTCAGAATGGCCCCTTGATTTCTGTTTAGGTTACTTCCTGTACGTAGTACAACTGCCGCTTCTTTAAATACTCGATGTCTGTAATCCTCATCTACATAGGGCATGGAGCTGTTATTCCAGTCTATAGTGTGGTTCGAAGTTGAAAAGTGATGTGCCAATCCTGAGGTGATCGTTCTGTTGTGATTAACATCGCCTACATGTTCTTTCTGTCTTATTTCCAGGCTTCTCGAAGTCTGTTCAATGTAGGAAAGACTGCACGTGCATGGAATATTATACACACCTGGATATTTATAAAATGGCACACTGTCTTTAGGAGATCTTAGGACCTGTCTTATGCTATTTGTTGGTTTAAATACAACCCTGATGTTATGTGTCTTTAACAATTTTGCAATTTTTGTGGAAGTTGAACCTATAAAGGGGATGACTGCTGTTGAAATTTGCTGGGCGACTGTTCTTTCTTGTTGGTTATCTTTGTATAGAAATTTGTTGATGATGATGTGTCTAGGATAACCATTTTGTGATAGAGTTGTAGCTATTTGAGACAGTTCTGTTTGAACTTCTTCCTCATCAGAGATAAATTTTCTAGCTCGATTTCTTAGCATGTGGATGATGCTGTGTTTCTGTGACCTATGATGGTTAGAAGAGTAATGTAGATATCTTCCAGTGTCCGTTGGTTTCTTGTAAATCGACAGTTTGATACTGTTTCCCTGTCTTTTTACTAGTAAGTCCAAGAAGTGTAGCTGTTCGTTATTTTCTACTTCTAGAGTAAATTTTATTTTATTGTGGAGTGCATTGATTCTGTTAACAAACATATGTAGGCTTTCTAAGTTGTCTTTCCATATAATGAAGATGTCATCCACGTATCTCCACCATATAAAAAATTTAGGAGTAATGCTCGTGAATATTTCATCTTCAAATTTCTCCATGAAAAGGTCTGCACATGGTGGCGACAGAGGGCTGCCCATGGCTAGGCCTTCTAATTGTTTGTATATCTTGTTGTTAACTTCGAAAAAATTTGATTGTAGGCAATGCTTGAATAAACCTTTGATTGTCAAAGGTTTTTAAACCTTTTTAAACCTTTTTTGCATTTACCTTTTTTTTTGTACTATGCAAGCCTTGAGAAAGCTAGTCAGTTACTAGCGAAACCGGTAGGCAATTTGTAAGAGCTTAAGTACGTTATAAATATATGGTCTATGTAACAATAAGTCTTTATTTTGGAACATCAATATTATATTGATTACAACAAACTTCAGAAGTCTGGTCTAGCACAACACAGTATTACCACTACCCATAATATCTAGTAGGATAAAGCTATTCTACTTCATAGATGCAGGTTCAAATATGAACGCCTCTTTAAATAAAGTTGTGAAGCTTTTTTACACCGACCGAATTTAAACCGAAATGATTGCCTCTCTCTCTCTCTCGAAGATCTGGGAGACTTTTATTTTATGTAATCATTAAAAAAACTAATTATCTTAAATATTAATTATTTATTAATTTCTTTCATTTCCTAGCTCGCGACAACATTGTATTTTAATAGGTGATCCACCGAATATTCATTACTTGTATTCTATTCCTATCTGTTTGTAACACTAAAGATGTGCTATTATTTTTAGTACGAATATATACCTTATTTATTAATTAAAGTTATTACTGTGGACTTACGTGTTGTTTTTAATAATTAATACAGCCTTATTCATTTTAGAAATTATGGACTTTACAACTGTGTTACAAATAACTTTTAATATCCCGACGTTTCGATCTTCATATTAAGATCATCATCTGGAGCATATACAAATATACAGGACAAGCTAAGTTACATTACATACAGTAAGCTAGAGAAGCAATGAATTGATCACAAGTTATTCTACCTGCATGACCTCTAGTGAAAAAAGAAAAAAAAATTATTTATAAACTACATCAAACTAAAAGAAAGGTTAACACAGCCTTAGTTCTGCTGCTGCTTAGCAATGGAACCAGAGCTCTTTTTTTGATCTCTCATAAAGTACAGAGAGAGAGAGAGAGAACAAATTATGTTAATTTCTCATAGTTTTTGTAGCCAGGTTGAATTTGAACAAACTCAATGCCTTAGTAGAGGTCAAAACTGGATGTGATAATGACCTTCAATTAAACATGGCAGCTGTGCACATCCTAAAGGAAGTTTGCTGTACATTATGGGATACCTGGCAATTTGAGTTGAGAAGTTACTTAAAGTTATTTCACACTCAGTCTTTTGTTTGCTCACTCTTGGGTAGAGGATAAAAACAAAAATATAATTTCTTGTTATTTATAATTTACTTATTTAAATTTCTACTTTGTATCCTAAAGGAGGAGATAATACAGGATGCTATTATAGAACGCTATCATAGTATCCCGTGTCACTTTTGTTTATGTCATCTATTTTCAATAATTTTCTTTTATATCTCACATTATAGTTTTCTAAAGCTGTTTAATTTTCGTGTTTTGGATGAGCTGAGACTTGACTTACTCTACACCCAGAACACATTTGAGTCTTGTGGCATCAGTGTCTTTGAATATTTTTTATATGGAATATTAAATTTATATATTTATAAATTTATATGGAATATGTTCCAGCATAAAAATGTGCACAAATTCACATGGAGAGAAGAAGCAAAGAATAAGAAAAGTCTCATTGACTATGTTATTGCTGATAGTGATGTTTTCTCCATGGTGCAGAACACCAGAGTGTACAGAGGATTTGAAATTGGAAGTGATCGCTATTTAGTCTTAAGCAGGATAAAATTGAATTTCATATTGAAAAGAACATGTAGGAAAGTTTTAAAGCGAATAAAAGTTGAGAAGCTCTCAGATCTAAACTGAAGACTAAAATATACAAATATTATTCAAGAAAAAGTGAAAGAGTTTGAGAACAGGAACCAAACTTTGGAGATTCAGTGGCAAGCCCTGAAGAAAACACTGATTGATTCAGCCAGAGAGGCATGTTGGTGAGGTTGTCTTCAAAGATAGAAAAATCAGAACTCCATGGTGGACACAGGAAGTGAAGGAAAAGAAGAAAGCATATCAAAAGTTCCTGGCAAATAAGTCAGCTTGTGCTCTTAGAGAATATAGAGACAAATGTAAGAAGCTAAACTCTGTGTAAAACTAGCTAAATAAAAGAGGTTGTTGAAGAAGCTCAGAAATGGAGGAAAGAGTGCTGTAAAAGAAATTAGAGATGATAAAGGTAACATGAAAACAGGAGAAAAAAAAAAGATATACTGAAGTATGGAGTAATTATTTCAAAAAATTGTCAAATGAAACAAGTAGTGATGACAGCACAGTGGTAAAAAATACTGAGCAGGCATGTAGTCAGGAATACATATCCATATTTGAAGTAGAAAAAGCCATCAAAAGCCTGAAATGTGGAAAGGTAGCAGGAGTAGATGATATTCGATCAGAAATGCTCAAGTATGGAGGAATAAAAGTCTTACAGTGGCTGCACCGCATAGTTCAGAAGGCCAGGACTATGTTGTGGAAGAGAAGCTTGGTGAAGAACAAGATGGATTCAGGCCAAATAGATGCTGTCAGGATCAGATTTTCACTTTACGACAGATAGTTGAGAAATCATGGGAATATAGCAGAGATCTGTATTTAAGTTTTGTAGATCTGGAAAAGGCATATGACATGGTACCAGGAGAGGAGCTATTCAAAACGCTACAGTTATATAGTGTTAATCGGCATTTATATCAAGCAATGCTTAGTCTTTATTGAGTTGTAAATCAGTAGTTAGAATTGAAGGAAGTACAGAAAGATGGTTTAACATTAAATCTGGTGTCAGACAAGGATGTACATTATCCCCCTCTGTTATTCATTATCTGTATGGATCATATTATGAAGGAAAGTGGTATTAAACCTGATATCGAAATTGGAGATGTTGATGTCAGCTCTTTTCTTTATGCGGATGATGCTATACATCAAATAAATCTGCTACAAGTCTGCAAGATTCCCTGACTAAATTGAATAACTGTTGTAATAGATATGGTATGAAGGTCAGCATTAAAAAGACAAAGACAATGAAAATAGGCAGAAACATTGAAATTATCAACTGCATTATGAATGGAGAACCTATAAAACAAGTAAAACATTTCAGCTACTTAGGCATGATTTTTAGTGAAGATGGTAAATTAAATATGGAAATAGAGAACAGAATCAACAAAGCTGGTATGGTAGGAAGTCAACTGAATAAATTTATATGGAATAAGAGATAAATTAGCCAAAACACTAAATTAGCTGTATACAAGACAGTGTTCGAACCAATTTTAACTTATGGATCTGAGAGCTTGGCCAAGGACTAGAGATCGCAGATACGAGAGTCCTGAGAAAGATTATGGGCATGAACAGATGGCATCATTCACAATATCATATTAAAAATGAGGATATTAGGAAAGATCATGGCTTTGTCAACATCTAGGAATCCATTAGCAGAGCTAATCTCAGGTGGTGTATGTGGTCACTGAATCCGAATGGTAGAGGAAAGATTAGCAAAACAAGTGTTCTCTGCCAGGTTGGCAGGAAAAAGACCCAGAGGAAGACCAAGATGTGGGTGGATTGATATAGCAAAAAGTGCCTCAGAAGACAGAAATATAAGATCTGATAATATTAGAGTCTTGACAGGTAAGAGACTGATTTGGAGGAAAATTGTAGATAGGAAGTTAGTAATGATGAAATTTTTCATGTAATACTATAATATCGTGTACACCCCTTGAGAGTATATATCAGGAATCTGATGATGATGATGAGACCTCGAGGGAGTAAAGGACTCATTGAGGGAGGCTATAAATCACCTAAACCTGCTATCATACCTTTCTTTAAATTCAATTACACTAGATGCACTCAGTATCCCTAAGAGCAAATTATTCCACTCACTTATGAGAAAAACCTAGCTCTTACCCCTTTCTTGACCGTGAACAAACTTACCTTCCATGGATGCCCCCGTGTTCTCTCCCCGTCTTCCATATAACAAAAAATGTAATCATTTGAAATGCTATAACACCCATTCAAAAGTTTATAGACCTCAGATCACATCACCCTTCTTTCTACTGTTAACCAGAGTCTGCAATCCACATACTCAAAATCTGTCCTCATAATCTGAATCCCATAATCTGGATATAATCTTTGTAACCCTTCTTTGCACCCTTTCCACAGCTTCTTTATCCACTTGGAACCTGGGATACCAAATCTGCACACAATAATCCAGCTGTGGTCTTAACAAAGCTTTATAAGGAGGCAAAATTGCTTTCTTATTCTTACATGTCAAGGTTTGCTTCAACATAGCAATTATCCTTTGAGTTGTATTTGCAACTTTTGCTATGTGACTTTTGAAGTTTAAATTCTTATTTACCACTACACCAAGATCCCTTGCCTCTTCAGTTTGTTGTAGCATAACCCCTCTAATATAATATACCATTCAAACTCTAATCACTCCAAAGTGCATAACTTTATACTTACTAACATTAAACTGATAGCCATTTTTGTTTGCCCAGATTTCCTATCTATTCAAATCATTTTGTAATTGCTGAATATTAGTAACATCCCTGATTGCCCTGCCTATCTTCGCATCATCAGCAAGCAATTGCACATCTGATGATAGACCCTGTTTGATGTCGTTAATGTATAGATTGAACAATAATGGCCCAAGGACTGAACCCTGAGGCAAACCACTGGTTACCTTAAATCTAGCAGATTCACACTCACTGTATACCACTTTTTGTTATCTGTCTGTCAACCATCTTCTGATCCAAGTCAAGAGATTATATTCCAATCCCATATTCTCCAGTTTATGCGACAGCCTTTTGTGTGGTATCCTATCAAATGCCTTAGAAAAATCCAACATTATCATAGTGTATCCATTCCTTTTATCCAACTCGGCCATAACATTGTTATAAAATATGAGCAAATTGCTAAAACATGACCTTCCTTTAGTAAACCCATGCTGCTCCTTGCAGAGTATAGCATATTTGTCTACCCATTTCTGTATGCAAGTTCTTCCCAACTTCTCTAAAATCTTCACTACCACACCAGAGATACTAATAGGTTGGTAGCTACACACCTCGGTTTTTGCACCACCCTTGTACAATGGAACTATCATACATTCCTTCCATTCCTGTGGTATCATTCCTGAGCTGAGACTCAAGTTATACAAATGTGTGAAAGGCCTAGCCAATTCAACTGCGCATTCCTTTAGCAAATGGGCTTATATTCCATCTCTCCCTATGACAAGTTCTTATCCAGGTTATGCAACAGCTCTTCAACCTCATTTTTGTGACTTCTTCATCCAACATAGCAATAGAACTGTGTACAATGCTACATACACCTGGTTGATATATCTGAGCAAAGTGAGAACTCATTAACTGAACAATCTCCTTAGCTTCAGACACTCGTGTACCATCTGCATTCAATAAAATTATTCTTCCACATTCATTCTTTCTTTTGCCTGCAGCTTAATAAAATTTGTTTGGATTGCCTTTAGCTTGCATGGCCAATTTCTTTTCATACTCCATTTTAGCTTTTCTCACAATACTCGTTACTTTTCTAGCCTGAGCTTTATATATTTCATAACTCCTCTCACTCTTATTCTCACAATATTCTTTTCACATTATCATCTTCTTGTGGATCTCTTGCTTAATAAGGTTGTACATCCATTTCACTCCCAACCTATTTATTCTTCGAACACTAGGGATACTTTGAGATACCACCTCATTCTAGCACTTCTTCAAAGATTCCCATGTATTGCTGACATTTTTTCCTTTCATTAACTTATACTAAGGGACCAAAGACAGTGTTCTCCTAAGTTGATCATAATTTCTAGCTTTGTAGTCAGCATGTAGCCTGTTTTAATCAGAGCTTCAATACAAGTAGATAGTTCTCAAGAAAGTACAATATGATCACTACCAATTGGTGGTAAAATAGCCATATTCTCGACAGAGATCCCTTCTGATTATGAGCAAATCCAACACTCTTTGACCTCAAGTTCCTTCTTTCACATGCTGCTTGAAAGTTGTTTTGCAACAATTCAATAAATCTTTTACTTTCTTATCATGAGATATTTCTTCTACCCAATCAATGTTTGGAAAATTAAAGTCATCCGTGATGATCATTCGCTTGGTACCCATAAGGCTAAATTGGCGATGCATTTCTTCGTCCCTTACAACTGACCTGCCAGGTCTGTAGCAACATCCCACCATATATTTCATTCTGTTAACCTCCACTTCACACCAGATAGACTCAAACTCACTACTACTTGGGATATTGTTACCATCATTGTTTTCTTGTATTTCTACCCTGACTGGACTTAAGTCATCTGATATCATTAGTAGTACCCCCTCCTCCTCTCCTATCTCTTCTGTCATTCCTAAAAATAGTATATCCATTACACTCGATCCCACTTACTATATCTGATTCTGATAGCCAGGTTTCACTAATGCCAACAATCTTAGGCCACATCATATTCAATAACCAACAAACTCAACCCCTTTGTTTCTAATTTTCCAGTCATTTGTGTGTAGACATAATAAATTATGACCTACCTATTCTTATAATTGGATATGCAATCTATTTGGTCTTGTTCTAGAATTTTCTCTTTTTCCTCCCCAGACATATTTAAAAGGTCCAAACCCAAAGCATATTTTTCGACTCCTTCGCCACATACATAACCATGTTTGAAGGCATTCATATCTACACGTTTGCATACCATAGCTGAACTTTGACACAAATTTTTCCCATTTCTCCTTTCATGATTTTTTTTGCCATTTCTTTTCTTTAATGCTTTAAAGATCTTTGATTTGGGTTCTTTTCTCTCTAAATATATGAAACGTGTATGCAGAAATTCATTTAAAGTCAATTCTTCGAGAAAAAAAATTCATTGAATGACACTTCATCAAAAACCCATAATTCATCAAAAGTATAAATTATCAAACGAATAAACAGCTCACCAAAAATGAAATTCAATGCAGTTTTCAAAATTGAGAATAAATCAATTCCTGTTTTGATTATCTCTCTACCCAGGTGTGAAGTAACTAAAACACACAAGCAGCACTGTAACCAACTTTGGCTTAGCATTACTTCACAGGCAAAGAAAACTTTAAAGTTATAAACTAGTACTTGACAAATGATGGATTCATATATGCGAGATGGGAGTAATTTTTTCCTTTCTTAAACAAACATGCTGTGAAATTATTGGACCATTGTATACACTATATCATTATAGCTCGAGTGTTTTAGGATGATTTTCTATAATGATTATAAAAAATGTATGGGTCTAATATTAAAGTTAAGAAAAAAACTACTGTTGGTGACAAGATACAGAAAAATAAATTAAAAACAGAAAAAACAAATGCTGCATAGAGATCTGCTTACCAAGTAAGACTTCAGTTTTCAATTTGGAATTATGGTGATGCTGTTATTTCCAGATATATTTTCTGTATGGTCACCTGAAGATGATTTTAGATGTACCTTAAATATCTGATACATCAACTACTATGATTTGATATTTGAGATAATAACATCTTTAGATCTGTGATGCATGCATGCATGTACACACACACACATGCATAAATATTTATGTTTGATAAATATTTGCAATTTTGATCTGCAATATGACTTTATTCCAACTAATGTCCCATGGGCAGTAATTTCAAGTGACATCACTGGGGATACTTATCTTTAATTTCTTTAATATCCAGCCAAATGTGAAAGGGATGAAATATTCCAACTACTGTCCGATTTTACAAGGATAAACCAATGAGCAGTTTTCTGCCTTTTATCCTGCAATTAGCATACTCAGCTTTTAATCCCTTAGGGCTGTTCACAGATTATCTGTAAAGGAGTTGTGGTCTTGACACCAGTTGATTTAAACTGTTTGACTTGTATCAGAAATCTTTTTTCAAAATTCCAAAGAGATGTCAATATGAATTTCATTTTAGATGCATATGTAAAAAAACAAAAATAGTTAAATTGTGCCTACTTTAAAAATGTGATGAGATAAATAGAAATAAATTTATTTATTACTGAAAATAATTGACTTTTATTTTTTAAATTTCTAAAATGTTTTTCACCAGGGGAACAAGATATTTTATTCAGATCCTTTGTTTATACTGGAAAGCATGTAAAAAATATTTTTGAGCTACTTTCAATGCTTCCCTTTAAAATAATGAGCTTTCCATTAGGAATGGGACAATGCAGGAGCAGGATTTTATGATCAACAGAATTTCTAATTTTGAGAAAACTTTGGATTTGGAAAATGTACAGTATCAAATAACCAACATGCTTATATTGATTATCAGTTATCAAGCTCATCTTCACTTTCATGTTATGCTCAGTGGCCTGCCATGGCCAAGTAACTTGGCTTTTTGGAAACCTGACAATGCTTTAATAGGTGATTAATCCTGTCTGCATTATTTGCCATGACTGTAAATTGCATGTGTTGTTCTGGACCATTTGGCTGTTTCATGGGAGGGAAAACCGTGCCACCTCCATGAGATTGGCTAATTCACCTTCAGTTGAAAAACCCTGATAAAAGCTATTCATTTCCTAGAAGGGATTCGAACCCAGTTCTTTTCAACCAAAGATCTTCATCTATAAAGAATGAGATATGGAGG
The DNA here is from genome assembly GCF_054136105.1 of Typopeltis vanoorti. Lineage (NCBI taxonomy): Eukaryota > Metazoa > Arthropoda > Arachnida > Uropygi > Thelyphonidae > Typopeltis > Typopeltis vanoorti. The sequence goes on from NC_143558.1 coordinate 81,008,994, forward strand.
CTCACTTGATTATCGATAATGGATTTATTGATGATCATAAATTAAAAAGCTATTTTAATGTTGTTTCAACAGTATAAGTTTGATATATTTCTTTCCTTGAGTGGGGGGAAAAAAAAAAGTGTCAATACAATAAAACAACAAGAGTTAATGCAGAATTAAAAAATCTTTGAGGCGATCTTGCATCTGGTTTAACATACATAAATTATTAATTTATCTTGTAATATTTATTACTAATAATAATAATAGTAATATTTACATCTGTAGATTTAAAATGTATGATTTAGCTTGAACTAATATACATATTGTAATATATTTATGCTGTATATTATAATACACATTATTAGCAGAATTATATAAACCTTACTTCATTTATTAATCATTATATTACTTATAATGACCACGTTTATTATTTATATTACTTTTTAAAAATATGTAAAGAAATATTTTTTCCCTTAAATCAATAGGAACTTTACATTAGGTATAAAGATTGGCAATATTGATTGCGTTCCAATAGAATGTTTTATATTTTTAATGCTTAGTGCAATTGCATGATTGTTGAGCTTTGTGAGTTTATTACTAATGTTTATTTTAACTGAATTTTGTTGCTTGCCTTGAACTAAACAACATGGCAGTACAAACAAGATCTGCATGCAGGACAGTGTAAAGTTCAAATGTTTTTTAATGGCCTTGATTTTTTTGAGACTGCTTGAGTGTCATGAGTGTAGCATGTATACGTGGCGAATTGCAGAAGATGTGTTTGGCAAGAAAAGATAAGTGGGATAAAATGTGTGACTAAGTGAATGTAAAACAGACTGAATGAAAGCTAGCATAAATGTAGATGCAAAAGACTGTGTATTCATGGAATGAAAGAATGTACAAATGAAGAAACAAAAGTAAGTGAAATTGTAATAAAAGAAACAGCAGAATGAGAGGGTGGGAAATTGCAGTGCAACAGAAAATGAAGTTGTGGGGATGCAAGATTTGAAGAATAATAGCTGTTTAGAATAAGAAATGAAATGAAAAAGTGCAAAAGAATAGAGTGAAAGAAATTAGAGAAAAATAGCGAGTAACTCAAGAATAGCAATGTGTATGGAGATTCCATTATTATAGGTGTTAGTTAATGAGAGTCTACAAGGTTTCTTTCCCAGGAGAAAGAATGAGCACGATAATCGATTCTTTGGATATGAGAAGTAAACAAGCAAAAGAGTTAATGATGGCTGTGGGAACAGATGATTTGTTTAGATATAAGGAGAATGTAAGGATGGATATCAGAAGGGTATATATTGATGGAAATGAAAGATAACAGCATTAGGAAGGTTGTTGGTGTGTTTGCTAAGGTATAACAATGACAAGTTGAGACAAAGAGCAAAGGAGTGCACTTTTTAGGTGTGTTACATGCACATGAGGGAAGGATGGATTTGTACAAAAGTGATGGATTGCATATGCATGGGTTTGTTGTTACTCAGAGACTTCTGAAAGGAGATGTAATGAGAAGAGTGGAATGGGTAACACTGAAGTGCTTCTCAATGAAAATAGTTGTAGGGTTAGAAACTATGAGAATGGAAATGCAAGAGGGTGCGGTAATAGGGAAGCAACGTGACATAATAAGAGTGGATGGTAGAAGTAGGGATGATCAACATAGGAATTGGATGTGAAGGGAGAGGGGGGGTTGAGTAGTTGAGTTTGAGGAAATATATGGGGTAAGTGGTGATAGTGATTGCACATGGGTGGACCTGGTGGGGGAAATCACAAGTGACATGGTTAGGACTGGTTATCAACTTTAAAGCAAACTGTTGTGTTTGTTTATGGGCATCATAAATAAGGGAGATGAAATTGTTTCACTAATTGAGTTTTTTCATCCAAAAAATTGTTGGAATAAGTGAAACATGGTTGAATGAGTATGAGGGGTATCACGGATAGGAAAATGGAAAGTAACAATTTTTTTCATGAGGATAGAAAGGATAAAAAGGAAGGACAATTTGCTGCTAATGATAGCTGGTGATTTATATCCTCATTAGGTAGAGATGCAAGAAAGAAATAGAAGTAATGGTTTTGAGGCAGTATGGTGTGAGGTTGATAGGAAGAAATATTTATTTGGATGTTGCTATAGGCCAGGGAATGTAGAGGGTGGTGATAAGAAAGGCATAAGCAACTTGGGTTGGTGAATGTGAGAAGGGTGAAAATGAATGTGTTTTTATTTGGGGGGGATGCAAAAATACAGTGTGCAGTACTTATATTAACAGTGACACATGAAGGCAGATGCAGTATAGTTCACCCACCGATTAGAGACCCTTCGACACTTCTGCACATGTCCCAAAAAGGAGAATCCATTCTGATAATAGGGTAATCAGTCCAGCTTCTGGGATGAGTTTGTTTATTATTACAGGTCAGAAAATTTATCTTTTCTTTTACGAACATTGTAGTTTTTAAAGTGTAACTATTTTGCTTGTATAACAGTTGGAAGAATGTATGTAGAGTATTAACGAAATTTATTTTTGAGAAAGTTTTCTATAAAATAAAAATAATTATACAGAAAAACAGAATTTTTTTTTTCAAATGAACTTAGATATACTAAACTTACAGTTGAGAGAACTGAGACACTTAAATGTCCTAAACCGATTAATTATTTATGACTTGTTGTGACTCTTTTAACAAACCCAAGCAGAAAAAATGTTGGAAAAAAAATACCATTATCAAATCCTTTTAATCTTCATTGTCATCTGAATTGATGTCCGAATCGCCATCACTTTCACTTAAACTGATCACCAAAGGTTCGCATAATTCTTCGATAATTCCGTCTCTGTCCCAATACATATTTCCCAATGAGGTGACACGAGAGCAATATTTTCCTCAGTTTTGAACTGTAATACTTTCAGTCGCCTGTTCTAAAAGCTTAAAAAGTTTCGACATGTCAATATCTCCAGTTACGTTGCGATGGCAAATGAAACTTTTCACTTCTGCCCAAACATACTCAATAATATTAATATAGCAATAGCAGTAAAACTACTCAATAGCATTAAAACAAAATCCGATTTCATGAAGTATTTTCCTTAAAGTTTCTCTTTTCCAAGGAAAATTAATTTTTTCTTTAAGCACAGGAATCAATTTTGGAACAGTTGGCACTTTTTTCTCGACCACGTAAAATTCATGAATAGTTCTTATAACGTCTACATCAAAATCATTCAACACTACGGTTTCGATGGTTTTCTTTCTCTAGCGCTTTTTTTAGGAGATTTAAATTTTGGCTTACCTTCACCTTTTGATTCCCTACGAATTCTTTTAACATTCGACCCCGATACGCCCGCAATGCACTTGCACGTTTTATGACTTGAGAAAGTGGGAACGAGGAGCCTTTTAACGATTCTTTTTCGCAGAATGTCAGCACATTATTCAATATTCTTTTGCAAGCTACTGAAACATTTAACAACAGAACTTGTTGACTGTACTGGATCCATCATACAAATTAATAATAAAAAAATAATGCGAAAAAGCGACAACAAAAATCAAGTTACTACTAGTACAGCACAGACAAGAAAACACGTGATTTCGCATGTTGGCGAGCAATTCGTACATCCTTCATTTCTTTCTCCCCTTCAGCATGAATCGACTATTCTTGACAAAACGCCAAGCAGAGACCTACAAACGGTGGGCAAACAATATTATCATTTGATTCAACTTCTCCTGCTAGCAAAAAATGCATGCTGACACATATTGTGTTCTAAAAAAAAAAAGTGCTGATGATCATTATGGATAATTTCAGTTATGGTAATATAGATTGGAATGAAGAGATGCCATTTGGGAATTAAGTGAAATGAATTTCTCAGTCTTGTGAGACAACTATCTTAGGCAGTATGTAAAAGAGGTTACATGAAGATCAAGATTCTTAGATCTGATTTCATCAGAGGATGTGATTGTGAATGGGATATTGCATTTCCCTCCAGCTGATAAGAGCGATCATCTGGCTAGTGCCTAGCCATATGAATATTTCTGTGAAGAAAGGATGTATGTGGGACTAGAAGGCCAGTGATTATGAAAAGTTTAGGAGAAAGCGTGGAGCTATATCATGGAATAAGGAGTTGAGCAGGAAGCTTAGATTCTATCAAAGAAATCGGTATACAAATGTATTCTAAAAGTCAAAAGGCTGAATAAGATAGATGTCAAATGGATGAATGAAGGAATTAAGCATGAAATCTGGAAGAAGGCACTGTGGCAGTACAAGACAAATAATGGTGATAATCAGTTGCATGAAAAGTATAAAGTTGCTAAGAACAGCAAAAGTGCACTATGAGCAGAAATTAGCAAATTTCTATCTGTGGCAAGTTGAAACAAGAATGATTATGGCAAGATGAAAATGGTAGATTGCTGCTGCAGAGGACATTGTTGAAATATTCGTTGAGCAGTTGATTAGGATGCCTCATCTTCATCAGCATAAAAAAATGAGAGGCTCAAGTGTAGTGCAAATGAGCACATAAGAAGTATATGAGGAGTTAATATTTAGTGAAGTAAACACATATCTAGAGATAATAATTACTAACTAAATTTATTTTGCTAATAAATTTAGCCTTGACCAAGACATCTTCATTGGCACAAACAAATACACTAGATACATGCACTTAGGCATACTATCAGGAAGACAACACAGATTGAGTATGAGGAAATCCTGCAGTCCTAAGTGGTGCCATCTATGAGTGGATTGGTGGAATCTTGCTGAAAGTCTCACTATGATGGTCTCCCAGATTTTTGGTTAACCTCCCAACCGGCCGGTGTGGATGAAATATTCAACACTCCCTAGCTTTTTTCATGGATCAAAACTTCGTCGGCATTCTACCTTTTATCATGCCATTACCTTCCTCTGCCGTTAATCTCGTTACGGCTATTCTATAGCCATTAGTGGATTAACTGTTGCTGAGTGACCTTTGTGTCCCCTCCCCCTGTCTTTACGTCTATTGTGTTGCTTAGAATTTCATTTACTGTCCTAAGTTATTTGACCTTTCTTGCCTCTAAAATGATTTATTGTGTCTCTTCCCAAAAATTGAAACGAATTTCACATATGCAAAAAAAATCAATCCTGAAATGACCACTGATCAGCTTTTGCAATGAATCTATTTAGTGATAGTAAATTTGGTGTATTTTATTCTACAAATCAGTGCACCGGAAGAGTTGCACTGATTGTTCTTTCACTTTACGTATAATAATTGAATAATTTTTTTTTCGAATTTTAAAATTTTCAAATGTTTGCTTTGAAAATATTATGTCAAATATTTATATTTTTAAATAATATTTATGGAAATAAATATGTCCTTTTTCTTTCGTTTCTAGCGAAATAGCATTATATGGATCATCACATTTCAGCTTTAGAAACAATTTTTTGTTATTCATAAAGACAAAATAAAAAAAAAATGTTAAAATGCTAAATTGCATTACTCGGTTTCCGATCATGTCTTTTTGGTATCAAAAATTTATATCCAATGATATTTTAGCAGTGATTCTTCACCTTCGTCATTTATTTATTTATTTGTATTATGCATATTACGATAATATCTAGTGCATAACCTCGTAGATATGTTGAAAATATGTGAAAAATATCATATACTGAATGATTCAACATTTTTGCTCATTTTGAAGATTTCCTAATGCTCCCCCCCCTCCTTATTCTCTCCTGGAACTGAATTGCATAACTACTCTAAATTTCTATACAGGTTTGAAAGCTTTTCTATACAGCATTCAAAATCAATTACTTCATTTTACCATTTTGACAAAAGATATACAGCAATCAGATTGTATCCTGAAGCTTCTAATTCTGTTCTATTTATTTGCAATCTAAAACCAGCTGTTCTACTGTCCGCTGAAATTATGTGAAATTTTAGAAATAATATGCTATATTTTCACCATGCAAAATTGTTTACATGCATACCACACAAAAGAAAGTTCAGTAGTATTATTTGTTTGTTTTTCTTTTAAAAAAATCTAAATATTACTTCTTCTGCTGCTGGAAGCTATTTCTGAAATAATCTATGTCTTATAAATACTTGGTAATTCTACAAATCAGTGCACCGGAAGAGTTGCACTGATTGTTCTTTCACTTTACGTATAATAATTGAATAATTTTTTTTTCGAATTTCAGAATTTTCAAATGTTTGCTTTGAAAATATTATGTCAAATATTTATATTTTTAAACAATATTTATTGAAATAAATATGATGTTTTGCTTTCGTTTCTAGCCAAATAGCATTATATGGATCATCACATTTCAGTTTTAGAAACGATTTTTTGTTATTCATAAAGACAAAATAAAAAAAAATGTTAAAATGCTACATTGCATTACTCGGTTTCCGATTGTGTGTCTTTTTGGTATCAAAAATTTATATCCAATGATATTTTAGCAGTGATTCTTCGCCTTCGTCATTTATTTATTTATTTGTATTATGCATATTACGATAATATTCAGTGCACATCCTCGTAGATATGTTGAAAATATAATGTGAAAAATATCATATACAGAATGATTCAAAATTCTTTTTCATTTTGAAGATTTTCTAATGCTCCCCCCCCCCTCCTTATCCTCTCCTAGAACTCACAGGTTTGAAAGCTTTTCTAGACAGCATTCAAAATCAATTACTTCATTTTACCATTTTGACAAAAGATATACGGCAATCAGATTGTATTGTGAAGCTTCTAATTCTGTTCTATTTATTTGCAATCTAAAACCAGCTATTCTACTGTCCGCTGAAATCATGTGAAATTTTAGAAATAATATGCTATATTTTCACCATGCAAAATTGTTTACATGCATACCACACAAAAGAAAGTTCAGTAGTATTATTTGTGTTTGTTTTTCTTTAAAAAAATCTAAATATTACTTCTGCTGCTGAAAGCTATTTCTGAAATAATCTACGTCTTCTAAATACTTTGTAATATCCTCTTAGCTGGAGGAAAAGTTGAAGGCTTATTACTCTCAGTGTTATTGAGAAGAAAGGGGAGAACACTAAAGTGCCTCAGGCTGTAGTGCAGAATATGTCAAGAATGTCTTGTTTCCTTTTTGATTGTTGATTACCTATATCCTAACAGAAATACTGTTATTTCATTTACATGCTTATACATTATTTATGCCAAAATAATTGCTTAATTTATAATGATCAGCTTCACTTTTATTATCAAAAATTAGAAATTAAATCATACAGTTATCTTGAAAAAGAGGATTCGAATTATTTTCAAAGAAAAGGTGCATATGCGTTTCATAATCTTCTTTTTTGGGGGGGGGGGGAGTTAGACCTAAGCAATCTGCAGATATTTCAGATAATTTATTTCATAAATCGTTCGCAAGACAGCTGTTACAAACGTAAATCACTTGGGGAACATACCCATTCATTTTAGTGTAAAATAGTAGCAAAGGAGTTACTTTAGATATCTAATCTAGAAGAAAATGTTATGTCTGCTGAGATTAGAATCTTACGTGAATAATTTTTCTGACATGATTTCTCTATTCGTTATAATGTAACCAATTTCCAGATTTTTTTCCCTCCTGCGGACTTCATTATATGCAGTGATTTCTTCTTTGTACTACAAGAAAAAAAAATCAGATAACAGGAGAAAAATATGTAGTATTTTCTTTTCCACTGGCTGAATTTACAATGTTCTTTGTGTTTTGAAGAGAAAGTGCAAATTACTTTTTTCTTACTATTTTTGCCATTATAACATCTCATATATAAGAGTGACATTTTACCGTTTTTCTCCCACACGAGAAACAGAAATAAGGTAGTAATAATATTGTTGATTCTGCCAAACTTCATTGTAGCAGAAATTTTTATTACAAAACTTTGTAATATATATATATGTCTATATCTCCGAAACAAGAAATTTGGATCTCATATCACATCAATGTTGAGTGTTGGCAAGGTAAAAATGTTCCCCCCCCCCCGTGTTCCGGTATGTTAGACTAGTTCTCCTTCAATTGTGATAACTTGAAAGAGGGTTCCACTCCTGAATTTTGAAGACTCGACACTCATGGTAGCCCCTGAGTTTCAAAACGTTTTGATAAAACATGACATAAAAAGGCTTATCATTTTATATATATATATATATATAGGGTAGATTTTATTTCATTATTTTTTATTGTTTTGATGAAATACTTTACCTGGAATACTCTTTCCAGCTTCTCTGTGTCATAAAAAGAACTTAAAAATTAGCCCTTCAAGATGAAAAAGAAACAGTGCATTCGAGTATCCCTCTATCAATATTTGTAGTCCTGAAAAGGACTGTTTTGATGGCCTTGAAAACAAACATTTTTTATTTCATACTGTTCAGAATTTAAAATTCTTGAACAGCGTGGAACACCTTGAAGCAAGGGAAAACACACAAAGCAGTTTTACACTCAGGGCACCAGATTTTTGTTTCCTTTCTGATATTTTTTTTATTACATACATAATATTTGTGTGCAGGTTTTTTTTTTTATTAGCCGTTTTTGGTAGATTTTCGGGATAATGGTTGGAGTTAGCAGCGTTCAACCTCAGATGTCTGGCAGGATTTCCTGTTTTTCTGCTTGCTGAAGAAGGTGCATGTGCATGCAGCAATGCTTTCGCAATTTCTATTCTGTATTCTAGATATGTTATGGTAGACAAACATTTTTTCTTGTACAGGAGGAAACTGTTCCAAATAACAAAATCCAAACACTTCAAAATTCAAATAACATGTCCAAGCACTTTTTTGTAATATTTTTTATGCTGTTTCCTCATTGCAGAGTAGAATGATAGCTGCTGATCGCACCTGTCGACTCAACCCATAGTGTCGTTGTATGCACACACAGCAATGGGTTTTTCTTTCTTCAAACCATGCTTCTCCATGGATTCCTTTGATGGATTGTGCAGGGAAGATAGCAGAAAAACATCATTTTTGTCTTTCCAACATAGTGCAAAGACTTTCCCTCGCTGATAAGTTCGGATTTCCCCCTTCGATAGCTTTCCTGAAGCCAGATCTGGAGGCATATCTCGCCTTTTTGCATTTACAGTACCATAACTATCTATAAGATGCTGTAAAAGCAAATCAGCGAGTTCAGGACACATATATAGTAATTATCCATTATAATGCAGTAACCTTTCCCCAGTAAAGGGTCTAGTAACTGCATTACTGCACGCATCGACAAGGGGAGATCCGAATATTTATCGTGCTCGATGACAGTTTGCTTTCCCGTATAAGGTTTGAAATCCCAAAGACATCCACTTTCTGATTCGCAAAGCATAAAAAATTTTACTCCATACTTTGCTTTCTTTTTGGGAATATACTGCTTACATTTCAGTCCACCTTTGAATGTCATAAGGCTTTCATCGATACTCAAGTCTCTCTCAGGAATGTAGAGTGATCTACATTTTTGACGGATTTTCATCAGAAAATCATAAATTTTGTTGAGGACTGGGCAAGGATGTGTTGCCTGATCGTATTCCTCATTATTCTGAAAATGCAAATACTTCATGATGAGACTGAATTGTTTTTCAATCATAACATCACAAAACATTGGCGTGTTCAGAATCCAGTCTGTAGACCAATACATTTCGAGAGCGGGCTTTCGAAATGTATTTCGAAACTTCGGGTTTTTCACTTTCTTTATTCTGATATTGCATTTGAAGGATGACAGTGATTTTAAATATTAATTTCACCTATATCCGAATATCACATAATTTCCTGATTTATAATAATCAGGAAATATGTATATTGTCTGATTTATAATTTGCTAATTTATAATAATCACCACATAGTTTCAGTATCGAAAAATTAAAGTTATGTGGAACAATGACTAGAGAAAAATAACGAATTAAATAAAAACTGTACCTATGTTGCATAACAGTTTTCGGGTGTGTGATAGTAATGCAACGGGGGGGGGGTTAAACTATCAGAGGCGAAATAAAGTTCAATTCTATTGTAAAAATATGGAAATGAAATTTCACATTTGATATACATATTTTGAATGATAAAAATAAGCAAATGTATCGCTTACTTTAAAAATTGGAGAATAAAATATCTGAATTATGCAGAAAATATAAATTTAAATCATAACTGTTAATTTCATTTTGTAATGACCAATTATACAAGGAAACCAAGAAAGTGAAAGTACAGATTACTATACAACATGAAGAAAAAATTTAGTAATATGATTAAAGAATTTCATGTTATTCTCTATAAAGCAAAATTGCTCAAGCGTGCCCTAAAGGAAATCTGTTAAGTATTATTCGATTTCGATGGTTTTGTACAAAAATAAAATTAATATAATCTGGAACGTTGGTAGCCGGTTTTCTTTTCTTTTTTTAAAAGAATATTTCAAATAATTATCGTGAATTAATTTCTTCGAGAACAAAGAAAAATCTTTTGTCTAGTAGCGATTAGAAAAAAATTAGTGCAAAAAAATAAAAAATTAAATTGGTTCTCCAAGGTAAGGCAATATTTAAGTGAAGAAATTATGCAAGACCTTTATTTTGTCCAGAAATTAAAATTGTATTGTACAATAAAAAGAGAAAACAAAAATATAAATAATTTCTCTATTTTTAGTCTATCATATATAACTAAAATCCAGTTCACCAGCATGGAACAAGAAAGTTCGTTTCTTGTTATAGGCAACTGAGAGGCAGCTACGAACGGGAGATAATCCGATTAACTGTTCTCTTCAGCGTGAGGGTTTATCACACCTTCTAATGGACATGACAGTAAAAAATTGCACTTCTTATCCAGGTTCTTTAAACAGGTGGGCTGAATCTTATCCAGATTTAGTTGGATGTCTATAGACGTCCTAGCCGGTAGGAAGGTTAAGTGAGACAGCTAGATTTTTTAAGATTTAGGGAATTTTGTAAAACCATGTTAGATTCTAGAAATAGTCTTTCTCTGAGATTTATATCTGCTTCTGTATAAAAGGGAGGTTCCATATCCATGGCATGGTCTGTATTTTTAAAATGTTCCATGAAAAGATTGGTGAAGGAGAAGCCTGTAGCTCTGCCTTCAATGTACTTTGTGTTCTCCATATAGGTTTTTCCTTGACACCTAAAATAGCCTGAGTTCATGGTCAAACTGAATAAGGCTACTCTGTCAGAGGAAAGAAGTTCTGAATTAGTTCTCTTAATCTCTGTGGCACCATTAAAAACATTATCACTCATGAGGAAGAATTTTCTAAACTGACAGGCAAATTAAAGAAATTGTCAGTTTTACAAGGTAAGCTTTGTGCTTGGATTGCCTTCCTTAAAAAATGCCAGAGTATGAAAGTTATTCCTACATTTGTTAGATTTAGAAAGACTATTAGATCATGAGGAACTCATATAATTTATACTCACACAAACTTTTCTTTGGACAGAACTTTGAGCAGCTAGAAAAAGATTTAACATCTAATATAAAATATTTCAGATCTTGAAAGAGTATCTGCTACTCTGGTTAGTAAACTACTGGATATTGTTCTTCATGTCTTAAAACAATCATTAACTCACTCTTCTGTATGAGGAAAGACACAGACTTACAAAAATGTGATTCTTTATTTTGTAGACAATATTAATTTACCATTGGAAACATTCTACTAATAAATGGTCAAGTAACATTTCTGAATGCCCATTGACTGTTGCTTAGACTGGTGTGCTTTCTAAAGGACGTGATTTTGCTGTTGCACCTAAAACCATTTATATCTTTACTTTTTGTATAATATTGAATGTAGTCTTTCAGATCATTCAAGTAGTGATGCTAACAGACTGTATTTTGAATTTTGCTGCCTTGCTATTTAAATCCAAGTTACCTCACGTGAATCAGATACATGAATCTGCTATTGAACTCCTTGCACTGCTTTCTCTGAAACAGAAGTTCATAAAGGAAAAGCCGTGTCGTTATCTGTCACTGATAGACCATCTTTTACAGGATACATCTGCATATCAGAAAACTAGTTATAACCCTGCCAAAACTCACATTATATAATTCAATAAGCAACTTCATGAAGTTTGTTAGCTTAGATAACAGTACTTTGCAGAAACTAATCACTCATTCAGAAGGACTCCTTGTTTATGCGGTCTTCTGAAAATCCATAAAGAATGCTGTCACAAGTGATCTGTGAACTGTATTGACTTTCCCTTATATTATTATATATGGTATCTTCATGGATTCTGAAGTCTCATTGTGGGAAGCCCTCACTAACTCTTACACACAAAATTTGAGATTTAGCCGACCAAATTGTATTCTTATTGGCTTAACCCAAAATACAAAATGATGTACACCATGACAAAATTTCGTGCCAGCTGGGACGTCACCCGGTTAAACAAGCCCCCCCCCCCCCCCCGTTGTTTTCACCAGGGAACCAGGGCAAACAATGAAAAGTCAGCTAACTGGAACAAATCTGAAAACACACCTAAACTCAACATCACCAGAGTTAAAGATCAGTACTATCAACATAAGAAGCCTGAATAGCAAAGAAATGGAGCTAGCTGAGGAATTAGATAACTACTAGATTGACATAACAGGGGTGACTGAAACAAAAAAGACAAAAACTGATGAGATCTTTCTGAGCAATAAATACAAAATGTTATATTCAGGCAATGACAATCAAGGAAAAGAAGGAGTAGCCATAGTATTCAACACAAAATACAGGGCTCATCTTCTTGAATGGCAGGCAGTGTCGAGTAGAGTGATTTGGCCAAATATCAGAATGGGGAACTGGACAATGAGACTTATTTGTGCCTATGGTCCCACAGAAGGTTCTACTAAGGTAGAAGTGGAGGAATTTTTTGAGGCTCTAGAGAAAGCTAATGACACAATGAAAAAGGAAAAGTTGGTCCTTGTTGGGGAGCTAAATAGTAGAGTAGGGAGTGAATGTCAGACATACAAAAATGTTTTGGGAAAATTTGGAGAAAAGAGCAAGGCTAATAATAATGGCAAATACCTGTTGGATTTCTGCTCAGGACATGGACTGATTATTACTAACACCATGTTCCAACATAAAAAGGTGCACAAATTCACATGCTGAGAAGAGGCAAGGAATAAGAAAAGTCTCGTTGACTATGTTGTTGTTGATAGTGATGTTTTCCCCCTGGTGCAGGACACCAGAGTGTACAGAGGATTTGAAATTGGAAGCGCACTATTTAGTCTTGAGCAGGATAAAATTGAATTTCATATTGAAAAGAATGACATGTAAGAAAGTTTTAAAGTGAATAAAAGTTGAGCATCTCTCAGATGTGAACTGTAGACTAAAATACACAAAGATTATTGAAGAAAAAATGAAAGAGTTTGAGAACAGGAACCAAACCTTGGAGATTCAGTGGCAAGCCTTGAAACCCTGACTGATTCAGCTAGAGAGGCATGTGATGAAGTAGTCTGCAAGGATAGAAAAATTAGAACTCCATGGTTGACACAGGAAGTTAAAGAGGCAGTGAAGGAAAAGAAGAAAGCATATCAAAAGTTCCTTGCAAATAAGTCAGCTTGTGCTCTTGGAGAATACAGAGACAAATGCAAGAAAGTGAAACACTGTGTAAAACTAACTAAACAAAAGTCATGGGAGGACTTTGGCAAGAACATAGAAAATAAATATCAAGAAGGTGGCAAAATATTCTGGAGGTTGTTGAAGAAGCTTAGAATGGAGGAAAGAGTGCTGTAAAAGAAGTTAGAGATGATAAAGGTGACATGAAAACGGGAGCAAAAGATATCATTGAAGTATTGTGTAATTACTTTGAAAATTTGCTAAATGAAACAAGCAGTGATGACAGCACAGTGATAAAAATCACTGACCAGGCATGCAGTCAGGAATATATATCCATACTTCAAGTAGAAAAAGCCATCAAAGGCTGGAAATGTGGAAAGGCAGCAGGAGTAGATGATATTCAACCAGAAATGCTGAAGTATGGTGGTATAAAAGTTGTACAGTGGCTGCACTGCATAGTTCAATGGCCTGGACAGAGGGACGAATTCCTGATGATTGAAGTAGAGCTCTAATAGTACCCATATATAAAAAGGGAAATAAAACTGAATGTGAAAATTACAGAGGCATTTCATTACTGAGTGTTCCTGGTAAGATATATTCAAGTATACTTGAGAAACGGTTGAGAAGAATTGTGGAAGAAAAGCTTGATGAAGAACTAGCTGGATTCAGGCCAAATAGAGGCTGTCAGGATCAGATGTTCACTTTACGAAAAATAGTTGAGAAATCATGGGAATATAACAAAGTTCTGTATTTAAGTTTTGTTGATCTGGAAAAGGCATATGACAAGGTACCAAGAGAGAAGCTATTCAATACACTACAGTTATATGGTGTCGATGGGCATTATATCAAGCAATGCTTAGTCTTTATTGAGTTGTAAATCAGCAATTAGAATTGAAGGAAGTACAGGAAGATGGTTTAATGTTAAAACTGGTGTGAGACAAGGATGTACATTATCCCCTCTGTTATTCATTATCTATATGGATCACATTATGAAGGAGAGTGGTATTAAACATGATATCAAAATTGGAGATGTTAATGTCAGCTCTTTGCTTTATGCGGACGATGTTATACTTCTAAATAAATCTGCTACAAGTCTGCAAGATACTCTGACTAAATTGAATAACTGTTGTAATCGATATGGTATGAAGGTCAGCAATAAAAAGACAAAAGCAATGAAAATAGGCAGAATCGTTTAAAATGTCAACTGTGTTGTGAACGGAGAACCTGTGGAACAAGTAAAACATTTCAGCTACTTTGGCTCGATTTTTAGTGAAGATGGTAAATTAAATATGGAAATAGACAACAGAATCAACAAAGCTGGTGTGGTAGGAAGTCAATTGAATAAATTCATATGGAATAAGAGAGAAATTTGTCGTAACACTAAATTTGCTGTATACAAGACGGTGTTCAAACCAATTTTAATTTATGGATCTGAGAGCTGGGTTAGAAGTAAAACACTTGATCAAAGACTAGGGACTGCAATACCATATTAAAAATGAGGATATTAGGAAAGAGCTTGACATTGTCAGCATCCAGGAATGCGTTAACAGAGCTAATCTCAGATGGTATGGTCACTTAAACAGAATTGGCGAGAAAAGATTAGCAAAACAAGTGTTCTCTGCCAGGTTGGCAGGAAAAAGACCCAGAGGAGGACCTAGATATAGGTGGATTGATGCTGTACAAAGTGCCTTAGACGATAGAAATATATGATCTGATAATGTTGGAGTCTTGACAAGTAACAGACTGATTTGGAGGAAAATTGTAGATAGGAGATAAGTTAGTAATGATGCAAATTGTTCATGTAGTACTATCATATCCTGTGCACCCCTTGAAGGTACATGGTAGGAATTTGATGATGATGATGAAGAACTTATCATACCTATAATTAAATTCATTCGCTGTCAGGGAGTGAACTAATTCTGTCAATCCATTTCACTTATTTACTGCTCTCCATGCAAAAAATCTATTTTGCACTATATAGTTCAGTGCAAAACTAACCATACTCTTGCACAACTTCCACAGATGACCCCTAGTTCTCTGGCTATTTGTCATATATTGAAAATTTCCTTTACATCAATGTTATAAAACCTCTTTAATATCTTATGATTTTCTGTTATGTCTCCTCTTTTCTGCCTATGACCTGAACTTTGTAACCCACATACCTTCAACCTATTCTCATTGGGAGTATTCCATACACCTGTCACCATCTTGGTTACGCAAATCTGAATCCTCTCTACTGCCTGTTGATCAACAAGAAACTTAGGTGAGCAAATCTGTTCACCTGGTTTTCTTGTCAGTATGCAGCAGAATCATAACCTCATAATTCTCAAAGATAGCGAAGTTATTATCCCTCTTTATAATAAAGAGGGATAATAACTTCTCTATCTTTACTTTTGCAACATATCCTCTGAACTTCATTTCTCTGTTCCACCATTATTCCCAGGTCCCTAGCCTCATCAATTTCTTGCAGTCCACTACTGTTAATGTGATACACAGTATGTAATCTTTTCAACCTGAAGCGCATAACCTTACATTTTGCAACATTAAATTGACAGTCATTATCAGTCAGTGCCAGTTTATTTAAATCATCCTGAAGATATCTACATCACCTTTATCAACTATTGCCCCTTGCAATTTTGCATTATCAGCAAACTAAATAGCTCCCTTAAATCTTTCCCTGTATCAGTGATATACAAATTAAAGGCTGAGGGACTCCATTAGTCACCCTCATTTTCCTAGATTCTACTCCACCATATATACTCTCTGATGTCTGTCTGTCACCTGCCCTTCCCATCTATTCTACTAGCTTTATATCCATCCCCATTTTCTCCATCTTTTGTAATAGTTTTCTGTGTGGTATTCTGTCATATGCCCTTGCAAAGTCCAGTAGTGTCATTGTGTAGCAATTTCCTTGATCCAATTTCACTGTCACTTTATTATAAAATATGAATAATTTACTAAGACAGGACCTACTCTTTACAGAGTCATGCTTCCCACTTTAGAGTATTATATACCTATCCACTAAATGTTGAATTTTACCTTTAACTAACTTTTCTAATATATTAACAACCACTCCTGATATGTTGATTGGTCTGTGGTTTGCTACTTATGTCTCAGAGCTACCTTTATGTAATGAAAGTATCTTATCCTCTTTTAACTTCCTTGAAACCTTGCCAGAGCTGAGACTAAGATTGAACAACCTCATCAGAGTAAGTGCCATTTCTCTTGCATATCCATGTAATAGACAAGCTGACATGCCATCCAGTCACACTGTTGTATTCACATTGATATTTTTCAATGTGCTTGAACACCTTCTGTTTATCTACCTTACTTTTGACATGTTTCTGTCACATCGGCAACTGCAAAAACTTCGCCTGAATGATACACCTTTGCAAAATGATCACTTAACTATTTCTTTTCCATCTGTTATCCTCCTGCCATCAGTTGATTAAAGACATCCACCCATAATCATTCTTCCTCTTACATGCTACATGATGACAAAAACTCTTTGGGATTTACTTTGGCCTTTCTTACCATACTATTCACCCTTCTTTCTTGCACTTTGTACAGATCATGAGTATGCTTGATCACCTTTTTCTTTATATTCCCTCCACAGGTTTTTTCAGCTCATGCGTCATATATCTACTCATCCACTTAATCTCCATTTTGTTTATTCTGACCTTGAGTATGTAGTCTGATACTGTTTCTCTCAAACAATCCTTGACCAGTTCCCATGCACTACTGACATTGTTTCCTTCTAGCTTTTCAAGCCATGGCACTGCTCCAGTATTCCATCTGAGTCTCTCATAATTACCAGCTTTATAGTTCAACATAAACTCTTTCTTGACAGAGAATTCCACATTTAGCTACTTTCCAGAACAAGACTGCATGGTTGCTCTCCCAATTGAAGGCAGAGTGTCTACCTTGGTTATGGATATCTCTTCTGATGCAATTATCAGGGTCCAGCACTCTCAAACTGCCGGTCCCCTCTAGCATGTTGCTTCAAGTAATTAGCCCTTAGCAAGTGTATGAATTCCACTTCCATCTTGCCCTTCCTCCCTCCAGTTTATGTCCGTAGTTGAAGTTTATAATAATTGTTTGGCCTGCACTCGTATTAATCTGCCAATACATGGCATCTTATCTTCCTGTGGACCCACTGGTCTATAGCAGCAACCAACACAATATATTTTGTTTTATTGGCTTCTATCTCATATCACACAGCCTCAAATAAACATCTCCCCAAATCTAATTTCTGTTTTTATTGGTTGTGGTTCTTCAGCTATCATCTGCAATACCCCACTGAAAATACAATACCCTTTACATTCTTATCCCTGTAACTTCTCACTGATACCTGATATCTATTTCCTTATTTCTGTTACTTCTGGCATTCATGTACATGCATTTCAACATCCCCTTGGACCCACACTTACACATGTGTAATGTCATCACCAATCCATTTAAATCTGAAACCTGTGAAATTGCATTCAGCATTGCATAATCTTTTCTGCACACACACACACACACACACACACACACACACACATATTCGTTTATCCCAGGGGTGACCAGGCATATACTTGGTTGCATCCCCCTAATAGCCCTAGTTTCCATGGTTTTGCACCTCCAGTTTTTCACTAAACAGCACTTTCTCCAAACATCTAACTCCAAAACCATTCAAATGTAGTCCATCAAGTATATATAAATCCTTTTGTCTGTCAAATTCACTCCATACAGTTAAATCTGTAAACTGCACACCATTCCTCCTGCAAAATCTTCTCATTGACTCATTAGCAATCATGGCTCTTCTCAACTCGGTCCTGTCATATCATACTGAGGCAGCAGACTCACATATTTCATATTTCTTCCCTTTGAAATCATTTGTTCCTGTCGAAGAATGGCAGAGTTTCTTTCCCATTTATTAAGTGCACATATCAGCAAATCAATTTCATTTATCAAGAATTCCCATGTTTTCTTGAAAAAATCAAGGATATTTCAATATAAGCTTCTGATTCTGTGTGATGATTTTCCTCTGGATGTCATGAAGGTATTTGAACCTGTTATACAGTTACTCTATTTCAGCTGGAAAACAAAATCTATAAACATATTGGAGGTATAGGAAACCCTCTGTCTCCACCTTTGGAAAATTACTATTTAAATCATTAAGGCTTATTCTTAGCCCTCTTTCTGAATTTGCTGTGCAATGATATTTTTGTTCTCTGCTTATTCTGAAATGGAACTAACCACATTCCTACCATTCACGTATTCAGTTCACCATGGAAAGGGAGAATTCTTACAGCTTACCCTTCTTGGACATCCTTCCAACTCACATGGCCTCTAGTACGTTGTCAACCAGTGTTTATCAAAAACTTAGATTTATTGTTATATATATATATATCAAAGGTCTGCTCATCAGACCTCTCAAATTATTGGGGTTGTTAATTACAGATGTTTCTTAATTCTTTTTTCCACATAATGGCTTGTCTGCCCAAAGTACATTTTATTACATTCAAATGAATGAATACTAGTATACACCAGCTAGAAGAAGAGGCAAAAGTTTATCCATTTGAATGTAATATAACATACTTTGGGCAGACAAGCCGTTATGTGGAAAAAAGAATTAACAAACATCTGTAATTAATAGAGCACATAACATTTGCTCTTCTCCTTCAGCCTTACAGCAAGAGCTTCACACCATCAAAACTTTAGTGGAATCAAATGGCTACAGCCCTGATCAAATGTAATGGCTAATTGCATTGAATACCATAAACCTCAAAAGTTTAGACCCACAGTTTTAAAGCAGTCTTAAATATGAATGTCTCTTCAACGAAAGTTGTAAAGCCCTTTTATGCTGGCCTCCCAAACTTGGGAGATTCTCATTCTATGTAAATAGCAGAAATGCATGTTTGTTTGTTTTTTAATATGATCCTTTTAGAACATTGCAGTTGTTCCATTGATTAACAAGTCATTGTATTTACCTTGTATTCTGTCTCTGTAAATTGCTTGTTTGTTCCATAGACTGATGGTGTACTGTTAATTTCAGTATGAAATATTTATGTTGCTGTTTTCATTATAGTTATTTACTGTGATCATTATGTTTTCAAAAACATTCTATACATCAGCATACTGTACTCTATTTTTCTTTCACACACTGTGCATTGAATAATTGTTACCTGTCTATCTCAGCTCAGTCACATCATTCCTCAGGAAGAGGCTTGCAGTCTTACCTCTCTTTTTTTTTAGTTCATTCAACAACTCTTTTCATATTTTCTCTAATAGTGATGTACTTATCTCCTTTTGAGTAGTTTGTTCCAGCAAATACAGTCTTCCCCATGTTATACTTACTAGTGTAATAATTACTTGTTTCTATTACTCTTATCTTTAATGAATCTCCCCTTCCCTTATATTCATATATCTGTGCCTGCTTGAGTTTAAGTTAAATTCCTTCGGTAACCTCTATCTTTGCCTAAAATTTTCTAATCTTAAAGCTCACGTCTGATACTATAACTTGACCTTAGTCCGCCTGTAATCCGCTTAACTTACCCCCCCCTTCTCAACATTATAAGGTATATCCTTATATGTGCTAGTGTTGAAAAATAAGGAAAAACCTCTAGTTAAGGGCAAATCCTCAATTTAGATTGCTAATGCTCATGTTTAATTAGTCCTTGAAAAATTTATATTAGTTAATGACCTTGCTAAGGACTATGTAAATTTTTTTTTATCCTTTACAAACATGAGAATTTTTCTGCTAAGCACATATAAGAACCCTTTGTTCCTTAATCTCAAGCAACCTCTGAATTGTATACAGTCGTGGCAGTTACTTTACCTTGGTCACACAGGTCCGTTTAGTTTTTTATGAGACAGTGCATTGGATAACAAAGATCACGCAAGCTATTTGCAAAACAAAACATGCTTATTTTAATTAAGATAAATATTTTACAAACAGCAATGGGCATGTCACGTGCTTGAATCACAATTTATGAAGTAAAGCTAATCGCTTGAGACATTAAACAAAATCTCACACTCAACTTATTTATCACGTGAAAGGTCTGTAGCTTACACAGCCTTGCATTCAATTTAATAAAAAATTAAGACAAGTTATATGTAACACTTTCTATTCGTAAGTTTGTATATTGCTTCTGTTAACTAACGAATAGAAAGTGTTAAATTGTGCATAAATGAATGGTACATACAGACTAACACTCGGCTCTCTAACTTCTTTGCTGTGTATTACAATTGATTAAACAGGACTAGCATCAATTATCTACACAAACAATTTTGGACATTAACATAGAGCAATCTACTTAATAGCTCTCAGTATCTTGTAAAGCCCTGGGGTTTTCGAGGGATATGGGTGAGTTCTGCTGGTTCCTTCTTCATTCTTACGAAATGGTTGTGATCGGGTACTATTCGACGGATGTCATCTTGCAAGTTCTCTCCCTTTCAAAAGTAATATAAGTTTTAAAAGAGGTAAACCGTGAGTAGACATAACTATACATAATAAATAACGGAAAAACTCACGTAGAAATATTATTTAATAGTATCATTTTCGCCTGTGTGTCACAGGCATCTTCAGTACAATTAGGCACAAAAATTAAACACTAACTGACAATTCCAAAAAGCGCCACCTAAGTAGCTGGTGTAAGATAACTAAAAAGGTCAATAACTTTCCTTAAAAAAAAAAAAAAAAAAAAAAAAAAAAAAAAAAAATTTAATACAATAAAAAGTTAGGAAAGATTAGCTGATTTGTAAAGTACTATCTCCCATAAAGGGGATGGACGTAAGCCGTCGGATCTGTTTAAGTTAGGAGAATGAAGTAGAGTTTCACATGCTTCTTTATAAAGGCGTTCCATGAGAAACTGACTTTTGTGAAGAACTTTTGTCTTTCTCCAATGAACTCTGTGTCTAGTGAAGATGGCATGTTCTGCAAGTCCAGACTTTTCAGGTTTAAAGTATTCAATATAAGATTGGTGTTCTTCTAGCCGAATAGAGGCAGATCTTCCCGTTTGTCCGAAATAACATAATCCACAAGAACACGGAATCTGGTAGACACCTGGATGATTAAGATGTGGAAGCTTGTCCTTTGGAGAAGCGAGAAAGGTGGAGATTTTTCTAAACGGTCGAAAGGCAACAAAAATATTCAGTGGTTTTAAAATTTTTGCTATACGTTCACTGATGCCTTGTATATAAGGGATGGTAATGCGCGTTATTTCCTCTGTGTTTGAAGAGGGAGACATATTAAATCTACTCAAAGTTCTTTTAATGAAGCAATTCTTATAGCCATTAGATAGAAAGGAAGAAGTTATAAATCGTATTTCTTTCTGTAAAAGATCGTCTGTAGAACAAAAAGAGTGGGCCCGATGAACCAGTGTTTTAATAGTTCCTGCCTTTTGACTGGGATGGTGATGAGATTCCGCATGGATATAATGGCCTGTATGAGTCTTCTTTCTATAAACTGAGAAATGTAGGTTACCATCTGGTTGGCGAAGAATTAGAAGATCTAAAAAGCAGTTAGCCTTTTTAGATCTAAAAAGAATTAGAAGATCTAAAAAGGCTAACTGTATAAAATCGTAGGTAAAATCGATTTAGGTAAAAAAAAATTATCTTTATTTCACCATAAGCGATTTTACACTAGCATACAGCCTTTGTCAATATTATGAATCTACACTCCTGGAAAATGCACTTATGTTATTTACTCATCTAGCACACCCATAATAATAGAATTGTCATACGTCTCTACCGTATCCTTTTTCACCCTTTTTGTTCTTTTACAATTCCCTCATCTATAAATAAAGTGCCTCCGTAGCGCAATTGGAAGAATGACAGTACGTTACGCCCTTCAATTGGAATAGGCCTAAGTTTGATTCTTGTCACGACGGGAGGAATCTTTATCTGGACGATTTCAATCGAAGGTGAGTTAGTCGATCTCATATGGAGGTAGCAGGGTTTTTTCTCCCGGAAAACTAGCAGGGTTTTTCATCCCGCATACAGACAAATTTGTCCTTCAGAACACACGCACTTTACAGACAAAAAATACTTATGGTTGTGGTGGTGGGGGTGGGCGGTAGATGGCGTTGATTCGTTAGAGGTTCGGTGTAGTGGTTGAGACAGTTGTAGGTGTCCTCCCGCGATGAGTCTTCAGACTCCTTGGAGGTATCAGAAATAATAATAATAATTGTGGTTGTGAGAGAGAGAGAGAGAAGGATATGGTCCTTCACACTGCCTGCTTGCTGATAAATTGTGGAAGTCGTATCTCAACCATAGTTATTTTTAACTTAAATTTTGTTTGTTTATTTTTAGCCACAATTATAGTTACAATTTAGCATTCCAAAATAAATATAAGTTTTTGCTGAATTAAAAGTTGAATGTTCTTATTGTCAGTTTTTTTTTTTTTTTAAATGGCAAACAGAAAATTGGTAATGATGCAACAGCTACACCAATTATCAAAGGAATTGTATTATGATTAAAGATCAAAAGCAGAACTAAATCCAAGTTTGAAAGTCAATTTATAAGTGGTCAGGTGTCACATAATTCATTGTCATAAATAGGTATCTAAATTATAACTATTATTTTTAAAGAAATATTCCAATTATAAATATTAATTATAAAAACTTTATTAATACTTTCCTATATTTCAGCAATGTTACATTGCCATCATCCAGGGTCACAAAAAACGATGTATGCATGCAGGCTAACACTGAGCAAATGAGGTTGAAGAAAGGCAACTAAAGTCGGGCCTAGAGTCCTAAATGGCATCCCTTAGTGCACTAAATTGGATAGTCTTGGTCTTTGGGCTGAAGATCTGAAGATTAATGCTTCCACATGTGGGACAGTGTCATGCACCCAAATTTGTTGAGGTTTGGAAAGTGTTTTTGGGCTGAGGCACAGATTCAAGGAATAATCATTCATATTTGTATTTGCTGTGGTGTAATAGAGTGGCGTTCTTCCAGCGTACCCTGTGGTGGGCATCCAAAGCATAGTCAGCAAGTCCTGAGTGGCTGTATTGGAGGAACCAGATGTGGTCCTTATGTTCAGAAATTCTGATATGGGCTGTCCTGCCTGTTTTAGCTGTAGTAGGACAGTTTGCAACTTCAAGGGACCTGGTAGACCTAGGGAATGTGGCTGGTGTTTGGTGGAATAGTAAGGGATGCCAATTTTCTGATGTGGTCTGTAGATTGTTTTAAAGTTGTATTTCCTTAGAATTTTTGCCATTTTTTTCAATGTGCTCCAGATGTATGGAATGGTGATGGATCTTGAGAATCTCTGTTCTAAAGGGGGAAAGGAGGGGGTTGTGGTTACAGGATTTTAATATTTTTGGAGAATAGTAGCCAATGGCTAAGAAAATGTTCAGAATATGGTCGTTCAGTAGATTAGGGCACTGCTATCAGAACTGATTAATTTTGCCCTGTTATATAGGATTTTATAATCCCATATCATTGGGAGCAGTTAAAAACAACAACAAAATCATAATTACTAAAGCAGATAAGGGAAATTCCACTGTGGTTTTAAACTAATTGAATTACACAGGTTAGTTTGCTTCCTTCCTTCCCTCTAGATTGTTCTGCCTACCTCCCTGTTGACTATGATCCCATCAGTACACAGATCAGAACATTCCATAGGCACCTTAAAAAGGTTACCTCTTGATGTGGAAGTCATAAGCAAACTAAAACCTAATAATTGTAGGAACCCCTCACCCCCAAGATATATGGACTACCAAAATGTTCCATTATGTCCCATTGTGGATGGCATTGATTCACCCATATACAAATTAGCCAAACATTTAGCCACCTTCACAGATAAAAAAAAAAAACCTCAGCCTACTTTAAAGCCAGTATAGTAAACCTCACACTCCAACACACTGGCATAACAGTCAGTTTTGGTGTCTCCTCTTTATTCACTGATGTCCTAATCAAAGATACATTAGACCTCATCCAAGCCATATTTCCTCCCAATATCTCAGCCCTGTTTCAATTCACCATGAACTCATGCTATTTTGTTTGAAGAAAACTTCTATAAACAGATAGAGGGGACAGCCAGCCATGTATTCTCCACATTCTCTACCCCTGGCCAACTTCTTCCTGGAGACCTTTGAAGAAAAAGCCTTAAACTCTGCCTCCACAAAAACCCACTATCTGGATATACTATGTTGATGATGTGTTCTCCATTTGGCCACATGGCCTGGATACACTCCACAATTTCTTAACACATCTAAACAATCAACACCCCAGGATCAAGTTTACCTTAGAAAAGGAAAACGACGAGTCTCCCATTCCTAGACACTCTGATCATATGAAGGAAGTGTTGAAAATGTGGCCAAGTTCAGTAGATAGCTATCTGAACTGATTAATTTTACCCTGTTATATAGGGTTTTTATGATCCTATAGGGAGGGGTGTATGTGACTATTGATGAATGCATCTGCCTGTATGTGTAGATTTTCTGTAAATGGAGAAAGCCAGGAATCCATCAGGTAGATGCATTCACTAAGAGTCACACACACCCCTCCCAACAATATAGGATTATAAAAACCCTATATAACAAGGTAAAATTAATCAGTTCAGATAGCTGTCTACTGAACTTGACCACATTCTCAACACTTCCTTAGTCAATGGCTACAGTCCCCAAAAAATATTAAAACCCTCTAACTGCAATCCCCCCCTTCCAGAAAAATTGACAAAAATCATAAGGAAATACAACTTTACCACCACCTGCAGACCACATAGAAAATTGACATCCCTTATTTGCTCCACCAAAGTCTAGCCACATTCCCTAGGTCAGACAGGCAGGACAGCCAATATCAGAATTTCTGAACACAAGGACTACATCCAGTTCTGCCAATACAGCCACTCAGGACTTGCTAACCATTTGGACACCCACCACAGGATACGCTGGAAGAAGGCCACTCTATTACACTGCAGCAAATACAAATATGAAAGACTGTTCCTCGAATCTGCCTCAGCCCTAAAAACTTTCCAAACCTCAACAAATTTGGGAGCATGAGACTGCTCCAAATTTGGGAAGCATTAACCTCAGATCTTCAGGCCAACAATCAAGACTACCCAATTTAGCCCATTAGAAGGTGTCATTTAGGACTCGAGGCCCAATTTTGGTTGCCTTTATTCAACCTCATTTGTCCTGTGTTAGTGCCTGTGTGCACAGATCATTGTTGTTTTTTCATTGTAGAGAATTTATGGAGACACAACACGTATGCTAAAATAATTACTTATCATTAAGAAAGTAACATTCGACGTTTCAACCTCTGTATTGAGCTCATCACAGGAAAACATTCCTGTGTACAGGATACAAGCTACATGACACTACACTCTACAGAAGTAAGATGAATCTAAATGTTGGTTAATCATTTACTCTGATCACTGATCTCATGAACTCACCATCAGGAAAGGCACCAAGTCCCTACACTGCACCAAAACATGGTTTGAAAGAAAATTCAAAGAAGCCTGTGAAATGAAACATCATCCAAATCTGAACAAGAGTGATGGATTAATTATTCCAAGAATTTGGAGAACCCATCTTCAATCCATATAGCATCCAGAACAACCCCCCCAAACAGTAGAAAATCTTAATACAAGAAGACTTTAGAAATTCTTTAATATAGTTCTGTTCTCTTTTTTTTTTTTTCCTGCCATAGATCAGGGTAAATGATTAACCAGTATTTAGATTCATCTTACTTTTGTATAGTGTAGTGTCATGTAGCTTGTATCCTGTACACAGGAATGTTTTCCTGTGATGAGCTCAATACGGAGGTTGAATATTACTTTCTTAATGATAAGTAAAGTATTTATTCTAATATGTTGTTGTATCTCCATAAATTGTTCATTATGAATGCTGAAACAACATATAAAAAATGTAACCTTAAAAGAAAGAATTATCATCGTTTTTTGTTTGTGATACCTGATGATAGCAATGTAATATTGCTGAAATATAGGAAAGTATTAATTAAAGATTTTATAGTTAATATTTTACTATACTTTGGTTACTCATAACTATCTACCAGAATTAGGCATCTAAATTGTGCACATTTTCTTTTCATTAGATAGTAGAATTTCTATTGAATAATAGTTTCTCTAATGGATTTTGATAAAAACAGGATCTGTAGACAAAATTTGCAGATTAACTCATTTATTCTTAGTTTGTGCTAACTACTTCAACAAAGTTTATGTTGAGTATACACGACAGGTTGGTTAATCAACGTATAGTACATTAACACTGTGTATTTGGCACTACTTTCTTTTTTAAGTATGCACACAATGTTTTTCACTTACAGTTGGAATCATTAACATAAGATTCAATCATTGTTATAAATATTTAATTTAAATAATCAGATCTTTAATAACTAATGTAGTAAAAAAATAAATAAAAAAAAACAGAAGTAGGAGACAGGAAAGCAAGATATAAGTCAAATATTTAAAATCTGTGCATTTGAAAAGTGATTATTATTATTATTTGTATGAATATATTTATTTATAAAGAACAGTTATTCAGTTTTTTTTGTTTTTTTTTTTTTCAGCATGATTCCTGAAGAATCCTCTTCTGAGGTTATATCTAAAGTAATAAAGTGTCTGCAATGGTTTTACCTCCTGTGTATATGGAGACCACATGCATTGACATGCCTTTCTCCTGCTGCTCAGTTCTGCAGATTAGCTACTGTCTTCTTAGCTGGTAAGATCTCAGATATATATCCAAGATATATATATATAAAATAAATAATAAGGTAATGCCTTTTTTTTTTTTATTTATCTGAGATATATATAGCAAGTAAGAATAACCATATAAAAAATATCACTTTATATATTCATATTGCTGTAAGTCTTAATTGGAAGTTTAATGTTACGTAGATCTGATATCATGAAAATCTTGTTAACAACACTATTAACTCCTTATTGCTGATTTTAAAAGTGAAACATTAACTAACAAATGTTAATTTGTAACTAAATATCATACCATGTTTATTGAGGATGTAGTAATTATTTATACAGACTCATTCCTGTTTTACCATAGCACAGTTAGAATATCATGTGTACTTAGACTAGAAAAACTTTGATTTTAATTCTGCCTAGGCTGTGAAGAACATATAAAGTGTTTTCACATGAAGACAAGTAAGTCAGTTTCATATGGGGGGGGGGAGTGATTTTCATTGCTGAAAATCCTAGATTTTGCCTAGGACAAATATAAGGCAAATAACACCTTGTCATAATACTAACCAATAGCAACAACCACTTTACTTGGAAGATTTTAACTGCTATAGTGTAGTCAAGGCCCTATGCTTTGCAGGGAGTGAAGAGGATAAGTAAAGTAGAGTAGACTGGCTAAAAAATGGTGTCAAATAATTTTAATTGGCCTGGTTGGACAAGTAGTTAACTTGTCCAACCTGGACTCAAACCAATAGGCTGTGAGTATGAATGCTAATGTTCATCTTTATGTGTGGGAGTTTTTTTTCCCCACCCCCCCTCTACTTACTCTCAAAACACTTTCTGCATATTAGTTCATCAGCCTTGCTTTCCTTCTATAAATCTTTTACCTTTTGTAACATATGCATCTCACCATACACACACACACTACACCAAATAAAATCTCACATAGTACACTCTCCCAACAAAGGCATCTTGGTGGCTATCTTTCTATTGAGGAAGACATACTGTCAAAATGCACTTAATGTTTAATTGATTTTCACTGTGGAGCAATGCTCTCTCTAAGCTATGTGTATACACCAGTCCAAAAGGGAGCACACACACCCTAGTAACTGCAGTCACAAAAGTTTTACTTTCAGAATTTCTAATTTATGGTCAATAATTTTTGAATATACTATAAAAATGAATTATATGATAAATCATACTTGTCACTTATTTTATTTAGTAATTTCTCATAGGTTTCCACTCCAATATTACTCTAACCCATTCTGACTTAATACACTTAGTTACTTTTTTTTTTTTTTTGCTTGCACCATGTGGGCAAACAGATGCTGATATCAACAAGTTTCAGTCTTGTTTTATTTAGCGTGTCTACTGCCTAGATGCTTCATCTCCTGCAAAACAGTAATGGGTTTTTGTATCTACGCAGAGTTAAGTGAATTAATTTAGCCCCCACAATTTTACAGGTTATAGCTAGATGAAAAATGGACAATGTTAATATGAGAAATATTACATTAGTGATTTTAATGCATTAAACTCTAAATTTCCTGTAGGGTTTTGATACACCTTAGTAAGATGCACCTTAGAAGACTGAAATATAAGATCTAACAGTATTGAAGTACTGATTGATAACAGATAAATTTGGAGGGAAATTGTCAATAGGAAGTTAGTAATGAATTAGCCTTTTTATGTAATATCCTGTATGCTTCTGAAGATACATATCAGGAATCTGATGGTAACAATGATGTTTTGATGTGCTATATTTCATCATGTTATATCATGCAAGGAAGGGAAGAGAGTTAATATTAACTACGAGGGTGGTCTGAAAAGTTTCAGTCTAACAAGGAAAAAACAAATTTATAATTTCAAAATTATGTTTATTTTTCAACATAATCTCCCTTAAGACTAATACATTTATTCCACCGATGCTCCAGTGCCATTATCCCATCCCTACGGTGGTTCTCAGTAAGATCTGCAAAATACCCCTCTACAGCTACAATCACCTCTCGATTTGAAGAAAAATGCTGACCAGTGAGGAAAAGTTTTAGTTTTGGAAAGAGATAGGAGTCAGAGAGAGCCAAATCTGGGGAATAGGGTTGATGTTTCAACAATTCATAGTGCAGATCCCTTAATTTTCCCATTGCCAAAATTTCCCATTGCCTTTGAGAGCAGATGCATTGTCCTGATGAAAGATGATTTTTTTCTTCTTCAAACCGAGTCTTTTCTCACAAATTTTTTCGTCTAGTCTGGTTAAAAGATCAGAATAATATTCCCTGGTTATTGTTTTACCCTTTTCAAGATAATTAATAAACAAAATGCCTTTAGCATCCCAAAACACTGATGCCATGACCTTTCCTGCTGATTGAACTGACTTTGTCTTCTTTGGCGCTGAACAACTGGCTTCTGTCCACTGTTTTGATTCTGGTGTGTAATGATGAATCCATGTCTCATGCATAGTAACAAATCAATGCACAAAATCAGTTTTATTCTTGTTAAAATACTCCAAGCACTGTTCAGAGATTTTCATGCAAGTGCATTTTTGATCTGCTGTGAGACACCTATCTTGTTTGACCTGACACCTTTCTTGTGCAAAGCTTTTTCATTTGCAATTCTTCATGCAAAATATATCCTGCATATTCTTTTGAAATGCCTATAGTCTCAGCAATTTCATGCGCTTTGACTCGCCAATCATCCATTACCATATTGTGCACTTGATCAATGATTTCTGGTGGTGTTACACTTTTTGGATGTCCTTCACGTGGATCATCTTCAATGCTGGTACAGTCATGTTTAAACTCTACAGCCCATTTCTTAATTGTCAAAAATGAAGGAGAAGAGTGCCCATAAACTTTTATGAAGTTCGAATGAATTTCTTTTGGTATTATACCTTTTTTTACAAAGAATTTTATAACTGCTCGATACTCAATTTTATCCATTTCAAGGGATACAGAAAACACTTGTGCTTCAGACAGCTGTATAAAACATACTGCTTGATAGTATGACTTGCAATTTCACATGGATGCTTATGATGATGACAGATGTACCAACTTAGAAAAATAAAATCTTGCCAATAATGTTGCCATCTATGGTCAATGCCGAGAACTTTTCAGACCACCCTCGTGCAATAATTAGAACTTCGTTAGATTTAGAAGCAGTGTTCCAGCGAAGTGGAGATGGATAAATTTTCTTTACTTTATAGAGGAGTGCCAGAAAATTGTTGGGGACTACAAGCATTATTACTGCATATATTAGCAGAGTGAAGTTTTGATATAATGCCATATGCTTTTCTCATTCTCAAATTGGAGATTTTTATTTTTATAGTTTTTTATATCAGCCCTTTTGAAAGAGATGAAAAAAGTTTTAAAATGCTATTTTAAAACTTTTTTCATCTCTTCATGCATAGAAGGCAACGGGAAACCACTATGCTTCTACTTTTTCCCTAGTTTGGATGAGCAGTAAAGATCAAAATGACGAGCGATGCACAGCTCAGGATGGGTCCCCTGGGTCTGGAACTGCGCAATTGGCTACCAGGGAGGTCACTTGTTCCCGTATGGATATGGACCAGATATCAGCCCTACACATGAGAGTTCCGAAGACCTATGACATGTGGGCAATTGGTTGAAAGAAGAAAGGAATTTGTTGATGTGTTTCTTGAAGACCTGAATATTGTAATCATTAGGAAAAGCAATATGGGGAAGACTGTTCCAAAGAGCAGAGTTAGAGGGAATAAAAGAGAAGAATGAGAAATTTATTCAATAAGTCTGGAGCAGAACTGTATATGGGTTTAGACCGACAACTTACTGGAGGAATAGTGGTGACTAGTTTGGTGCAGCAGTGCCTATGGAAACCTGTAGAAAAGACAATATAGCAATACAGTGCCTACATGAAAGTGAGTTGCGAATCAGTGAGAAAGAGGTTAGCAGTTAAGTGGATTGCTCTCTTCTGAATACAGTAATGTATTCTGATGGAGATCCTAGGTACACCACCCCAAATATGGGACCAATCAGTGTTCTAAGGCTGGATGGATTTGACCTTTATAAAGTGTCAAGAGTTGAGCAGGAGAAAACTACTGTTTAGAACAATAATGAATACCAACTTTAGGCAGAAGAGGATGTGGACTTGATGTGTTTATGCCAAGACAGGTTAGATGTTGAACATCAGTCTAAGAAGAGAACACTGATCTTATCTGATGAACAAATAAGTGAGGGAGAGTGATGCATTGTCTTTCAGAAAATGAGACAGGATTGCATTTTGGCAGCATATGTTATCCTCACCCCCACTTGAGAATGACTTCATAACAGGATAGATGACAGAATAATATGACAACTTGAAGAAATGGTACAATAATAAAAGATACTAAGAGGTTCTGCCTTATCTTTAGAAGATGTTACCATTGTACAATCATTAGAAATATACACGTTGACACAAGAATAATGTTTAATTTGTCACATATTTCAGTCTGAATATTACAGACCATCTTCAGTGGCTACATAGGAATAGTTTTAAAAAATCTTATTTTTTAAAACTATTCCTATGTAGCCACTGAAGATGGTCTGTAATATTCAGACCGAAATATTTGGCAAATTAAACATTATTCTTGTGTAAACGTGTATATATTTCTAATCATTATGTCACAAGTATCATTAAAGAATCAAATTGTACAATCATGTAAGAGAGGTGGAAATGTGGAAAGACAGAAGTTTCATCCCACATCCTTGGCGGAAGGACCAGAAGGGTCTACTGCCATTTGAACAGGAGATAAGCTTAGTGCATTTAGCCCTGACAAAGTCAATGCAAGTCAAGTTAAACATGAGACATTAGAAAGCAGTATTAAAATAGAGAAGGCAGACAGTGGTATTGAATGGTTAGGCTGTTGGGTTCCAGTAACCACTAGTTACTGGAGCAGTACTGGGTCCATTGTTATTTTTAATTTTTATCAATGATCTTGACAGTGGAATTAAAAGTTTAATGTCAGATTTTGCAAATAATACTTAAAGAAGTCAAGTAGATAGTAATGAAGATCAAGGTTTATTGCTTCCAGCTGACATGAATTGTATTTCTTCGAAGTCTGAAATGGCATTTAATTAACATGTAATGGGTTAAAATGTCAAGTCCTCATCTGGGTGACAAAAATCTCAAGAGTAACCTGTTATTTAAGTAAGGATAAACTCAGAACCATGGAAGATGAAAATGACTTACAAATAAAAGTGCAGTCCAACATGAAATTTTCTAAATAGTGTGTAATGCAGCCAGGACTGCAAACAGAATTCTTTCATTAATTTGTAGGTGCTTGGCTATTATTCACAAAGAAGTAATTATTTTTCTATATAGAACTATGGTTAGGCCTGACTTAGAATTACTGTATTGAAGTTTAGAATTCTAGCTTAGAAAAGCTGTTGATTACTGGAGATGTTGCAGAAGCGAGTGACTGCTGAATGGTTTCACTTATGAAAAAAGACTGATTTTGTAGCTTGAAAACCTTAGAGATAAAGCAAATAACAGTTGATTGAAGCAATAAACTTCCAGAATATATTGTAGTAACAAATACTTGTAGAAAGGCTTACGTTGGCTGTACATGATTATCGAATTACTTAAGGAATTCACAATGCAAACTGGAATATAAATTAAAATAAACTTTAATATATACTGATATATTAATATATACTTTAATATATACCAAACTGACTACACAATGAAGCTTAGTGCTTTATTATTAGATTGGGCTACCTACCTCCCTATTGAATATAATCCCACCAACTCACAAATCAGAAAACTCCATAGGCTCCTTAAGAAGGTCACTTCTTGGTTTGTGGTTAGATTTCATTTGTTGAAGTTACCAACAAACTAAAACCTTTTAACTCTAGACACCCCCCCCCAGTATTTATGGACTTCCAAAAATTCATAAACAAAATCAAAATGTGGCGTTACGTCCCATAGTGGATGGCATTGACTCCTCCACGTAAAAATTAGCCAAAGAGCTCACACACTATACTGGCAACACACCATCACGCATAAAAAACTCAGCCCACTTCAAAGCCAGTATAAAAACCTCTCACTCCAACATATTGACATAATGGTCAGTTTTGACGTCTCCTCCCTATTCACAAATGTCCCACTCAAGGAAACCTTAGAGCTCATCCAAGCCAAATTCCCTTCCAATATCTCAGCCCTATTTCAGTTCACAATGAACTCAGGCTATTTCGTCTGGCAGGGAAAATTCTGCAAAGAGATAGAGAGGACAGCCATGGGGTCAGCACTCTCCCCACCCCTGGCCAACTTCTTTATGGAGACTTTTGAAGAGAAAGCCTTAAACTCTGCCCCACAAAAACTTATTATATGGCTTCACTATGTTGATGATGTGTTCACTATTTGGCCACATGGTTCAGATACACTCCTCTCTTTCTTAACACACTTAAACAACAAACACTCCCGAATCAAGTTCACCTTGAAAAAAGAGGATAACAACAGCCTCCTTTTCCTCGACACTAATCACCCGCCAGCCTGATGAAACCTTGGTTTTCTCAGTTTATACAGGCAGATATATTCACCAACAACCCCCCCCCACACACACACACACACACACAACAACATGGTGTTATTAAGACACTACATAACAGAGTTAAACTAATATGTTCTAATGACATGGCCCTAACCACTGAACTGAATCACATCCTTAATACTTTCTCAGCTGATGGCTTCAACTCCCAAAAAATACTAAAACCAGTAAACCACAACCCCCCACCCCTACACAATAAAGATTACTCTAAATCAATCTCTATCCCCTACATCCAGGGCACCTCTAAAAAAATAACTAAAATTCTAAAAAATATGACCTGACCTCTTGTTACAAATCATATAGAAAATTGGCATCCCTTATCCGCTCCACAAAAGACCAACCACTTCCCCTAGACCTACCTGGTGTTTACCAGGTCCCTTGCAGCTGTAAACTGTCCTATTTTGGCCAAACAGGCAGGACAGCGAATATCAGAATTTCAGAACACAAGGACTACATCCGGTTTCACCATTACAGCCATTGTGGGCTTGCAGACTATGATCTTGATATTCACCACAGAATACTTTGGAAGAAAGCCACAATAATACACTGCAGCAAGTATAAATTTGAAAGACTATTCATAGAATCAGCCTCAGCCCTAAAAAACGTGCCCAACCTCAACAAATTTGGATGCATGAGACTTCCCCCTAAATATGGGAAACGTACATCATGAGAACTTCAGCCCAACGGCCAAGAATACCTAAGATAGCCAGCTAGGGTGCACCATCAGGACTTTAGGAATAACAGTAGTCTCCTTTCTTCGACCTCATTTGCTGTTCTAGTGCCTGCGCGCACATGTCTTAATCTTAAGTTCCCATGAAGATGGCAACATGACGTTTGCCGAAAAATAGGAAGTATGTGTTAAAGTTTATTTTAATTTATATTCCAGTTTACATTGTGTATTCCTTAAGTAATTCAATAATCAAGTAACAAATACTTTAGACATATATTTGGTAATAATTCATTTAATGTAACTAGTATTCCTTGTACTTTCTGCTTAGGTATATTAGTTTTATGAAATGGTTACAAATAGTTTTGTTTATTTAGACACAATAGCTTTCTATGAAAAGTTATTATAACTTTATTATGTATATGTATTGTCTGGTACATTTTGCTCTTAATTATTCAGTTTGTGTTCTAACTTGAATGCAATATAAGATTTGCTTCCACTTATCCACAATGATTATTGTAAATACAGGTGTGGCTTCTGATTAAATTGCATCCACATGATTTTAAGCAGTATAAATAAAAATCACCAATTTTTGACCTGTGTCTTTTTCACCAGAGTATGATATGTAAAGAGATCATTTTGGTAGAATTATGCAGATTAAGATATCTTAGCCTAGGTAGAAAATGTTTTAACTGTAACACTCAAAGTTTTCATGATACTACATGATGTTATGCAAATGAGCCAAAACATTTTAATAAGAAAGAAAGGATAAATATCTATTTCTTAGCCATGTAATTTGTTTGCAGTTACTTGGCTTAACAATTATATGCACACAGTTAAACTGCATGCTGCTGATTATTATTAATAGTATTATCATCATCATCATCAAATTCCTGATGTACCCTCAGGAGGTGTACAGGATCATTATGATAATCTAGATGAAGTTACACCATTACTAATTTCCAATCATCAATTTTCCTCCAAATTAATCTGTTATCTGTCAAGACTTCAACATTATCACAGCTTATATTTCTGTCTTTTAAGCCACTTTTTTCTGTGTCAATCCATCTACATCTTGGTCTTTTCCCTGCCAACTGGCAAAGAACACTTGTTTTGCTAATCTTTCCTCTCCCATTGTGTTTGTGACCATACCACCTGAGATTAGCTTCACTAACACATTCCAGAATGCTAACAATGGCAGGTTCTTTCCTAATATCATCATTTTTAATGTGATAATACCATTGGTACCATCTGCTCACTCCACTAATCTTTCTCAGAACTCTCATATCTGGGTTCCCAGTCTTTAAGTGTTTTATTTCTAATTATGCTCTCAGATCCATAAGTTAAAATTGGTTTGAACACTGTCTTTTATACAGCTAATTTTATATAGCTAATTTAGCATTTTGAATAATTTCTTTCTGATTCCATATAAATTTATTCAACTGATTTCCTACCATACAAGCTTTACTAATTTTGTTGTCTATTTCCATATATAATTTATCACCTTCACTAAAAGTTGTGTCTAAATAGCTTAAATGTTTTATTTGTTCTATATGTTCACCTTTCAGGATACTATTGTTGATATTTTCAATGTTTCTGCCTATTTTCATTGAAAACATCACCTGCATAAAGTAAAGAGCTAAGTAAATAAGATAACTGAAATTGGGTTTTATTGGCCATAATTTGATAGAACTAGTAACTGACTACTTTCTCCACATTAACTAATGGCTTCTTCTGGGTTTGATTAACATACAAATATAAACTTAAAACAACAAGTTTTGATTATGAATCAATACATAACTGAAAAAATTATACTGAATGCATAGGAACCGTTACACAATATAAATATGTGGAGCATGGATGCTAGCACATGGTCAGTCATGGTTCAGCAGATGCACTCTATAGTTAGCCAGGAAATTAAACTCTGATGTGTGGAGAGAGAGATCTTATAAGTGATTTCCAAATGTCACGTAGGATCATCCCTTGGTTTCTGTTCAAGGCAAATTCTGACCAGTAAAACCCAGTTTCAGTTATCTTATTTAATTAATTTTGTGGTCGAAAATAACATACTGATTGTAAAGAGCTAAGATTAACATCACCAATTTTCATATCAGATTTAATAGTAGTTTTTTTCATAATGTGATCCATATGGGCAATGAAGATAATGTGCACCCTTGTAATATACCTGATTTAACATCAAACCATCTTCCTGTACTCCTTTAATTCTAACTGCTGACTTACAGCTTAAACAGAGACTGTGTATTTTTATTGTGAATGGAACATTACAGTGTAAATGGAACATTATATTGCTTGATTTGTCTTAAAGTGAAAATCTGATCCTCACAATGTCCATTTGACCTGAATCTACTTGTTCTTCACCATGCATCCCTTCTACAATTGTTTTTAGCCATTTCTGAAGTATACTTACATAAATCTTACCAGGAATACTCAGTAGGGAAGTTTCTCTGTAATTTTCATATTCAATTTTATTTCCCTTTTATAGATGGGTGCTACCAAAGCTCTGCTCCAGTCATCCAGAATTCAACCCTCTGACAAGGCCTTCTGAATTATGTAATACAGCCATTGTAAAACTTTTATACCTCTATTTTTTGAGCATTTCTGGTCAAATTTCATCTATTCTAGCTGACTTTCCACATTTCAGGTTTTTGATGATATTTTCTACTTCAAGTATGGATATGTATTAGTGACTGCATTCCTGTTGAGAGTTTTCTACCACTGTGCTGACTATTTGTTTCATTTAGCAGTTTTCAAAGTAATTACCCTATACATCTAGCATATCTTTATCTTCAGCTTTCTTGTCAACTTTATCATCTCTGATTCCTTTTACAGTACTTCTTCCTCCATTTCTAAGCTTTTTTCGATAGCCTCCAGAATATTTTGCCGCCTTTCTGATATTTATTTATGTTCTTACGAAAGCCTTACCATGACTTTTGTTTAGCTAGTTTTACACAGTGCTTCACTTTTTACTTTTCTTCTCTGTATACAAGCTGACTCACTTGCCAGGAACTTTTGATATACTTTCTTCTTTTCCTTGACTGTCTCTTTAACTTCCTGAATCCATCAAGGAATTCTGATTTTTCTGTGCTTACAGACAACTTCACCACATACCTCTCTTGCAGAATCAGTCAATGTTTTCTGCAAAGTTTTTTTTTTTTTTTTCAAACTCTTTCATTTTTTTTTCTTCAGTCATATGTTTACATATTGCTATTTGAGTCTACAGTTCATCCCTGAAAGTTGTTCAATATAAAATCCAATTTCATCCTGCTCAAATTAAATAGTGATTACTTCCTATTTCAAATCCTGTATAGGCTTATGTCCTGAACCAGTGGAAAAACATCACTATCAGCTATAGCATGGGCAGTGAGACATTTCTTACATCTTCTCTCTTTGTGAATTTGTGCACATTTTTATGTTGGAACATGGTTTTAATAATAACTAATCCATCTCCTGAACAAAAATCCAGCAGGTAATTTAACATTATTATTAGTTTTGTGTTTTTCTCCAAATTTTCACAAAACATTGCTATGTGTGGTAATCATTTCCTACTCTGCTGTTTAGATCTTTCTTTCTTTGTAGAACTTTCTGTGGGACCACAAGCACAATAGGACTCATTGTCCAGTTCCCCATTCTGATATTTCCCATATCACTGTACTTGATATTGCATGCCATTCAAGAAGTTTATCCTCATATTTAGTGTTGAATACTATAGCTACTCTTTCTTTTCTTGAATATAACATTTGTGTTTGTTGCTTAGAAAGCTTTCACCTGTTTTTGTCTTTTGTTTCATTTCGACTATTATGTCGATCTTGTACTTAATCCCGCCATGCCCATGGCAGGACTCAAACCCGCAGCCTTTTGGTTGGAGAGTGGATACTCTAACCACTCGGCCAACCAGGCAGCTCAATTATGCCTATCTTTATGTGGGAACATGATATTAGTAATGACTAATCAATGTTATAAAACAGATCTCTAGCAGGTCTTATCATTATGACTGCTTTTTTTTTTTTTTCTTCAAATTTCCCCAAATATTTCTGTATTTTATTAATTTCTTACTTTACTGTTTAGATAGAATTGGCATTTTTGTTTTTCTCCTTGTCATCTGTCTTCTCTAATGACACAAAAATCCCATCACTTGTTTAGTAGAACTTGTGAAACCATAGGTTACACATTTGCAGAAATTGAGTGGGAAATCATTACACAGTATAAAGATGATAGAGTCCAGTCAGCTAGAGTTTCTCCTGTTTTCAGCTGTTTCTCCTTTTTGGTCATTAACCATCTAGAATGCTATTCATCACCATGATGAACAGCAGTAGAGATAACACTTCCTTGTTGCAGTCCACTTTTAAGTGTATACCATTCCAAATTACCAAATTTAGTCTTCACACAGCTCTTAGACTTAACATACATATTCTTTCCATGACTATTTCTTCTTTTTCTATGCCTGTCTTTTCCGATGATCCCAGACTTTTTTCCCATTGAACCCAATCAGAGGCTTTTCCAAATTCCCAGCATCTTTCTATCATTTTTCTCTTACAGCAAAAATCAGATTAACAGTTGATTGCCCTTTTCTAAAACCAAACTGCTCTTCTCTATTTTATCTCTTATTCTTGTTGCCAATTTCCTTTCATAAATCTCTGCATAGGTGGCGTAATAATGTGTATTACTACACTCCTATCTTGAACCTCCTTTATATATTTGAACAATAATCCCCTTGGTGCAATCATCAGATATCATCTCCAACCTCTGCCAGATTATTTCCTTATTATCTATATCACCACAATATTTATTTCAATATATTTCACTGTGGCTTTCATCTTTATATAATAGATCTTTAAAATAATGTTGCTACTTCATCCTAAATCGCTCTTCCAGTAGGCACAAGATTTCCATCCCTATTTTTTAAAAATCCTGGCTCTTAATTTCTTCTGTTCTTCGTTATATCATTTTTTGTTCCCATTAACATCTTCTTCCATCTTGTGTGTAAATTCAACCCAGCTTTTTATCCTTACTGATTTATAAAGAAATCTATCATCATTTTATCTAGTCTTCATAAACTTCCGAAAACTTTATTTTTTAACTTAATTGCTTCTTTAACTCTCTCATTCCACCTCATGTTTCTTTTCCTTATAAATCCTAAATCAAAGTTGTTCTTTTCCAAGTTTCACTTTAACAGTTTAACTATATGTTTGCATAAATCTTACCTGGAGGGAAATTCATATTCCATTCTCGCCTTGTTTTATTTCCTTTTTTTATAGATGTGTACTATGAGGTCTCTGGTATAATCATTCAAAATTCAGCCTTCTAACCATGCCATTTGAATTCTATATTATAGTTACTGTAAAAATTTTATGGCATCATTATTCCTGAGCATTATGGTCTCATATGATCTATTCCAGCTATCTTTCCACATCATTGATTCTGACAACTTTCTCTATTTCTAATGATACTAAAATGTACTTGTGCCTGAATTCCTCTTGGATATATCCATCACCATTCTCTCTCTGCTAACATTTAACAGTTTTTCAAAGAATAAGATTTACTCCACACATGCAGAACTACTTTTGCTTTTATGTCACCTTTGTCACATCTTTTTTCTCAATTTAACTTTTTCAGTAGGATCTTCTAGTACATTTTGCTGTCTCATAATATTTATCTTTTATATTCTTACCATGACTTATGTTAAAGATACCAAGCAATTTTAAACCTGGTTTTACTCCATTTTTTCCAAGTAAGCAAACAGACAAAATGTCAAGTTTGCACCTGCAATTTATGCAAGACTAGCTGATCTCACAGGTAGTGCAAGACCAAGGCAACTCGTGGTAAAGGTGAAGCAAGCTCTGATCACTAATCTTAATATTTACCCTTAATGAAAAAACACATCTCCAAGAAGGGGATGTATGATGTTTTGTATTAAAGGCAAGGGGCCACTACCCAGACCGGTTTCGACCTTTATTGAGGTCTCATCAGTGAAAACATCATACATCCCCTTCTTGGAGATGTGTTTTGGCATTAAGGGTAAATATTAAGATTAGTGATCAGAGCTTGCTCCACCTTTACCACGAGTTGCCTTGGTCTTGCACTACCTGTGGGATCAGCTAGTCTTGCATAAATTGCAGGCGCAAACTTGACATTTTGTCTGTTTGCTTACTTGGAAAAAATGGAGTAAAACTAGGTTTAAAATTGCTTGGTATCTTTAACATAACTATACCCAAGTTAAAAATACTTTTTACTTACCATTACTTGTTTTGTTACTGGTTTGCTTCTTTTACATAACTTTCTTAACATTTTTCTCTATATTCTCTATGGACACATGCTGACTTTACTTTCTATATTGGAACTTCCAAAGAGTTTTTCTTTTTTTAGAACTGCCTGTGTAACTTCTTAAGTCTGTTGAGAGGATCTGTTTTTGTTTTTTTTATTGCAGGCAGTTTCATCGCATGCTTTTGTTTACTGAATTAATATTTTCTTCAGACTTTTCACTAGGTCTCTAAGATTTGGTAGTGTTAGTTTCACATTCACTTTTTCTTCTATAATATGTGCATATTTGAGTCAGTGGTTCACTTTTAGAAGTCACTCATCTCCTGTATACACTTGTATCTGCTGAAAATATTACTGTAAACTCTAACATAATTAATGACTTCTTATTTCTTGTATATTTTCTCCATGCAATTTTTATTTTTTTTTTTGCATGTCTTTATGTTGGAATGTAGTGTTAATAATGACTATCCACATACTGAATAGAAATTCAACAGTACTTAATCATTATTATTAATTAGCTTTGTTCTTTTGTTTTTCTTTTTTTTTATTATTTTTTATATATATATATAATTTACCAAAACATTTCTATATCTGAGATTTATTTTTTATTCCTACTGTTTATGTCTACAGCAAGATTTGGATTTTAATGTTAGGTGTCCTTTCTAGTGACCTGAGAAATTCCTGTTTCTCCCCTCTTAGAATATTCTGTGGAACCAAAAACCCAAATAAGTTTAACCGTCCTTGGTGACTGTTGCCCGAATATACTATTTTGCACTTATTATTTAGATGTATATTTTGGTAATATACATGGTATTGTGTAGTTCTGGTAGCTCCAGCTTTTTTTCTCCATTGATGCTCATAATGTTGATGGTGTCTATATTCAATCCTAGGCATCATCAGCATTAGAAGTGTCAGTGGAAAAAAGAGGAGCAAGTAATGATGGTGCCTATATTCAGCTAATTTCAACTCCCATTTTCCAAACCATACATCTCTGTCTGGCCGGAGAGACAACAGAGAAGTATGGAAATGCCTGCAAGAGTATAGAGAGACTCTTTTGACCTTGAGCTTCTACAGTAGCCCCTGAAAATATATCTATCTTGAGCAATGGTGATATTTGATAGAAAGAAGTAACTCTAGGTCTTATCAGTACTCACTTGAGAGTAAAGATAAATAATGTCGGAAAGGCTGATCTCCAGAAATTTACAGCATAACT
Source organism: Typopeltis vanoorti (assembly GCF_054136105.1). Lineage (NCBI taxonomy): Eukaryota > Metazoa > Arthropoda > Arachnida > Uropygi > Thelyphonidae > Typopeltis > Typopeltis vanoorti. The sequence goes on from NC_143558.1 coordinate 81,050,779, forward strand.
GTAATGGCATTGATATTACAAGCTGGTGGAAATTAGAGCTTCACCATCTTTCTACTGCACATTATGGATCACAGATTAAAAAACAGAAGAAATTGGACTCCTCCTGCAATGGACTGTGCTATATACATCCAGGGAAGAAGATTACAAAAATAGGAACCATAGATTAAACTCTAGTAGCATGGTAATGCAGGTGATGGCTCAAAGCCATCAAGAAGGTAATCTTGGATCGAGTGCATCTGAAAACAATGAAAAGGCTTTTAAGAATGATATGTATGTATATACAAATATGTGTGTGTATGTATGTATGTATGTATATATGTATATATATATATATATATATATACACACACACACACTCTCAGACCACACTCTAGTTGTTTCAAAATTAAAAGTAAGACAAAGAAAAATAAAAGTAGAAATAAAGAACCTTGACCAGATTTCATTTATCTAAAGAATTATTCAGCTAAATATAAATAGGCTACAAAAATGAAAACTTGTTTAGAATACTTCAGGAAGTTTCATTTAGAACCATTGGCGTAGCTAGGGGAGGGCAGAGGGGGCGGTCCGCCCCAGGCAGCACTTTGAACCTTTTTGAACTTTCACGATTAATTCTAAAATACAGTCTCAAGAACTCATTTCCAGTTATTGTAATACTACTGTGAAATTTCCTCACAATTGCTGTAAGTGTTGCTAGTTGTGAGAGGAGTTTTTCTAAATAAAATTGATTAAGAATTACCTACATTACTATGAAATAGACTTTGCCAATGTTATCAACAATTTTGTTAACTGAAAAGCAAGAAAAATAACATTTTAGAATGTTGGAATTAAAGTTTTACTTCAAAAATAAACATAGGTTTTCAATTTATTTCCCTATACGTCGTTTTGACTTTTTATAGTATTTTTGGTGTGTATTGAGAGAGGCAGCGAACTCAGGGATTGCCCCGGGTGGCAAAAGCTCTAGCTACACCACCGTTTAGAACATGAAATACAGCAAACTGAAGATAGTAGAAGAATGTAAAAATTTTGATGAGATTGTTAAAGATTGCTGTCCATGAATAGAAGAGATTCATTGACTTCAATTAATTGAAGATTTAGTCGAAAAAAGAGATGAGAGTACTAAACTGGAAGTAATAATAAAGAACATACAGAAAAATAAATAAATAAAATATACACACACAGTTAGTAATCGAATTATGACCACTCGTATTTATTATGACAGTCATGTCATAATGCGTTTACTGAATACTATTTAGTTAGAAAATACGTTTTTTCAGGTGCTACTGAAGGTGTGAAAACCCTCTGAGACATTAGAGAGGGATATAATATCTTATGTTGTTCAGTGTAGATTCAGCATGGAGTGAGATGTGACAGTAGAGTGTATAAATGGTGTTTGGAAAAGGTGACTGCAAATGCATGTTCATACATTCACAGAATTTGACAAAGACAAACCTTTACAAGTGATAGATGACAAGATAGTGTTCCTAGCTAAAGAGTTGGAGTTTGACAATGAAGATGCAGAGCAGTTGGTTGAAGTTGTGGGAGAAGAGTTCTCAAATGAAGCCCTTATAAAGTTAGAAGCACAGAAAATTGCAAAAGAAGAAGAGAGGAAAAACACCAGAACAACAACAATCTGAGTTCTAACAGGGGGAAAAAAGTTTAGAATGAAAAACCAGGCAGAAGCATTTGCCTTTGTTAATAAAACAATTCTGTTGTTTGAAGAAATGGATTCAAACATGGAGATTAACAAAGTAAACAGCATTATTCAATTACTTGCCACAGAGAAGTTTATAAAGTCCCTGTGCAGACTAATTCCTTAAAGATGTTTAGACCTTACAAGATATTCATCTCATGAACCATCCTCTGAGTTCTCTGTTGTAGTTTGTGAATTTGGAGAATTGGTTGATAATGACTGCCTCTTTTGATGAATGGTACAGTTAATAAAACTGCAACTTTGAAGAATTACTTTTGCTCCATAGGTTTCCAAGTCAGTCTGCTCTGATTATTTTACTGGTAAGTGCACAGAAGCACTGTACACATGTTTCATCATTTATTACAGTAATATTGTATACAGTAAATTGATGTTATAACTTGTACATTACATTAATTTGTACATTTCACTATAAACAAAACTTTCACATTTAGCATTCATGCATGTTCTTGTTAACATGTTCTTATGATTCATATAGCGATTTCTAACTTGCAGTGGGATCATCGAAACAGAACCCTGTTGTAATTTGAGGTATGACTGTATGTATGTGTGTGTACACTTACACATCAGTCTTATTGTGAGGCATGAAATTCTTCAAAAAGATTTGTTACAAGGAAGAAGTGAGGGATAAGGAATAGCTCAAGTCAGAAGAAATATATGAAAATCCATAATAGTCAACCTCCTGGAGATGACACTTGATATGATAAGATATTCATTTCTGTTGAGTCAGAAGTGGTTTCAGTAGCTGCCATTTCGATACTTATTTTACAACCTGATTTCTTGGCAGAAAGCTTGATCCTTGTTTAACTGTGCGAAAACTTTAGCCTTCACTTCCATTAACCTTTTGCTTTTATATTCCAGGTGTAAATGTAGCATAAGAAAGGCAACATAATTCAAAATTTGTGCCATGTTTTCTAGAGTAAATGAAATAAAATTGTTTTAAAGACAACAAGATGACAAGTAAAAATCAGGCCACATGTCTATTATTGTTGCAGATTTGGTAACCTCATTTTCATGGAAATGAGGTTACCAAATGGAAATTTAATGTATAATAATTTAATATAAATGTATAATAATAATAATGGAAATTATTATTATTATACAGGTATCGCCATAGAGTCAGAAGACTCACTGCAGGAGATTCATACACAGTACTTATCGTACCTCTCCTTAAATGCATTCACTGACAGAGCACTCATAATTGAGGAGTCACTCAATTTCCATGAGTGACTCCTCATTCTCTCCTTTCCTGCATGTACAGAAAAAAAGTCTTCACTGTCGATCCTATAAAACCCCTTTAATATCCTATATGCTTCTATCACCTCTTTTTTGCCTATCATCTAGTTTATGAAGCCCACAGACCTTCAATCTATTCTCATAGGGAGCATTCAATTGACCTGCCACAATCTTTGTCACTCTGCTCTGGATCCTCTCTGCCACTTTTTTATCCCCATGGAATCTGGGTAACCAGATCTACACACAGTAGTCAAGATATGGCCTTATAAAGGGGAACAATAACTTCTCTGTCATTTCTTGATAGTATGTTCTTCAACAACCATGATATTATTATTATTAAAAGAGACCTCCAGGGAGTCAGAGACTCATCGAAGGACGCTATACTATTCACACCAGCTGTCATACTTATTCTTGAATTCGTTCACACTGCTTTCAGTCACAGCATCCAATGGCAATCCATTCCAATCATGCACCACCCTATGAGAGAAAAATCTAGTCCTCACCCCCCTTCTTAACAACCTTCATTCTCAGTTTCCAAGGATGTCCTCTTGTCTTTTCCCCATACTGCATGAATTTAAAAATTCCATCAGCTGAAATCCTGTATGACCCTTTCAGATGTTTGTACATCTCAATCATATCACCCTTCACCCTTCTTTCCTCCTATTTGCTAATCTGCAGTCTACAAATTCTCAATCTGCTTCATAATCAATATTCCACAATCCTGATATCAATTTTAACACTCTCCTTTGTACTCTCTCTCTCTCTCTCTCTCTCTCTCTCTCCAATATATCAGAATCACAACGGAGACCAGGAGACCAGACCTGCTCACAGTAGTCCAAGTGAGGTCTTATCAAGGCCTTGTAAAGAGGCAAAATAACATCCTTATCTTTCATGGGAACATTTGTTTCAGCATTGTAATTATCTTTTGAGTTGTATTTGCAATCTTTGTCACATGGCCCCTAAACTTCAACTTCCTATCTATTAACACTCCAAGATCCCTAGCCTCATCAGTTTCTTCTAGCCTAATCCCACAATATAATACAACTTTGGATATTTAATCATGGCAAAGTGAATGACTTTACATTTACTCACATTGAACTGACACTGATTTTTACATGATCACAATTCCAGCCTATTCAAATGATTCTGCAAGTACTGCATATCAGCAGCATTCCTGATTACCCTACTTATCTTTGCATCATCAGCAAATAGCTGTATGTCGCTTGTCAAATCCTTCCCAATATCATTAATGTACAGATTGAATAACAGTGGACCAAGCACTGATCCTTGTGGTATGCCACTGGTTGCCTTAAATCTTGCAGACTCACAACCCCCGTATACCACTTTTTTGATATCTGTCAGTCAACCATCCTCTTATCCATGCTAATATTCTATAACCTAGATCCATTTCTCCAATTTATGCAGCAGTCTGCTGCTGTATTCTGTCAAAAGCCTTAGCAAAATCCAAAAGCATCAGGGTTGTATCCATTCCCCTTGTCAGGTTCAATGGTAACATTGTTATAGAATGTGAGCAAGTTGCTAAAACATAATCTTCCCTTAGTAAACCCATGTTGTTCATTGCAAAGTAGAGATTCACTGTCAACCCATTTCTGAATGCAAGCCCTATCCAATTTTTTCAAAATCTTCACCACCACTCCTGAGATACTAATCGGTTGATAGTTGGATACATCGATCATTGCACCACCCTTGTGCAATGGAATTTCCATACATTCCTTCCATTCCTGTGGAATCTTCCCTGTTCTAAGACTCATATTAAACATCCTGGTCAAAGGAATGGCCAGTCTGGCTGAACACTCTTTTAGCACATGTGCTGATATCGCATCAGTCCCTATTGCTGAATTCTTATTCAGTTTGTGCAACAGCTCTAATACCTCATCCTCATATACCTGTATTTCTTCATCTAGTGAACAGGTAACAGTAAGCTCAATGTTGCATACACCAGGTTGATAGCTTTTAACAAAATGGACACTCATTAATTAAACAACCTCTTTTGCATCTGTCACCCTCACATCATCTGCATTCAGAAGAGTTATTCTTTCATATTCAATCTTTCTTTTACTTGCAGCATATCAGTAGAATTCTTGTGGTTTGTCTTTAGCACTCAGAGCCAGCTCTTTTCATACTCAGACTTTGCTTTCTGTACAACAGTTATGACTATTCTAGCCTGCTGCTTATAACATTCATAACGGACATCATTCTTATGCACACAGTATTCCTTCCATGTCTTCCTTTTCTTATGAATCTCTTGCTTAATAAGATTACACATCCATTTGACTCTTACTCTATTTATTCTTTGAACTCTCGGAACACATTCTGATATCGCATCATTCAAGTGTTGTCGAAATGCTTCCCATGCACTCTCGATATTCTTTCCATCCAGCAACCGATCCCATTCCACTGAACTCAGTATACTCCTCGGTTGGTCATAATTTCCTGCTTTGTAGTTCAGCATGTAACCTTTTCTGAATGGAACATTCATAAACTTAGTCACTTCACAAGTGAGTACCGCATGATCATCATCACCAACCAGAGGCAGAATAGTTACAACTTTAACTGGAAACGCCCTCTGACACTATAATCAAATCTAACACTCTTTGCTCTCGAGTTCCTTCTGTCACATGCCGCTTAAGGAAGTTTTACCCCCCAACAGCTCAATAAATGCATTTTCATTCTTCTTATGAGATTCTACTGCTACCCAATCAATATTTGGATAATTAAAGTCTGCCATTATGATTACTCTTTTCGTGCTCATCTTTTCTATTTGGTGATGCATTTCTTCATCACTAGCAACCGATCTACCTGGTCTGTAACAACACCCCACTATGTCTTGTTAGAATCCACCTCACACCAGGTGGCTTCAAACTCACTGCCACATCAAATATTGTTAGTAGTATTACTACAATCATAGTTCTCAACTCTAACTGGATTCAAGTCATCCAATATCATTAGCAACATGTCTCTTCCTAACCTAAACTATCCTCTCTAAAAATACTGTACCCTTGAACTCAATACCAGTTAGTAGGGCGGATTCTGATAGCCAGGTCTCACTAATACCTACAATCTGAGATCTCAACATATTGACTAAGGCAACAAACTCTATCCCTTTGTTTCTGATACTCCTAGCATTCATGTCCAGACATAATAATCTACCTGTTTGTTCTTTTGTATTGTCTTGTCTGCAGTCTGCCTGGCACAGTTGGACAACTTGCAGATCTCTATTATTCTCTAATGCCTTACACATGTAGACATCTTTGCACACATATGATGGGTCCGAACTGGACTAACCCAAACCGAAATCGTTCTCTCCTCATCAACATTCAGCCCATTCCTGTCATTAACACAGTTATATAACACTGTCACTCTTACACTCACATTTGCACTATTCCTCCCTTTATATTTTCACTGACTTTGCAATACACCCTTTAAACTTCAACTCCCTGTTCAAACTAGTCTATTTAAGTCTTCCATCGGGATCCCTGCAACACCATCATATACCATTGCTCTTCCCAATTTAGCATAATGAGCAAAGACCGATATTTCCTGTTAAATAATTTCCTGTATCATTGATGTACAAAATAACCAACACAGGACCAAGCACTGATCCTCATAGTACACCACTGGTTACTTGCATTTTGCTGGACTCAGCTCCTCTATAAACCACTTTTTGATATCTGTCCATCAGCCACCCTCTAATCCAAAATCACCAGATTTACATCCATCTCCATTTGCTTCAGTTTATGCCTATCAAATGCCTTTGCAAAGTTGAGCAATAACACTTAGTAACCCTTTACTTTATCCAGCTCCATTGTCACTTTATTATAAAAAAAAAAGTAAGCAAATTACTAAGGCAAGAGCTACCCTTCGAAAAACGATGTTGTCTTATAAAGTATCATATTCCTTTCCACCAGTCCTGAATTCTTTCTCCAATACCTTAACCACCACTCCTCAGATGCTGATTGGCCTATAATATGCTATTTCTCTTTTGGAGCCTCCTTTATGCAGTGGGAAAATTAAAAAAGGGACTATAGAATGTGGGGTACTGAATACAGATTGAGAGAATACCATTTTCAGACTTGCGAATGAGATGGGGAGGGGAGAGATATGATTGAGATATACATGTTCCTAAGGGATTGTTACTATGCTAATGTGACAGAAATTTTTCTTAGAATTGAAAGAGACAGGGATAGAACAAGAAGCTATCCCTGAAAGCTTTGTAAGAATGGTGTGAACAAGCATGAGATACACTTTCTTTGCACAGAGAGTTGTTGGGGAGTGGAATGCATTTTCTGTGAATGTGTTGAGTTGGTAAAAACTGAATGCTTTTAGATCAACCCTCCATTTGATTTAAAAGCATGACTTAAAAAAGATATAATGTTCACTCGTCATATGTACTAAATTACAGATAAAATGCACATTTATCAGTTTCTTTGCAGAACTTATCTAAATCAGTATTTGAAATGATTGATATCCTTGCCAATTATGAAGGAAATGAAAACTTACTGAATTCTACAGTTGGCTCAGTTTATTTATCATATTTATTTATTTATCAATGATTTCTTTTGTATCACAGAAAAGTTTTGCTTTTACCATCTCATTATCTTCTTTACTATTGAAATGCTGCACTATTTATTTATTTAATGTTAGCTCTATTTTCTGAAAACTAGTAGGAGGCAGAGGTAATCAAAAATGGCAGTTAATGTGAAAAAATATGAACAAAACAGTACAAATATGATTACTGTCCTGGATTCTCTGTCAAACAGATAAAAAGCAAAATATTGTTTTGTTTTAAAATGTTTTGAAAGTTAAAAATATCATTTGAAATAGTTCATTCTCTCCATCCTACAGCTAAATTTGGTCTGCTAAAATAATGTGTCAGTTAATTATGACTACTATATACACTAAATTATCTTGCCATAATTTTGTAAACAAATTATTACTGTATTAACATTGTATCTCCATGGAATTAAGATACATAATGGGAGATCGTCACCATCACATCAAAAGATCATTGAGCTATGCCTTAAAACCATTTCCACGCTCACCTGACACTCTCTCCATGCAAAGAACTTGCTCCTTACTCCCTTGTTCACACCCTTTTTGTACAACTTCTAATCCTTCTGTTATACCCATTTTTCCTTACATGTTAAGCCCAATGGCCTGTCCACAAAACAAGCAAACTTGGCTTATTCAAAGCCTAATTAATGCTCTGAATATGGCTGTCAATTGCATATGTTCTTCTTCTGGCCAGTTTGCTTGTTTTATGGAATGAAAACCCCAAGTTTCTGTGGGGGTGGGGGCTCTGCCACCTTTGTACGAGACTAGCTAACTCACCTCCAGTTAAAAAAGCACTGCTAAAGGTTCTTTGCATCCTAGATAGGACTTGAATCCAAGTCTTCTCAACAAAAGGGGGCATCGTCAAAACCAACTGAGCTGTGGAGGTTCTTGTGAAAGATAATCTCCCACATTTACTGGATTAATGTTATCAGTAACAGCTCCTTACCACCTTATGTCTCAGTCATATCTCTTTCCATCTCCTTCTTATATTCATGAGAATTTCCTCAGTTTGTCTTCATACCCCACATTCCACAGAACAAAAACCACCTTAGTTCAATCATTTCTGGATCCTTTCTAATATATCCTCATTCACGTGGAAGCAAGAATCTGTATACAATAATCCATATGTGATGTAATTGAGGTCTTATATAACAAAAATCATAACCTCCTTGCATCATTGTCCATGTGCTTGCAATTAGGGGAGACTGTGATTTATAATAGATTTAGTTTAATCCTTTATCCCAGTGAGAGCAAACAAAGTTTGCGCCTGAAAATATCTTCAGGACTAAATATAGTGTTGCACTATCTTATCCAGTAAGTAGTGCAACACCAAGGCAACTCGTGGCAAAGGTGGAGCAAGCTAAGGTCGAAACTAGTCTGGGTAGATGGCCAATCCCTTTAATGCATAACAGTATACATATCCACATAGGAAATGTGTTTTGCATTATGGGAGATACTGGGTTAGAAGTGCCTGGTAGCTTGCTCCACCTTTGCCACGAGTTGCCTTGGTGTTGCACTACTTACTGGATAAGATAGTGCAACACTATATTTAGTCCTGAAGATATTTTCAGGCGCAAACTTTGTTTGCTCTCACTGGGATAAAGGATTAAACTAAATCTATTATAGTCTAACCTAGTGATAAATAAATTTTCAAGAGACTGTGATTTGTTAAACCTTACAAGGCATAAAATTGGGAGAGATAATTGTAGAAAAATTATGTTCATTATGGTGCATAATAAAGATTTCAAGTTATCCATCAAAAGCCATTCATAATACCTATTTGGAGTGAACTGAAGTTACAGGACGAGAGAGAGAATTACTGTTAAGGAATGAAGAAGTAAAGTAGATGAATTTGAAATGTATTGTCATGCAAAGTCAAATGCCAGTATTTCATCAGTATTAATTACCATTAATGCTGATGAAATACTGGCATTTGAAGAAGTGTAAATGGCATCTGTGAGGACAGGAGGAATTTTCTGAGTTATCAAAAGGTAATTGCTTTTGATTACATAAGGAAGAGATTAACACGTCACAAGATATGATTTTTAAAAAAAGGCAGGAGGGGTAGGCAGATGTTCTCTCTCCCACTGGACAAAGATAATGTGCACTACTGTCCTTGAAAGTGATACCAGATTACCAGTGTGGAAGATTTGTATAGGGAAGGATTTTGTAAATAAAGTTTCTGGGTTATTTTATTTTTTTTTTAATAATCATAGGTGTAACTTTGAATGAAACATGGAACACATCCATCAATACAGTTAGTGATTTGTATTTCAAGTATTATTTTCTTTATAGTGTAAATAATAAAATATTGACTCTTGTTCAATTTTACAGGTAATGATTTATTTCTACACAAAACTGTGCAAAATTATATGCATGCTTGTATGAAGCATATCTTCATCACAACAAGAAGTGACAGTATGGATTTTAGCAATATAAAACTGCATGGAATTATGTCTTTTCATGAGTTGTAAGTACATATTAATTTTGTTTTTAACAGTTTTAAAACTTTGTGACCTTTAACCATCACGAATTTCGATTTCTTATTCTCCTCTTTCCTTCTGAGTACCTCTTCCAACATAGACACACTTTATGATATGAAGCATAACCAAAAAGTATGGTCTGTTCAGAATTTACCACCACATAAGATATGGGACAGTGATCACACATGCTTAGTAACATAGAGTGGCTCATTAGCTAGCTATTGACTATTTAACTTTCATTCTGTTATCATTTGTTGTCTTCTATGAATAATTTATAATGAGTACTGTGATAATAAATCCTTCCAGTTGCAAGGTTCATAGTATGATATGCTTTTTATTGATGGAAAACAACAGTGCTGCAGAAATTCACCTACAAATGTGTAAGGTTTAGTCCAAACTTAATCAGTGACAGCAAGGTTAGGCAGTGGTGCCATTTGCTTAAAGGAGGGTGCGGCATTGTTCACTATGAAGAATGCAGTGGCCATCCAAATGTGTGGGTGACAAACGATTTGGTGCAATGAGGGAACACAAAAATTCTTGAGAATTTTCGACATAAGTTTCTTTTGAATTCCTGTAAGTTTCATGCTCAGTCATTCATGAAATCATGACAGAAAAGCTGAGGTCTAAAAAATTGTGTGCCAGATGGGTCCCAGAAATGATGACCAATGCACATAAACTGCAACAAGCAGAATCAGCTCAAAAATTTTTGGAGCATTACAAAAATGAAGAAGGTGAACTTTTTTTGAAGGAGATGGAAAGAAAAGGGATCTTGCTTGTTGATTTTTCTTCAGTGAGGAATCACAATTAATTTTCATGTTCACTCTTTTCACCGAATCGTCTGTTACCACACTTGGCTGGTCACTGCAAACACGCTACATTATTGCCTAACCTTACTGTCACTCATTATGTTAGGCCCTTATACCTTACACAGTCGGCAGTGAATTTCTGTAACACGTTTGTTTTCTGCAAACAAAAACCATATTGCACCATGATCACAACTGGTGGGATTTTTTAGCACAGCACTCATAAATTATTCATAGAAGACAACAAACAGTACTGGAACGAAAGTAAAATGGTCAACAGAGCTAATGAGTTACTCTATGCTACCCACATATGCAACCCCTTCTCCTGTATATTATTTGGTGATAAATTCTGGATACACCTCATAGCACATTATTCAGTTTACTAGAATTTGCTGCCAAAGAATTGTGTAAAATTTTCAATTAATAAAACATGTAACATAAATAAATAGATAATTTATATATATATATATATATATATTACTATGCAACATTCTTTTATTATAAGTTTTGCGATTTAAGTTATAGAGTTTACATTAGGCAAAAAATAAATGAATAAATAAATCATAACTGGTTTGTTCAAAATTATTGGCACAAGTGAAACATGATTTAAAGAATGATGTCCTAACAGGAATAGAGGAGAATTATGGGCATTCTTTTGCAAAGAGAGGAAGGGAGGGTGTTGCAATTGTTGGAGGATAGCAGAAGAATTGTTTCCACACAGATTGAGACATATGCAGCAAATAGTGGAAGTGGTTTTCATGCAATATAGGGTGAGGTAGAGTTGGATAGAAGGAGCTGTTTAGTTGAATGTCATGGAATATGGTTACACAGAAAAAAAAAGGATGATCATTATACAGTCTTGCTATAAATACTATTAAAATTTCCACACATTCCCACACTGCCACAGAATTGAGCGAGTCCAGTTCTGTTAGTGGCACTGTGTACAGCCCGCATTCATGTGTTTATCAGCAGAGAGAGAGAGAGTGTTGTCTAGCTGTACGGTTAACATTCATTGGAGAGATTATGAGAAACATGTAGGTGTAATAGTAAATTTAGTTTAATCCTTTATCCAAGTGTAAGAAAACAAAGTTTGCTCCTGAAGTATCTTCAGTACTAAGGCAAACCAAGCTCTCATCACTACTTGTCTTAGTATCTCCCATAATGCAAAGCACATCTCCTTGCGTACATGTATAATACTATGCATTAAGGGATGGGCCACTACCCAGACCGGTTTCGACCTTTATTGAGGTCTCATCAGTGGGAGCCAGACCCAGAGGTGGTGATACTAAAGAAGTAATGGAGAAGTTATATTTACCTATACCCGAAGATACTTCAGGCGCAAACGTTGTTTGTTTACACTTGGATAAAGGATTAAACTAAATTTACTATAGTCTAGCCAAGTGGGGAAAAAACTTCCAGTGTAGCTGTAATCGGCAACATACCTAAGCCAGACTTTGGGTTTTAAAGGAGAGGAATCTACAAATTGCTTAAAATGTTCCATGTAAAAGTTAGCAATGGGTGGGGGGTAATGGTGAGCCCATGGCCGTGTGCCTTCTTTCTGTAGGTAGAAAGTATTTTGCCACACAAAATAGCCGGAACATAGTATATATGCAAAGAGAGCTGTGATATTGGGAGGGAATTTGTCCTGTTATAAAAGGATTGTGTCGTTGATTGGGACATTTGTGAAGAGGGCAGAGACATCAAAACTGACTAATAAATCATCTTTTTCCTGTGTGATGTCTTTGATTTTGTTTACAAAGTGTTGTGTGTTTTTAATATAGGAGAGGGAATGACCTACCAACTCCTTGAGTGTTGACGCTAGTTACTTGGCTAGGTGATAATTCGGGCTGTCTATACTTTCAACATCGGCCGGAGTGGTGTGTTTTGTTTGTGAATCTTCAGTAGACCGTAAATTCTTGGGGAATGTGCATAGCGTGGAATTAATTTTTTAGTGGTGTCTTCGGGCCATGTGGCAATGGATTTAAGTAGCTTCTTCATTTTCTTTTTTATTCGATTGGTAGGGTCATAGTTAACTAGTTTATGTGCTTTTGGCTGAGACTATTAGATTCATTTTTTCCAAATAAGTAGTTCGATTTAGAATAACTGTGGCACTGTATTTGTTGGCTCTGGTAATTATGATGTCCTGATTTAATTTTAGTGATTTTATCACTGTCAATTCTGATTTTGTTAGGTTGCTGGTTATTGTTTTAGTATAATTTGAATTTAAAATGGTACAGGTTTCCAAATGTATTTTATCTGCTATGGTGGTAGGGATAAATCTTAATCTTCTTTCTATATGATAAATAAAATCAAGTTTGTTGATTGTTCTGAATGCTCCAGCAAACTTTAAACCTTTGCTGAGTACTGCAAGCTCATCATTGTTCAGGGCGTGGTTCGATTGGTTGACTACATGACTGTTCGCTGAATGCAGTTTGCAAGTTTACAACTGCAGAGAAATTCAAATATGTCTGTTGGTTTTCCGAATGTTGTCGATCTTTAAGTTAAAGAAATTTGGATATGAGTTTTGCCTTCTTTGTTTCCCAGATATGATTCGCTGAGTTGTCCATAATTCTCTCAAGGATATCCCAAATATCTGGGTTCAAACAACTTGAAAGTTCAGATTTTAAATTCATGACCTGGTTTTGAGCATAAACTAAGTTCTTTCTTGTAGCTTAGATCTGTTCTCTGAATAACACTTTCTCCATGTGGTGATATATTCTGATCTTTCTGATCATGCCCTGAACACTTTACATAGAATTGACTGGAAAAGCACGTGTTGTTTACATCACAGCAAAACATGGTATGAACGTAAATTTAAGGAGGCCTGTGAGATTCTTATCAATCATCCTAATCTTAACAGTAATGATGGTCTAAAAATCCTAAACATATGGAAGGCACATATTCTGCCCACTTAACCTTTCTCCCTAAGAGTTAATTTTAAATAGAACCATAGATAATCCAGGATCCTAAATTTGATATAACAATGGTCATGTTAGATTAGGACATAATTTTCACTCTAACAAAACTACCTATATGAAAGAATGTTTCTCTGATGTTGTCTTAAATAGAATATAGCTTTGATGTAGTTAATTTATTTTATTTTATTTCATTTATTGTAATTTTATTTTAATTTCACTAGCGGTCAGGCCAGTAGAATAATCGTTGAACAAATCACTGTCTCTTCAGCATACTATGTGAAATGTAATTTAGCTTGTCTCTGTATATATGTGTATTCTCCAGATAATGACCTTAATATGAAGGTCGAAATGTTGGGGAATTAAAATAATTATTTATAACATGGTTGTAGAGTCCATAATTTTGTAAAATGAATGCTGATCACCGTGTAACACTAAAGGAAAGGATGCCCGTCAAGGGTAATTTGGTGATACATTTCATCATCCACAGCAGCTAAACTACCCCACTGCATATTTCAAACTGTTAGCCTTGACTTCACACCAGATAACCTCAAGCTCGCTGCTACATTGGGACATTATTACTATTATTACTTTAATATTATTACTTCTACCCTAATTAAACAGAAATCATCTGATATCATTAATAGTACTCCTCCTCTTCTGTCTTCTTAAAAATGCTGTACCTTTTACACTCGATTCCAGTTACCTACATCTGTGTCTAACAGCCAGGTTTCACTAAAGCCAATAATCTTGGGCCAATACACATCTACCAAGGCAACAAACTCTACTCCTTTGTTTCTAATACTTCTGGCATTTGTATGTAGACATAACAAGTTACATCTTGGCTTTTTCATATACTTACATCTACAGTCTGCTTGGCCCAGTTAGGCAGATTTCTCTTTTCCATTCATATCATTGTCATGTTTGAATACTATAGCTAAACGTACACACACATGCATTCCCACCAGTTCTCCCATGATGATCTAGTTTCTCTGACATTCTGCATTAAGTTTCAACCCAGTAAATAATTTCTTCATGCTCCTGATATCAAATTCATTCAAGTGCAGGTCATCCCTCATATAAGTCTTTTTTTGCCATCAAACTCACTCCACACCTCTAAAACTCACATCCATTTCTTCTACACATCCTGCTCACTGAATCTTTTGTTATTTTGTTATCATAGTCCTCCTTCTTAGCTCAGTGCAGTACCAGCTCTGTAATTAGCTAACAGTTTTCACTCTCTTGCTTCTTCCAACAACATATTGCCACATTTTTAATTTTTGGTTTTAATTTTTTAATTTTGGGAAGCTTGATATAATGACTCTTTTGGCAAGCACAAATTTCATGATAGAATCCCTATATCATATTACTTCTTTTTTCTTATATTGTGTTTGACTTATCTTGTTATTATTATTATTACTCATTGTTATCTTACGTACTTCAGTGTGTCTTCTTGTTCTGCTCATTTTTCTTATCTTTAATTTCTTTAATCATATCTTGACTTTTTCTAACTCTCTCATTGATTCTTTAATCATTTGTTTTAATCAAGATATTTCAAATGTCAAGCTATCCTCAACAACAGTGCTGCATCACTTCTGCTCACTTGGACAAAGGTCTGTGTTTGGTACATACATATACTTTGTTTTTATGGGTTTTTGGTGCCATTTTTAAAACTATAGGAGCTTCACAATAACTTGACCTGAGTTTAAAATTAATTTGTTTTTCATTGTGTTTTTTTCCATTCTGTAAAAGTTCTATTGGGATGCATGGCTGCCCTGTATTTGAGCAGCTCAGTTGCTAAACCAAATCCTAGCTGTTACATATCATTGGCATGGTAATTCATTCATACCAGAGTGCTGCATTATTGTGTTTTACTATTTATTATTTCACAACAAATCTCCATAGCATCCACAGGAAGTCTACTCAACCAGCAACATATCTATCCTGCTGAAACTTAAACTCGCTGAAACTTCTCTCATTCACATCACATTCCAGGACGGGGAGAGAGAGAAAAACATTTTTTTTTTTTTTTTTAAATCTACGAAACCATGCAGAGCTTTCTTACCTGGAAACTATTTTTCACCCTGCACAACAGAAAATACACTGACTTCATAGCTTAAATTGCTTTGACCATAAGACAATCTAACATAACCAAACTCTGAAGATGATATGACCTCATTCCCTCCTTATAGCTGACATTCTCCAGTCCTGAAAGTCTTTTTGTTTTCCTCCTCTTTTCCCTCTCTGAGGTATCCCTCCAAATCCTCATGACTAGACTGAGTATAGTAGTCAAGATGTGATCTGATCAGTACCTTATTCCATGGAACCGCTACTGCCTCATCTCAGCATTTCAAAAATTCTTTGCATGGTCTACTACATGTTTAACTCAATGTCTGAATTTGAATAACTTAATACAGATGGGAAAATATTCAACGTGGTTGAATTATACATTAATACCCCAGCTTACTATGCTTCACTTTACAACAATCTTTTCATATGAAGCTTTTCAGTCATGACCATTGCTTGCTACATCTCTCTCTCTCTCTCTCTCTCTCTCTCTCTCTCTCTCTCTCTCTCTCTCTCTCTCTCTGTGTGTGTGTGTGTGTGTGTGTGTGTGTGTGTGTGTGTGTGTGTGTGTGTGTGTGTGTGTGTGTGTGTGTGTGTGTGTTCGTTCTGGTGTTTTGCTGTGAATTATAAACTGTTTATAACTATTATTTTATTGTTGTTAATTGTGACTGATAAAATTCAAAGTAAGGGTAGTGTTGATCCAGTGAATAGAAGATGAACCTATTACATTACATGCTAAAATTAAAATTATTAAATTTATTGACAACGATGTATTGAACACTAAGATAGGCTGCGGGCTAAACTTATCTTGCACTACTGTTGTCACAGTTGTTAAAAATGAAGGTAAAGTTCTGAGTAAGGCGAAAAGTGCTACACTAATTAATACCATACTTATTTGTGAGCATGACAATCTTATTGCCAAAATGGAAAAACTTTTAATAGTGTAGAGTGTTGATTAAACACATCAGTTAGCATGTTTGTTTAAGCCAGGCTATTCAGAATGCCTTTTGTTTGCAAAAATTATTCTAAATTTTTTATTTGCATTATCTGACATAAATGAATGCTTTATGTCATTTATGCATATATATGACTACTTAAAAACATTATTAAACCCACTATATGCATCTACAATTGAGGGGGGGAAAAAAGTCAAAGATTCATTATATGATGAAATTTGCTGTGTGATGGTGGTCTGGAACCTAACCTATAGTATGACCATGACTGAGGTATGCATGTATAATTTTTTTATTTACTTATATTCAAGCACAGTTACTGTGAATTCAAGTTGACAGATGTGGTTGTTAATCATTGACTGAAAAAATAAAAATTCTTGCTGAGAAGTAAAAATGACATTTTTTATATTCAGTTCTCAACTGAATTGTTTACAAATAAACCTCAAAAGGTTTATTTGTAAACATTCATGCCATGAGCTAGCTAAGGATTTTTTTTTATTATTATTATTATTATTATTGATTTTATATATTCTCAACATGTAACTTTTTCAAGCCACTTAAAGCCTCCAGTAAGCAAAGAGGTGGTCTCACACCAAGCAATGAAATTCATATCCCACCTAAAGACAATCACAAACATCCATGCCCACAGCAGGATTTGAATCCACAGCCTATTTGTTGGAGAGTGGATATGCTAACCACTCAGCCACCCAAGCATACAATCTCCTGAAAGCAACATGGCTTTATATTCATATGATATTCATAAGTAAACTTATGAAATATGATATTCATAAGTTTACTTATGAATATCATATTTCAGAGTTCTGGGAGAAAACTTTATCCATTCCAGTCTGTAGTTAATATTTTGATAAGCTCAGTAAAACACCTCTTAATTAATTTTAAGAAAACTACCTTGTCGTTGTTAAGAGATACTCGTGCATGAGAGGTTCTTCAGTTAACACGAAGGATAAATAATGCTATTTATTTAAGGCCCTATATTTCAGCCTGAATATTACAGGCCATCATCAGTCATGACAATAGTTAATTACAAAGTAAAATGTGAACAATAGATTGATTTGAAAAGTAAGAGTCACATGATGTTAACATAAAACAATGCAATAGTATAACTGAGGAAATATTTTAATATTGATAATTTAATAGCTATTTTTAAAAAATGAATAATAATAAATATTGATGTGTGATTAAAATAAGACTCCCATATCTTAGATAGAGAGAGGCAGTCATTCTGTTTTAAGTTCGGACAGTGAAGCAAGCTTAACTCTCCCTGGTGTCTACCAAGTTCCTTGTAACTGTCATTTTTTCTTTCTTTGGGCAAACTGAATGCTCTGTAGAAAAGAGAATACAAGAACACCAATCTTATATTAACAACAGATTAATTAATAAAATTAATAATGTTTCTGGCCACAAAATCGTATGGCCAGAAACATCATTATTATTATTAAAAGAGACATCCAGGGAGTCAGGGACTCATCGAGGGAGGCCACATACTACACACACACAAGCTATCATATCATACTTATTCTTGAATTCATTCACACTGCTTGCACTCACAGCATCCAATGGCAATCCATTCCAATCACGCACCACCCTCTATAACAGAAAAATCTAGCCCTCACCCCCCCCTTTCTTAGCAGCATTCATTCTCAGCATCCAAGGATGCCTGCTTGTCCTTTCCTCACCCTCATTAAATTGAAAAATTACATCAACTGGTATCTTGTATGACTCCTTCAGAAGTTTCTAAGCCTCAATCATATCACCCCCTCTTTCTTTTGCTAGTGACTGCAGTCTACAAATTCTCAATCTGTCTTCATAATCAGTATTCCAAAATCCAGATATCATTTTTAACACTTCTTTGCACTCTCTCCAGTATATATCAGAATCACAACAGAAACCAGAAGACCAGATTTGCTCACAATAGTCCAAGTGAGGTTTTATCACTGCCTTGTAAAGAGGCAAAATGCATTCTTATCTTTACATGTGAATATTTGTGTCAGCATTGCAATTATCTTTTGAGTTGTATTGCAATCTTTACTACATGTCCCCTAAACTTCAGTTTCCTGTCTACTAACTATCCAAGATTCCTAGCCTCATCAGTTTCTTCTAGCATAATCCCACCAATATAATACGACATTGGATATCTAATCATGCCGAAGTGAATGACTTTACATTTACTGACATTGAACTGACATCCATTTTCTCATGCCACAATTCCATCCTATTCAAATCATTCTGCAAGTACTGCATATCAACAGCATTCCTGATTACCCTACTTATCTTTGCATCATCAGTAAATAGCTGTATGTCACTTGTTAAATCCTTCACAATATCATTAATGTATAGATTGAATAACAGCGGACCTAGCACTGATCCTTGTTGTACACCACTGGTTACCTTAAATTTTGCAGATTCACATCCCCCATATACCGCTTTTTGATATCTGTCAGTCAGCCATCCTCTTATCCATGCTAATATTGTATAACCCAAGCCCATTTTCTCCAATTTATGCAGCAGTCTACCATGCTGTATTCTGTCAAAAGCCTTAGCAAAATCCAAACGTATCATGGTGTATCCATTTCCGTTGTCTAGTTCAATGGTAACATTGTTATTAATACATATAGCATGCACGGTGTTTTATATTTATACTTAACCAATCCTCGGCATGAAAAAAAAAAAGAGGATGGTTCAGTATGTTTGGAGTTGAACAGGGAATGGTTGTTATATGTCCATGGATGTTATATAAGACAATGTTGATGTAGGTATACTGACAGACAGACAGATAGATGATTCATCTTGTATACAGACAACGTAAACTTACAGTATCAATAAATACAATACAGTACTATAAATGTATTTTCTCTTCCTTATGATTTTCTTAATAACCTTTTCTTTTCTCTAGCTTTCTTTATTGTAAGAATACAGTATATAATATACAAAATATGTGTTAATGAACTGTTCATGTTATCAGTAAGGCTTCCAGTCAACAGTAGGCTATTAATAGTTAAAGTTTTGGGAAGTCAAAAATTATGTGCAGATTTTTAACTACATGGGCGGATCGGCGTCTCTAACCCCTGCATTGTTCAGGGGGGGTCAAATATATATGTGTGTGTGTGTGTGTGTGTGTGTGTATCCCACTCACAAGAGGCTGCAAAGTCTATACCACATCAATTCTGTATGTAGACAAGTGGTCAAGAAGAATGAAGGAATCTGTTGATATGTTTTATGAACATCTGAATGTTATAGTCTTTAGGAAAACCATGTGAGGAAGGCATGAAAAAAAAAGAGGATGGTTCAGTATGTTTGGAGTTGAACAGGGAATGGATGTTATATGTCCATAAGTGCCAAGGGAAGTAAAGGAACACTGACTACACAAACACCTGCAAAAGTTTGGATGCAAATGAAAACGGTACATCTTTATAAGATGTATCGTTTTCATTTGCAGTGATGACCCCTTTTCACAGATTCACTTTAGTCACGGAAGTGAATCTGTGAAGAAGGGTCATCAATTAATCAAATCACTCTCTTCTTGACAGCAACAAGCATTTTTAGGTAGGTTTGTGATGCTCCACTCCATAGCACCTTAATAGCTGAATCGGAAGAACAACAGGATATTGCACCCTTTGGAAAAAGAGACCCAAGCGTGATTCTCATTATGTTGGTGGGAATCTTTATGTGGGCTGTTTCAACTACAGGAAAATTAGCCATTCTCATACAAAGGTAGCAGGGGTTTCTTCTCCTGAAAATTTCATCCTGCATACCCACAATTTACAGACAAAAAATTTGCTAGGTGGGTGGTGGATGGCATTGTGCATAGTGTGTAGATAGAGGATTGCATGACACCTCTATGGATTCATAATAATAAAAAATATATAAGAACAATATTTAAGGCAGGCAGATTTGACCAGCATGGTGTCAAGAGTTTCCTCATCTGTAGTCAATACACTGGGTGCTCTTTTTTACTAAGAAAAGCACATGTAATGTTTTGGATGCAGATGAAGCTGTTGATGTCATGTGCCTATGGCAGGAGATCTAATTGGGTCCAAAAAGAAATTAATGATCTTGGATTGATATCTGGGTATACAACACAGTAAAAAATTTATTACAACCCATTTTAAAATAAATCACTGGTTACAAATAGTAATTTAGTTAGTTAAGCAAAATATGTCTCTTCTGAGTCAAAGCATATCAATATCTGAATTAATATGGGAATTAGCAATTTGTATTGTCTGTTTTCCCATACTTTAGACTCTTAGTGACTTAAGGGAGGCCGGAACATTTTATAAGTCAAGAATCACAAGAAAAATAAATTCTGAGAGTTCCAGTTACATATTTCTTACATTTTTATTATAAAAAATAAAACTATAGTATATTCTATAATTTTAAAAATTAGGTATACTCAGACACATATACTCATAAATAAAACTGTATGGGTGAAAAAATTCATTACACTACTTAGAATGTTGCTTAGTGCTTGCACATGTACAAGTTTATTGAGTTTGTCTCATACGAAATTGTATTTCTCATAGCATGATGAGAAAGTATGGCATTATTGTGTTCAGCATTTTGCATTTTATTTTTCTTTGTTTTATGATTTTGACTTGGTGGAACATGTAACATAAAAAAAGTATGTTTTTTGTATAATAGAGTATTGAATTGCAAATGAGCTTAACACATAAGAGCCATTATGATAGGCAACTCTGAGGCTGCCCTGCCAGTTTCTGATCCCCTTCATAGAAAATTGCAATATCTTCCTTCTTGAAAATATTTAAATATTCCTTCTTGAAAATAATTAAACATTTTTTTGACAGTTTGGTTTTCCAAAATGGGTACAGATGCTGTGATTCTTGTTGAAATAATAAGAGAAAAAAAATTATAGTAAAGTGAAGAAACATGACAAATGGATCACCAATATGGATTCTACTATTCTCATTCTATAGTATACTGCTCAAAACAATTAGGGGATATTTTGGTTTTCTTGTAAATTATAAAGTTATAAAAATAATTTACAAATGTAACATTTATTTTAAAATATTCTTAATATACAACAGAGTAGAGCATGCAACTGTGCACAAAATCATATTAAGACTTGTCGAAACGTGTCTTAGCTGTATTAACATGTGCGGGGGGGGGGGGTATAAAAGCTTGGTTTGTTGCGCTCACTTTCACAGTGCATAATTATCAGTTCAATTGTAAACTGTCGCCTACCACTCATTATTTTGTTAAAAATGGCAGAACAACATGATTCCCGGAATCCATGGCTCTCCATTGGTCAAATGGAGAGCCATGGATTCCGGAGAGCAATTGGTCAAATAGAAGCTGAACAAATGCAGCAAGTTGTCGCTCAAGCATGTTGTGTATCTCAAAGCATAATTTTGTGACTTTGGAATCGCTTTCTGGAGACGGGGAAATGGTTGAAATTGTCTTCGTGCCATAGGTTTATATGCTCGAAGACCAATGATTTGCATTCCACTCACTGCAAATCACAAGAGAGCCCAAAGAAATTTGGGCACAGGAACACCTCAATTGGACAAATGAGGATTGGGCTCGTGTACTTTTCAGTGACAAATCCAGGTTCAGTCTGCAACCAGATAACTGATGTATCTTGATATGGCGTGAAAGTTGAACAAGAAATAATCCACAGTTTGTTCATCAAAGACCCTAACATCAAGGTGGGAGTTTGATGGTATGGACTGGAATAAGTATAGGTGGCCATACTGATCTCTATTTTATCAGAAACGGTTCCTTAACAGCCCAAAGTTATAGCTACGAGATTTTGAAACCTATTCGTCCATATGCTGCTGCAATTGGCCAAGAATTCATTTTTATGGATGACAATGCTTGTCCACACCGTGCAAATTTGGTACAGGAGTGGTTTGAAGAAGAAGGTATTGAACAAATGGACTGGTCTCCCTGTTCACCAGATTGTAATCCAATCGAACATGCCTGGGATGCTTTGGGTGGGCACTTTTCTGTTCAACTGGCCACCATGATCGCTTCAAGAGCTCGAAATTGCTCTCACGGAAAGGTGGGGAAATATCCCACAAGAACTGTTTGATCATCTTTTCCAATCCATGCAATCAAGATGTACTGCTGTTAATGGAGACCATACGCCCTATTAAAAATTAACAAAAGCATTTTTGGCTATTTTTGTTAAAATTATTTAATGCTAAAATGTATAATTTGTTAAATTTGTAATAAATATCAATTATTTAAACAATATCTCATCAATTACACCCTGTCCATAAGCAAGAAATATTTATTCATGTATAAAGTATTAGTTATAATTATAATTATACCTAATACTTTATAGTTATAATTATTTGCAGAAATTTATAATTATCCGGCAGAAACTAAAATATCCCCTAATTGTTTTAAGCAGTGTAGATCTCCTCGCTAACTTTACCCAACCTTGGCCACAAGCCATGAAAAGATTTGGAGAATCTCCCGTTGTCGTCTTTGATGTTTCGAAGGCAGTTAATAGAATCTCGTGGCCTTATTTTCAAACTCTCATCTGTGTGATCTTCCTGCTACTCTTTGTGAGTGGATTGCAACATTATTCTCTTCTGATTATTCATTGCATGTCATGGTGGTTCCTCTCATCTGATTTTTCTATTAATGCCAAAGTATTCCAAGGCTCTTTGCTTTCGTCTACACTCTTTCTGCTGTTTATTAATGATTTTCTCTCATTAATATCTTGTCCTAATTCATAGTTTTATTTAGGATCTTCATCATTCACAAAACTTTATTTCGCTGAAATGGCTCAAGCTTCGGGATATTCTGTTGTGAGTGTCTTAAACACTCATCTTCTAGCCATTTATAAGTGAGGTGAATATAATTTAGTAAATTTTAATGCAACCAGAATGCAATCTTGCCTTATTTCCAAAAGAAAGACCCTGCCTCATTCTCTCTAACTTTAACACAGCTCACAAAGATCAGTTTTTCTCTTCTTGGGCTGACTCATATCTAGCCTCTCCTGGCATAAACATAACTTCCACAGCCTCTTCATCCTCCAAAAAACTTGGTAATCTTTTATGTTCTAAACATTGCTTCTCTTCTGCTCAACTCCTAATATTCTATGAATCCCAAATCCACCACCTTAGAATATTGCCCTCACATCTGGGGTGATGTGAAAGGTCCAGTTCAGTGGAGGATGCTGCTCCACTTAACTGGACCCAACCATTCATACATTCCCCTCTAATTATATATAGCACAAGCAGCTGCTGTCCACACATTCCTACACTCCCCTCTAATTATATATGCAGATGCAGCTGTCCACATACGTTCAGCTTCAGACTCACCAAACCAACTTTTCATCCTCTTCCTTCACTTCATATACCTTTATCCTTAAAACAGTCTTTCCCCTATACCATTATCCCCAATGCCTATAACCTCCAACTCTTCAAGTAACACATTAATAGATTTTTCTCTTCTCTTTAATCCTTCCCACACACACAAGGAGTACTCTCATGTTATAGGTCTTGAGACCTTATGTGTAAGGTTGATAAAGAAGTTTGAAGCACTTAATAATTTTTCACTCTCCACATGGCATTGATGTGCTAAAGGTTCTGCCTCTCGTGTTAAACCTTTATCTGATAATTTTTTTGTTCTTTTTAGAAAAAAAAATTCTGGCAGAAAGGAATTAAATTAGTTCGGCTGCTACTTAATTTCTGCACATAATAGGTATAAGAAAACTTGTACTGAAAAATTGTACCTGTGACAGAAATCTTGAGAGAAAGAGAGGGGAATGGGGGAAAAAAAGATGGGGGAATTTCTGAAAATAGCAATTGCTTTGTTGCCTTTATTGCAATATAAAATACCTGTTTTCCCTTTTCAAATGAATCAATCAAATTAATTTAAATTTTATATTAATCCCACTCACGAAAGGCTAGGTGGCATTTGTTTAGAATTATAGCCAAAGCAACTAAAACTTTGTTATAATTCTCATGTGTTATGTCTGGTAATCATGTATTCTTTCCAGTTTGTCTGTTTTGTGGATGAAAAATCATTTTGCTAGGAAAAAACTCTGCTTCCCCCCCATATGAAACCAGCTGGCTCTTCTTCGAACCTGTTGGAATCGTTATCAATAATGAAAAAGCTATGTGGGCTTAAAAGGCTATCAAACCTATCATACGCTGGTGCAATATATGGACTAAGGATTAGATAATCCAGAATAGGGTGTCCAGATTATATGCAGGGTGGTATCTTCACACGTAAGTGGTAAATTTCATCTACCATCTCAGGCACCAGTCTAAATGAACAACTACTTAGTATAAGAAAATATTATGATATTTGTTATGCACTGAATCATTCTCCATTAACTCCTAAATAAAGAAGACAATAAGAAAATTGTCATGATATTAATTTTTAATACTTTTATTGTTAATGATTGTTCTTATTTAATGGTTTGTTTGTCTTCTGACATCAGTGTTTTTTCGCTTGCATTTGGAACAAAGCATTCTTTTTGCTAGGATGGAACTTCTGTGAACCACTTCCTAACAGTGGTATCCATAAAAAATATATTATTTGTAATCTGTACTAATAGTTATATATGATTTTTCTTTTTTGTCAGTGTGTTTAATAGCATAATCAAAAGTCAACATAAACAGGATTACACACACACACACACACACACACACACCTTACTCTAAAATAAATGATCTACATTATTTTGAAGAGCTCATCATTCTTACTGGAGTTTCTTTTTATTCACATAAAATTGTAAATAAGTTAATTTGTTTGGCTGAAATTTCAACTTAGTCTTTTAAATTATTTTTATTTATTTTTATTGACAGTCCCACTTACAAAATGTTACGAATCTTTAACATATTACTACTATGGATGGGCTAAGTTAGATTAAACTTTGAACCCTGTTTTAGAGATCAGGTATAAGTTTTACAAGCAATTTCAAGCCTCAGATAAACATGATGACAATGAAAATCATGTGTCACCTAAAAGCAATGCTTATGAACACTTGCATGATTTGCTTTTAGGATATCCTCATATTTATTCAGTAGAATAGTTGAAAACATTAGATTTTTGGAGAACTGGATGAAAGACTAAATATGGGAAAGGAAGATACTATTCAATACTGTTATTGGAAGGGAAGACATACAGAGTCAAAAGTGAGGGCATACTTATGCTATTCATGTATTTCTTTTTAGGTCAAACACAACTGTTGAACATATCCTCAATTTGTGCAGTGATATAAGGATGAATATTTTAATATTGTATCAGACTAAAATAATTTGTCTCCAGTTATGGAACACAGGTGAAATATGCTAAAAATGTAGCATACATTTGTTTAATTGTATGATCTCCACCAGTCCCAAATAGGCCTGATATGCAATTACTGTGTTTATTTAAAAAATAAAAACTTGATATTATACTTATTTCTACATAGCTAATATAGTAGTTCTTACCTGAACTTCTGCAGACCAAAAGCTTAGCTGAGAGTTTTCAGAGTGGAAAGTTTATTAATGTGAATTTCCAATAAATTCTGATTGTGGCTTTTCTTTTAATTTGTTTTCATTAATTATTACACTAATTTAATAATTCACTACAAAAACTGGTTATGATTTACGAACAATTTCAAGCCTCAGATAAACATGATGGCAATGAAAATCATTTATCACCTGAAAGCCATACTTATGAACACTTGCATGTTTGCTATTTTGTTGGCTGTAATAAGAAAGTTATTTTCAAGCTACTTCACTTTTTTCTTTTTTTTTTTTTTTTTTTTTTTTTTTTTTTTTTTAAGCTATATAGAATTACTCTCCCAATTTGAAGCTGTGTCATATGGTGATCAACTGTTTGCTAATTTTGTGGTTGTTCCTCTTCAGCAGAAACATGATAATTTCTGGAAAAAACAACTGCTCACAGAACATACTGATGCTTTACGCTTCCTTAATATTCCTGTATCTGAGGTATTTTAATATGTAATAAAATACTTTCATTTAAGAGAAGCATAATGTGTAAAAGTTTTTGTGATTTTATTAATATATTATATTAACTTCCAGAAATACATCTCAACCTCCTGACTGCTTGCAGTAATGCTTGTAGGCCATGTTAATGGTCTACAGTAATCTCAGAGTACCACTGCCCTATATATTTTAAGACTTTTATAAGTAGGAGTTATTTTGTGTATTTGTAAAAATTTCACTACATATTTATTTATTCTTATGGCAAAAGGAATACAGAACAGCTGCAGGTCAATGTCCAATCTAGAAAGCCAATCCCAAGCCTCATCCGTCACCTTATGGATGTCCTGTAGGCCACCACCGTGAAATTGGCACCTTGGACAGTTGTTCACAATAAGGGTGGTCTAACAGCCTCCATTTAAGTAGTAGGTAGCCACATCTGCCCTGGTTAGTTCTGACCCTGTGGATTGATGACCAGATCTTCCTAGGAAGAGCAAAACCAGGCTGCAGAGCACAGGGATCTTCTACCAGGAAGCCGTTTGTTGGGAGATTATTGGACCAGTATTCTCTCCACGTCAGGTGTTGATGGCAGGGCAGCTGAAGAGAGTTCTTCCATGGACCAGAAATCTAGATTTTAGGCGAAGACTGGGTGGATTTATGAGAGTCTGGTGCAGGGGCAGGAATGGATTGCTCATTGCTTTATTATTCTTTAATTGAGGCTTGTCTCCTCCGTATGTTTGATGGAGCAATGTTAGATAGGATAGGCAGCCAGGAGAGAGGGGGGGGGGTGCTTCTCACTGTCCCACCAATTGTGGGCATGGTAGAGTTTAACTGGGTGTCTATAATGTTAGTGTGTGTGCACTTCTTTCCCAGACGGGGGCACAATATTCTGCTGCAGAGAATGCGAGGGCTAGTGCAGATGACCTTAGGACTTCTGCACCACAACCCCCCAAGTTGTTCCAGCAAGCCTTGAAATGATATTGTTTCTTATTTTAATTTTGTTGAACAGGTTGGTGAACAGAAGCCTAACCTAACCTTTTATAGGTTAGGCTTCTGTTCAGGCTCACTCCAAGGTATTTTGGGTGAGGCTCGTGTTCGACCGCTTTTTTACAGAAAGAAAGGTTGAGGTGTCGATTCACCTCTGCATTGTTCAGGTGAAATACTGTAGACACAGTTTTTGTTGGATTGTGCTGGAAGTACTCTTCCAGGGTATGTTTAGGTCTGTGTTCAAGGTTGATTCTAGGTTGGCAAAGGAGGTAGATTGATGTAGGATTGCTAGGTCATCAGCATACATATACTTGCTTGAGCTGGTACGTGGTAATTCGTACACGTAGATGTTAAAGAGTAAAGGGGACAACATAGAGCCTTGTGGGAGACTGTTGTGAAGGAATCTGGGCCTGCTCTTTTTTCTGCCAATATGTACCCAGATCTTTCTGTTGGGGAGAATGGATTCAAAAAGCTGATCCAGACTGTGTCATAAGCTGATGAGGCTCCTGTTCTACCATTATTCCACAGAAAGAAAGGTTGAGGTGTCGATTCACCTCTGCATTGGTCAGGTGAAATACTGTAGAACACACTTTTTGTTGGATTTGGCTTCAAGTACCACTGCTTGAAATACTCTTCCAGAATGTTTGAAAGAGCACTCTCGATTGAACAAACCAGCTTGTTCAATCAGGAGTGCTCTTTCAATGAGTGGTGAAATTAAGGAATTTCGCAGTAGTACTCTGATTGAGATAACTGTAGGCCATTAACATTTTTAACTTAACTTTAATTGCAGTTAAATAATAACCCGCTGTTTTATTGCTTGTAGTGAAATCTTTTGAGATATGTGTATATTATTACTATGAATATAATACATTATGATGAGTGTTCAAAGCAAAAGATGCATCAGATTAACTGACTCTCAGGAAAGTGACTTCTCAGGAAAATAGTATTGTATAATATTTTTTTTCCCCTTTCAAGCACTTAAGAGATGCATAAAAGATAACACTCAGTGAAGAGAGTAACTTGTCCACTGCTTTTGAGTCTTTTGTGCTGCACTAAATGTAAGGTCTGAGGCATCCTTCATTGAGTTGAAAGAAGTATCCTGAGCTCAAATTTGAAATGGATAAAGAAGAGCTGCTAATCACTAAGTTCATGCAGTTCTTGGAGTTTTGCCATTAGCAAAGCTGGACCATAGGAAATCATAACTTAAGTAAAGGAAATCACAGAATTCAGAATAGTTTGTGGTACTGGGGAAGTGAGAGAAACAGTGATGAGGCAAAGAGACTTTTAGTCAGAGAAATAAAAATTCTCAGTTGACATTTGGTAATAGGGCACAAGACTATCATGCTACTAACTGGAGACCTGAAGTGGAAAAAATATATATTATTATATAATATTAATAGTGGAGATATTTTGGAGGAGATGAAAGATTTGGGAGTTGCAGTGGATAGAGAATTAATATTTTGTGGACATTTTGCTAAAATTGTGAGGACAACACAGCAGATTATGGTAGTGATGCATAAAACACTCACGTGTAAAAGTGAGGATGTTTTGATTCCATTGTGGAAAATTATGGAGATAACTACCGTGTTTGAGTAAAACTTTAGTTTAATATAAACCAAAATCAACACTCAATGTAATATAAACCAAAATCAACTTTATATTAAACTAAAGTTTTACTCAAACACGGTAGTTGTCTCCATAATTTTCCACAATGTATTCTGATCACCATGTAAGCTTAAAAGAACGAATGTTTTGATTCCATTGTACAAGACTGTGATCAGACCACCATATGGATTACTGTGCACAGATTTCGTCACCAGGTTTTCAAAAGGATGATGAGATGCTGAAGAAGGTCCAGAGATGATTGACTAAGTTGGTTTCTGGTCTCTGGAATGTGGAATATGAGGACAGATTGAGAAAATGCAAATTACAGAGCCTAGTGCATAGAATGGAGAGGAGAGACATGATTGAGTTAAGGGATAATTACCAGATTAACACAGATGATATTTTTCATAGAATATCTAGAGACGAGAAGAATGAGAGGCCATCCCTGGAAGCTGGATAAGGTAGGTGTGAGCTAGGGGACAAGGAGTAGATATATTGCATGGAGAGTTGTGGGTGATAGGAATGCATTACCTACCTAAGAGTGTAGTGAGTACAAGGGGACAGCAAGTGCATTTAAGTGAAGGAACAGTGAGCTGTGCTTATGATAACGGGACTTCCCATGATGAGTCTCTTGACTCCATGGAAGTTTGTTGATAATAATAATAATAATTATAGGCACCTCTATGGAGTCAGAATACTCATCACAGGAGGACCACACAAACCATTACTCATTCACTACCTATCATACTTCTCCTCTACTCATCACGTATTGAAAATTTCTTTTATATCAATCTCATAGAACCCCTTTAATAACTTATAAGTTTCTACTGTGTCCCTCTTTTTCACCTATCATCTAAAGTTTGCAACCTACACACCTTCAATCTGACCACCATTTTGATCATTCACCTCTGGATCCTCTACACCACCACTTCATAAACCTCCATATTTGACAGCCATTATTCTTGCCTGCACTGCCAATTTCTTTCAGTCATAATTCTCTATATAATTCTCTTAAATAATTCTCTATATAATTAATAAATAAATTAAACAATAGTGGCCCTAGTACAGAGCCTTGAGGCTCTCCACTACTCACTCTTATTCTCCTGAATTTTAGTTTTATATCATGTTTATTGTCATCTCCTTCCTAAAAATACTCTGTTAGAAACAGGGTGAAGGAATTTGTCACTGTTGGGAATTTACTTGGTGGACCTTGAACTTATTTTTCTCCTCTGAGGTTTTGAAATTCAGAGCCATTTTCTCCACCTGATTCCTCTTGAAATGAAAAGTCTCTCACTGAGATAATGAAACCTCCCATAAGCACTAAATGAGTATGATTGTTGTAATTTATTGCAGCATCTGAACTGCGGTATCACTATAAGAGCGTGTCAGTGCATAGACCTGAATTATGGTCATTACTGTATCCTTTGTTTTTTTTAATTTTCCAAAGAGTTATGCATTCATAAAGAGGATCTGTTAAGTTCTATTACATTTGGTTTCCATTTCTGTTTGATCAAGAATCTCACTCTACTGACACTTGGTTTTATTCAGTATAATTGAACAACTTTCTGCTCTTCACATTGATTATCTACTCTAAGTTCCTCCTTTCTGCAAGCAAGGTTTAAGATGTTTCATTTCACTGTTTCCAGTGTTCTCTTCAACTCTAATAGTCTGTCATTTGTATAAAATTTTCTAACATTAAGAGTCGACATGCATATTTTTAAAGATTCTACCTTGGCAATTTTAGGTAATCATTTTCTCTCTATGTGCATATTCAGTTTGGAAATTGCAGCATATTTTTCATGATCAGCCCTCTGCCTAAGCCATTCAGCTATCCTGTGTGACAGTCAAACCTGTATGAGAGAAATGGTTTGTTTTGCTTCATGTAGGAGGATTAGATTTACTCTCCCGTGGTGACTCAGCCTATCTAGGAGTGTGTGTGGACTACGCTTTGTCTGGCTCCTGCCAGTATCTCTCCAGATTATAAGGGCTGCCTGTGTGAAAGTAGCTGTTGGAGTAAGATAGGTACATCTTATATTTTTGTCATAAGAATGAGCACAAGCAATCATGAATGAAAACAAAATCTTTCGAGTTGAATATACCCATATGTGTGTGAATTGGTGATCAGAAAGAAAATAAAGTTAAAAAATGAAGCAGGATATTTTTGGATATTTATGAATCAATTCTTATTTATTTATTTTTTTAAAAGAAGATTGGTTTTGTTAGCAGTTACCATTTGATTTTAAAAATTTTGAAAAAAAAATTTTTTTTTAATGTATTTTTTTTTTTAATTTATACTCCTAGACTGATATTTTTATGTGACTTCCACTCTTGAAAGAGTGTGAACCTCTAGTATATTACTGTATTTACTCGAATACAACTCACGCTTTTTTTTCCCAAAATTTAAGCTAAAAAATCGTGGTGTGAGGTATATGCAGGGATTTTCTGAAACTAAAGTTTTCAGGAAAAACCTGAAAATGGGGTATGACTTACCAAGAATCTCCTATTTGCTATTGCTACTTCTGGCCTCGAGAGAAGTTTCCTTGTGTGCTTCGTCAAAATCATCTACCCAAATAGCATCATCTTTCCCATTATTTCAAGTAAAAATTACCACTAATTTACAAGACTTGAGATACGTAATGAAGAATCCTTCACGAATGACTAATGAGAACTGAAAGCAGAGCACAAAACAGACAGCAATGATAGGCCAGTAGAAGATAGAGCAGCTATGAAGATGTACATATGATTGGTATGGTATTAACAAAAGATCACACAACCCAAAGGCAAGCCGACAATTTTTGAGTTGAAATGCTAATTCTCTTCAACCGAATTCCATAATATCTGAAACTGGCATAATAACATTCACTATATATTTCTTAGTTTTAACATGTTCAGTGGAATTTTATTGCTACTTGTTTGCATTCGAGCTGGTGGGCAGACTCACACACACATAACTAAAAACAAGAGTTTTTAGTTAGATACTGTGTTTGACGTTGCAACATATAGTTTTGTTTGAGTCTATACAGCATGGTTAATGTGGGAAGGACATGTGATTCATTAGTTAGTGTCATTTTTATCCCAGTTGTCTCTAATTGCACTATTATCTCTGTACTTTATTCAGTGATACAATAAAACTACTTCTTGCATTTGCAGTATAGTGGCTGTTGGGGGAGGGTGTGTGTTGTTTACCACAGGGAGCAAGTTATTGCCCTGACATGAAAGTGTTTAAACTTTTTTTTCGTGTGTGAGGTATATGTGAAACTTTTTAATTTCTTTTTTAGTAAAGTAAAATCAGGGGTACAAGTTATACATGAGGGCGAGTTATATTTGAGTAAATACAGCAGTACTGTTGTGGACTAAGGATTTTTTCTTTATAATTTTTAAATTTTATGTATTTGTTTTAATATTGTTTTACTTAATCTTGTGACCCTGCTCTAAACACCAAACATAGAAAAGACCGTGACAAACATCCATGCAGGATTCAGACACACCCTGTTGGTCGAAGAGCAGATACATTAATATTTAGCCAACTAGGCCAGTTAAATTGCCATCATCATCATTCAAAAATAATAATAGAAAAATAATTCAGCATTGTGTCATGTGGTGGTGTGTTATTTTGGCACACATAGGAACAGCTGATAACCAGACTAGAGAGCGAGAGAGGACACAAGCAGGGACAGACATTAAAAATAGGTTTGTTGAAGTAATATTTACAAAAAGAAATCCTTCTGCCTGTATGTCTTTTCTGTAGATATTAAAATTGTGGGATAGATATGCAGCATTTAACTTTAGCAAAGTGAATGAAGAGAACAGAAAACAGTTCAGTCTAATATTGTTTCATAAGGATCTACAAGAGAATTTCTTAAGACATCACTCTCAAGAAAGTATCTTTTATTAAATGACGTCATCAAACTGGATTTCATAATGCAAAAGGTTTTGTTCCATGTGACTTGTTTAGTTACAGTATTAAACTATGTTGTCAGTGTATATCAGCACTATTTGCCTTTTTACTTTCTGCACTGGCTGAGACTATTTGGTAGCCTTATGTTCAGCAAATAAATGAACTCTAGGAGAAATGACATGCAGTATTTTATCATGTCAAAAGATTAACTGAAGAAGGCAAGTCCTAGAAGGTTATTCTGAATCATTACCAATATGCATTACTTCTGATATACTGATTAACTTTTCTTCAGTATATGAAACGAGCTTCCTCTTATTGTAAAGGAAATATTTTATGCATTTTTGTTCTTTTAGAATTAAGAACTATTTTCTGTAGTTGTTCTTAATTATATGGTCTACATTAACAAAGAAAAATAAACTGAATGCTGTCGTGTATTAGCACTGTCATGGAAGTATAGTATTTAAAAAATTTTCTTGAGAAAATTTCTGTACTCCAGAAATATTTTTTAATTACTTAAATATAAAGAGCCAACAGGCTTCATTTCAGTGATATGAACATTAATTAAATTAAGGGGATATTAGATCCCACATTGTTTTAAAACCGAATAAGAAACTCAAAGATTGGAATCAGCGAGTTTCATGCCGAAGTATAAAAAACTATAAAAGTATCGGCGAATGCTAGCGTGAGCTGAATGCAAGTAGTCCTAGAACGTAGTACAACACGGGCAACTCATTGCAAAGGTGGGGAGAGTTCTGATCACTATTCTTTGGTATTTACCATTGGTTTTAAAATAATGTGGGATCTAATATCCCCTTAATTTAATTAATTTTTTAATTAGTTTTATTAGCTTTGCTCTAAATTTATTGTTATAAGAGGAAATCTAAAAGTTGTTATATGCTAATCATATGGGAGGATGTGCAAAGTGAGAGTAAAAGAGACACTATGTAAATGTATATTTATATATGTGTTATTTGTGTTATTAGTTATAAATGTTTTTTATATGTTGCTCCCACCCATGAATGGTTATTTGTAAACCTATAGTACATTTTGTACTGTGGCTAGGGAATTTTTTTTTCTAATTTTCTTTATCAATTTTATATATATTACATAATCCAGAAACACTGCTCTAGAGACCAAACATGCAACTTTTCAAGCCACTTTAGGCCTCCAATAAGCAGGGTGGTGGTTTCACACCAGGCGATGACATTCATCTCCCACCTAAAGACAATCACAAACATCCATGCCCATGGTAGGATTCGAACCCACAGCTTGTTTTTTGGAGAGTGGGTACACTAACCATTTGGCCAGCAAGGCTCGGTTGGCATTGATTTCTAAATACAAACCCAGTGTAGTTATTAAAGAGAAATAATATCCTTTTCTCATTATAACAATACTCTCGATTCCTGCTTACAGATGACATAATTGGCCATCTTAGTATTATCACATAGACAGTTAAGTTGTTAGACTTGTGAATATATAGAAATTGCATAAAATTACACTTATTGTGTATGCATGAAAAGTTACATCATCACTAACAACAATTTTTCTCCAAATTAATCTGTTATCTGTCAAGACTCCAATATTATTAGATCTTATATTTCTCCATTCTAGGGCACATTTTTACTGTATCAATCCACCTAGATCTTGGTTTTCCTCTGAGTCTTTTTCCTGCCATTCTGGCAAAGAACACTTGTTTAGCTAATTTTTCCTCCCCGTTCTGTTTAATTGGCCATACTAGCTGAAATTAGCTCTGCTAACACATTCCTGAATACTAACAGTGTCAAGTTCTTTCCTAATAGCCTCTTTTTTAATATCATTCTACCATTGATGCCAATCTGTTCAGTCCTCTAATTTTCCTCAGGAGATGCTTTATTTCCCGCTTTAAGGTACTTAAGGGTCAAAGGCTGGATAACTGGGAGGAGACCTTCACATAGCCTTTTGGAGAATGCAGAGAACCAACTAGGGCTTTTGACATGATGTTCGATCTCACCTTCTCGTGGAGCAACCTGTTGCGTATCTACCTGGATACTGAACAAATGAGAATGATCTGGCTATTTTGGATTTAGCTGCCCAAATTGTATTCTTATTGGCTTAAACCATAAACATAACTCAAAATGATGGTACAAGAAAACTTCGCTTACTGCAAATTTGATATGCCCGATTTTGTGAAATGATACTATTTCCCACTTTAAGTGAGTGATTAATCAGTTAATGCGATTTTGTTATGTTATGCAAAATTTTTTGTCGTCAATCTGCAGCGAATGGAAAAGCTGGAAGTCATTAAGAGACATAAAAGTGGTGCTAGTAATACAATGATTATGTGAGACCTAAGATACAGCGAGTCTACAATTTGGACTATATTAAATAAGAGCAAAGAATACAAAGCACAAGGAAAGTTTCCACTGCTTCTTTGAGCATGTAGATCACCCGAAATAGAAGGCGTTTATTGATCGAGATGTATCGTCTTCTATCACTTCAGATTGAGGATCATAATTAAAAAAGAATACTATACCTCTTAGTACAAGGAATATTCAGGCAAAAGCTTTCGATATTTTTACCTCATTGAAAGAAACCAAATTTCAAGAGGAATGTGAAAGCTTTACTGCAATTTTAGGATGGTTTGACTGTTTTAAAAATCAAGCTGGACTTCATAATGTAAGAATAACTGGAATCTGCTAGTGCTAATAAAGATTCTGTGGCCAAGTTTCCTGAAGAATTGCAAAGGATAATTCAGGAGAGATTATGACGATCGGCAAATATTCAGCATCAACGAAATTGGTCTCTTTTGGAAGCGTATGCCAACAAAAACTTTCCTAGCTAAAACTAAAGCATCTCAACCAGGATACAAAGTATCTAAAGATCATCTTACTCTTTTATTAGGAGGCAATGCAGAAGGCAACTTTAAACTCAAGCCTATGTTAGTTTATCATGCGCAAAATCCAAGATCTAACATTATTGAAGAAATTAGCCCAATTGGAAAAAAAACTTGGATTTATTGAACTGGATAATGAAAATGTGAGAAACTTGCTCGATTCCCATTCAGAACGGCTAAGCGAGAATGATCTCCTTCAACTATAAGAACAACGTGCATATGAAGAAGAAGATTAGTAGTGCGAACAAGAAGAGAATGTTACGACTAAGAAACTAACTGCAAAAGAACTTGAGCTAGTTTTCATTCACATTGAGCATGCTAAGGAAATTTTGTTTGATGCTGATCTTGATGTGGAATGAAGCTTCGAAGTCCATCAAAATCTTGATAAAGCGATCGTCAGCTATCACAAATTGCATGACAAGATTAAAAAGTCGAGCATGATTCAAACATCTTTACTTAAGTTTTTTGTAAAAAAGTAGCTCATGTTTAAACATTAAATAAAAATTTAAGCAATTAATTTTTATTAACTTTGATGATTTTATCCTCTAATACAGCTTATATTATAATTTTTTATCCAATTTTATGCTAACTGATGGATGAACTATAATTATTCCTATTCGTTATTGTATTCGCTGAACATGATTTCACTTAGCATGCATTATGAGGGTGGTCTGAAAAGTTCTCAGCCTTGACCATAGATGGCAACACTATCGGCAAGATTTTTTTTTTCTAAGTTGGTACATCTGACATAAGCATCTATGTGAAATTGCAAATCATTCTATCAAGCAGTTTGTTTCATACAGCTGTCTGAAGCAAAAGTGTTGTCTGTATATCCCTTGAAATGGGTAAAATTGAGTATCGTGTAGTTTATAAAATTCTTTGTAAAAGAAGGTTTAATAGCAAAAGAAATTCATTCGAAGTTCATAAAAGTTTATGGGCACTCTTCTCCTTTGGGTTTTGACAATTAAAAAAAAAATGGACTGCCGAGTTTAAATGTTACCATACCAGCCTTGAAGATGATCCACGTGAAGGACATCCAAAAAGTGTAACAACACCAGAAATCACTGATCAAGTGCACGATATGGTATTGAATGACCAGCGAGTCAAAGTGCGTGAAATGGCTGAGACTATAGGCATTTCAAAAGAACATGTAGGATATATTTTGCATGAAGAATTGCAAATGAAAAAGCTTTGTGCAAGATGGTTGCCACGCTTGCTCACAACAGATCAAAAATGCACTTGCATTAAAATCTCTGAACAGTGCTAAGAGAATTTTAACAAGAATAAAACTGATTTTGTGCATCGATTTATTACTATGGATGAGACTTGGATTCACCTTTACACACCAGAATCCAAAGAGCAGTCAAAACAGTGGACAGAAAGTCAGTTGTTCAGTGCCAAAGAAGACAAAGTCGGTTCCATCAGCAGGAAAGGTCATGGCATCGGTTTTTTTTGGATGCTAAAGGTATTTTGTTTATTAATTATCTTGAAAAGGGTAAAACAATAACCGGGGAATATTATTCCAATCTTTTAACCAGACTAGAAGAAAAAATTTGTGAGAAAAGACCAGGTTTGCAGAAGAAAAAAATCATCTTTCATCAGGACAATGCACCTGCCCTCAAAGGTGTTTTGGCAATGGGAAAATTAAGGGATCTGCACTATGAATTGTTGGAACATCCACTCTATTACCCAGATTTGGCTCCCTCTGACTTCTATCTTTTCCCAAAACTAAAACTCTTATTCGCTGGTCAGCGTTTTTCTTCGAATCAAGAGGCAATTGCAACTGTAGATGGGTATTTTGCAGATCTTATTGAGAACCACTACAGGGACATGATAATGGTGCTGGAGCATTGCTGGAATAAATGTATTAGTCTTAAGGGAGGGTATGTTGAAAAATAAAAATAATTTTGAAATTATAAATTTGTTTTTTCATTTCTAGGCTGAGAACTTTTCAGACCACCCTCATAATTGATGGATTAGTTAATCGCGTTAAGCGAGGTTTTCCTGTATTACATTTTATTCTGCTTAAAACTAAATAGTGATCACTTCTAATTTCAGATCCTCTGCATCCTCTTCTGTCTAAACCAGCATGAGAATTTTACTATCAACTATAACATAGTCAATGAGATATTTTGCATTTCCCAAATCCATTAATTTTCAGCAATAAAACTCTTTTTATTTCTTTAATTCATTTTTAAACTTTCATACACACTTCTGTGTTCAATTTGAAATTCAGTTTTATCCTGCTCAATTTCAATTTCCTGAATTGCTGCTAAGATATTGCTACCAACAATAACACAGTAAGTGAGACTTTTCTTGCATCTTCTCTCCATGTGAATTTGTTCATATCTTTATATTGCAACATAGTGTTAGTAATGACTGGTCCATGTCCTGAATAGAAATCCAGCAGGTACTTAACCATTATTATTATTTTGCTTTTTTCTTCTTATTTTCCTAAAACATTTGCTTAAAACATCTAATAATCATATCCTACACTTTTGTTAGATCTCCAACAAGAACTGTCTTTTCTTGTTTCCTTGTGTCAACCTTCTCTAATGCCCAAAAAACTTTCTCTTCTTCTTCATAAGTAGATCCTTCTGTAATACCATTGATACATAATCTCAATACATGGATACACAATTAAGTCTCATTGTTCAGTTCCCCATTCTGCCCACATCACTGTACTTTGCATTTCCTGCCATACACCAAGATTAGCCTTGTTATTTAGTGTTGAATGCTATCACCACTTTTCCATGATTGTCACTGCCTGAATATAGCATCTTGTATTTGTTCTTAGAAAAAAAAAAATCTCAAATGCTTTTGTCATCTTTGTTTTGATAGCATCTGTCTGTCTGGTACTTATCTGGTTGTTTTGCTAATTCCACTTATTATTATTGTTGTTGTTATTATTATATGATGCCTCCAGGGGAGTCCAAAGACTCATCGAGGGAGGGCACCTACTCTACAACTCTCCCTTTCCACCACTCAATCCACTAACGCCAACTACTGCCCACCACCACTAGTATTTCCACAGACAATCACAAACATCCATGCCCACTGCGGGATTCGAACCCACAGCCTTTTGGCTGGAGAGCGGATACACTAACCACTCGGCCAACCAGTTGGGCTTTCTGTTGATGATACCTAGTTCTTTATTGTAAAACAATATGTGTTGGTTACTCATTCTTTGCTAACATGAAAATTGAAAATTAAAAAGATATGAAACAAAAACATGATTTACTGCTTTTGACTTCATAATCTCGTAATGTTTTTGGAAAAAGAACAGCAAATTAGGTGTGTAACACACACAGTTTGTTAAGCACAGATTTATTTGACACCTCCAGGGAGTCCAAAGACTCATCGAGGGAGGGCACCTGCTCTACAACTCTGTCTCCACCACTCAGTCCACCAACTGACTGCAATGTAGACTAATATATTAACTAAAATAAATTTAAATTATGCCTCTAATATTTCGGCAAAGTCAAATTGCCATCATCAGGGAATAAAATATAATGAGATATATAAACCCAGGCACTACACTAAGTAATGAAGCTAAAGCATGTCAACTGAGAGTAGGCCTAAAGTCCTAAATAGTGTGCCCCTGCCCACTGTGAACTAAATTGGGCATCCTTGGCTGTTTGGCTGAACTTCCCAAATTTGGGAAAGTTTCATGCACCAAACTTTGTTGAGGTTAGGTTAGTTTCTTAAGGCATAAGCAGATTCGAAGGAAAAGTCTTTTGTATTTATATTTGTTATGGTGGAGTAGAGTGGCATTTTTCCAGTGTATTCTATGGTAAGTGTCTAAATCATGGTGAGCAAGTCCTAAGTGGCTGTAGTGGTGGAAATGGATATAGTCCATTGAATGCTGAATATAATATTCAGCAGTTCTGATGTTGGCTGTCCTACCTGTTTGGCTGCAGTAGGATAGTTTACAACTACAAGGGACCTGGTAAACACTTGGCAGATCTAGGGGCTGTGGCTGGTCTTTGGTGGAGCAGATAAGAGATGCTGATTTTTTATGTAGTCTGTAAGTGGTTGAAGGGTTGTATTTTTTTTTTAAGATTTTTGCTAGTTTTTCAGATTTTCCTTGAATATATATATATAGAACAGTGACAGCTTTGGTGTAGTTTGTTCTGGAGAGGGGAAAAGGGTGTTTGGGTTTGAGGTTTTATTTTTGGATATGGTAGAAATTGTAGCCACTGGCTAAAGTTTTGTGAAGGTGGTCAAGTTTGGAGATGGCACTGTTATCTCATTTAATTAACACGTTTGCTGCCAACTACGAGTATGCTCGTAGTTGGTATATGAGCATCACAAGCCAACTACAAATATACTCATATGACGCTTACCTCTGGCAACAAGATTACCCGTACTGACCTCGAAGAAGTGAAAATGCTTGGCATGCGGAGCTAGCAGCGAAAGTGTGTATACTCGTAGATGGTATATACGAGCCTCACAAGCCAACTACTAATATACTCGTATGTCGATTACCACCGGCAATGAGTTTACCCGTATTGACCTTGAAGAAGTGAAATTGCTTGTCGTACGGTAACAAACTATGCCCGAGTAGCGTGGCAGTGAACATGTTAATTTAGCCATGTTATATAAAGTTTTTATAATCCCATACTGTTTCTGGGGGGGGGGGGTGACTATGAATGTATCTACTGGTATGTGTAAGTTTTCTGTAAACAGAGAATGACAGAGATACATCAGGTTTGCATATAATTAAAGTGTCTAAGAAAGGGGGGGGGGGGGAACTGCTATTTCTTTTTGTGTTAAAAATATGTTGAGAGCATCCAGGCCATGCATCCAAATGGAAATCCTATCACCAACAAAGCATAGCCAAACAATGGTTCTACATGGGACAGAGTTTAGAGCTTTCTCTTCAAATGTTTCCATGAAGAAATTTGCTGGGGGGGGGGACAGAGAATCCATGGCTGTTCCCTCTATTTTTTGTAGAATTTTCCTTGCCAAACAAAATGTCCAACTTAATAGTGAACTTAAACAAGGCTGAATGAAATGTCAGGAAGACTCTAAAGTTACTTTAATTTTTATTTACTTTAATTTTTTAAAAAATTATATAGTACATATCTTAGCAATAGACTTAGTGAAAAATGTAAGTTTCATTAAATAATTAAGCTTATTTGCACACCAGGTAAACATATAAAAAATTACTGAATATTGCCAATTCCTAAATGTATTCCATTCATATGCCAAATGTCACTGTTTATAAAGGTGCCAGTACTTGTAGTGAAAAGTCAGTTATTGGAACAACCCCCACCCCCCAACACATCAAGTTTTTCCACTTTGCTATACTATAAATTAAAGATACCAAGAAATTATATACTTGGTTTAATTCTTTATTCAAGTGTAAGCAAAAAAAGTTTGCGCCTGAAGTATTTTCAGGACTGGGGCAACTCGTATAAAAAAGCTAATAATGTATCCATGTATCCTTTATGATGTATAAAGATAGCTAATAATGTGAAGTCTTTATTTGCTTCTTTATACGAGTGTAAGCAAACAAAGTTTGTGATTGAAGTATTTCCAGGACTGGTGCAACTCGTATAAAGAAGCAAATGAAGACTTCACATCATATATCCCATAATGCTTTGCATTATGGATTGATTATTATTATTATTATTATTATTATTACGGGCGACTCCAGGGAGTCCTTAGACTCATCGAGGGAGGCCCTAAACATCATGTCCACACAACTATACGACATTCTCACAGTATCTATCATACCTTGCCTTGAATACACTCACTGTCATAGCACCCACAACAGACTCTGGCAGCTTATTCCACTCATTTACCACTCTAAAAGTAAAGAACCCAGCTCTAACCACATTCTTGCCCAGCTTCCATAGGTGTCCCCTAGTTCTCCCACCACCAGTCCTGATCTCAAAAATATCCTCTGAATTAATCCTATAGAAACCCTTTAGCAATTTGAATGTCTCAATAATATCTCCCCTTTTCCGCTTATCAACTAATTTCTGCAACCCACAAATCTTCAACCTGCTCTCATAAGGTTCATTCCATAGACCTGCTATCATCTTGGTCACTCTCCTCTGGATCCTCTCCACCTCCTCCCCATCAAGAAGAAACCTAGGTGACCAAATCTGGGCACAGTATGAGATGAGGTCTTATCAAGGCTCGGTACAGAGGTACAATAACTTGCTTGTCTCTGCTCATCAAAGTATTTTTCAACAACCAAGTGAGTTGATGAGCTGATTTAGCTACTTTTGCAGTGTGCCCCCTAAACTTCATCTCTCTATCCACCAACACTCCCAAGTCCCTGGCCTCATCAA
Source organism: Typopeltis vanoorti (assembly GCF_054136105.1). Taxonomy (NCBI): domain Eukaryota; kingdom Metazoa; phylum Arthropoda; class Arachnida; order Uropygi; family Thelyphonidae; genus Typopeltis; species Typopeltis vanoorti. Next base: position 81,093,118 of record NC_143558.1, read on the forward strand.
TCTCCTGGAGTACAGTTCCACCAATGTGGTATACTGCTGCTAATCTTTTCACCCCAAAATGCATAACCTTACATTTTGTCATATTAAATTGACATCCATTCTCCTTAGCCCAGAATTCCAATCTATCCAAGTCGTCCTGCAAGATTTTGACATCTTCTGCATTCACTATTGCGCTACCCAACTTTGTATCATCAGTGAACAAATGAACTGTTCCTCTTAGATCCTTCCCTATATCATTAATGAGCAAATTAAATAGCTGTGGTCCAAGAACAGAACCCTGCGGCACACCACTAGTCACAGGCCGTCTTTTGGACTCTACTCCTGAATAAACTACTCTCTAATATCTCTCCATCAACCACCCACCTATCCATCTCACCAACCCTATATCCATTCCCATATGTTGTAGTTTACGGATTAGAATTCCATGTGGTATCCTGTCAAATGCCTTAGCCAGGTCCAGCAGTATCACTGTAAACCCATTACTCTTATCCAGTTCAGCCGTCACTGTGTTATAAAACTTGAGCAAGTTACTGAGGCATGATCTACCCTTCACAAAGCCATGCTATTCCCTCATACAGTATCTCATTTTCATCAATCCATTCCTGTATTTTTCTGTTTACTACTTTCTCCAAGACCTTGACAATGACTCCTGATATGCTGATCGGTCGGTAATTTGCAACAGTAGTCTTGGATCCTCCTTTATGCAGTGGAACTATTTTCCCCTCTTTCCACACCTTCGGGACTAAACCAAACCCGAGACTCAGATTAAACAACATGGTCAAGGGCACTGATCATTAGCTTCTTTATACGAGTTGCCCCAGTCCTGGAAATACTTCAGGCACAAACTTGTTTGCTTACACTTGGATAAAGGATTGAACTAAGTATATAATTTCTTGGTATCTTTAATTTATACCCCAACACATCAGCAGAGCTCAAGATTGGCACCATCCGTGCTTTTTTTTTTGGTTAGTTCTCTGAGTGGACTAGACAGAGCAGATTAATTATTTCAGATGCCTATATTTCATTCTCAGTTCAGAGTTTATTAGTAGCCATCCATTCTACTGTCAACATGAGAGAGTAGAATTTAACCTACGACACAAAATAGTTCTGCCTTCCAGTAGTTGAGAGAATTTAAACTTCCACCATCTACTATAAGTCTTAGTAGATGGCACTAATGTAGCATGCTACATACTGTCAGAGCAGCTGGCTAACTCTCTTGCCCCCCCCCCCCTCACTGGACTTACGACATCCTATATAAAAAACTACCCATTTTAAAACCTTGATTGAAAATCTGACTTTAAATAATACAGATATATTGGTAAGCTTCGACATCACCTCACTGTTTACCAGTATTCCCTTAAATGACATCTTAACACTTTCCTTGCCAACCCAATTTTTTACATGGAAAATTTTGAAAGACAAGCCATAAACACTGCCCCTCTCAAACCTTCTATCTGGCTAGGATATGTAGATGATGTGTTCACTATTTCGCCTCATGGCTCAGACACATTAGATTCCTTCCTATCACTCAATGGCCTACATCCAAGCATCCGATTTATGATGGAAAAGGAAAATAACAATAGTTTATCCTTCCTAGACACCTTAGTAACACACCTTCCTAATGGTAACCTTTCCTTCACTGTATATAGAAAACCAACTCATAGAGACAGATACATTCACAAACTCTCCAACCACCATCCTCTCAATAATGTGGCATTATTAAAACTCTAACTAATAGAGCCCACAATCTTTGTTCCAGTGGAACCTCCGTTTCAACTGAACTCAACCACATGCACAACACCTTCCTTACCAATTGCTACAGCGATTAGAGGATTTAAAAAACAATCAGTTCCTTCCCCATTCCCCAGCCATCTCTTTTGAAGGATTTCACAAATGCCATCACCATCCTCTACATCCGTGGTACACCAGGAAAAATAGTTGGGGCCTTAAAAAAGTACAACTTCTACACAGCTTTTAAGCCCCACTGAGAGAAACTTGCTACACTTATCTGTTCCACAAAAGATCAGCTTCTTCCTCTCTCTCAGTGCCTGGATTATATAAAGTACCCTGCTCCTGCAAACTGGGTTACTTCGGACAGTCAGGTAGATCAGCAACCATCCATTTAGAAGATCACAAATCGTTCAGTTCATCCATTTAGAAGATCACAAATCGTTCAGTTCATCCATTTAGAAGATCACAATTCGGTTCATTTCTGAGTGCTGCTGCAGATTCTAAAAACAGTCTTTCTTTTTTGAATTTACTGTGGTAGAGCATGGTGGTTTTTCTCCAGAAAAACCACCATTTACCTGACTGTGGGTTAATCTGGCCTTACAGACCATGTTTTGGATACAACCCACAGTCAGGTAAATAGTGGTTTTTCTGGAGAAAAACCACCATGCTCTACCACAGTAAATTCAAAAAAGAAAGACTGTTTTTAGAATCTGCGGCAGCACTCAGAAATGAACCGAATTTAAATAAATATGGTTGCATAAAACTTCCCAAAAATTGGGAAACATATAATTATCAAGGGTCCCACTTTACATCCTAGGTCATGCAAATGCCCGTATATGTGCATTGTCTGGCTGGGAAAATATTCAATACATCTGATGGGTCAGATGTATATTCAATACATCTGACCCATCAGATGTATTGAATATTTTTCCAGGGGAGGCGATGGACACTGGCCTTTTATATTTCCCAAAATCAATTGATAATATAAACTTGTAGCCCTCAACTTTCTGGAAATCAGATAAGTCTACAAAGCTAAAACAATGAGAAAATTTTTACAGTGGAGCTGTCATACAATCTCTACACAGCAATTTTCTACAAAAACACAAGCCTTTCTTGTCTGCAGGAAAACAATTTAAAACCCAATCAGGATCCTACCTTAAGTAGGCTACTTGTATACAAGGCCAGAACTGGAGTAGCTATCTTAGTGGCAGTCATACTCCTTTCCATCATGTCCAGCTTAATACTGCTCTGGAAGCAGTAGTGATTCACCTATCCATGGGATTTCTTTTTGCAGTAAGTTCAATATATTTACCACCGGGTTATGAGATAAATGAAATGGAACTTACTGAGGAAGCGTTTCTGGATTCTTGGCATAAGTCAAATGTCATTGCAATCCCAAAAGCAGAAAGGATCCATCACAAGAAAAGAATTATTGTCCTGTTGCTCTCTTTGTAAAATCTTGAAAAAAATGGTAAATGCAAGGCTTCTCTGGTACTTAGAAACCAAGAAACTTCTTTCCAATACACAATGTGACTTTTTGTAGACATCAATTAACATTGAACCATTTGGTCTCTGTTTATTGAACTGTATCTGTCATGATATATTCCTTAAACAAGAACATCTGGTTTTGGTGTTCTTTGACATGGAAATAACTTCTGCCCTAGCTAGACATATTAAGATCTCTACAACCTATGTTGCAGAGGGCACCTTCCTGTTTTTATTTAAATCTTTCTGTCTAGCTGTCTTTCAAGTTCAAGCAGAGATGCTATCGCAGCTGTATATTTAAGAAGAGAGTGTTCCTCAAGGCTCTGTCTTAGGTGTGACACTCTTTGCTATCAAAGTTTAATTCAATCACTGAACAACTTTCTCCCACAGTGGGAAATGTTCATCATGTTGATGACTTCACAATTTACTGTCTCTTGCAATATGGGACAGATTGAAAGACAACTTCAACGAGCAATCGATCATGTCTCTTCGTGGGCTCTTAGTAATGGGTTCAGGTTTTTTACAGAAAAAACTGTGTACACTTCTCCCAAAAACATATCCTTCCCCCAGATCCTGATTTAAAAATGTAACAAAGTAGTATTCCAGTAGCACCAGAGGCCAAGTTCTTGGGCCTTGTCTTTGCAGAAAGCTTACATTCCTTATTCACATTTGTTGACTTAGGGACAAGTGCAAAAAAAGCATTGAATTTCCTTCACACCCTATCCTCTATAGAAAGGGGTGTGGATCAATGTTCCTTGCTTCTCCTTTATTGCATGGTCAAAGGTTGATTATGGGTCCCGAGTTTACAGTTCTACGTGATAAAACACTTCAGTAGGTGGACCCTATCCATCAGATATGCGAATAGCTACTGGTCTTTTCCCACATCTCCCATTGATATTTATGTTGAAGAGAATGAACCTACCACTTAGACAGAAACTGTTGTCTCTTAATCATGCCCTAAAAATAAGTTTCTTCCAGAGCATCCTACATGGACCAGTATCTTTTATCTGTGTTGGGAAGCTTAATATCACACACATCAGACTGCTGTTTGTCCCTTCGGTATGCATGTTAAAGAGACTGTGCAAGCTGTTGTTGAATGTTAGCAACTTTACCTGCACCATGGCAGGTTTGCACTACATCCTTGAACCTCTTACTGTGCCAGATTATGGAATCTCACACTCCATTATCCATCTACATGCAATTATTTAAGGCATATAGAACAGACCACTGATTTCCTTTCCATCTATACTGATGTTTCATATCTTAGACCACTGTTGGTTGTGCTGCTGCTGTCATTCTTGACTTATGTAATCTGAAGACCCATTTGACCATGATAATTATGCAGCAGAGTTGCATGCCTTTCAGCTTGAGCTTGTAATTTATACAGACTCACTGAGTTCTTTGTAGACTATCTCATCTCCTGTGTATAATCCACATTCAGTGCTTGTGAGGTTCTACAACTGTTGTACAAAATGAAGACCCTTAATTTTGACATTCAGTTGTGCTGGATCTAGCAGCTATACCTACAATCTCATTTTTCTTAATTCTAATGCAGTAGGAATTTTCCATGTACTATTTGATAGTCCCATATACAGTTTTTAAGATCAAAGCTAAGTTCCCACTGGAAATGTTCATAGCAGGAAGCACTGAGAAACGAATTGCATGAGATTAAGCCTGAAATTAAGATTTGGCAGTCTAGTCAACATAGAAACAGAAGAAAGGAAGTTGTTTTTACTAGGCTCTGCATAGGTCAGTCATCTTACACGCACTTATTTACTGATGGCTGATGACCCACCTATGTGAGAAAAATGCAGCATGTGTCTCACCATTTGTCATATTCTGGTGGAGTGCCCACATTTTATAATGAGAGAGAGGAATGAATTTTTTTACTTATCTCCCCAAGCTATCCACACTCAGGCAGATGATATCAGACTTTGACAAACTGCATGCTATTTTTAACTTTTTGATAAGAATTAATTTCTACAAGCACATTTGATTATAAATTCTATTTATATGTAGATACTGCATTGCTTAACTTAATTTTTTTTGTACATGACATATTTACTTATTTATTTCTTTATAGCTATTTATTAATACTTTGTGTACTGCTGTAACCTTTGATATGATGCAGTATGACCCTTGCTGCCATTTGCTGCCAATAAACCAGAAATAAATCAATCACCTAGAGATGTAGATGTTATTTTGTCCAACTGGGGAAGTTATGTTTTAAGGCAGTACTTACCCTAGAGCTCTGTTTGTGAAGGATTGGTACTGCAGTGAAGCAGTTTCTGTTGGGGCTGCTCCACTGGAATTATTAGAATTGCTTTGAGAGGCTTCCTAATCAGCTGGCAAATGAACAACCTGCTGCTGCTTACTTTGCCAAGTTGTCTGGAGGAATCATTTAGTATTGTGTTGTGTGTGTGTGTGTTACAAGAGTTATTTCTAATCCCTGAGACGAAATATTGGAAGCATTAAAATTAGTTTTAATCCTTTCCTAGTGCTGCAAATATTCATTAAGCCTCCAACACGATTAGAAAGAAGAATGAAATCTGTTAACTGTGTTTCTAGAAAAGATGAGGATAGTGTGGATAAAATATGTGGAAGACTGTTCCAAAGAACAGGGAAATATAAAATGAACAAAGAAGATAAGAAGTTGGTATAGCTGAACTTGTGTATATGGATGTTGAACAGCATTTTTCCATTTTGATTGGAGGAAAGAGAAGGATTGGCGTGTCCACTTCAGTTGAGCATATATGGGAAAGTGATTGATGGTAGTAAATAGGTCTTTTTTCTGGACACAAGCATTCTAGGTCTTAAGATCTCTCTCATATTTTTTATTGTGTGTGTGTGGGGGGGGGGGGATACTTTATAATGCCATAAGACATGAAACTGGCTGGGAGAATGTAGGCTTGCAGAAAAGGAAACATTGATAAGGTTGTGATCATAGTCATCAAAAAGAGATCACATCTACTGTGTATTTTGAGGAGAAATGTACTGTAGTTGCTGGATCAAGAAAAGGTCCAACTCATGGCATTGTGAAAATAATAAAGACATTCTGGCAGGTTGATGAACAATTTATGAGCTCATTCCTGACATCAAGTGATTATTGTTATCATCAGACCATGGAGTCTCATTGCAGGAGGTCCTAATTGCACATGTACAGCTCATCATATCTTGACTTAAATACATTCACTGTCTCTCACTCATCACACTTTCAGGTGATACATTCCAATCATCAACCACTCTTCATGCAAAAAAAATCTACTCTCCATCCCCTTGCTCCCACCCTCCTTATACAGCCTCTAGGGATGGCCAATTGTTCTTCCCCCCCCCTGTCTCTAGCCATTCTATGAAAAATCTCATCCACATTAATCTGGTAATTATCTCTTACCAACTAATATGTCACAATCATATCCCCACTCCTCAATATGTCCTCATACTCTGCATTCCAGAGACCCAAAACCAATTTAATCAACCATCTCTGAACCCTCTCCAACAACTCATCATCCTTTTGAAAACCAGGGAATTAAATCTTTGCATAATAAGCCATATACAGTCTGATCAAAGCCTTGTACAGTGGAATCATAACATCCTTACTTCTACATGTCAATAATCTCTGCATTATTGCCATAATCCACTGTGCTGTCCTCACAGTTTTAGTGTCCCCCCAAAATTTTAGGTGCCTATCCATCATCACCACCAAAATTTTCATCTCTTCTACTTCCTCTATGATATCCCCACTATTATACTCTGCATCTCATCTTTGCTTCCCAGTTTTCAAAACTTCACACTTTGCTACATTGAACTGATACCCCATGCACTTGCCCATTAATCTAGTTTATTCAGATCCTCTTGCAATGCTACATCATCCATTCTAATTCTCATAGCTATCCCCAACTTTGCATCATCTGCAAACCACTGTGTATCACCATTCAAGCCCTTTCCAATGATATTTACATAAAAATAAACAACAGTTATCCAAAACAGATCCCTAGGGCACACCACTAGTGACTTTCCTCTTCCAGGATATTGCTCCCCAATACACAACCTGCTGATTCCTATCAGACAGCCATTCTCTTATCCAGTGCACTAAAAGTGTACTGGATAAGAGAATGGCTAGAAGTGAAGTTGAACTATTTGATAGTTCAACTTCACTTCTGGATTGATCTGTGAAGATCAAATTGGCTCCCAAAGAATAGGAGCCAATTTGAATTATGAACATCAAAGTCTCCAAGGAAGATGCTCCCAGCCTTTGGGTAATTAGAATCCGTGAAATCAACTTTTAGAAAAAAATAATCAAAAAGGCCAGCATGGCCATTATCTGCTGCCTGTGCCACTATCCTAATTTGGATAGTTGCACAGGCAGCAGATGAATGCAGCAAAGTGAAACAAGGAAATCTGAACTAAATGAAATCATATAGGAGAAGATTCAAGATTGTTACTCTTTACATGGAATGTCAGATTTGACAAAAGTGTATGTATTGCTCCTCTCTCCAGCTGAAGGCATCATGTAAGATGTAATTAGGGTAGGTAAGGTGAACTGTACAGGATGATTGCTGAGACTTGGCAAGAAATAACAGATCAGGTTTTGATGGCTATAAGCAACAGTGTTATATGCCAGTAATGTTTGCATTGGATTAGATGTTAGTAAAGTTGATGCAGAAGAGATTCTGACAAACCATGATGTAGAATTGTGTGCCAGTTTTTTGGGAAGCCTTCTAATGTGTTTGTCACCCTTTTCAGTCCCGTGTTCTATCCAATAGCTGGCCACAGAAACTGCTTTATTGCTGTATGCCTGAATGGCAGACATGCTAGATCCACTAATTAATTAAATTTAGTGCTCCGAGCAGACCAAGCAAGGCCATCACCTGCACTTGTGTGAATGGAGGAGGGTACAGGAAACAGAGGCTGACTCTGGAGATAAAACATAGTAATAGCCACCTTGTGCTTCCAGGAGTACAATGATGTTGAAAGTCATCTACCACAGAGAATTCTAGTTGGCAATTCCTCCATCTAGGAAAGATATGTTTACAGGCTTATGTGGCTAATGGACAGACAATATATGGTTGAGAGAATGAAAGAGGAAGGCAAGTGACCAATGGTATACCACAGGTCTCTGTTTTCGCTTGTTGGAACAAACAATCCGATTCATAAAGTATCCTGATCAAACAGAATTCATGGATCTTAAATTAGATGGCTTTGAGTAGTTGGATTTGAAAGATCTAGAAATGCAATTAGCCGTTAACAATTAACCAGTGTAATCCTTTTCTGGAAAAGAAAGTTTATTGCTCTTAGAAATGAATTAGAAGAACTTGAGCGGGAACATCTGCATGATATCGCGTGTAAAAATTCAGATTGTGAAATTCTAAGCGTGTGGGAATAGTTTTCCCAAAAACTTTCATGCTCTTAAAATCTTTGCTAAAGCTCTTCTAACAATTTTATCTTCTACATACTCTTGTGAAACTCTATTTTCTGCCTTAAATAATATCAAATCGAAAGGAAGAAATAGATTGAGCAATGATTTGAGTGCTGCCTGTGTAGCATTAAAATGTACACACTGTAGCCCTTCTATAAAGCAACTTTCTACCAGCACTCAGCATCAGAAAAGTCATTAAATGTAATGTAAGTTTGTAATTTCAGTTTATTAAATTAATTGTATAATATGAATTCATAGATTTTATATCGGTGTCCTATTAAATAAATAGCCTAATATGATATGTATAAGTCACCATCTATGATTATGTAGTTAAATTTATAATGCATGTATGCAAATGGCACATCAACAACGTCGATATTTAAAAATAAAAGATGTTTGACACCTGGGTAAAAAGGTTTGCCATCACTGCTCTATACAGTCCCTCACTAATTTCTCCAAGATTTTAACAACTACTAATGACACACAAACTGGCCTATAATTAGACACTTCCAGTCTGCTACTGCCCTTATGCAATGGCACTATCTTACCTTCCTTCCATTCCCTGGGAACCTTTCGTGTAGCCAGACTTTCATTGAAAAGCTAGGTCAAAGGAGCTGTCAATTCTTTAGCACATTCACTCAAAACTCATGGTGAAATACCATCCAGTCCCACAGCTTTACTGACATCCAGAGTACTCAGTATTTGGAACACACTCCCCCCCTGCACCTCTAAACCCTGAACCTGCCCTATCCCTCTAGTATTAAAACCTTCTTCTCCAGGATGAAATGCTCCAATAAAGTGCACATTGAACAATCTACTATGTCCTTTGCATTAGTCAGTCTATTTCCATTTTTATCCTGCAATGTCATTCTTCCACAATCATTTCTCCTCCTACTGGCCACATAGCTAAAAAATTCCCCTAGGATTTTCTTTCGATCCTCGTGCCAATCTCTTCTTATATTCCAGTTTTGCCTTCCTCACCATACTAGTCACTCTCCTCATCTGGATCTTATATTCTTCGTGCATCTGCTCTCCACCCCTCTCCTTATATCTCTTCCATAATCTCTTTTTCAACTGCAGTTCCTGTTTGATATTGTTTGTCATCCACTTTACACCAAATTGTATCTGCTTCTTCACTCATGAAATACAGCATACTATTGCTGCTGACAAATATTCCTTCACAATTTCCCAAGCATTAATGATATCCTGGCTTTCCAATTCTGCCCTCCATGGAACTGCCCGAAGTTGATATCTAAGACTATTATAATCACCTGCCTTATAATTCCACATATGTTCCCTTTTCTTTGATATTCCTGCATGTCTATTCATCTTCCAAGTCATAACCACATGGTTATACTCTCCAACTGGTGGGAGAGATATCATCTCAGTTATTATCAGCTCTTCTGATGCTAAGACATCTGTCCTTCAAGAATTCTAGAAATTCCACTCCCTTATTACTACATGCATTTTCCTCTTCCCAGCTTATACTGCTATAGTTTAAATCTCCCATAACAGTCATTCTTCTTGCACTTGCCAAGCTCACATAAACATCTCCTGCCCCCCCCCCAATCCTCTGTACCTCTTGGTTTGTAGCAACACCCTACTAAATATCCTGTCTTGGACACTTCTACCTCACACCATATGCTTTCAAAACCATTAGTGTCACTGCCTTCCAAAGCTTCCACTCTTAGATGACATAAATCATTACTTATCCTCCGGGATGTAGTTGGGCCAGGGCGATGCTCTGGTACTTTTTTTAAAACTATGAACATTTTTAAATTCATTATAATAAATTATAAGAATTATAATAATGAGACTTATAATGCAGTTCCAGCTTTCGGTCAAAAAATAGCAGCTTGCTGCTATTATTATATTATTTAATATATAATATAATTAAAATTAATATTATAATAATAAATGCCGCACTTTATGCTCTGAATTTTTGTTTCCAAGGTAGCCCTGGCACTATTTCTTTTAGGATTACACCCTGCTTATCCTCCACTCTTAGAGGACATAAGTCATTACTTACCATAAGCAGTACTCCACCACATTTTCCTTTCCTATCCTGCCGAAAAATGCTGTACTCTGATACTTCAGTTCCTGTTATTATGTCATCTTCCATCAACCATGTCTCCGAGATCGCAGTAATCTTTGGTCAGGCTGGTGCTATCAACACCACAATTCATCTCCTTTATTTCGAATACTTCTGAAATTAGTATAAAGCATAAAAATATCACTGCTTCTATACCTTTCATTATCCCCTGTAGACCCCACTGGACTTCGTGTTACCTGATGTCGTCCCCCATCTCCCAAGCGCATATTCCCACAAGAGGCTACCCCTGCTACCATCCACCCTGGGAATTCTAGTTCCCCTGTATTGACACACCAACTCGTTTAGAAAACAGCAATCTCTCCAGATGCCTTCGGACAGAAGAGAACCTCAGTTCCCTTCTGTCCTCAAATGCCGTCCAAGCATCCACATATTCCAGTCCTCTCTTCTGACACATTCTGGCTATTATACTCTTCAGTATTATTACTGCTCAGCTCATCACTATCATACCTGGGCAACACACACAATCTTTCCTCTCTGTGTTTTCTTTTGTACAACCTCAAGCAAGAATCTCAGATCTCTCGCTCCCTGATTTACATTGCCTCTCAAGTCATGCCTTTCTCTCTGTGTTTCTCCTACTTACCTGCTGTCCTGGCATCATTCTACCCCTGGTTCCACCACTCCCTCGAATTCTTCTCATTTCCTCACTCTGACTGTTTCCATTCTCCCTTCTATCATTTCCATACCTCCCTCCCTCTCTCATTCCCTCTCTTCTACTGCTCCTATTCTCTACTCTTCTATCATTCCCGTACCTCTCTCTCTCTCACTCCTATTCTGATTTGCCTTGCATTCATCTCCTCCATTCGCCTAATCTCATCTTTCATACTTCTCATCTCATTCCCAAGACATTCCACCTCCTCTTTCAGTTCATCTGTCTCTCTCTCTCTCTTTACAAGTTAGTCCCTCTTACTTGCCATTCATTCTCCCAATCAAGACCATCTCTGAAAACTTCAATCATTCAATCCTTCCACACTCCCGACTCTTATTTTTTCATTCATATTTCGCTCGCCATTCTCTCCTATCACGCTACTCATCTTTCGACGTTCATTTCCCATCTCTGACACAACTAGATCAGTTATCAAAATATCTATTTCATTAAATTCCTCCCTTTGTTTACATTTTGCACATATATGCACTCTCACTCGTCACGTATCCAACTCCCGGGACACATACATACAGCAAGCACTGCATGCCACAAAATCCTTTATTATATTACGCAAAATAAGTCCTTAAATGGCGGAGGGCTTGGTGACATGCCATTTGTAATTGGAGCTGCTGTGATCATTCACTTACTGCTGAGGAACTACTAAACTAAACACTAAATATATATAAACACTATATTATCTCTCTCTCTATTATATATATATATGTATACAGTAAAACCCCGTTTTTATGTTCCTGCAATTTATGTTTTCCTGCCATTTACGTCATTTTCCGTTGGTCCCATCTTAAGGCCTATTTTTATGATATATTGTTTTCCCGCCATTAACAACTTGATGTGGATGTTATTTTCTGTGATTTGTATTTTTTTCTCGAGTGGCAATACTGATTTTTCAAATCGATTTCCTCTCATTCAAATCGATTTCTGCAGAAATCTGTGCATTTCTGTTCCCAGATGGCGTTGCTTTCGGCTGTAGTTTCGTTTCCACCATCACAGTGATGAGCGATACTGTGATTTTTCAATCACAGTACGAATTGATATTGCAGAATTTCTGCTACGTAATTTAGCGTGTAAAAGTTGCTTTCAACTTTCGGTGGTGGATTATCCATGTTAGTAATATGGAGAAAAAAGACAGAAAACAGAAAATGTATTTCGGTAGAAGAAAAGATGGCAATTATGCGATGCGTAGATTGGCATGCCGGAATACGTGTGCATTTAGCAAAAGATCTTGGACTCTCCGTGTCCACATTGAACACGATACTAAAAAACAGGTCAAGCATTGAACTCAATGCAAGGCAATCTGGAGCTGTGTTAAAAAAACGAAAATATATCTGGACATCGACATACGATGAATTGGATAAACTTGTGGCAGTGTTGTTTGTTTCTACGAGAGTGTCGGGTATTCCAGTCGATGGTACTATACTCCGAGCGAAAGCCCTTGAATTTGCTGCAAAGTTGGGGATTAATGGTTTTACTGCATCAAATAGATGGATTGATTGTTTCAAGACTTGTCACAATATTGTGTATAATCAAGTGTGTGGAGAAAGTAATAGTGTCTACTGTAAACCAGTGTAAACATGAACTAAAGACTATTATTCAGGACTACGAACCAAAAAATATTTTCAGTGTTGATGAAACTGGGCTCTTTTATAACATTCTGCCAAGTAAAACATTGTGTTTTAAAGGAGAAGTGTCATGGTGGAAAACTCGGCAAGCAGAGGGTAACTGTTTTGTTCATGGTCAATGCTGATTGATCAGAAAAATTACCTTCACTGGTGATTGGTAAATTTAAAAAAGCCAAGGTGTTTTAAGAATGTGAAAAATCTGCCTACTAAGTATGATGCCAACGGCACAGCATGGATGACCAGCAGCATCTTCACATCCACCATGCATGCTCTGGATGCTAAAAAGGGGACAAATCACTGCCAAATACTACTACTTAACTGGTAATTAGCTTACAGAATTAACAACGCATATGAAGGATATTAATTAAAGGCAACTTTAATGAATAACTTCTATATTTCGGCAACGTCATGTTGCCATCTTCAGGAACATAAAAATATGGTATGTGCACGCAGGCGCTAACAAAAGCAAATGAGGAAGAAGGCAAGAAACTAATATTGTTCCTAAAGTCCTAATGGTGCCCTCTGGTGGGCTAATTTTGACTTTAGGAACAATATTAGTTTCTTGCTTTCTTCCTCATTTGCTTTTGTTAGTGCCTGCGTGCACATACCATATTTTTATGTTCCTGAAGATGACAACGTGACGTTGTCGAAATATAGAAGTTATTCATTAAAGTTGCCTTTAATTAATATCCTTCATACGCGTTGTTAATTCCGTAAGCTAATTACCAGTTATGTATGACCAATGTATAAGCCTTGCTACTAGAACTACTACTACTGCTAGACAAATGTCCTGCACACCCTGAAGCTCTGCAGCTCAGAAACATTAGATTAGTGTTCTTTCCCCCTAATTGTACAAGTGAGCTTCAGCCATTAGATCTGGGCATCATCCATGCATCTAAATGGAAATATAGAAAAATGCTTGTTGAAAAAGCTGTGTTTTTTTGCATGATAATGGTATGGACCCAAAACAAATCACTATATCAATCCTTGATGTCATGAATTATGTGGCCAAAGCATGGTTGCATGTTACTACTGAAACCATATCCAACTGTTTCCGGAAGGCAGGAGTTACGTTTGTGGAAGAGGAGGAGAAACAACTACAGGAGGAAGAAGATATGTCAGAGCCCAACAACTGGTATGTGATGGATGAGGCTTCCTCATTTCAAGACTAAGTTGATGCTGGTGCAATCACACCAATGGTACCAAGTGTAGAAGACATCCTTTCCAACCACCTTGGTGAAGAAGAGAAAGAATTGGTTGAAGAAGACTGTAATCAAGAACCTACCGTCCCTACTAGTAAAGAAGCAATGGAAGCTATCTCTGTTTTGAGGCAGTATATTGCAAGTGCATCAGGAGACAATGGGGCATTTAATGCCCCTTATACGCTGTGGAGAAGCAGGTGGAACTTATAAAAGTGTAGAAAAAGCAAAAACAATCAACAATTAAAGATTTTTTTAAATAGATAAATGTGAGTAATTGTAAATTCATTTATTTTCAGTTATTAAATTTTGTAATCTAACATGTAGACTCACATACCAGCAGTAAGTCATCTTTTAGCCTTTTTTTAATGTTTTTTTTTTTTACATTTCCTGCTATTTACACTTTTTTCCATCAGTCCCCTGGAAAGTGTAAAAAAGCGATTTTACTGTATATATAAACGCTGAATATTTATATATATATATATAAACACTATATTTAACTATACTGAATAGCGAAAACTTATATTCTCTTCCGCTGCAGGTGTGTCCAACTCTGACCTCGCCTTCTCGGTAACCCAAAAATAACACCATATATAACAACAGAACTCCAAAAGCAGCACCACTAAGAACACTGGTGTTACTGAGGAAAAAATGTAGCACAATTCACAAATGTGACAGCAACAACTGTGTTCCAATTCTAGCAGTGTTCCAACACATACAGTATTGAATTTAATGCTTTTATTCTGGTTACTCATTTGCATGTGTACCAGTTGTGAAGTTATCATAACACCTAGTATGTGTAATATATTGTTTCTAGTCTTTTGTTGTGTATAAATTTCTGCTAGTACCTCTGACAATGTAAGTCTGGCGACTTGTGAAACTTATAGGGATATATATTGTTTATTTTTATTAAACTCATTATTTACTTTAAAATGTGGTCTTAATACCGGAAGCTCCCCACAGAACTGCTAAGCAACAGACGCTTATGTTTTCAAATATAAATTGCATCCATCATATCCTAGGTCTTCATGGTTGAGATGTTTTATAACAAATGACCAGATTTGATGCAAAGTAAGTTTTTTTTTTTTTTTTTTTTTTTTTATATAAATCACTGGATGTGTAGCATTTTGGATGCTTCCTTGAATACCGGAAGCTCCCCACAGAACTGCTAAGCAACAGACGCTTATGTTTTCAAATATAAATTGCATCCATCATATCCTAGGTCTTCATGGTTGACATGTTTTATAACAAATGACCAGATTTGATGCAAAGTAAGTTTTTTTTTTTTTTTTTTATATATAAATCACTGGATGTGTAGCATTTTGGATGCTTCCTTGAATTTGCTGGTGCAACTCCTCTTGTAGGCAGTGTAGGCTATTTTAGTTTTTTGTTCCTAGAGTACTTGATAATCTGATGAATTTCACATGTTATTAGAGTGCTAGATTTAGATTTGTTTTTTGACATCTTTCATATGTTCTAACATGTAGATCTCCACAAAGCAATCCATGTGCACCATGTAGAATATACTGTAAGAACAGTTGAGTTTATAGACCAGTGGCGGCGCGTACATAAGTACAGTACTGCGACACTGCAGCACCCCAAGGAAAAAATGAAAAAATTAAATTTTGTTTGTGTTTATAAATAATAACAATGCTTACAACATTATATAAATGCAGTACAATATGTTAAAGGTTACAGCTTATGTTTGGACATTGATTGAATAGTTAATAATTGGAATTGTTCGATTAATGCTTTAGATTATGAAACAAATGCACTGCGATCTAGCGCCGATATTCATTTGTCCTTGTCATTGCACGTTATGTCATTCCCAACTGTAACTGCTCAAACGGCAGTGTATTTTTAGTATGCTTACGTGCCTTATTTCTGTAAGATATGAAACGTTTATTATTGGTGCGTGTGCATGGTAAATTATTTTTTGTAAAACTTATTTTATTTTGTTAAAATAACATATAATTATTTATTATAGATACAAGGCTGAATTATGATGAGTGTCACTGTTGAAAATATGAAAAGAATTATATTTTTTCAATTATCATTACACAAAACAAATGCACTGCGATCTAATGCCGATATTCGTTTGCACTTGTCATTGCTATTGATACGAAACTTTTAATATTGGCGTTTGTTCATGGTGAGGATGAAATATTTTTAATAAAGCAATTTTTAATATATAAATTTATTTATTAATAAATTCATTACTGATTAGGAAAAAAAAGTTTTTTTTTCTTTGTTTTTATTTTTTTTGTATGTGCAGCACCCCACTTAAAATTTTCACTGGCCACCACTGTTATAGACTACTAGTTTTTAAGCTGTAGGACATGGTGGTTTAGAAGAATGTAAAAATACAGATATCTTTGATAAGTTATCCATTTCTCAATGGATATACCGTAACATTATGATTCCTCTATAATCCTGGTTATTTTGATCACTTGAGGCTTCATTGGTCTGCTGTCATTGTATGGTTTTTCTATCTTTGGGTTTATATCTATTTTGTGATAGGGTTATAAAAAGATATTAAAAATTTGTTTTATTTATTCCTTCAAGTGGAGTAGGCAGCTTCTTTTTTTTGTCCTAATTTTTGGATAACAGGTTTTTTGCACAGCCTGGCTGGCCGAGTGGTTAGCATGTCCACTCTCCAGTCAAGATGCTGCAGGTTTGCATTCCACCATGGGCATGGATGTTTGTGATTGTCTGTGGAAATACTAGTGGTGGCGGTCAGTAGATGGCGTTGGTGTTGTTATGGTCAATTGGTGGATTGTGAGTGGTGGAAGCAGAGATGTAGAGTAGATGTCCTCCTCAATGAGTCTTTGGACTCCCTGGAGGTGACAAATAATAATAATAATACCTGGTTTCTCCCTTCATCATCAGTGAAGAATTGTCTTTAACCACCATTGTTTGTTCTACTAATATGTAACAAAAGTATGGAAGAAGGCTGCTGCCATCTCCTGTTCGTAATACTGAATTAGAACATTATTATTTTGTGCTATTGTATGTATTCAACAGTTGATTTTCCTTAATTGTTGGGTTTAAAAAAAAAAAAAAAACGGGGGGGGGGGGGAGGCCTGCTGATTTATGCCAAAGATTGGCTTGCTTGTGTGCTGGATAAAAAAAAAAAAAAAAAAAATTATCTTTCATTTATTTAGTGTATGGCAATCTACATGCAGTTATAAAGGTAAAGGTAACACAAGTCAAAATAAATATGTAAAAAGTAAGTGACAAACAGTGAGAATAAAACAAATACGCTTATGCTTTCAATAAACAAAACACTTATAAGTTAAGATCAAGTTGTCTGATCCAGTTTATAACAGGCATTGTCACCTCCAGGAAGTCGTTTCTTTGACCTGTGTATGCATAAAGACTGTACTCGGGTGCCAGTAGAAATGTGGTGGATTGATTGATTCAGGTGCCTGCAGTCACATTCCGGTGAAGGAATTTTTCCCCACTTGTATCCCAGCTTGCACATCTTCCATGTCCAGTGTGAATCCTGTTCAGTTAATCCATGTCTTTTGGCTCAGTTCCATACCCGGGATGTTGAGACAATGCCTATCAAACCAAGTTTCGAGTTGGACATTGGTATTTATGCTCCACATTCGTTTCCATTGTTCTTTGGTATTGTAGTTGGTTGTTCTCAGGTGTTAAACTTCACTGAGAGGGGGCTTTCTTGATTTCAGTCTGTTGAGCTGTAGCTCTAGTATGTCATTGTGTGTAGGCAATTCAGTATTGAGTATTTTATCATATTCTCATAGTAGAGCATCGTGTCTTCATAGGTTTGGTGGTATTAAGTTATTCAGCATTGGGAGCCAGTGAACAGGAGTTGTTTTTATAGTTCCAGTGATAAGTCACATTGTGGTGTTAAGCTGATGGTCAATTAGTTTGGTATGGCAGCTGTTGAGCCAAACTGGAGTGCAGTACTCTGCCACTGAAAAAAACCAATTCGAGTGCAGATGTTCATAATGTGGTTGCTGCTGCATCCTAAGAAGTGCCACATAATTTCTGGATGATGATGTTTCTAGTTCTTATTTTTCCAGCTGTGTTTTCAGCTTTTTTCTTATATGATAAGGTCAAGTGTAATTCAAATAATAAGGTCAAGTGTAAAAAATGCGATCAAGTGTAACTCCTAGGTATTTAGGATATTTGTTATGGTGTAGAACTGAATTTCCAAATCGGATGTTCAGCTCGTCATGTGCCAGTTTATTGCTGAGATGGAATGTTGACACTTCAGTTTTACTTTGGCTTGGTTGCAATCTTTTTTTTTTTTAAATAGGTCATTTGTAAAAGTTTTCTCCATCTGTCTTAGTTCTCTATTTCTGGTGGTCACTATGTCATCCACATAGCAGAATTTTCTAGATACTGTATCTGGCAGGTCAGTTGTGTATAGGTTAAATAAGATAGGGGCCAGGATTGAGCCTTGTGATAGGCCATTGTTGAGTTTCTTCTAATTACTAATGTTTTATCCAAGGACAACACTGAAATGTCTATTGCTGAACATATTATTAACAAGCTATATTGTTCTTCAGCACGGTAGTGTTTCATTAGTTTATACAGCATGCCCTCTCTCTCTCCAGACATTATCGTATGCTGCAGTTAAATCAAGGAAAACTATTCAAGTTTTTTGATTTCGTTGAAGGCCTGCTTCAGGGTATGATGTCAGCGCCAGAACCTGGTCACAACTATGATTGGGCCTAAAGCCTGCCTGTTCTATCGGAACGTGTTCAAGGATGATGTTACTTATGCAGTTGTACAGCAGTCTTTCCACTAGTTTATATGCACAGCTTAGTAGTGTGATTGGGTGAGAGTTTTGTGGGTTGTCAGTTGATTTTCCTGGTTTGGGAAGGGCTATGATCTTAGCTCTCTTAAATTCCTTCGGCAACACACCAGTGTTCATTATTTCTGAGAAGAAACGGACGAACTATTTTTTTGGTATTTTTTCCAGCATGAATAAGAAATTCTGGGTGAACTCCATAAAACCTCAGGGCCTTTCCATTATTTGTATCAGCTAGTGCATTGTTGATTTCCTCATTGCTGAAGGGTCTTGCATATTCTTATTCGTCTTGTAGTTTTACCTTCAAGTCTCTGGCTTCTCTTTTAACTTCGATGGTATAGTTTCTATCAAATTGCAATCTTGAGATTCTAGTAATGTGGTTAGCAGCTTAGTTTGGTGTGAAAAAGGCTAAAAAAAAATTTAATTTTGAGAATCCTCTATATAACCTGCATATTGCATTCATGCCTAATGCGTATTCATTGTAAGAGTTTTCTCCGTCTGTCTTAGTTCTCTCTTTCTGGTGGCTAACACTATGTCATCCGCATAGCAGAATTCATGCATATTTACCTAATGTTAATGGTGATTGTTTCCCCCCCCCCCCCCCCCCGATATACTATCATGTTAACAATAAAACATTAGATATTGATAAATTACATAGTTTATATCATTAATGTTAGAAGTATTGATATTGGTTCTGTAAAACCTGGAATAGACTATTTCGCTGTTGTTGCTTTTTAATTGCACTCATTTTTTTTTATTTAATGTTTGGAGAGATGCTTTGATAGGAGCAGAACCTGTAAATATTTATTACCTTCAATTTGTTTAAAAAACATAAAATTTTCTTATCCAGTTGAATTTCCAAGCATAAAACCTTAATTTAGACCACAAACTATCTAACTTCTTCATATCCTTTACTTGTCTGTCATTTAAAAGTTGTATGGGTTTTTTTTCTCACAGAAAAGACAAGCTGGCCATAAGAACACATGCAAACATAATATACTAGCCTTTATCTGCTTTGGGTGCAAGCAACCCAGCCTAAGTTAACAATGTGTGACTTGGCATTACATTACTTGGTAACCACTTATCTGCTGATTATAACCAATGCTTTTGAATATGACCATCAAGATAGCTGCTCGCTTATGGAGGAAGTATTGGGGGTAGGGGACACTTCTTAAGAAAGTGTAGTCCTTGTGGTATGGTATAGTATAGCAATAATTAAACTCTCAAGCACCTATGACACAGAGTTGGCCAAAATTCTAGAAAAATTTTGTTTTGTCATTCATCATGCTTCTCTCTTAGTGAGATATTAGTGAAAACAATAAACTATTGAAATGATTTGCTTAACAATAGCTGTTGATATGCCTTGTTTCCTTTTTTTTATTTTTTTTTATTTCAGCTTGTTCTTCCTGTGGAAGAATTTCTTTTCCCTTTTGAGAATGATGTCGAAATTCTTTTGCTTTATCAGAGTGCAATCATAAATGGTAAGAATAACTGAAATTTCATTGTATCATTTCTTCTAGGAATTTTTAATGGAACTTGTGCCATTATAACATTTTTATGCACATGTTCACAAGAATATAGTAATTTTATTACATCAAATATTTCAACCAGAAACTAACTGGTCATAATCAGTGTATCAGCATAATCACAAGGTGAAGTAAAACTTCTTCTTCTTCTGCAGCTTTTCCCACTTAAGTAGGGTCACTGTTTGTGGTGAATCTCCTCCACAACTTCCTGTCTTGGGCTGTAGCCACATCCAAGTTCTTCATCCTCAAGTCCTCCTCCACCATCTCTTCTTTGGCCGTCCGCACTTCCTCTTCCCCTGCACATCCATCTGCATGACCTTTCTTCCCACATACTCTTCCTCCCTCCTCATCACATGACCAAACCATCTCAACCTTGCCTCCTGTATCTTCACTCCTAAGTTCATGACTTTCACCCTTCCCCTTACGTAATCATTTCTCAGATGATCCTTTCTGGTCACACCGCACATCCACCTAAGCATTCTCATCTCCGATACCTCCATCCTGCTGATGTTATTTTCCTCAGGGCCACAGTTTCCAAAGCATACGTCATAGCTGGTCTCACTACTGTCCTGTAAATTTTGCCTTTTGGATTGATCGGCACCCTCTTATCACATAGCACTCCAGCCATCTCTCTCTCTCCAGTTTCTCCATCCTGCTTGTATCCTGCATCCCACTTCCTTCTCAGCCTCACCATCCTCTTTCATTGTTGAACCTAAATATCTAAAGTCACTGACCTTCCTGATGACATTTCCTTCCAGCTCCAGATCTGTCTCCTGGCTGCCATCCACTTTGCAACACATATACTCGGTCTTACTTCTGCTCAGTCTCATACCTCTCCCAGTACTTTCTTCCAACTTTCCAGTTTGGCTGCCACTTCTTCTCTTGATTCTGCACACAGCACGATGTCATCTGCATACAACATAGTCCAAGGTGCATCTCCTCTCACTTCCTCCATCACAATAATAAACAGGAACGGACTTAATTGATGCAAGCCAGCTGTCACTGGAAAACTTTCTGTCACTCCTAGGCAGGTTCAAACACTTGTCTTCACATTTCTGTACATCTCTTGCACCTACCTGATATATTTCTCCAGTACCTTCTTCTCCCTCAGACACCTCCAGACTTCTTGCCTTGGCACTCTATTATATGCTTTCTCCAGATCAATAAATACCAGATGTAGCTCCTGTTGCTTCTCTCAAAACTTTTCCATCATCTGTCGTACCCCAAAAATAGCATCTGTGGCCGATCGACCAGGCATGAAGCCAAATTACTCCTTTGCAATCGCCACCTCCTTCCTCAGTCTTCCATCAAGAACCTTTCTAGGATTTTCATTGTGTGGGACATCAACTTTATTCCTCTGTAATTCTTATAGTCTTGTGCATCCCCTTTACCCTTGTAGATGGGGGACAAGAGTACTTTTCCTCCATTTCTTGGGTATATTTTCCTGTTGGCAGACTTCCATGAAAAGGTCCCACAGCAAGTCAATTCCCTCTTCCCCCAGGAAGGTGAATCTACAACAAAGAATGTTAATCCTATATACAGAGCTGAGCCACATGCCAGATGCCACCGTAGTGGGCAGTTACTATGAAATAAGATTACAATTAAGGTCAAAATTTAAAATTAAGTGATTTGAAATAAAATTAAATTTAACTACATAATGAAATGACATAGCATTATGTTAAATTTTAAAAAATAATAATGAAATAATTAAAATGTGGGGGGGGGGGGGGAGAAACATTATCACTTGCCATTTATGAGGCTGAGACTCTCTCCCAAATCTTGGCAATAGAGAGACAGTCATACTGATTTAAATTTGGGAAGCGCATAAGTGCTTCAGCACTCTCTTTAAATAACCACTCAAACCTAAACCTGCACTGATGTAAAAGGCGACAAGTATTGGACCATAGGATATTGTGATCAATTTTCACTCCATGCTGAGCAGTAATATTTAGAGTAATAAAATTATTATTTTCTTGTGAATACATGTATATAATAAATGATTTATTCTATATCTAAGATCCATATAGATAAATGTTCTCTGTTTTCTTATATTAATAACAGCACCTCTCTACCAACATTGGTATAGTCATGATATTTAAATATTAATTTTTTTTTTTTTTCATTTTTACATGCAAACATGTGTCATTTTAGAAATCATTCTTCCATTTGTGCTTAATGTATTCAGATTTCAGCTGTATAATTTAATTTGGCTTGAATGGTAGTGGTAGTATGTAAAGGGAAAAGAGTTAACAAACGATTATCCTTTAACCCCTCCCCCCCCCCCAACAGTCAAAGTGGATCAGATATACAAACAACATTGTGATTTTTTATGGAGATAAAAACATGAACAGCATTCTGTTCTTTTTATTATATAACTATCCTACTTTTCTAAATCACTTAGGGAATTGAACAACGTAGATCCGAATATAAATTAAATTATACTTTAATAAATATTTCCAGTATTTCGGCAACGTCACGTTGCCATTTTCAAAAGGAACTTACAAAAAGGCACGTGCATGCAGGCACTACAACGCAGTAACTGAGAATGAAGATATGAAGCTATCGTTCTCCTAGAAGTCCTAATGGTGCCCTCTAGCGGACTAAGGTGTTCTTGGCCGTTGGGCTGAAGGTCTGTTGATGTATGCCTCCCAAATTTGGGGCAGTTGTACAACCAAATTTGTTGAGGTTTAGAGAGTTTCTTAGGGCTGAGGCTGATTCCATAAATAGTCTTTCGAATTTGTATTTGCTATGGTGTATTACTGTAGCTTTCTTCCACCGTATTCTGTGGCGTGTATCCAGAGCATGGTCTGCAAGACCAGAATGACTGTACTTGTGAAACCGAATGTAGTCCTTATGTTCAGAAATTCTGATATTCACTGTCCTGCCTGTTTGGCCAAAGTATGACAGTTTACACTGCAAGGGACCTGGTATACACCAGGTAGGTCTAGGAGAAGTGGTTGGTCTTTGGTGGAGCGGTGGAGCTAATCTGTTCTAACGACATGGCCCTAAACACTGAACTAAATCGCATCCTCAACACTTGCTCAGCCAATGGCTACCCCCCCAAAAAAAAAAAAAATCTAAAAATTATTAAAACCTACAAACCACAGCCCCCTTCCCCTCCTCCCCCCCACAACAAAGATTACTCTAAATCCATCACCATTCCCTACATCCGAGGCACCTCGGAAAAAATTGCCAAAATTTTAAAAAAACATGACCTCACCTCCTGTTACAGGCCTTACAGAAAATTGGCATCCCTTATCCACTCCACCAAAGACCAACCACTTCCCCTAGACCTACCTGGTGTATACCAGGTCCCTTGCAGTGTAAACTGTCATACTTTGGCCAAACAGGCAGGACAGCGAATATCAGAATTTCTGAACATAAGGACTACATCCGGTTTCACAAGTACAGCCATTCTGGTCTTGCAGACCATGCTCTGGATACACGCCACAGAATACGGTAGAAGAAAACTACAGTAATACACCGTAGCAAATACAAATTCGAAAGACTATTTATGGAATTAGCCTCAGCCCTAAGAAACTCTCTAAACCTCAACAAATTTGGTTGTATGCAACTGCCCCAAATTTGGGAGGCATACATCAACAGACCTTCAGCCCAACGGCCAAGAACACCTACTTAGCCTGCTAGAGGGCACCATCAGGACTTCTAGAAGAACGATAGCTTCATATCTTCATTTTCAGTTACTGTGTTGTAGTGCCTGCATGCACGTGCCTTTTTGTAAGTTCCTTTTGAAAATGGCAACGTGACGTTGCCGAAATATCGGAAATGTTTATTAAAATATAATTTAATTTATATTCGGATCTACGTTGTTCAATTCCCTAAGTGATTTAGAAATGCATAACCAATGTATAAGCCTGTCTACGAGAATCAACTATCCTACTGTTTTTAATTTCTTCCTTTGGCAGATTAACTTTAATGGAGGTGTGACCTGTGATGCCACTTGACTTCATTTAAATCAAGGAAATAAAAGAAATTCCAAGTTCATCTTAGGTTCAAGATTTCCATCCCTTCATCTTGTTGTCTGTACCACTCTCCTAATTCTGATGAATATACTGACCTTTTTGATTATCTTTCTCTGAAAAATTATCATATACAGGCTAATTACTCAAACAGTTAGATAATCTTAATTTGGAATGTCTACGAGAATCAACTATCCTACTGTTTTTAATTTCTTCCTTTGGCAGATTAACTTTAATGGAGGTGTGACCTGTGATGCCACTTGACTTCATTTAAATCAAGGAAATAAAAGAAATTCCAAGTTCATCTTAGGTTCAAGATTTCCATCCCTTCATCTTGTTGTCTGTACCACTCTCCTAATTCTGATGAATATACTGACCTTTTTGATTATCTTTCTCTGAAAAATTATCATATACAGGCTAATTACTCAAACAGTTAGATAATCTTAATTTGGAATTTCAATGTCCACAATTTCAACCCCATTCTCTAACTTCACAGACTAAAGTGGAAGCCAAACTGAATTATTTGCTGTCAGTAGTGATCTAAAACAAGTTGTTAACCCACCTACTTTCCTACCAGAACTCCATAATCACGCCATGATTACACATGTTCATATCATTGACACAGTTGCATAATTTAGTCACTTTTATGCGTAGATTCTAACCATTCCTCATGACCCAATACCTTGGACCTTTCTCTAACCATCTCTTACTCCAATCATACCACTGATATCGGTTTTCCACTTTGTAACTCGGATCATAATCTTGTCTGTGCTTCTTTTTCTAAAGGTCATGCTTCTCTCAGTCAGTTTCAGTCTCTTATCCTGTGGCACAATAGTGGTACCATTTGGGATGGCTTTTGGATTTCTGAGCCTCTTTTCCATGATCTGATTATTGTTTCTGATTTTCAGATCCAAACACTTGTTATGATCTAATAACTGAAATTATTCTTGCTGGAATGAGTATCTTTCTTTTCCATTCCACTCAAAATCTCCAAGCTTTGTTTTTCCAACATATGTGCAAAGCAGTCCAAAGGAAACTATGACAAATGCTTACTCAGTAGCTCAAGCTAAACATTCTAACTTCTTGCTCAGCTTACACAACAACCCTCAATAACTACCAAAGAAAATGGAGAAGACTTTGTAAGAGCCAAAAGCAAAAAGTCTTCCTTCCTGCTCAAAAGGCACTGTATCTTGTTCTACTGCCAGAAGTTACTTGGACAGAACTTCTTCTCTTTGTTTTTGCCTCACTCTAATCTTAATGAAACAACATTAGTCTTTTCCTCCAAATTGTTTAGATAACTTAAGCACACACACCCCACCACTATTCCACAAGCTACCCACGGTTTGTTTCATCTGATCTTTCGGCAGGACATCAGAAAAATACTCACTTGCCTTGATACTAATAAGTCCCTCAAGTTATACTGAGAGCTTGTGCCCCAGAACTAACACACATCATGTATTGCCTGTACAAGCTATCATATTCATCTGATATCTGTCCAATACAGTGGAAGCAAGCTTTTATCCAACCTGTTCCTAAAGAAGGAAGATAAAAGTTGACCATGAAATTCTTCTTTCATTTGTTCTCGCATCAGTACTCTTAAAAGTGATAAAAAATCCTCAACAACCAGCTTCTTCACTAATTAGATACCCAGCAGTTAATCAGTGATTACCGATATGGATTATGTAGTGCTCATTCTACACCAGACCTTACTAACTTATCCACTTTATGGACACAAGCCACGGAAATATTTCGAAATTATCATGTCAGTGCTCTTGATATTTCTAAGGCAATTCAGTCTTCTTCTTTCCAGGCTGTCATCTTTTGGTCGCCCTCCTTATCTTTATGATCATCATCAGATTCCTGACATTTATCCTCAAGGGGGTGTACAGGATATGATAGTACTACATGAAAAATTTAGATCATTACTAACTTCCTATCTACAATTTTCCTCCAAATCAATCTGTTACCTGTCAAGGCTCCAACATTGTAAGATCTTATATTTCTATCTTCTAAGGCACTTTTTACCATATCAATCAACCTATATCTTGGCCTTCCTCTGGGTCTTTTTCCTGTCAACCTGGCAGAGAACACTTGTTTTGCTAATCTGTCCTCTCCGATTCTGTTTAAGTGACTATACCAACTGAGATTAGCTCTGCTAACACATTCCTGGATGCTAACAATGTGAAGCTCTTTCCTAATATCCTCGTTTTTAATATGATGTTGCCATTGGTGCCATCTGTTCACCCCCCCCCCTAATCTTTGGTCAAGTGTTTTACGTCTAACCCAGCTCACAGATCGAAAATTTAAAATTACTTTGAACACTGTCTTGTATGCAGCTAATTTAGTGTTTTAACTAATTTCTTTCTTATTCCATTTAAATTTATTCAGTTGACTTCCTACCATACCAACGTTGTTGATTCTTTAGTCTATTTCCATATTTAATTTACCCTCAAGAGCATATTTCGGCACTAAAAATTGCCAAAGTAGCTGTAATATTTTATTTGTTGTATAGGTTCTCCATTCACAACACAGTTGATTTTTTGAATATTTCTGCCAATTTTCATTGTCTTTGTCTTGTTATTGCTGATTTTCACACCAAATCTATTACAACTGGTATTCAATGTGCTTACGGAAACTTGCAGACTTGTACTGGATTTATTTAAAAGTATAACATCATCTATGCAAAGTAAAGAACTGAGATTAACATCTCCAATTTTGATATCAAGTTTAATACCACTTTCCTTCATAATGTGATCCATATAGATAATGAATAACAGAGGGGATAATGTACATCCTTGTCTGACACCAGATTTAATGTTAAATCATCTTCCTGTACTTCCTTCAATTCTAACTGCTGACTTACAACTCAAATAAAAACTAAGTATTGCTTGATATAATGTCCCATCGACACCATATAACTGTAGCGTTTTGAATAGGTTTTCTCTTGACACCTTGTCATATGCCTTCTCCAGATCTACAAAACTTAAATACAGATTCTTGTTGTATTCCCACGATTTCTCAACTATTTGTCACAAATTGAAAATCTGATCCTGACAGTCATTATTTGGCCTGAATCCAGCTTGTTCTTTGCCAAGCTTCTCTTCCCCAATCTTTCTCAACCATTTCTCAAGTATACTGGCATAAATCTTACCAGGAACACTCAGTAGAGAAATACCTCTGTAATTCTCACATTCAGTTTTATTTCCTTTTTTATATAGAGGTACTATGAGAGCTCTACTCCAATCATCTAAAATTTGTCCCTCTGTCCAGGCCCTCTGAACTATGCAGTGCAGCCCCTGTAAAACTTTTATACCTCAATACTTGAGTATTTCTGGTCGAATATCATCTACTCCAGCTGCCTTTCCACATTTCAGACTTTTGATGGCTTTTTCTACTTCATGTATGGATATTTATTCCAGAATGCATGCCTGGTCAGTGTATTTTATCGATGTGCTTTCATCATCACTGCTAGTTTCATTTAGCAATTTTTCGAAGTAATTAGTTCATACTTCAAGGATATCTTTCTCTCCAGTTTTCGCATCACTGTATCATCTCTAATTCCTTTTATAGCACTCTTTCCTCCATTTCTGATGTTCTTCAAACCTCCAGAATATCTTGCCACCTTCTTGATATTTATTTTCTGTGTTCTTACCAAGTCTTCTCATGACTTTTGTTTAGCTAGTTTTACACAGTGTTTCGCTTTCTTACATTTGTCTCTGTATTCTCTAAGAGTACAAGCTGATTTATTTGCCAGGAACTTTTGATATGCTCTCTTGTTTTTCTACACTGCCTCTTTAACTTCCTGTGTCCAACATGTAGTTCTAATTTTTCTATCCTTGCAGACAACCAACTACATGCCTCTCTAGTTGAATCAATCAATGTTTTCTTCAGAATTTGTCACAACCTCTAAGGTTTGGTTCCTGTTCTCAAACTCTTTCATTTTTTTCTTGAATAAAGTCTGTGTATTTTAGTCTACAGTTCACATCGGAGAGATGCTCAACTTTTATTCACTTTAAAACTTTCTTTAAATCCCTTACATGTTCTTCTTTTCAATGTGAAATTTAATTTTCTCCTGCTCAAGACTAAATAGTGATCACTTCCAATTTCAAATCCTCTGTACACTGTAGTGTCCTGCACCAGAGAGAAAACATCACTATCAACAATAATATAGTCAATGAGACTTTTCTTATTCCTTGCCTCCTCTCTCCATGTGAATTTGTGCACATTTTTATGTTGGAACATGGTGTTAGTAATACCCAATCCATATCCCGAGCAGAAATTCAACAAGTATCTGCCATTATCATTAGCTTTGCTCTTTTCTCCAATTTTTCCAATATATTTTTGTATGTCTGACAATCATTTCCTACTCTGCTATTTAGATCCCCAACAAGGACCAATTTTTCATTTTTCATTGTGTCAGCTGCTTTCTCTAAAGCATGAAAAATTCCTCCCCTTCTACCTTAGCAGACCTTCTGTGGAACTATAGGCACAAATAAATCTCATTGTCCATTTCCCCATTCTGATATTTGCCCACATTACTCTATTTGAACTTGCCTGCCATTCAAGAAGATTAGCCTCGTATTTAGTGTTGAATACCATGGCCACTTCTTCTTTTTCTTGATTGTCATTGCTTGAATATAACATTTTGTATTTATTGCTCAGAAGGATCACACCAGTTTTTGTCTTTTTTGTTTCAGTCACCCCCTAATAATAGGAGGGTAAATACCAGATCAACATAAGTCAATCTGGTACTTATCCAATTCCTCAGCTAGCTCCATTTCTTTGCCATTCAGGCTTCTTATGTTGATATTACTGATCTTGAACTCTGGTGATATTGAGTTGGGGTGCATTTTAGGATTTGTTCCAGTAGCTGACTTTTTGCTGTTTGCCCTCATTCCCTGTCAAAAACAACGGGGGGGCCTTGTTTAACCGGGCTACGCCCCAGGCGGCATGAAATTCTGGCATGCTGCACGTCATTTAATATTTTAGTTTAAGCCAATAAGAATACAATTGGGTCCACCAAATCCCAAATTTCCATCCTCGTTCGATCAGTATCCAAGTAGATATCTAACAGGACACACCATGAGAAGGTGAGGATTGGACATTAGGTCAGAAGCGCTGGTCGATTCTTCACATTCCTTTAAAGGTTATGTGGAGGTCTACTCTCAGTTATACAGCTTGAACCCTTAAGCACCCCTTTTATGTACTGCAAATGCCCTCCATTTATTGTGTACATTAGTGAATGGTTCTCTCTCATCCATTTTTTCCATTAGTGCCAGTTTATTCTATGACTCTGTGCTTCCATCTCCACTCTTTCTTTTCTACATGTGCTCTCATTTACGTTCATTCCTATTCATAATTTTGCTAACTGTATATATAATGCTCAGGTGTCTCAGGCTTCAGGATCTTCTATGTTCAATGCCTTAAACATTAATCTTCCCATTCTCAAGTGGGGTGAAGATAATTTAGTAAATTTTAATGCTTCTACAAAACCCTGTCTTATTTCTTGTCTGTATACTAAGGCAAATGAAACCACTCTTGTCACTTTGACATCAACAACTGTCTCTACCATATGTACAAATTAAAATTCTTGCTAACTATATCTTTGTCGATTCTGGAATAATCGCTACAACACTCATCAGACTGTCATATGATCCTTTGGTTTGCAAACAAAGTTACTTTTAGAAGTTCCAGATATTAGGGCAGCCAGTGTTCCACACATGCCATCAAATGCACTATTGCTGTGACATTCATGCATACCACCATTCAGCTCTTCTTTCTGCATGTAATCCACCCTCTCCTGTTGCCTACCAACAGCAATTATTATTATCAACTGACTTCCATGGAGTCAAGCGACTCATCTTGGGGGGGGGGGGGGGTCTCACTCTCACATGCACAGCTTATCATACCGCGACTTAAATGCACTTGCTGTTCCTGCATTCACCACACTCTCATGCAGTGCATTCCAATCACCTACCACTCTCCATGCAAAAAATTACTCCTCTTCCCCTTGCTCACACCCACCTTATACAGCTTCCAGGGATGGACCCCTGTCTCCAGATATTCTATGAAAAATGTCATCCACACTTATCTGGTAATTACTTCTTACCAACTTATACGTCTTGATCATTTCTCTCCTCTTCCTGCTATCCACTAGGCTCTGTAATTCACATTCTCTCAGTCTGTCCTCATTTTCCAAATTCCAGAGACAAGAAACCACTCTCCAACATCTCATCATCATTTTAAAAACCTGGATCAAATCTGTGCTCAGTAATCCACATATGGCCTGATCATAGTCTTCTACAATGGAATCCAAACATCCTTGCTTCTACATGTCAGTGTTCTCTGCATCATTCCCATAATCCGCTGTCATCCTCAATTTTTTGAAATTTCAAGTTCCTGTCTACCATAACCCCCAAATCTTTCATCTCCACCTACTACTATAAAACATCCCCACAACCTGTATTCTGCATCCCATCTTTGCTTCCCAAATTTTAAAACCCTATACTTTGCAACATTAAATTAATGCGCCACACATGCTCACCCATTTAGACTGTTTGTTTAGGTCCTCATGCAAAGCTATAACATCTGCTCTACTTCTGAAACTCTTCCCAATTTTGCATCATCTGTAAACAGTTATATATCACCATTTAAGCTCTTTCCAATCTCACATACGTACAAAATAAACAACCAGGGGCCCCAAAACAGGCCCCTGGAGCATGCCACTAGTGACTTTCTTCTTCTTCTGGGATATCACCCCCCCCCCACACACACACACACATACAATTGTTGATACCTATCAGGCAGCAAATCTCCAATCCAATGAATTAATCTACTATAAAACCACATCTATTCCAGTTTAACTACTAGTTTGTCATATAGTAATCTATTGAAAGCCTTTGCAAAATCTAAATATACTACTGTATAGGCATTCCCTTGTCCAATGTATTCATCACCTTGTTATAATAAGTAAGCAGATTGCTAAAATGCAATCTTCCTTTAGCAAATCCATGCTATCCATTAGAGAGAATTCTACTGCTTTCCACCCAGTTCTGAATCCTTGTTCTCACTGGCTTCTCCAATATCTTGACCACAACTCCAGACAAGCAGATTAGCCTATAATTCAAAGCCTTTGTCTTATCACCTTTATGAAGCAGAACAATTTTATCATGGAACCTGGAACCTGGTTCCAGGTTCCAGGTTCCATGATAAAACATTACATTAGTCCAGGTTCCATCCTATGGAACCTGGACTAATGTAAGACTCATGTTGAAAATGTACGATAAACGTGTTGTTAAATCCCTGGAACATTCTCTCGAGAAACATGGTGATGTGCCATCAAGTCCAATATCCTTGTTGGCATCAAGTTTACTCAATTCCTCATATATCTCCTGCTCACTCACCATCAGTGGTTCCTTCCTACTGCTCCCAAGTTCTGCATTATGTTACAATCACAAGGATGGAATATTTTAATGAACTGCTTATTTAACACCTCTACTATATCCTCCTTGGTGTTTATCATTCTCCCATTATCACTGACCAACATCATCCTCCCATAACCATTCTTCCTTCTACTGGCCACATATTAAAAAAAAAAAATCTCTAAGATTTCTTTTAGCATCATTTGCTAACTGCAGCTCATACCTCACTTTTGCTACCCTTACTAAGTGGGTCATCTTCCTTGCTTGCCCTTTGTACTCTTCATAAAACTAATTATTTCCTCTCATCTTGTGCACTCTTCCATAATGCCTTTTTTCTTCCAGATTGCATGCTTCACCTCTTCAGTCATCCATTTTACACCTACCTTATTTAATCTCCAGACCTTGGGAATACACCGAGTCATTGCCTCTGCCAGATAATTCCTGAGTAGGGACCATTATTTCCTTCCCATGCAATACCTCATTCCATGATATCACTGTAAGCTGCCTCCGAAGTTTGCCATAATCACCTGCCTTAGTTCCACATATAATTCTTTTTCACAAAAGTCCTAATATTGTTGGCCACCACCCAAGTGATCACTTCATGGTCACGTTTATCAGCTGAAGGATGATGTGACACTTCATTTAGAATAATATCTTCTGATGAGATAATCAAATCCAGGATCCTCAATCCACGTGTAGTCTCTGTTGTGTCCTGCTTAAGTGGTTATCCCTTAAAAAATCAAGAAATTCATTATATTTGGTTCCTGATGCTGTATCTTCATTCCAGTCTATATTACAATGATTGAAATCACCCTTTTCTTATTATCCAGATTAATTTGTCTAAACATTTACTTCTCACTGCCTTCCACATTACCAGGTCTATAGCAACACCCTACTAAATATTTCATCCTATCCACCTCCACACCGTACTGCTTCAAAACCACTGTCAGTATTTGTTCCTGGTATCTCCACCCTAGATGGGCACATTTCCTCTGCCATCATCAATAACACTCCTCCACCCTATTTGCTTTGTCTCTCTTTGCAAAAGACTATATATCTCTCCATCTCTGTTCCTATAGAATGTCATCCCTGTTCAACTATATCTCACTTATAGCAACAATTTTTGGACGAATGAACTCTATCATTGCTACAATTTCATTCCCTTTGTTTCAGATACTCCTGGCATTTGTAAACACACACATGTACACACTAGCTCATTTCTGTTTATATAACAAGTCTTACTAACCCCCACTTCTCAGACATGACTCCTCTACACTCTCCCCTATCCTTTCCTGTCTTTCATCACTGATACTACACCCCTCTCCAGATCTAAATATCATCCCCACATCCTTGACTGTCTTAATCCATTCTTGCACACTCCTACATTCTTCAAACCATCATCTACACTTTTCATGGTGTTTCCCCTGTCCATCTTGACCTCCTGTTTGCTCTGTGTTCCTTCTCTTTTATTCTCTCCACTCGTGCCACTCACTCTTCATTCACAAACTTGCCTACCTTACTCTTCTGTTCTTCCATAACACTGCTTGCTTTCTCAGGTCTCACATTCTCTTCAGTCATTCTCTCTTACAGCAACAGTTTCTCCAACTGACTCACACTAAATCCATTCAAATGTAGGCCATTTCTTTTATACAGCTCTATCCACCCCTCAAACTTATACCACACATTCACAAAATGAACTTCTTTCTCCTCACACAACTTTGCTAGTATACCATTCAAAATCTTTACTCGCCTTCTCAAATCATCATCATACCTGGGCAACATGCTGACCTCCATACATTCTTGTTACCACTCAGATCATTCGTGCCAACTACCACTACCAACTCATTTTGCTCGCATACTCCTCTTATCCAATGCTTCAACTACCCTGCACATTCTACCTCCCAGAAAAACAGACCTTTTGCACCTTTTCATTCACCACACTTATTATCATCGAATCTCCATACATCATCATCATCATCATCATCAAATTCCTGCCATGTACCCTCAAGGGGTGTACAGGATATGATAGTACTACATGAAAAAAATTACATCATTACTAACTTCCTATCTACAATTTTCCTCCAAATCAGTCTGTTACTTGTCACGACACCAACATTATCAGATATTATATTTCTGTTGTTTAAGGCACTTTGTACCATATCAATCCACCTATATCTTGGTCTTCCTCTGGGTCGTTTTCCTGCCAACCTGGCAGAGAACACTTGTTTTGCTAATCTTTCTTCACCCATTCTGTTTAAGTGACCATACCACCTGAGATTAGCACTACTAACGCATTCCTGGATGCTCACAATGTCAAATTCTTTCCTAATGTCCTCGTTTATAATATGATATTGCCATTGATGCCATCTGTTCATGCCTATAATCTTTCTCAGGACTCTCATATCTGCAGTCAACTCTCTGACCCAGCTCTCAGATTCATAAATTAAAACTGGTTTGAACACTGTCTTGTATACAGCTAATTTAGTGTTCTGACTAATTTCTCTCTTATTCCATATGAATTTATTCAATTAACTTCCCACCATACCGGCTTTGCTGATTCTGTTATCAATTTCTATATTGAATTTACCATCTTCACTAAAAATCATGCCTAAGTAGCTGAAATGTTTTACTTGTTCCACAGGTTCTCCATTCACAACACAGCTGACATTTTCAATGATTCTGCCTATTTTCATTGTCTTTGTCTTTTTATTGCTGACCTTCATACCATATCTATTACAACAGTTATTCAATTTAGTCAGAGAATCTTGCAGACTTGTAGCAGATTTATTTAGAAGTATAACATCATCTGCATAAAGCAAAGAGCCGACATTAACATCTCCAATTTTGATATCATGTTTAATACCACTTTCCTTCATAATATGATCCATATAGATAATGAATAACAGGGGGGATAATGTACATCCTTGTCTCACACCAGATTTAACATTAAACCATCTTCCTGTACTTCCTTCAATTCTAACTGCTGACTTACAGCTAAAATAAAGAATAAGTATTGCTTGATATAATGCCCCATTGACATCATATAACAGTAGCGTATTGAATAGCTTCTCTATTTGCACCTCGGCATATGCCTTTTCCAAATCGACAAAACTTAAATACAGATCTTTGTTATATTCCCATGCTTTCTCGACTATTTGTCGTAAAGTGAAGATCTGATTCTAACAGCCTCTATCTGGCCTGAATCCAGCTTGTTCTTCACCCAGCTTTTCTTCCACAATTCTTCTTAATCGTTTCTCAAGTATACTTGCATAGATCTTGACAGGAACACTCAGTAGGGAAATACCTTCGTAATTCTCACATTCAGATTTATTTCCCTTTTTATATATGGGTACTATGAGAGCTCTACTCCAATCATCGGGAATTCGTCCCTCTGTCCAGGCTTTCTGAACTATGCAGTGCAGCTACTGTAAGACTCTTATACCACCATATTTCAGCATTTCTGGTCAAATATCATCTACTCCTTCTGCCTTTCCACATTTTAAGCCTTTGATGGCTTTTTCTACTTCAAATATGGATATGTATTCCTGACTGCATGCCTTCTCAATGTTTTTTACCACTGTGCTGTCATCACTGCTTGTTTCATTTAGCAGTTTTTTGAAGTAATTACTCCATACTTCAAGGATATCCTTTTCTTCCGTTTTCATGTACTTTTATCATCTCTAACTCCTTTTACAGCACTCTTTCCTCCATTCCTAAACTTCTTCAACAACCTCCAGAATATTTTGACACCTTCTTGATATTTATTTTCTACGTTCCTGCCAAAGTCCTCCCATGACTTTTGTTTAGCTAGTTTTACATAGTGTTTAGCTTTCTTACACTTGTCTCTGTATTCTCTAAGAGCACAAGCTGACTTATTTGACAGGAACTTTTGGTATGCTTTCTTCTTTTCCTTCACTGCCTCTTTAACTTCCTGTGTCCACCATGGAGTTCTAATTTTTCTATCCTTGCAGACAACTTCACCACATGCCTCTCTTGCTGAATCAATCAGGGCTTTCTTCAAGGCTTGCCACTGAATCTCCAAGGTTTGATTCCTGTTCTCAAACTCTTTCATTTTTTCTTCAATAATCTTTGTGTATTTTAGTCTACAGTTCACATCTGAGAGCTGCTCAACTTTTATTCGCTTTAAAACTTTCTTACATGTCATTCTTTTCAATATGAAATTTAATTTTATCCTGCTCAAGACTAAATAGTGATCACTTCCAAATTCAAATCCTCTGTACACTGTAGTGTCCTGCACCAGGGTGAAAACATCACTATCAACAATAACATAGTCAATAAGACTTTTCTTATTCCTTGCCTCTTCTCTCCATTTGAATTTGTGCACATTTTTATGTTGGAACATGGAATTAGTAATAACCAGTCCATGTTCTGAACAGAAATCCAACAGATATTTGCCATTATTATTAGCTTTACTCTTTTCTCCAAATTTCCCCAAAATATTTTTGTATATCTGACAATCATTTCCTACTCTGCTATTTAGATCCCCAACAAGGACTAACTTTTCTTTTTTCATTGTGTCAGCTGCTTTTTCTAAAGCCTCAAAAAAATTCCTCCACCTCTACCTTAGTAGAACCTTCTGTGGGACCATAGGCACAAATAAGTCTCATTGTCCAGTTCCCTATTCTGCACTCTACTTGAGATTGCCTGCCATTCAAGAAGATTAGCCTCATATTTAGTGTTGAATACTATGGCTACTCCTTTTCCTTGATTTTCATTGCCTTAATATAACATTTTGTATTTATTGCTCAGAAAGATCTCACCAGTTTTGGTCTTTATTGTTTCAGTCACCCCTATTATGTCGATCTGGTACTTATCTAATTCCTCAGCTAGCTCCATTTCTTTGCCATTCAGGCTTCTTACGTTGATAGTACCGATCTTTAACTCTGGTGATGTTGAGTTGGGGTGTGTTTTCAGATTTGTTCCAGTAGCTGACTTTTCGCTGTTCGCCCTGGTTCTCTGGTGAAAACAACTCGGGCCTTGTTTAACCGGTTGACCCCCCAGCCGGCATGAAATTTTGTCATGTTATACCATCATTTTTTATTTTGGTTTAACCAATAAGAATACAATTTGGTCGGCTAAATCCCAAATTGCCAGCCCATCCTCCTTTGTTCAGTATCCAAGTAGATACCCAACAGGGTGCACCACGAGAAGGTGAAGATTGGGCATTAGGTCAGAAGCCCTGGTCGGTTCTCCGCATTCCTTTAAAGGCTACGTGGAGGTCTCCTCTCAGTTATACAGCTTATTTCTTTCAAATCTTTCATCCCATTCTTCCTTACATTCCCATGCAAATCCATAATTCTCCTTGGTTCATTAGTCGTATGTTTATTCTCCTACCTCATCTTTGCAAACTCTGCTTTCATATCTTGAATGAGTTTTTCAGTGCCATTTATGCAAATCACATTTTCACTACTTGGACATCTGCTGTCTTACTGCTAACTCGCAGCTGGCTCTAGCCACTAACCCACTGTCATCTATGCATGCTGTCATACTGTTACTGCTCAAGTACTCAAATATACTGTCAACTCTGCTTACTCCCATAGCTACTTTCACAATCTTTTGCTCACTACTGCTTACATTCAATGATATCTCATAATCGATAAGTATGCTGCACTTTTTACACACCCAAACTCTCTCATCTCTCTTATTTTTCTCTCCACATAATTTTCAATCTCTCCTCAAGCATACATACTGTATTCACAGCATTTCACCATTTTTGAAAAATCCATTCCACTTTCTCGTCTTTTGCTCATTCTGATGTTTCACCACCATTTCACTCACACTCAACTGCTCTCAAGAAACACAGAAAATATAATAAATACAGAATTATAACTACACCGAACACTACCTGCTGATCGCAACTATCATAAAACAATATTTATAACTATCGCTAATACCACACATACCATAATACCACTAATACCATACATATCCTCAAGGAGTTGTGTTTTGCATTATGGGAGATACTGAGATAGGAGTGATGTTAGCTTGCTCCACCTTTGCAACGAGTTGCCTGATGTTGTACCACCTTACCCCAGTCCTGAAGATACTTTCAGGCACAAACGTTGTTGCTCACTTGGATAAATTATTAAACTAAATTTATTATGAACTTTCAACATTAATACCACACACAATTTCAAAATTTAAACTTTTTTCCCCAGAGCAATCTCGGGGAAAAACTAACACATCTTTCTCTTTACCATTCCAGCTGTTTCAAAGATACAGAATGGAGTACTCTAATTTTGTGTCTACACAAAATCAGAGTACTCCATCTAGTGGCATCTTCTACAATCTTCGCAGACAGAATAATATCTTCTTAGATCCCATTGGAATGCCATGAATTCATTGCTTGCTTCATTTAAACTACATAGACTGTAATGCTACCAAAGAATCTGTGTGTATACACACACACACACACACACACACACAAATTTGCACCTACAGATAATGAGAATCCTAGAGCTGCAGAACCATCTGGGGCTCTTGTATCCAACATCTCCTCTTTCAGTTATGGAAGCTATATTTGGATGTTGGATTCCAAACCACATTGCAATTAAAGGAAAGAAAGCTGCAAATACTGCAAGTAGGGTCAGCCCATTTTTCAAGCTTCCATCATCTACCCATCCCCGACTGATTACAAGCAGATTATCAGACAGAAACTTTTATCCTGTTGGCAGTCATCATGAAATAGAGACCAATAACAAATCAAACAGAAACTTTTATCCTGTTGGCAGTCATCATGAAATAGAGACCAATAACAAATTCCATACAATTAAGCCTGAAATTAAATTGCAGTAATCTAGTCTCAGTCATTGTGTGTAGTAGTCTTTCACAATAGTGAAAGTCACAAGCAAGAAACTTAATTTGATATGCTTAAAGTTAGTGACTTCTTTTTATAAGAGTAACCTAAATGCTTATTCCTTCAGCTACTTAAATACTGCATATACATGCAGTTTATAAACAAATTGTGACATTTGCTTTGCCATTCAAATTTAAAAAAATAATTCACAGTTATTTTCTGGTTTAATTTCAACTTTGACATTTTGAAGGTTTAACACACTAAATCCCCTAATGTAATCTTTCTCATATTAATGTTGCCATTTTTCATTTAGCTATAACTGTGTGAGCACTGAATTAATTTGCTTACATCTGCTTAGATACAAAAATCCATTACTGTTTGCATGAGTTCAATTGCCTCATGTACTGTCTAGACAATAGTCACTAAATAAATATGCTTCTGCAACTTGCTGATGTCAGCATCAATTTGCCCACACGCCACAGGCTAAAAGTAACTGATTAGTGTGAATGAAATTGGAATGAGTTAGAGCATAGGTTCCCAAAGTTGGCAGTACCCCCCCCCCACCAGTGGGCACTGAAGCCTTCTAGGATCAGAAGCATTTGGGGGATCAGAAGTGGGATCATATAGTGGGATCAGAAGCATTTGGGGGGGCATTCGGACGGTCTAGGGGTCGGTGGCTCTTTATAGAGGAAATTAATAATATATATTTAAAAATTAATTATTTTCGTGATTTTGCGATTAGATAATCATTTGAAATTTAAATATTGCATTTTATTCATCTTATGCCTGTCTTACACGATCAATTTTTTTTATCAATTTTCTATTTCAATTATTTAATCATTTGAAAATTTACCATGTCAGATAGAAATTGATGTCAATTTTCTATGTCAATGAGAAAATAAAGCATGTATATATGTGTGTGTAATAGGTTATATTTACAGTAGCAAATATATTCATTATATTTCATTTCAAAATATATATAAAATATATAAAACCACTTTTCTAATTGATTTGTACAAAAATAAACCCAATTTTATATAATTTAATATTACGAGTAAAAATAATAATGACAAGAAAGAAATAAAATCGTAAATTTTAGTTAGCCTAGTTAGTACTAACTTATATTGCTAACTAGAGGGTAAAAACAAAGCAAATATTATTCAAAACTTATTATACTGTTTTCTGTGGTTATGTTTTGTAGGTTTGTTGTTTAAATCTTGTGTAATTATTTTATTTATTAATTATTATTTATAATTATTCAGACAATGTCGTGGTCGGACGAACAAAATGCGCTTGCGTGCAGAATAAAAAATTGAACGTGTCATACAGGATATTTTAACTTCTATTTTTTATATACTTAAAAAATGTATTCATTTTTTGCTATTGTAAAAATTGATCGTGCCATACAGGCTTTAGTCTATTCACGCAGCAGGCGAGTCTCAACTAGTAGTATGTCAGTCAACTATTACGTAGGTAATTCACTCAATTCAGCATGTTTTGACAGGAATGTGGGTGCTTGCAGTGACTTGTTCAGAGGTACGATGGTATCGCATACAAGTCGATTCGGGCTAGATTTCAAATCTATAAATACCAGTGGTTTAGGAATAAGTTTCATTATTTTTTGTGTGCTTTGCCAACAATCATCAGTCAAAAATGTGATAGATATGTGGAGTCATACAAAGTGTAAATTAAATCTTTTATTTTGTGAATATTTTTGCAAATTTTATTACTTCATTATGTCTGAATATAAGAAGAAATGTCGACAGTACAGTATTGAGTATTTGAAATATGGTTTTATTCAGTCTCCTACGAACCAATTATTACCCATGTGCTTGATTTGCCAAAAAGTGTTTTCAAATGAAGCAATGAAGCCTTCTAGGCTACAAGAGCATTTGACTAAAATGCATGCTGACAAAAAGGATAAAGATTTGTCTTATTTTCAAGTACTAGAAGAAAAATTTTTTAAACATCTAACTATATCAAAACTTTTTACGTCGTCCACTAAACAAGATAATGACGGATTACAAGCTTCTTATAATATTTCCTTATTAATCGCAAAAGCAAGAAAACCACACACAATTGGTGAGGAATTAATCTTGCTGGCAGTAAAAGAAGTAATAAACACTGTGCTTCATAAGCCAGTGTCAGATATCATCAGGAAAATTCCTTTGAGCAATAATTCAGTGCAAAGAAGAATCGATGAAATGGCTGAAGACGTTGAAAAATCATTGTGCGATTATTTGAAGACATGCCAATTTTCCATTCAACTCAATGAATCAACTCTCCCAAATAATGAACCACTACTCATATGTACGATTCATAAAAGAAGAAAAAGTTTGTCAAGAATTATTATTTGCTAAAAACTTGGAAGCGGATACAAAGGGAGAATCTATGTTTAATATCATGAATAAGTTTTTTCAAGAGAAAGACATTCCTATTTGTAATATTATGTCTACTACTACGGATGGTGCTCCAGCAATGACAGGGCGCCACAAGGGTTTCATAGCACATTTGAAACAAGCAGTACCAAATGTACTCACTATACATTGTGTTCTTCATCATCAACATTTGGTTGTAAAAAATTTAAGTGAACACCTGCACACATCGCTCCATTACATTATTAGAGTAGTCAACAAGATTAGATGCAATTCATTGAGTGACAGATTTTTTAGTCAACTTTGTAGTTAAAACGATGAAGATTTCATTCGTTTGCTGCTTCACACAGAAGTTCGCTGGCTTTCAAAAGGTATTTGTCTGAATTGATTTTATAGTTTGTTTGATTCGGTACTAGAATTCCTAGAAAACAGAGACGACGGATTGCGGGCCAACCTGATTACATCCAAAAATGACATCGCTTATTTGACAGACCTTTATAAAATATTTAATGAAGTCAATCTACAACTACAAGGTGATGAATTGAATTGAATTAAAACAAAAAACGTTATTGCCGCTTTTGTAGGGAAACTTCTTCTGTTCAAGCAGAATATGGGCCGAGGGGAATATAGCCACTTTTCAAATTTATTAG
Source organism: Typopeltis vanoorti (assembly GCF_054136105.1). NCBI lineage: Eukaryota > Metazoa > Arthropoda > Arachnida > Uropygi > Thelyphonidae > Typopeltis > Typopeltis vanoorti. Next base: position 81,134,897 of record NC_143558.1, read on the forward strand.
CAGTGTCTCTCAAAAAGGAAGGTTTACTTACATACTGCCAATACTTGGAGGTTCTCCATGCTGATTTCAATGAGCGATTCAAGGATATTCTAAACATGAATATACCAAATTGAGTTCTAGATCCTTTCTCACATATAAGCACAGCAGGATCATCAAATTTAGAAGTAGAACTCATAGAACTCACAACAAATGAAGAACTAAAAATAAAATTCAAAACTGGATACCAAGAGTTCTGGCTTCAAAAATCAATACCGACACTGTACCCTGGATTATAGGAAATAGTGAGAAATTTTTAATTGCATTTCCATCTTATTTGGCTGAGCGCGGGTTTAGTGCTGTAGTGAATTTACTATCTAAGAAAAGGAACCGATTGCATATAACTGAGTGTGGCGATTTACGACTGTTTTTAATGAAAGTTGAACCCGATATTAACAAACTTTTAAAAATGCACCAGGCTCATCCTTCACATTAATCTGTTATTTTTTCTTTGTATTTTTACTTTGTAAGTTCGTAATAAACCATCTAATACGTTTGATGGTGTTTTAATTATTAGAATACGATTCTTACTAATGTAATGCAATCTCTTAATATGTATTCCAAATTTTCATATTTAAACCATTGTATTTAATTTGTTATTTTTGCTTTGTATTTTTACTTTATAAGTTAGAAATAAACAATTTTGTAATATATTTAATGGTGTTTTAATTATTACATTAAGATTGTTACTAATGCAATGCAATCTCTTAATTGTATTCCATATTTTCATATTTAAACCATTGTATGAAACTGTGCATAATGTTATTCGAGCATACATTTTATAATCTTTACATATGGGCTACGTTTCACCAAAATCGGTATAGCGATAACTGTGTTCAAGATGAAGCACATATTGGCCACTTCTTTTTAAAAATTTAATGGCATAAGCAGTAATGTATCATTAGCTGCTATTTACGTCAAAAATATCAAACGGCTTGAACGCGGAAAACTGTTATAATGGGGGGCGTTACAAAATTTATGTCTTGCAAAGTGAGCGGTGGCCCGAAAAAGTTTGGGAACCTATGGGTTAGAGTAATGTTGGTGTGGAGACATCGGAGAAATTACCAAATAAAATAAGTGATAAGTATAATTTATCATATAGTTTGTTTTTGTAGCACAGTCAAAAATTGATTGTAAATTGAAAATTCTGAAAGCAAAAATTTTGTATCTGCACACAGTTACTAGGCATGCACACTCCCTTTTTTGACTGGTGTGCACATGCACACAATTTAGAGAGAACGTTGGCGATAACCATAAAGAATAAGATATTGTTGCTAAGCAATGCATAAGTCATAGTAATTTTACGTATCCCTTCTTGTTGAGAGGTGATGACATGCCTATATGTGAGTTGTGTTGGTACTAAACTAACCATCATTCATATTTAAATTAACTGCCCTTTGCTCTTATTTCATTAATAAGTGCACTCACTATTTTAATCATATTCATAATCTATATGAGCCCTATACACTGAAGCAGATATTATCAGATTCATCAAGTGTTATTTCCATTTTTAAATTTTTACAGAGCATTGATCTTTATCACTTTATGTAAATTATGTACATATTGTATGCATAGTATTAGCTTTATTAGTCCTACTTAGTGTAAGTTTTTTACACTTGTTTTTATATGCCGATTTTTATACCTGTTTTATGCTCTTTATGTATTGGCTATTTATTTATTACCTTATTTATGCCAAGTCATATATTGGCACATTATGACCTTAGTTGTCCAAAATCAAACCAAACCTCCTATGTAATTCTCACATTCAGTTTCAGGTGGAAATGAAAGCTCTTCTCCAGTCATCTGGAATTCGATCTTCTGACCATCCCTACTGAATTATGCATATAGCCATTAAAAAATTTTTGTATCTCCATATTTGAGCATTTCTGATTGAATACAATTTCCTCTACTGCCTTGAATCTGGTTGAATCACCAGATTCAATCCTTTAAATTTGGCTCTTCCTCCAGCACATTCTATCTGTTGTTATTAACACTGTCAAATTTTCTAAAATTAACTTGCATTTCTACTCTGCTTCTTTCTCCATCCATCTATATCCATATAATTAAAATTGTCCAAGATTAATTGTCATGTATTAGGTTAACAATTGAGTTGCCTCTACATGTTACACTCATTTAACACTTCACTCCAGGTCTACAAGGACATTCAGATGTATGCCATCCTGTTAACATCTGCCTCAGCTTAATTCTTGAGAAACTAAATTGGTGATAATGATAACTTATGAGAAAAATTAGTTATTTTTATAAAATTTTCACCTAGTTTCATGGAATCTTCATTATAAAATAATTTGAACAAGAATGCATGCACACTTTACAAAAAATTTTAATAATACGACATCACTGATTCAATAGAAAAACAGACAATTCGTATCAAAGTCCAAATTGTTCATCTCTGTCTAGTTATTTACCTATTATTAAAAAATACTTCAAGTCCTTGCTCCTTTAAAAATAATATACTCTTCACTTTTTATCCCCATAATGAACATAAATTCCTTAAAAATCAGTATATATGATGTGAAGTTATGTTCATCTGTGTATGTATGTGTTATTACTGGTAACAATAAAGGTAACTAGGTTCTAATACCAGGAATTCCTGCCTGCCTGTGGTTTGAATTATGTAAATATAACATTCAGACCTGACTTTTTAATAAAGTGAATATAATTTTCAATAGAAGATTGATAAATATATCCTTGATTATGTAGGTACTTGATTTAGTACCTACATAAAAACAGCACATATGCATGCACAGGCTTATGAGAAAACCACCAGATAGTATTCAAATTGGTATATGCTTCCAGTAATAAAATAATTCATGTTTTGCCGCATGTATGTCTCCATTATCTGAAAATAGTTTCATATAAACAATCAGAAATTTATTTTCAACTAAATATGACATTATAATGAATTCAATCAAATTTGTAGATAATATTTAAATTTTTAGCTTAAAAGTAAAAAACAAAAGTAAGAATTTTGCTTATTTTTTATTTATTTTATAATGAACAAGGACTCTTGAGGTATTTAATATTATGTTAAAATTTATGCAGATTTAGAACTCTGTATTATTGCATACAGTTTTGCTTAGAGGACAATATAGAAAACTAAAAAAATTTTAAAATGTTATAAAAGTTGCACTTGCTGCATATAGATTACTATGCACAGATTTGGTCACCGGGTTTTCAAAAGGATGATGAGAGGGTCCAGAGATGATTGACTAAGTTGGTTTCTTATCTTTGGAATGTGGAATATGAGGACAGATTGAGAAAATGCAAATTACAGAGCCCGGTGGATAGAAGGAAGAGGAGAGACATTATTGAGACATATAAGTTGGTAAGGGGTAATTATCAGATTAGTGTGGATGACATTTTTCATGGAATATCTGGAGACAGGGGGAGAATGAGAGGCATGTACATTCCCTTTAAATACTTTTATAGATTTTTTGCATGGAGAGTGGTGGGTGATTGGAATGCATTACCTGAGAGTTTAGTGAGTGCAGTGACAGCAAGTGCATTTAAGTTGAGGTATGATGAGCTGTGCATGTAGAGTGGGACCTCCCACAATGAGTGAGTCTCTTGATTTATTGTGGGAGGTCTGTTGATGATGATGATAATAATCATAACAAAACATTATACTCAATTTCTTTCAGGTCGACTGAGACAAAACTGGAGTCCACTTCTGTACCTTATGGCTGTTCATCACCTTAATCATTTCCTTTTTGAGAATGAAAATAATGAAGTATTGCAAAGAAGCATGGTAAAAAAACTTTTCACTTCCAGAAAGGTCAGAATAATTATTTATTATTTCCTTATTAGATTGATAATAATAAAATAATAATGTGTCAAATTTTACTGAAATATAATTTCTATAAAAACTGATAAATTATAATCATTACTGATAGTCTCTGAAAATACTTATCAAATTCTGTATAATAATTCATATTTCTTCTTATTATTATTACATCATCATTTCTGATAAATTATAATCATTAGTGTTAGTCTCTGAAAAGTCAAAAGAATCCTCATAAACTCATCAAATTCCTGATATGTACCCTCAAGAGGATGTACAGGATATGATAGTACTACATGAAAAATTCACGTCATTACTAACTTCCTATCTACAATTTTCCTCCAAATCAGTCTGTTACTTGTCAAGACTCCAACATTACCAGATCTTATATTTCTATCGTCTAAGCCACTTTGTACCGTATCAATCCACCTATATCTTGGTCTTCCTCTGGGTCATTTTCCTGCCAATCTGGAAGAGAACACTTGTTTTGCTAATCTTTCCTCTCCCATTCTGTTTAAGTGACCATACCACCTGAGATTAGCTCTGCTAACGCATTCCTGAATGCTGACAATGTCAAGTTCTTTCCTAATATCCTCGTTTTTTAATACGATATTGCCATTGATACCATCTGTTCATGCCTCTAATCTTTCTTAGGACTCTCCTATCTGCGGTCTCTAGTCTTTGGTCAAGTGTTCTACTTCTAACCAGCTCTCAGATCCATAAGTTAAAGCTGGTTTGAACACTGTCTTGTATACAGCTAATTTAGTGTTCTGACTAATTTCTCTCTTATTCCATATGAGTTTATTCAGTTGACTGTCTACCATACCAGCTTTGTTGATTCTGTTGTCTACTTCCATATTTAATTTACCATTTTCACTAAAAATCGTGCCTAAGTAGTTGAAATGTTTTACTTGTTCCACAGGTTCCTCGTTCACAACGCAGTTGACATTTTCATCAGTTCTACCTATTTTCATTGTCTTTGTCTTTTTAATGCTGACATTCATACCATATCTATTACAACAGTTATTCAATTTAGTCAGGGAATCTTGCAAACTTGTAGCAGATTTATTTAGAAGTATAACATCGTCCGCATAAAGCAAAGAGCTGACATTAACATCTCCAATTCTGATATCATGTTTAATATCACTTTCCTTCATAATGTGATCCATATAGATAATGAATAACAGAGGAGATAATGTACATTCTTGTCACACACCAGATTTAACATTAAACCATCTTCCTGTGCCTCCTTCAATTCTAACTGCCGAGTTACAACTCAAATAAAGACTAAGTATTGCTTGATATAATGCCCCACTGACACCATATAACTGCAGCATATTGAATAGCTTCTCTCTTCGCACTTTGTCATATGCCTTTTCCAGATTGACAAAACTTAAATACAGATCCTTGTTATATACCCACGATTTCTCAACTATTTGTCATAAAGTAAAAATCTGATCCTGGCAGCCTCTATTTGGCCTGGATCCAGCTTGTTCTTTATAAGGCTTCCCTTCCACAATCGTTCTGAACCGTTTCTCAAGTGAACTTGCATAAATTTTATCAGAAACACTCAGTAGGCAAATACATCTGTAATTCTCACATTCAGTTTTATTTCCCTTTTTATATATGGGTATACTATAAGAGCTCTACTCCAAACATTTGGAAATTGTCCCTCTGTCCAGGCCTTGTGAACTATGCAGTGCAGCTACTGTAAAAATTTTATACCTCCATACTTGGGCATTTCTGGTTGAATATCATCCACTCCAGCTGCCTGTCCACATTTCAGGCTTTTGACGGCTTCAAGTATGGATATGTATTCCTTACTGCATGCCTTGTCAATGTTTTTTACCACTGTGTTGTCATCATCTGCTTGTTTCATTTAGCAATTTTTTGAAGTAATTACTCCATACTTCAAGTATATCTTTTTCTCCTGTTTTCATGTTACCTTTATCATCTATAATTTCTTTTACTGCACTCTTTCCTCCATTTCTGAGCTTTTTCAACACCTCCAAGAATATCTTGTCACATTCTTGATATTTATTTTCTCTGTGCTTACCAAAGTCTTCCCATGACTTTTGTTTAGCTAGTTTTACAGTGTTTAGTGTTCTTACATTTGTCTTCGTATTCTCTAAGAGCATTAGCTGACTTTTTCACCAGTAACTTTTGATATGCTTTCTTCTTTTCTTTTACTGCCTCTTTAACTTCCTGTGGCCACCATGGAGTTCTAATTTTTCTCTCCTTGCAGACAACCACACCACATGCCTCTCTGGCTGAATCAATCAATGTTTTCTTCAGGATTTGCTACTGAATCTCCAAGGCTTAGAAATTAGAGGGAGGAAACCTCCCTCTAGGCGGTCAGGGGGTGTTTATGGGTCAGAGCTGTATAACTGAGAGGAGACTTCCACGTAGCCTTTAAAGGAATGCGGAGAGCCGACCAGGGCTTCTGACCTAATGTCCAATCCTCACCTTCTCGTGCTGCACCCTGTTGGGTATCTACTTGGAACCTGAACAAACGAGGATGGGCTGGCAATTTGGGATTTAGCTGACCAAATTGTATTGTTATTGGTTAAACCAAAATAAAAAATGATAGTACAACATGACAAAATTTCATGCCGGCTGAGGCATCGCCTGGTTAAACATGGCCCGAGTTGTTTTTGCAGGGAACCAGGGCGAACAGCAAAATGTCAGCTACTGGAGCAAATCTGAAAACAAACCCCAACTCAACATCACCAGATAAAGATCGGTACTATCAACGTAAGAAGCCTGAATGGCAAAGAAATGGAGCTAGCTGAGGAATTATATAAGTACAGATCGATATAATAGGAGTTTGAAACAATAAAGACCAAAACTGGTGAGATCTTTCTGAGCAATAAATACAAAATGTTATATTAAGGCAATGACAATCAAGGAAAAGAAGGATTAGTCATAGTATTCAACACAAAATACAAGGCTAATCTTCTTGAATGGCAGGCAATCTGAAGTAGAGTGATGGGTAAATATCAGAATAGGGAACTGGACAATGAGACTTATTTGTGCCTATGGTCCCACAGAAGGTTCTACTAAGGTAGAGGTGGAGGAATTTTTTGAGGCTTTAGAAAAAGCAGCTGACACAATGAAAAAGGAAAAGTTGGTCCTTGTTGGGGTCTAAATAGCAGAGTAGGAAATCATTGTCAGACATACAAAAATATTTTGGGAAAATTTGGAGAATAGAGCAAAGCTAATAATAATGGCAAATATCTGGTGGATTTCTGCTCAGGACATGGATTGGTTATTACTAACACCATGTTCCAACATAAAAATGTGCACAAATTCATATGGAGAGAAGAGTCTAGGAATAAGAAAAGTCTCATTGACTATGTTATTGTTGATAGTGATGTTTTCACCCTGGTGCAGGACACCAGAGTGTACAGAGGATTTGAAATTGGAAGTGATCATTTAGTCTTGAGCAGGATAAAATTAAATTTCATATTGAAAATAATGACATGTAAGAAAGTTTTAAAGCGAATAAAAGTTGAGCAGCTCTCAGATGTGAACTATAGACTAAAATACACAAAGATTATTGAAGAAAAAATGAAAGAGTTTGAGAACTTGAATCAAACCTTGGAGATTCAGTGACAAACTCTGAAGAAAACATTGATTGCGTCTGCCAGAGAGGCATGTGGTGAGGTTGTCTGCAAGGATAAAAAAATCAGAACTCCCTGGTGGACACAGGAAGTTAAAGAGGCAGTGAAGGAAAAGAAGAAAGCATATCAAAAGTTCCTGTCAAATAAGTCAGCTTGTGCTCTTAGAGAATATAGAGACAAATGCAAGAATGCTAAACACTATGTAAAACTAGCTAAACAGAAGTCATGGGAGTACTTTGGCAAGAATATAGAAAATAAATATCAAGAAGGTGTCAAAATATTCTGGAGGTTGTTGAAGAAGCTTAGGGATGGAGGAAAGAGTGCTGTAAAAGGAGTTAGAGATGATAAAGGTGACATGAAAACGGGAGAAAAAGATATCCTTGAAGAATGGAGTAATTACTTTGAAAAACGGCTAAATGAAACAAGCAGTGATGATAGCACAGTGGTAAAAAACACTGACCAAGCATGCAGTCAGGAATACATATCCACACTTGAAGTAGAAGAAGTCATCAAAGGCTTAAAATGTGGAAAGGCAGAAGGAGTAGATGATATTCGACCAGAAATGCTGAAGTATGGTGGAATAAGAGTCCTACAGTGGCTGCACTGCATAGTTCAGAATGCCTGGACAGAGGGATGAATTCCTGATGATTGCAGTAGAGCTCTCATAGTACCAATATATGAAAAGGGAAATAAAACTGAATGTGAGAATTACAGAGGTATTTTCCTACTGAGTGTTCCTGTCAAGATCTATGCAAGTATACTTGAGAAACGGTTGAGAAGAATTGTGGAAGAAAAGCTTGGTGAAGAACAAGCTGGATTCAGGCCAAATAGAGGCTGTCGGGATCAGATCTTCTCTTTACGGCAAATAGTCGTGAAAGCATGGGAATATAACAAATATCTGTATTTAAGTTTTGTCGATTTGTAAAAGGCATATGCCAAGTTGCCAAGAGAGAAGCTATTCAATATGCTACTGTTATATGGTGTCAGTGGGGCATTATATCAAGCAATACTATTGCTTGATATAATGAGTTGTAACTCGGCAGTTAGAATTGAAGGAGGCACAGGAAGATGGTTTAATGTTAAATCTGTTGTGAGACAAGGATGTACATTATCTCCTCTGTTATTCATTATCTATATGGATCACATTATGAAGGAAAGTGGTATTAAACATGATATCAAAATTGGAGATGTTAATGTCAGCTCTTTGCTTTATGCGGACGATGTTATACTTCTAAATAAATCCGCTACAAGTCTGCAAGATTCTCTGACTAAATTGAATAGCTGTTGTAATAGCTATGGTATGAAGGTCAGCAATAAAAAGACAAAGACAATGAAAATAGGCAGAATCATTGGAAATGTCAACTGTGTTTTGAATGGGGAACCTGTGGAACAAGTAAAATATTTCAGCTACTTAGGCACGATTTTTACTGAAGATGGTAAATTAAATATAGAAATAGACAACAGAATCAGCAAAGCTGGTATGGTGGGAAGTCAATTGGATAAATTCATATGGAATAAGAGAGAAATTAATCGGAACACTAAATTAGCTGTATACAAGACAGTGTTCAAACCAGTTTTAACTTATGGATCTGAGAGCTGGGTCAGAAGTAAAACATTTGACCAAAGACTAAAGACCGCAGATATGAGTGTCCTGAGAAAGATTATATGCGTGAACAGATGGCATCAATGGCAATATCATATTAAAAACGAGGATATTAGGAAAGAACTTGACATTGTCACCATCCAGGAATGCATTAGCAGAGCTAATCTCAGGCGAAATGGTCACCTAAACAGAATGGGCAAGGAAAGATTAGCAAAACAAGTGTTCTCTGCCAGGTAGGCAGCAAAACGACCAAGAGGAAGACCAAGATATAGGTGGATTGATTTGGTACAAAGTGCCTTAGACGATAGAAATATAATATCTGATAATGTTGGAGTCTTGACAAGTAACAGTCTGATTTGGAGGAAAATTGTAGATAGGAAGTTACTAATGATGTAATTTTTTTCATGTAGTACTATCATATCCTGTACACCCCTTGAGAGTACATGGCAGGAATTTGATGATGATTATAATAATGATGAACCTCCCTCTAATTTTCCAATCAATGGCAACACTCCACTAATTGTCTAAAATGTCTGTTCACCTCACACCTCAATGCCACTATTGCTGCTTCCTCTATCCTGTCCTTGGAGAGGACAGAACTTAAGATCATCATTAATATCCCTTCCTCTGAATTATCCTTTCTGTTTTCTCAAAAAAAAAAAAAAAAAAAAACTTGTGTGTCATATTCTGTCTGTATAACCATTTCTCAGTGATGTGAATGAATTTTTACCAGCTAAATTTGTCATGACCACCAACTTTATCCCTTTATTCCTAATACATCTCACTAATGTGAGATGTATTAGGATAAACATAATATTTTGAACATAAGTGTATAAACATACACTAAGGTGATTTTTGAATTCCTTTCTCTCATACCACCATCCTTCATCTTACATCTATCCTAAAATTTTACACTCACTCTTCCACTTATCCCTGATAATGTCTAGTCCATATCTTGAACAGAAATTTATCAACTACTTGACATTATTATTAGACTTTATTATTTTCTCCAAATGTTCTAAAAACATTTCTCTATATTCGGTATTGCTTTCTTGTTGTGCTGTTTAGATCTCCAACCTGAACCATCTTTCCTTTTTCTTTATGTCAGCTCCTTTCTCTAATGACTTAAAAATTCCTCCACTGCTACCTTAGTAAAACTTTCTGTTGTATGTACCATAGGCATTTTGATGTTTATCCACATCTCCATTTATTTATTTACCTATATCACTCCTTTACATGAAATTGCTAGCCATTCAAGATTATTCTTGCATTTAGTATTGAATAATGTAGCTACTCTATTTTATTTGTTACTCCTTCTCTAATTCTTCTGCCATTTCTATCTTTTCAGCTAATACTTTTCATGTTAGTGTTTTCTGTCTGGTATTCTGTTGATGTTCATTTGTAGTTTGTTCCAGTAGCTGACTCTTCACTGTTCATCCTGGCTCCCTATAAAAAGTGTTTAACTGGTAGATGCTCTGCTCACCAAGACTATTTATCATATTGTACCATCATGTTGTTTTTAATTATATATTTATGTGTTTAACTTCTTTTGAAAGTGTTGCTATCTCTTTTATTGATTTTCAGAGGCCATATTTCTTTGATTTCATTCTACATTTGTAAACTATTTTTAATTTTTTGCTTTTCTAGATTCCATGTAATGCCAGCAACTACAAATATCATATTTTCTGTTACCATTTTTTTAAATACCCTCTTTATTCACAACAGCAAATTTGTAGGGACCAAAAATTGTTTGCTGTAGTGAATTTCTTTTTGCTTAGCATTGTACCATTTTGTGTTTGGTAATTACTTTTCACAAGTATTGTAGTGAGTAAATTTGTTATATCACTGATCACTATTATGCATCTCAACTGTGCTCTCCATTCTAATAAAAATAGTAGAGGCATAATTATACTTTCTTGACATGTACTATTATTAACTTCAAATCAGTTTGTCATCATCTTCTTCTGCAACTTGTCCCACTTAAGTAGGGACGGTGTTTCTAATGAGTCTCTTCCACATCCTCTTGTCTTGGGATGTGTATGCATCCAAGTTCTTCATCCTCAGGTCCTCCCCCACCAGCTCCCCCCATTTCTTCTTTGGCCTTCACTTCCTCCTCCCCTGCACATCCATCTGCATGATCTTTCCTGCAACATGCTCGTCCTCTTTCCTCATCACATGACCAAACCATCTCAACCTTGCCTCCTGTATCTTCACTCCTAAGTTCATGACTTTCACCATTCCCCTTACATAGTCATTTCTCAGACAATCCTTTCTGGTCACACCACACATCTACCTCAGCATTCTCATCTCCGCTACCTCCATCCTGCTGATGTTATTTTTCCTCAGGGTCACAGTTTCCATAGTATATGTCATAGCTGGTCTCACTACTGTCCTGTAGATTTTGTCTTTTAGATTGATCAGCATCCTCTTATCGCATAGCACTCCAGCCATCTCTCTCTCCACTTTCTAAATCCCATTTGTATCTTGTATCCCATTTCCTTCTCAGGCCTCTCTATCCTTTTTTACTGTTTTTCATCCTTTTTTAAAAACAAATCTTGTTTTACATACATGATATTTACCAAGTTGATGTGAACACTTTCTATTCCAGTTTCTTCTGTGCTATCTCAAATCCTCTTTTCTTGGGATTTATATCATATTTTCAGCATCTTTTCATTATAATTCTTAACTAGAATATAGATCTGCGATAGATCTAGTTCTCTAATCTGTGCTGTTTATCTTGTAAAATGGGATTAACTTGCCCATTTTTTTCATTGAGTCTTTCAAATAATTTTGTACACTGGCAGGTTAAGCCTTCTCTTCTATAATTCTTGCAATTCTTCTGTCACTTTTTGTTTTTGTTCGTGTATTTTTTATCGATATATATATATATATAGACACACACACAGACTTTTTTTTTATTATTCTTAACATTTCAAAGAGTTTTAAAGTAATTATACGCTTAGTTTTAATCTTAGTTTTTGCTTCTTTTTTTTTTTTTTTTTTTGTTTGCTTTTTTACAATCCCTCCTGGATTGAACTGAACCCTGAGTTCAATCCAGGAGTTTTTAATTTTCTTCACTTATCATTTTTTTTCTTTAGTTTAGTATGTTGCATGTCTTTTTATCCTCTTCTGTTTGAATTTTCTTAAATTGTTTCCATGTTTTATTATTTTATTTTTATTCATTTGTTTATTTATTTATTTTGTGAGGCTGCTTGTTTCCTGCATTTATATGGCTATCTGATTTTTTTTTCTTACTCCCTTTGTTTTCACACATGCATACACACATACAAGAGTTTTTTTTTACTATGCCTCAATTTTTTATTTATTTATTTTTTGATTCTATTTCTACATTGTTTCTTTCCAATTGTACAATTTTTTTGCAGTATTACACAATTGATGTTTACGTTATTACTCATCTCTTATCAATAACTTTCCTCCCAATTATTTTTTCACTTGTCAGCACTCTGATATTGTCAGAGCTTATATTTCTATCTTCTGAGACACTTTGACTGCATCCTGCTCCTGCTGTGCTAACTTTTCTTCTCCCATTCTGCTTAAGTGGGAACATAAAATCACATCCTGGAAGAAGTTAACCTAAATGTGTGTTCCTCATTTTAGCATTTTCAAAGCGATTTCCCACATAAATTTTACTAAGGGAACTGCAATAGTTTTTAAGAGGCTTAATATCACTGCAAAACTTATAAATACTCTTTAAGTGTCCCATAACAACCTTTTTATTAATCCAACATTGGCCACATGCAAGCACCTGCTAATTCCTACTGCACAAAGCAAAGATGGCAGCACTAAAGCCCAACAGTAACAGAATATTTCAGGCATAGTTAACACAGTACAGTCAACCAGCACCAGTAAACCCAATGTCAAGATCCCAAAAAAAGTCTTCTGTGCTATTTTTGTTGTCAGTTGGTCACATGCTCACTGTATAAAAATTGATGACTCAGCACAGATTTCTTACGAACCTGAACTTGCATTCTATCTGCTCTGCCTCCCTTCAGTAAAACAGTTCTTGGATTTAGATAGATGCATTGAAAACCTGGAATGGAAAATCGGTGGGCCCCAACAGGATTCCAGTGGACACATGGAAGGCACTGGGGGAAGAGGGAATTGACTTGCAGTGGGACCTGTTCATGAAAATTTGCAAACAGGAAAATATAACCGAAAAATGGAAGGAGAGTACTCCTGTCCCCATCTACAAGGGTAAAGGGGATGCACAAGACTGTAAAAATTACAGAGGAATAAAGTTGATGTCCCACACAATGAAAATCCTAGAAAGGGTTCTTGATGGAAGATTGAGGAAGGAGATGGAGATTGCAAAGGAATAATTTGGCTTCATGCCTGGTAGATCAACACTTGATGGAAAAGTTTCGAGAGAAACAACAGGAGCTGCATCTGGCATTTATTGATCTCGAGAAAGCATACGATAGAGTGCCAAGGCACGAAGTCTGGAGGTGTCTGAGGGAGAAGAAGGTTCTGGAGAAATATGTCAGGTTGGTGCAGGAGATGTACAGAAATGTGAAGCCACGTGTTCGGACCTGTCTGGGACAAACAGAAAGTTTTCAAGCAACAGTTGGCTTGCATCAAGGGGCAGCATTAAGTCTGTTTCTGTTTGATATTGTGATGGAGGTGGTGACGGCAGAGGTGAGAGAAGATGCACCTTGAACAATGTTGTATGCAGGTGACATCTTGCTGTGTGCAGATTCAAGAGAAGAAGTGGGAACTAAATTGGAAAGATGGAGAAAAGTACTGGAAAAGAGAGGTATGAGATTGAGCAGAAGTAAGACAGAGTATGTGTTGCACAGTGATTGGTGGCCAAGAGACAGAGCTGGAAGGAAATGTCATCAGGAAGATGAGGGACTTTAGATACTTAGGTTCAACAGTTGAAGAAGATGGAGGAGCTGAGAAGGAAGTGGGATGCAGGATATAAACGGGTTGGAGGAACTGGAGGGAGATGGCTGAAGTGTTATGCAATAAGTGGGTGCCGATCAATCTGAAAGGCAAAATCTATAGGACAATAGTGAGGCCAGCTATGACGTATGCTATGAAAACTGTGGCCATGAGGAAAAATAACATCAGCAGGATGGAAGTAGCAGAGATGAGAATGCTTAGGTTGATGCGCAGTGTGACCAGAAAGGATCGTCTGAGAAATGACTATGTGAGGGGAACAGTGAAAGTTACGAACTTAGGAGCGAAGATACTGGAGCAAGGTTGAGATGGTTTGGTCATGTGATGAGGAGGGAGGATGAATATGTGGGAAGAAGGGTCATGCAGAATGATATGCAAAGAAGGAGGAAGCGTGGGCGGCCAAAGAAGAAATGGAGGGAGCTGGTAGAAGAGGACTTGAGGATGAAGAACTTGGATGGGGGTGACAGCCCAAGACAGGAAGATGTGGAGGAGACTCATCATCAACAGTGATCCCACTTAAGTGGGAGAAGCTGCAGAAGAAGAAGATTGAAAGCCTGGAACAACACCTCATTGCTGTCAAAACTTTGTCCCACAAAATGAAATCAATTGAATCCAAATTAGAACAGATCCACAATCAGCACCTCAACAAAAAATCACCCAACATAAATACCAGTCAGTTCAGTAGTCTCCTCATATCAACTATGCACTAGTTGATTGAGGCCAAAAACAAAAAATACAATGCCATAATCCTAAACATCCACATTGAAAGTGATGAAACAATGAAGGATGACATCACCAAACTAACCGAAAAATGTAATTTTGACCCCAATAAAATCACCAGATGCCACCACTTCAGGCCCACGAAAAGAAGAAAGTATGGAAAACACTTTCTGCAACTGGTGAAAGTAACCTGTGACACACTGGCGAGAATATTACAATTAATGTTTGTTCACAGCCATTACAATTAATGGCTGTGAACAAACTCCAAGGCACTTCTCCCCACTCACAAATATGAGCACAGCCAAGGACGTCGATTTCACCAGACTACAAGAAAAACAACAAAGCAGTGACAAAATGTGGAAAATCAACTATAAAAGAGGAATACTAGTGTTGAAAACTAATAGTCATCTTGAAAACCAAAGTACAGCATATGGAACATGTCTGACCTACTGGGTCAACTTGAAATCTCCACAGAGCCTTCTAGATCCACTCTTCACAAATATATGGAATCTAAGTTCAAACCTCAACAGTATCCAGTTCCATCTCCAGTCTGCAAAACCAACCTCCTTATTCTGACAAAAATGAAATTTCAGCCTCTCCAAGCACTACCTATCCCTCAACTTTCTCAAGTACACAATTTTAGATTCCTTTCAGCTCAAGGGTGGTTTTTGTGCATACGTTCGCTCCGACATACTCAGCAGAGAGCATTCAATTTAGAATCTCCCAACTGTGATCTTTGACTAAAAATCTCTCTGCCTCACTATGTGTTGTTTCTATCGCTTCTCCCAATCCCACCAACCACTCTGATCTTTTTGGTTTTCTCTCTTTAAACAGAAATTTCTATTAATGTTAAAGTCTCTTCCTCAGAGGGTTTAACATTCACAGTACCAACTAGCTTTCCTTTTCAAACTACACAGACCAAACAGATAGAGATGCGAAAGCATTTGCCATCACAGAGTACCTTACACAAATCGCACATGCCCACCAAAGTACCAGGTAACCAAACCATTTTCCAAATTCTCTGGACCTCTTCCTCACTAGTGACCCCCCCCCCCTTCAAGTATATTTCTGAAGGTTGAATCTCTCTTAGGTAATCAGACCACAATCTTGTGCTTATCTCTTCTCCAACTGAGCAACACCAACATAGCCATTTCCAACTAAAAATTATCTGGTACTATAAGAACACCAAGCGAGATGACCTCCATTACTTCTATACCTCACTTCCTTGATTGGATTATTACCTTTGGCCTCTCAACCAAACATATGCACTGAACGCATCACTGAAGTAATCCTCACCAGCGTGAAGTATGTATTTCCCATTCCGCTAAATTCTTGATCCCAAAGTATGCCCTCATTTTCCAAAAGATGTTCCAAGGCTGTACAAATGAAGAACTCTACCTTCCCTCACTGCATACACCAAAGCCCAAAACAGCTGCGAGAAAATCATCAATGCCTCGAAAACTGATTTTCAAAGAGCCAAAAGCAAGAAACTCACATCTTGCCCAAATGATAGTCATTCCATTTGATCTCTTGCCAAAGCAACTGGCCATAATATTTGCCCAGTATTGCTCCCACTGGAACTACACCCAGATAGCTCTATTTGTATTGTTACCCACAGAAAAACCAATCTCCTGGCATCATACTACTCCTCAAATGCATAGATGAATTCAGTCAATGTCCCCCCCCCTCCCCAACCATTTAAAACACTCAACACTCATTACCTCTCATGACCTTTGATAAAGAAGTGATCAGAAAAATCCTGTCCAAATTAGATAACAGAAAGTCGCTTTCTCCAGAAGAATTCCATTCTAGAGTTATCTCTGTTATGTGTTGCATTCCACCCTGGAAGCTAGCCCATTTGCAACCCATTCCTGAGAAGAGTAATAAATCCTTACCATCTGGTCTCCCTCACTTCAGTCGTCTCTAAAGTAATGGAAAGAATCATTAACCCCCCCCCCAACTCCTATGCTAGCTTGAAGATTCTTAACTATGGACTGCCAGTATAGACTTCTAGTGCCAATCAACAGAGGATCTACTTACCTCTGCCACCCACCTCTGGATAAGTATTATGGAAAAGTTTGGCAAATCACAAGTGGATGCACTCGATATCTCCAAGGCTTTTGACTGTGTCTTCACAGGGGCCTATTGAGTAAACTCCCATCATTTAGTCTCTCCTGGGACCTGCATCTAGATTGCCAGTTTTCTCACTAGACACACACACACACACACTGTGCATGGTGGTGAACAGTTCCCTCTCTTCTAACTAGGTAACTAATGCTGAGATCATTGACCTACCCTAGTTAACCACCAATCCAATACACAGCTTCACTGATGATGGCACACTGTATTCTCCTCATTCTCACTCAACAATCCTTTCATCCCAGAAATCACCACAATCCACAGAGCAAAATTCTCTGCAACCCTAAATTCTGATTTCCAGACATCCCCCCCCACACACACACACACATCAAACCTCTCGGCATAAACTCATTAATCCTGTACAAATCACAAATCTGTCCATCTGAGTACTATTCACATGTTTTTGGCAGTGTCCCCAAGAATTCCCTAAAAATATAAATTGGCTTGATTAATGACCAATCTCTGACCATCTCACTCCAATCACTTTTGCATAGGCATTTATGATCTCCTGCATGCATCATCTGTAAATATTTCCATGGCAAATGTTTGTCAGAACTAGCATCAGTAATTTGCCCCTCCCCCCTCTCTATCTTTCTCTCTCTGACAAATCCATTGAAACTTTTTTGGTAGAATTTTATATTTTTAAAGTTACCATTTGTGAGTTTATTGTCTTTGGTGTAACTGCAGTGTGCCCTATTTTGGTCAGACAGAGAAATCCATTGAGTTGCATATGGAAGAACATGTGAAAGGCATTACATATGGCAGAACTAGAGGCAGTGTACTATCTAATCACATTCTTAATTCTGCTCTCCCTAATGATGAAGATTCTGTCATTCATCCATGACTTTAAATTTTTCAGGAAATGACAGTGTATATTAAAATATCAATTAAAACACTTTAATCAATACCTTCCAATATTTCGGCAATGTTACATTGCCATCTTCTGAGAACATTAAACTATGATATGTGCATGCAGGCACTAACAGTGAGCAAATGAGGCTGAAGAAGGCAAATGGCATTTGGTCCTAGAGTCCTAAAGGTGCATCCCTAGCGGGCTAAATTGGATTCTCTTGGCTGTTGGGCTGATGATCTTAGGTCTTAGGATGCAAGCTTCCCAACTTTTGGGGCAGTCTCATTCACCCAAATTTGTTGAGATTTGGAAAGTTTTTTAGAGCTGAGTCTGATTCCAGGAAATCTTTCATATTTATATTTGCTACGGTGTAGTAAAATGGCTTTCTTCCAGTGTATTCTGTGGTGGGTATCTAGTGCATGGTCTGTAAGTCCTGAGTGACTGTATTGGTGAAACCGGATGTAGTCTTTGTGTTCAGATATCCTGATATTAGCTGTCCTGCCTGTTTGGCCAAAGTAAGACAGTCTACAGCTGCAGGGGACCTGGTATACTCCAAGGTATGTCTAGAGAAAGCAGCTGGTGGAGCAGATAAGGGATGCCTATTTCTTATGTGGTTTGTAACAGGTAGTCAGGTCACATTTTTTTTAGGATTTTTGTGAGCTTTCCAGACGTGCTCCAGATATACAGAATGGTAATAGATTTAATGTAATCTCTGTTAAAAAGGGGGGGGCGGGGTTAATATTTTCTGGATTTTTGGGTTTGTAGCCATTGGCTAAGATGGTGTTAAGGATATGGTTAAGTTCAGTAGTTAGGGCATTGATATCTGAACAGATTAATTTAGCCCTGTTATGTAGTGTTTTTATAATCCCATATTGTTGTGAGGGGGGGGGGGGATGCTGGTGAATGTATCTACTTGTATGGGTCAGTTTTCTGTAAACAGAGAAAGCCAGGGATCCATCAGGCTGGTGTGTAATCAGAGTGTCTAGAAAAGGGAGACTGTTGTTGTTTTCCTTTTCCAAGTGAACTGGATTCTGAGGTGTTGATTGTTCAAGTGTGTTAGGAAGTTGTGGAGTGTGTCTAAACCATGTTGTCAAATAGCAAACACATCATACACATAGCATAGCATAGCCAGACAGTGGGTTTTTGTAGGGATGCTGAGTTTAAGGCTTTTTTTTTTCAAAAGTCTCTATAAAAAAGTTTGCCAGGGGTGGAGAGAGAGAGTGGAGAACCCATGTCTGTCTCCTCTATCTGTTTGTAGAATTTTCCTTGCCAAATGAAATAGCCTGAGTTCATCGTAAACTGAAATAGGGTTGAGGTATCGGGAGGAAATTTGGCTTGGATGAGATCTAAGGTATTGTTGAGTGGGACATTTGTGAATAAGGAGGAGACATCAAAACTGACCATTATGTCGGTGTGTTGGAGTAAGAGGTTTTCTATAATGGCTTTAATGTGGGCTGAGTTTTTAATGTGTAATGGAGTGTTGCCAGTATAATGTGCGAGCACTTTCACTAAATGTTTGCCGAATTCAATGTATAAGTTTATCTACTAGAATTGTTATTTCATCCAGTGATCTGGAACAAATCAGAAAACATTTTTGTATACTACGATGAAATGGAGAGAAGAATTGTGGAATCAACAGAAATTGTCCTCAATCAAACCCATCTCAATACTAACCTTAGCTATAACTTCATTATCACTCTTCAGCTATCCAGCTTTGGCATTCACAAGATCATGATCATGTGAATCTGCCCAACAATACTGCAGCAAAGTCTTCAATGAAGACAAAACTAGTTGTGTGCTCAACTAATAAATACAAGGTATTCAAAAATCCGGTAACCTCTGGACCTGAAGGGTGCCAGATTTTTGAAAATGCCGGATTTCGGATGGTTATATATGCTGTATATTTTTAACAGAAAATGACTACCTGTACAGTCCTTGAAAGAAAGAAAATTAAACACCAAATGAAAAGCTTATGAAATTTTAATGTTCACCAACTAAATGTAACGGTTCTACAGAATTTTAGTTCAACCGAATAAAATAGTTCCTCAGAATTTTAATAAAATTTTGATGGTGGTGACAGCACATCTGGTTGACTTGAAGTTAATGGCAGTGGATTATCAAGTGTGGACACCACTGCTGCTGCTTCCTGCTTCCTAGCTATTTTCTTGAATATATCGTGTAGTCTCGTCAGCATTGTACACTTGTTCAGGACTTAAATGTTCATCACTAACTAACTAACTAACTTTGCAAATTCATCCACATATGCACTAGCCACATCTTTGTCTGCTGAATGTTTTTCCCCACACACCGCACGAACCTGTAAGCCATATCGCGACTTGAAACGATGCAACCAACCTTCTGAATATTCACATTTGTGTTGCAATCCCAGCTCCTCATGAAACATTTTGTTTTGTTCCTTTAATAAATCATCAGAAATTTCCACACCTTCACTTACACGAAAATTAAACCAGGTTATGAGAACTTGGTCCAGTTCCAAACTTTTTTCCTCCATCACTGACTTCCTTACAAACATTTACTTTTTTTGATACACTGTCAGAAAAGAACTTGAACAGTTTTTTTTCTTTTTTTTAATATCATACACTGTTGAAGAGCCAATGTCGTATGTTTCACAAATGGTTTGCACAGACACTGCTCACACACATAAATGATAAAACGAGAAGGAATAAGCAGGTTATGGCAATGCTTATCGACTACAGTGCCATCAAAACATAAACAGAAAACAGTGGCATGCCAACGTGATAAATTTGAAAATGCGTGCTCCGAAATCCATGCCGGAGATCTGAAGGAACCGGATTATTGATGGCCAGATTTTTGAATGCCTACCTGTAGTACTTTTCCATTTTGGTATCTCTCAGTTTCTAGTCATTACATTTATTTAATTACACACATACACACACACAAAACATATCTTTATTTGCTTTACATAAATCATTTTAGAAATTATGGACTTTACACCCATGTTATAAATAACTATTTTAATTTCCTGACATTTCGACCTTCATATTAAGGTCACATCTGGAATATAAGGTTGAAATGGCAGGAAATTAAAATAGTTATTTATAACATGGGTGTAAAGTCCATAATTTCTAAAATGAATGCTGATCACCATGCAACACTAAAAGAAAGAATTGCCCTACATAAATTTCACTTTCTGCATCTAATGATTGCATTATAAACAGACTTTGCCACATATTTCTCATATGTTACCTCTACCATCTCCACTCATTAAAGTTAATCTTCCATAGTCATTCTTCCTCCTACTTTCCAAATAAAAAAATATTCTGGGATTTCCTTTCACCTGCTCAGCTAACTTTTCATAATCTGATTTTGCCTTCCTTACCATGCTAGTCACCTTTCTTGCCTGATCCTTGTATTGCTCATGAGTTAGCTGGTTCCATTTCTCCTTATTATTATACACCCTTGAGATTTTTTTTTTTTTTTGTAGCTCATTCTTAATGATATTACTCATCCATCTAACTCCTACCCAATTTATCCTCCTAATAAATGACTTGGATATATAGTGTGATATTGATACTCCAGATATTCCTTGATTATCTGCCATGCACTGTGAGTATCCTTCCCTTTACAGAACTTTATGCCATGGTACTGCTTCAATCTACCTCAAGTGTATCATAATCACCCTGACTTATAGTTCCATATATACCCTTTCTTAACTGGAATTTACTGCCTCCCAAGTGATGACCACATGATCGCTTTCCCAATTTGGAGGTATTGTAGGTCTTCTTATCCTATATCAAGATCCAACACTCTTGTACCCTGAGTCCCCTCCATCACATTCTGCTTCTTGTAATTATCTCTCAGTAAATGTATAAATTCCAATTCTTCCTGCTATGCGATTTTTACTCCTTCTAATTTGTGTCTCTGAAGTTGAAAGTCCTATATAATATTATTCGACTTGTATTCATTGTACTAATCTGCTGATACATGTCTTTCACATCATCTCTGCTCTCCCCCCCCCCAGCCTATGGCAGCAACCAATTTTATATTTTGTTTTATAGGCCTCAATCTCATACCAGATTGACTCAAAAGAACTGCTATCTGCCAGACTGACTCCTCTTGTTGGCTACAATTCATCTGCTGTCATCAGCAGTATCCCACCTACCCCTGTTCTGTCTACTCTATCCTCTCTGGAAACACTAAATCCATCACATTCTGTCCCTGTAATTACATCATCTGCTGTTAGCCAAGTCTCACTAACGCGTATAACTTTTAGTGAGGTTGCATTAACCAATCCCAAAAACTCCTCCTTATTCCTGATGAGTCTAGCATTAGTAAATAGAAACTGTAGCATCCCCTTAGGCCCCTCAACCACCTTCACATCTTAAATTTGACTACTCCATTTGATATTGTTGCCTGAGAGACTAAATTCCGTTTTTTGTTTATTCACACATTCATTTCATGGGTGCCTCCAACATTAAGTGAGCAAAGCTCTCTCTCTAGACACTCCAAATCCAGTTAAGCCCATCAGCATTGTACAAATCTTTCTATCCATCAAACTCAGGCCATAAGTACACAAACTCTATGTCATTCCTTCTTCACAACCTGCATATTGATTCATTAACTATCATAGTATGAGAGCATACTTACAAAATTGACCTTCTCGCTCTTCTTTTTCTTCTTTTCCAATAAGTCTTTCACATCCTCTCTCATACAATATATTTCAAGTCATTGGTTCCAGCCAACACAGTCAATTCTTTCACTTTCCCTTTCTGCATTTTAACAGCATTACTAATAAGATTAATTTGCACACCTGGGAAAAAGATTTTGTAGCATTTTCTTAAAATTCTTATCATAGAATTGCTGTAAAAAAATGTCCTCTTACACTCTTTCTTTCTCTCATTTATTTTTACAATTGTATATTCGCCTTTGAATTTCTTGCTTTTTTATGTTCTCAGTCTGACTGATCTCTTGCTGTTTGTGCAGCCTATCAATTTCATGCTGTATTCTGTGAAGGGCTACATGCAAGTGCACTATTACTTTATTCAGTTCTACGTTCTTTTTTGTTCTTTCCGCATTCATGCTCAAAACATTTATTACAAACTTGCTCACCAGTTTCTCTCTCCTTCCACAAATCTTGCAACTTTTATGAAAAGTTGCACTGGACAAAATCGCATAAGTTTAGCTCACCTGACAATCACGGAAATATACACGTTTTACTTAAATAACTTAGTCTGTCTCACATATTTTGAAAACAAATAAATATCATCCAAGTGAAGATACTGTTATGACAGAGACAGATGTGAGAATAAAGGTTGATGAATTGGACATACTTAGGGATTGTAGAATCTGAATGCAAATGCAGCTGTGGGATTAGATGGGATATCTCATCTTCCTTATACCCTCTTTTACCTTGCGGTGTCAAGGGTCCATTGATCATCGGACCTCACTCCGTTTACAGGATAAGGTGGTCAGCCTTATGCCCTGGTGTATCCTATGGCCTGTAGTGTTGAGTTCTCAAGGCCAGTTTGCCTGCTTTGCGGGATGGAAAACCCCAGAATAAACTGGGGAAAAAACCCTGCTGTCCACGCCCAAGACTGGCTAACTTGGCTATGGCTGAGGAAGATCCTTCAGCTCCTCACATCACCGATGGGAATCAAACCTAGGACACTCCTTCCCCAGGCATACGGTTGTGAAGCGCATAGCCACTAGGCTAACCGCGCAGTGGATGGGATATTGGCTCACATTTTAAGAGAATTTGCAGGGAACTGGTTATGCCTTATAATAGGCTGTTTATGTCTCAGCTGTGGCAAAGTCCCAAGAGAGTGGAAGGAGAGCAAAATAATTACTTAGTGTAAAGGAGGATTAGTCTGGCAGCAAATTATAGACCAATCAGTATCTCAGAAGCAGTGTATTCTTATCTACCCATTCTTCAATAGAATTCAAGAATGGGTGGATAAGAATATGATACTCCATGAAGGGCAGCATGCTTTTGTGAAGGTTCAGTTGTGCCTTACTAATCTACTGACACTTTTAATAATAGGGTGACTGCTGAGTTTGATAAAGGGAATGTCCACAATAATACTGCTGAATTTTGCAAAGGCATTTGACAGAATACTATATGGAACTCTATTGCACAAACTGCAAGAAATGATATTTAATAGGAAACTGGTGATATGGATAAAAGGGTGGCTGATAGAGAGATACTAATAAGTAGTAGATGGAGGAACAGAATCGAGGAGAAGGCAGGTATCTAGTGGTGTGACACAGGGCTCTGTGCTTGTATGCTGTTTAATTTGTATATAAATGATATAGGAAATAATTTGAAGGGAGATATTCAGTTGTTTGCTGATGATGCAAAATTGAATAGGGTAATAGTTAATTAAGATGATGTAAAGAGCTTGCAGGATGATTTAAATAGTTTGACGGTATGTGGAAAACAATCAGTGTCGATTTGATGTTGAAAAGTGTCAAGTTATACATTTTAGAATACAAAGATTACAAGCTGTGTACCCTATTCAGTAAACTGTGCTCTAGGAAATTGATGAAGCCAGAGATTTGGAGGTAGTAGTAAATAGAGAGCTGAAGTTTAGAGGGTACATTGCTGAAGTAGCCAGGATAGTTCACAAGATTACTTGGTTATTGAAGAACACTAACAAGCAGAGATAAGGGAGTTATCATTCCTCTTTATGAAGCCTTGATACAAACTCATTTTGATTATTGTTCTCATTCTGGTCACCTGAGTTTCTTGGGGATGAGGAAGTGGCAGAGTGAATCCAGAGTCGAGTGACCCAGATGGTAAGTGCTTTTTGGAATGTTCCCTATAAGGATAGATTGAAGGTTTGTGGATTGCAAAAGTTAGTTGATAAATGAAAAAAAGGGGGATATGATAGAAAAATTTAAGTTATTTAAAGGATTTTATAGAATTGATGCAGGGGAAATGTTTCAGCACTTGGCTAGAGGGGGAAGAACAAGAGATCATCTCTGGAAGTTGAGTATAGGTATTTAATTATTAAATACATTTTTAGTTAAATGAGTTCAATATACATATGGTAGCTTTGTCAGAAAGTTCCGATTGCTTGGTTTGAACTATCTAAATTGAAACTTTTAATGCAAAACAGTTCAAACATGATCTTGCCATCAACCGGACTACTCTAACAGAGGTCAGTCATTACCTGTCAAGAAACACATTTTGTTCAAAACTTCCTTTAGATTTTTTGGTTATTGAAAAATTATAGAATAGATATGCACTTATCTGCAATAATAGAGCAACAAAAAAAAAAATAATAATAATAATAAGTCTGCCTCTTTACCCCTAAAAACCTTTTCATATACTTTTTCCCAAAAGTTTCTGGACCAAAATAAGAGTGTAAATATTGTGTCCTCTTGTGCTCCCGATCAAGCCATTGTCATGTATTTCCTTAATTTCTGTTGAATTACAACTTAAATATAGACTATATATTTGCTCTGCATAATTTTCCATTTTTTTTCCATATGCAGTAATCTATTGTTTATCCAACCACAGTGGGAAGGCAGTTTGCAATTCTGATAGTTGAAGGGTCAGATAAGTGAAGTACAATTATATGGTGCTCTACCATAAGTCAGTTGACTTACATGTGTCATTTGATTGAAGAATCATTATTTTGAAGGTTGGATAAATGATAGATTACTGTAATTATATCATTTTGAAAAACTTTTTCTTTGTACCTTTATTCTGTCCTTCCAAGAGAAAGAAGCAGGTGGTCGAAGTAAAAAGCAAGATCCAGCAAACGAGATAAACAAGGTAGGGAGAAAATTATGTATATGGGCTGTATGATCAGAGTCCTTAATGAAAGTATAACAAAATCATGTTTCCCTAGTGCAAAAATTAATGATGTTAGTCATGCCATTGGAATGCAAAAAAGTAAGGCAAAAAAAGCTAACTGTTTTGGTTGGTAATAATGATCTCAGAGGTGACAAGATGTGAAGGAGTTGTTCAACAAAGCAAAAATGAAGAGAGAGAAGAATTGCCTGCCAGCTATGATAGGAATGAATTGTAGAGGAGGACATTCATAGC
Source organism: Typopeltis vanoorti (assembly GCF_054136105.1). Classification (NCBI taxonomy): domain Eukaryota; kingdom Metazoa; phylum Arthropoda; class Arachnida; order Uropygi; family Thelyphonidae; genus Typopeltis; species Typopeltis vanoorti. Next base: position 81,160,625 of record NC_143558.1, read on the forward strand.
AGACAAATCAATATGCAGGCTGTGCAGAAGGAATGATGTAGAGTTTGTGAACCTATGGCCTGTACAGTGTTAAATGAAAAGAAGGATTTGTATAATGTTGAAGGACTGCATCTAAATGGTTTGGATGTTAAGTGTCTAGAGAGAGCTTATTTCAGCAAGCATGCTGAAGTGCAAATTCAGGAAAACTTAAACAATTAGGATGGATGCAGATGAATGTGTGTGTGAAGGCACCCATAAGATAAGTGAGTGTAAGAAAAATCAACAAGTGTGGAATCTAGTCACTCAAGCAAAAATATAATAATACAATAGTCAATTCAGGAAGTAAAGATAGTTGGAGGCTTAAAGAGATGCTGCAGTTTCTGTATAATAATGCTTGAAATATCAAGAATAAGAGGGGGGAGTTTTAAGTATTGGTTAGTGCAACCTCACCAAAAGTTATAGACTTGGCTAACAGCCGTACTTCATCTGCTTTCATCAGCAGTACCCCCTCTCCTTGTCCTATCCTCTCTTATGAAGAGTTTAGCATTTTCAGGAAAGATTAGAGAAGATAGGATGAGGAGAGGGGGTACTGCTGATGAAAGCAGATGGATTGCAGCCAAAAATAATAGGAAATAAGTGGAAAGCTGGGTGTTCATTTGAAGCAGTATGCTGTGAGATCAAGGCCAATAAGACAAAATACAGTTTATTGCTGTATAGGCCAGGAGATTTCAGGGATGAACTAGAAGACATGCGTCTGCAAATTAGTATGAGTATTATTATAGGGGATTTCAACTATGGGGATATAGATTGGAAGGAAAAAAGATCACATGGCAGGAAGGAAATGGAATTTATACACCTACTGAGAGATAATTACTTGAGGAAGCATGTGATGGAGAGGACTTGAGGTGCAAGAGTATTGGACCTGGTCATAGGAAAAGAAAAGTTATCTGTAACTAAGGTTGCCGCATTGTCTCCAATTTGGGAATGTGACCATGTAGTCTTGACTTGGGAGATTGTAAAAAATTAGGAATATTTTGTCAAGAAGGGTTATATGTGGAACTACAGGCAGGGGATTATGACAAGCTTAGTATAGCATAAAACCTTGCAAAGGAAGGTTGTTAGCAGTGCGTGGGAGATTGTTAAGAGACATCTAGAGGGAGTTATATTAAATTGTATTCCTAAGGTAAGGAGGGTTAATCAGGTAAAAGTTAGATGGATGAATAATATCACTAAGCATGCAGAAAAAGAAATGCTGTAGAGAGTACATAAGAAGAAAGGTAACAAGCATGGTAAAGAAGGAAAAGTCATATTACTAGAAGAAACTAGCCAAGTAGGCCAAAGGAAATCCCAACCAGTTGTTTTTGCTATATGGCGAGTAAGATGAAGAATGACTATGGAAGAATAACCCTAATGAGTGCTGATCGTCACCAGGTGACAGAGGCAGATAAAATAGTTGAGTTACTGAGTGACTGCTTTGCAAGGGTATCCTTCAAGTAAGAGTAATGTGTGAGATTTGTGACAGAGACTGATGTGGGAACAGAGGTGGATAAATTGGAGGTTCTTAGGATATTGCAGAATCTCAATGTAAGTACAGCTATGGTATTACATGGGATATCAGCTCTTGATTTGCGATAATGCACAAGGGAACTGGCAATGCTGACTAGGCTCTTTAAGTCTCAGCTCTGGTGGAGTTATAAGGGAGTGTAAAGAGTGCAAAATAATTCCTTAAGACTGCAGTAGCAAATCATAGACCAATCAGTATCTCAGGAGTGGTGGTAAAAGTACTAGAAAAATTAATCTAAAAGAGAATTAAAATAGGTCGATAAGAATATGATATTCTATGAGGAGCAACATGACTTGTTAGGGGGAAGTTATGGCTTAGTAATTTACCAACTTTTTATGATAGAGTGACTATTGAGTTTGATAAAGGAGATCTACACAATAATTATGCTGGATTTTGCAAAGGCATTTTACTAAATATACCACATGGAACTCTGTTACACAAATTAGAACAAATGAGGATGGATATGACAGTGGTTGTGTGGATAAGAGGGTGGCTGCTGATAGCTATCAGAAAGTGATATACTGGAGGAGCAGAATCCAGGTGAAAGCTGGTGACTAGTAGTGTTCTACAAGATACATTACTAGGACCACTATTGTTTAATTTGTGTATAAATTATATAGGAAATATTCAGTTGTTTGCTTATTATGCAAAATTAGGTACAGCAATAGTAAATCAAGGCTTGCAGGACGATTTAAATAGGCTGTCAGTATGGTCAAAAGATACCAGGTCAGTTTAATGTGGAGAAATGTAATGCATTTTGGAATAAATCACTTACAAGCTGTGTACTCCAGGAATTAGATGAAAATAGGGATTTAGGAGTGGTGGTAGAGAGTTGAGGTTTAGAGGACATATTGTTAAGGTTGCTCATAATATTACTTTGCTATTGAAGAACACATTAACAAGTTGAGATAAGGAATTCGTTATTTCTCTTTATAAGGCCTTGATACCTCCACATCTGGATTACTGTACTCAGGTCAACTAGTCTCCTGTAGCATTAGTTAAAAGATTTGGTGACTCCAACCAAATCACCACACGGACAACACTACATGGCTGTTTTGGGAATTAAATTGTCATACCTGATATTTTCAGAACCGGGAGGGGTGTTACTAATAATAGCCGAAGAACTTCGGCAAACAAAATAGAAAGGTTTAGGAAGATATTAGATCTGTGGGAGATGATTCATTTGAGACTATCTAGTGTGAGATAGAGGTCAATAGGACGAAATATTGTTGGCTGCTGCTATAGACCAGTGGACTGAGAGAAAGATATGGATGTGGAGTATCAGAAAATTAGCACATTGAGCTCAGGCCAAGCAATTATTGTGGGGGCTTCAACTGTGGAAAGAGCACTTGGCAAGAAGGAAATGAAATTTATACATTACTAAGGGATAATTACCTAAAACAGAATATCATAGAGGAGACCAGGGGTTTGAGAGTGTTGGATATGGTAATAGTATCAAAAGATCTATCCATTACCACAGTAGCAACTCTACCTCCATAAATTATATATTTAGTTTAATCCTTTATCCAAGTGTAAGCAAACAAAGTTTGCACCTGGAGTATCTTCAGGACTGGAGCTACTCATGGCAAAGATGGACAAACTTCACATCACTTGCCTTAGAATCCCATAATGCAAAGCACATCTCCTTGCAGACATGTATTATTATTATTATTCAGTCCTCCATGGAGTCAAAAGACTTATCGTGGGAGGTCCTTCCTAAGAAACACAAAGTCTATCAAGACTCATCGAGGGGAGGTCCCCCCCCCCCTAAGAAACACAAAGTCTATCATACCACTCCTTGAACTGTCAAGAGTGTTATGACAGACCATCAGGCAATGCATTCCATAGTTCAACCACCCTCCATGCAAAGAAACCACTCCTCACCCTCTTGCTCACAGTTTCCTTTCGTAACTTCCAGGGATGGCTTCTTGTCATCACTCCTTCCCTTCCTTCAACCATGCCAAAGAACTCCCCAGTGTCAACCCTGTAACCACCTATCAACAGTTTAAAAGTCTCAATCATATCACCTCTCCTTCTATCCACCAAACTCTGCAGCCCACATTCCCTCAGCCGATCCTCATAACTATCATTGTACAGTCCTGAAACCATCTTTGTTATCCGCCTTTGTACCCTTTCCACAGTTAATTTATCCCCTTCAAATCCTGGGGACCAAATCTGAGAAAAATAGTCCAAGTGTGGTCTGATGGGGGTCTTATACAACGGAATGATAACTGTTTTATCTCTGTAGGTCAGTGTCCCTCTCATTATTGCAGCAATCCTCTGTGTTACCTTCACCACTTTTGCAATATGTCCCCCTAAATTTCAGGTTTCTATCAATCATCAATCCCAGATCTCTTGTCTCCCCTACTTCCTCCAGTATAACTCATCCCATAGAGTATGCAGTGTCCCATCGATGTTTCCCAAACCTCAAGACCTTACATTTTGCTGCATTAAACCGATACCCCCCATTCATTTGTCCATCTATCTAGCTTATTCAAATCCTCTTGCAGGGCTGCCGCATCTGCACTATTACTAATAATCCTTCTCAGCTTTGCATCATCTGCAAATAACTGAACATCCCCCCTGCAATCCACTGACAATGTCATTGATATAAAGGTTAAACAATATAGGTCCCAGCACTGAACCCTGTGGGATCCCACTTGTAACCCTCTGCTTCCTTGAAACTCTCCCACCATACACAACACTCTCTGATACCTATCGGACAGTCAGTCCTGAATCCAGTTGACTAATCTGACATCCAGACCCATGTGCTGCAACTTAAATATCAGCTTATCATGTGGCACCCTGTCAAATGCTGAGTCTAAGAAAATGGCATGTATAATGCTATGAATTATGGGAAGGGTCACTACCCGGACTGATTTCGACCTTTATTGAGGTCTCGTGAATGGGAGCCAGACCCAGAGGTGATACCAAGTTTGAAGCAATGCAGAAGTCATATTTACCTATACGAGTTGCCAAAAGGTTTCGCACCTTATTATTAAATTACTCTGGGTTAGAGAAAGATGTTGGAAGTTTTTTTCACTTGGTTAGACTATAAATTATATATTTAACTTAATCCTTTATCCAAGTGTACACAGTTTGTGCCTGGAGTATCTTCAGCACTGGGCAACTCATGGCAAAGGTGGACTGACTTCACATCACTTGCCTTAGTATCCCATAATGCAAAGCACGTCTCCTTGTGGACATGTATAATTGTATGCATTATGGGAAGGCTCACTACCCAGACCAGTTTCAACCTTCATTGAGGTCTCTTCAGTGGGAGCCATACCTAGAGGTGATACCAAGGTTGAAGCAATGCAGAAGTCATGTTTCCATATACAAGTTGCCAAAAGGTGTCACACCTTATTATTAAATTACTCTGGGTTAGAGAAAGATGTCCACCTTTGCCACGAGTTGCCCCAGTCCTGAGGATACTTTAGGTGCAAACTTTGTTTGCTTACACTTGGATAAAGGATTAAACTAATATAATTTATAGTCTATCCAAGTCAAAAAAATTCCCAACATCTTTCTCTAATCCAGAGTAATTTAATAATAAGGTGTGACACTTTTGGCAACTCGTATATGGAAATGTGACTTCTGCATTGCTTCAACCTTGGTATCTCCTCTGTGTCTGGCTCCCACTGAAGAGACCTCAATAAAGATCGAAACCAGTCTGGGTAGTGACCTTTCCCATAATGCATAGAATTATACATGTCTGCAAGGAGATGTGCTTTGCATTATGGGATACTAAGGCAAGGTATGTGAAGTCAGTCCACCTTTGCCACGAGTTGCACCAGTCCTGAAGATACTCCAGGCGCAAACTTTGTTTGTTTATACTTGGATAAAGGATTAAACTAAATATATAATTTATAGTCTAACCAAGCGAAAAAAACTTCCAACTCTACCTCCATTTGGGGAAATAATCATGCAGTCTTGTTGGAAAGTTGCTGAATATCCCAGGGGTTTAGAAACGAGTTACCAGACTGGTGACAAGTCTGGAATGCTCCCTGTGAGAGGATATTTGAAAGTGTGTGGATTACAGAGTTTAGTTACCTAGGCTGAAGAGCAAGGATATTACAGAAACTTTAAAAGGATTCTATAAGATGGGCAAAAAAAAAAAAAAAATTTCAATACTTGACGAGTAGGGAGTGAACAGACAGTCATTCCTGGAAGTTGTGAAAGTTGTTAGAGGGTATGTAGACTAGATTTTTTGCTTTGAGAATAGTGAATGAGTGGAATGGATTACCAGTGTTAGTTTTGAATGCCTTGACAGTGAATAAATTTAAAGAGAGATATGATAGATATTGTGTGAATAAGGATTAGAGTGGGTCTCCTGCAATGAGTCTTTGTATATTATAACTGTATAATAATATGAAAAACATGGCAGTGTTGCCAGTGGAGGACCTACAAAACAGGTTAAAGTATTTCAGATATTTAGAGGGTGCAATTTAAACTAAACATATTATTAGAAAAAAAAAATGGATACAAACAGGGGTGCGCCAGTAGTGTCCAGCGCCTGTGTGCAAGACTTTAGTTGGTGCTGCTATCCCCCCCTGCCCAATAAAAAAATCACTTTAAAAAAAAAATTTTTTTTTTTAAAGTATTTCCTCCTCTTTGGGCACCTTTACTATCCTGGTGCCTGTGTGCATCGCACACATTGCACACTGTGCCGCCCCTGGATACAAAGCACAAATTATTTGATATATTTCATCCATATGGTTGTTTGGCTGTTGTGTTGTCTTTCTTGTGTGTTGTTATGTTTCTAGCACAACACGAGAGGATGCTCGTGAGTCAAGCATGGCGGATGTGTGTAAGAAGAGCTCCAGATTGAGATAAGTATTCTTGGAATAATTAAGTATATACAAGTGTTTGTTTGAATAAGAACTGCTGTAAAAGTTGTGCGCCACAATTATTATAAGTGTAGGGGATTTTGTTTTGCTTAAACTTATTTACGAATTCGTTGTTATTATTAGACTTTAGAGTGGTAGTCAGCAGATTAAACATGGCAGCGGCTTTGTCATTCCATGACTTTAACTTAGACTTCAGTCGATTCTTTAAGTGTGAGGTGTGTTATATGTATTCTTTCGATTACATAAATGATTTGTGGATGCTTAAGGCAGATGGAAGAAGGGTGTGTGCAAAGTGTGACCTGAACGACGAATTGATGAATGCAAATATGAAATTGATGACAGAAAGTGTTAGTAGTGAGAATGTCGTGGAGAAAATGAGTGCACATTCAAAAGAGAAGGATGGTGTGAAAGAGAGGTAAAAGAATGTTAAAAAATCAGTAAAAAAAAAAAAGAAAACAAGTAATTTAAAAACCGTAGCGGATGTTAATAAGGACGAAAGTGAGGCGAGAGTGGCGGAAGGAAACAAAATTGAGAGAACGAATGAAACTGGAAGTGGCGTGGTGCAGGAATCGAAAGTGGAAAAAATCAAAAGAATGAATGGTAGAGAAAGTTGGATGCATGTTAGACCAAAAGTATGGAAGCACAGAAGGATGAATGAGAGTGAAAGTGAGAAGAGGGTGTCGAGAGTTAGAAAGAATGAATGATAGAGAGAATGTGACACGAGATTCGGAAGTTGAATTGAATTGGATGAGGAAAGAGATGAAATGGATATGGAATGAAATTAAGAAAATTCGGGTAAAAACTATTAAAACTAATCATGATTGCACGAAAAAGTTAACGAAAGATGAGCAAGTGGTGTTATATGGCAACTCCATTATTAAAGGTGTGCTGGATGATAAGATGCACATGGTATGTTTTCCAGATGGTAAAATGAGTAGAGTGATTGAGGCATTGGATATGAGGAGGGAGCGAGCAAAGGAGTTGATGGGTTTAATTGGTACAAATGATTTGGCAGAGGACAAAGAGCAAGTCAGAATGGATGTCAGGAGGCTGCTTAGAAGGATAAAAGAGAAAAGTGTAACAGGAAGGGTAGTCAGCGTTGCCAACATATGACTGTGGTGAGATGAGGCGGAGAGCAAAGATTATGAATGATATGGTGGCTGAAATGTGTAAGGAGATGGGAGTACAGTTTGTTAATGTGTGGAATGAATTTCAAGGAAGAAGTGAACTGTATAGGAGCAATGGACTGCATTTTAGTGGTTATGGTGTGAGTCGCTTGGACAGACTGCTCCTGGAAGGTAGCAGTCTCTCCAAGACAGAATGAATCAGATCAAGCGGGAAGTGATGTGGAAGAGCAGGAGAGATTGAAGAGGTGGTTATGAATGAGGAAGTGAATGATATGAGTATAGAAAATGAGAGAATAGGTGTGCAAGAGGAGCAGGGAAACGGGGAGGCTCATGGTGGACAGGGGTACAAAGTATGAGAAAGGCAGATGCTCCGAGAGGAGGTAAGAGCATGTGTAAACAGGAAAGAAATGGAATGACCTGGGATCAAGAGGAAACAGTTGGGATTGAAAAGAGTTCTAAAAGGAAGAAGCAGAAAGGGAAATGGCCCCAGTCGAGCATGGAGAGATCACATCGAGTGAGTGGTATCAGTGGAACTAGCTGTAGATCTAGAAATGAGCAGTTGTGTTTCTCTACAAATGCTAGAAGTATAAGAAACAAGGCAGGTGAAATGGTTGCATTAATTGCATCTGTTCACCCAAAGATTGTCGGAATAAGTGAGATAGTTGGAAGAGGACGACATCCTGACAGGAATAGAGATAGAAGGGTATGATGTGTTTCGTGAGGATAGAAGGGTTAAAAAGGGGGGGGGGAGTGCTATTGATGATAGAGAAAGAGTTATGTCCATACAAAGTAGAGATGCAAGAGGGGAAATAGTGCCAATGGTTTTGAGGCAGTATGGTGTGAGATAGAGGTGAATGGAATCGAATACTTGGTCGGATATTGTTATAGACCAGGTAATGTGGATGGCGGTGATAATGAAATGTACAATCAAATTAGCCAAGTAAATAAGAAAAGGGTGATCGTTATGGGTGATTTTAATTATGGCAATATAGACTGGAATGATGAGATAGCAACTGGAAGTAAAGAAAATGAGTTTCTTGAGTTGTTGAGGGATTACTACCTCAGACAGTATGTAACAGAGGGCATGTGAGGATTGAGGGTCTTGGATTTGGTCATCTCATTAGAGGATGTAATTATAAATGAAGTGTCAAATCATCCACCAATTGGTGAGAGTGACCATGAGGTGATTACCTGGGTGGTTGCCAGCAGTGAGAGAACCTTGCTGAGAAAAGGGTATATGTGGAACTACAAGGGGGTGGGGGGGGGATTATGAAGAGCTGAGGAGACAGCTTGCGGGTGTAGCATGGAATGAGGAGTTAGCTGGAAAAGAGATCAATCTTGGGATTGATCTTGGGAGAGACCGCAGCTTGGGGAATTTTCAAAAACTGTCTAGTAGATGCAATGTCTAAATGTATTCCAAGGGTGAGAAGGTTAAATATGATAGGTGTGAGATGGATGAATAAAGAGATTAAGCATGCAATACAGAGAAGGAGAGCATTGTGGAGGCAGCATAAGAGAAGTGGAAATAACCAATTCCATAAGGTCTACAAAGACCAGGCACAGGGGGGGGGTGACTTGGTTGGTGAGGGTAGCTAAAGAGAGGTATGAACAGCAGCTAGCTAATTAAGCCAAAAAGAATCCTAAGGAGTTCTTTCGATATGTAGCCAGCAAAAGAAAGAATGATTATGGAAGGATGACATTGATAGGAGAAAATGGTATAAAGACAGATGTTGCAGAATGTGTGGTGGAGATACTTAATGAGTAATTCATAAAGGTCTTTCAATCTTGTGAACGTGACTTCATGGAGAAATTGAGAGCAGTAGATGATGAGGAGGAAAGACTGACTGTAAGTGAACAAGAGGTGTATGGGGAGTTGAGTAAACTAGATGTTAATAAGGCTGTGGTTAAATCAGAATACGTGGTGATAATATATCACCACATATTCTGAAGGAATGTGCCAGGCAGTTGACACCTGTCTTGACATTTTTTTTAATACGAGTCTTACACTCGGTCAAGACCCTAAGGAGTAGAAGGAAGGCAAGATTGTGCCACTTCATAAAGGAGGTAAACGAACTCAAGCATCAAACTATAAGCCTATCTGTGTGTGTGTGTGTGTGTGTGTGTGTGTGTGTGTGTGTGTGTGTGTGTGTGTGTGTGTGTGTGTGTGTGTGTGTGTGTGTGTGTGAGTGTGTGTGTGAGTGTGTGTATGTGTGTGTGTGTGTGTGTGTGTGTGTGTCAGGAGTTGTGGTTAAGTTGCTGGAGAAGCTTGTGAGAAGTAGGATCCAGAGTTGGGTTGACAACAATTGTGTAATCTTTGATGGACAGCATGGATTTGCTAAAGGGAGGTCATGTTTTAGTAATCTACTTACTTATTACGATAAAGTGACTGCTTCCTTGGACAGAGGAGAAGGATACACAGTTATATACTTGGATTTCGCAAAGGCTTTTGATAGAGTACCTCATGATAAGTTTACAGTCAAACTAGAGCAGATAGGGTTGGATATTAGATTGGTGCATTGGATTGGAGACTGGCTATCTGATAGGTAGAAACGAGTTGTGTATGGGGGTGCGATATCCAGGAAAAGGAAAGTCACTAGTGGAGTGCCTCAGGGGTCTGTTTTAGGGCCATTACTGTTCAACTTGTATATTAATGATATTGGCGAAGATTTGGATGGAGATATTCAGTTGTTTGCAGATGATGCAAAGTTGGGATGAACCATGAAGAGTAGTGAAGATGTTGTGGCCTTACAAGGAGACTTGAATAAATTGAGTGATTGGGTATGAAAATGGAGATGCGATTTCAATGTTGCGAAATGTAAGGTTTTAAAATTTGGAAAACAAAGATGGGATGCAGAATTTATGCTTGGTGAGGATATATTGTTGGCGGTGGAAGAAAAAATAGATTTGGGGGTGATAGTGGATAAGGATCTGAAATTTAGGGGATACATAGCCAAAATTTTGAAGACGACACGAAGACTTATGGGAATGATATGGAGGACACTGACGTGTAGAAGTAGGGAGATTCTTGTTCCGTTGTATAAGGCTTTGATTAGGCCACACATGGACTATTGTGCTCAGATTTGGTCTCCTGGTTTTAGAAGGATGAAGAGATGTTGGAAAGGGTCCAAAAGTGATTGACTGAGGTAGTTTCTGACCTCTGGAATGTCGAGTATTATTATTATTCATGACACCTCCAAGGAGTCCGAAGACTCATCGCATGAGAACACCTATTGTACCTCTCCATCTCTACTATTACACAGCACCTCTACTACCAATCACTAACACCAATGCCATCTACTGTCCACAACCACCACCACCACCACCACTGCTAGTATTTTTTGTCTATAAATTGTGTGTGTTCTGAAGGGCCGATTTGTCTGTATGTGGGATGAAATACCCGAGTTTCTGGGAGAAAAAAGAAATGTATGAGGAAAGATTGAGAAGATGTAATTTGCAGAGTCTTGTGGACAAGAGGAAAAGGGGAAGATATGATAGACACCTATAAGTTGGTAAGGGGTTGTTATAGGATCAATGCCGGAGAAGTTCTACAGAAAATAATAGGAGAATCAGAGGTCATCCCTAGAAACTGTATAAAGAGGGTGTGAGTAGGGGAGTAAGGGGCAGGTTTTTTTTCATGCAGAGTTGTAAATGATTGGAATGCCTTGCCTGAGAGTGTGGTGTCTGCAAGGAGTTTGAATGTGTTCAAGGCATGGTATGATGAGCTGTGTGTGTGATAAAAGGACCTCCCAGATGAGTCTTTGACTCCATGAGGTCTTGGGGTAGTGATAATAACAGTTATGAATTAAGTGTTGTGCTATAAATGAAGCATTTGATAGAAGATTATACACCACAGATATGAGAGCTCTAAGGAAAATAAGGAATGAATAGACAGCATCAGTGTGGCATGGTAATTTAAATGACTATTAAATTATTTAAGGAATTTGCAACATATACTGGAATAGTACTTAAAATAAACTTTAATAAAATACTTTCCATATTTTTAATAAAATACTTTTCATATGAACATGGCAATGTCACATTGCCATGTTAATGGGAACATACAGCTATGACACTTGCATGCAGGCATGACAAAAAGAAAATGAGGTAGAAGTGATAAAATTACTGTTGTTTTTAAAATCTTAATGGTGCCCCCTAGTGGGTTATATTGGGTTGTCTTGGCCATTGGGCTGATGTTCTCATGATGTAAGTCTCCCAAATTTGAGGCAATTTCATGCACCCAAATTGGTTCAGGTTTGGAACATTTCTTAGAGCTGGAGCTGATTCTATGAATAATCTTTCATACTTGCTGCGGCGTATTACTTTGGCTTTCTTCCAACGTATTCTGTGGCGGGTATCCAGATCATGGTCTGCGAGCCCAGAGTGGCTGTACTGGTGAAAACGGATGTAATTTTTGTGTTCTGAAATTCTGATATTTGCTGTCCTGATTGATTGGCCAAAGTAGGACAGTTTACAGCTGCAAGGGACCTGGTATACTCCAGATAGGTCTAGAGGAAGTGGTTGGTCTTTGGTGGAGCAGATAAGGGATGCCAATTTTTTATATGGTTTGTAACAAGAAGTCAGGTCATATTTTTTCAGGATTTTGGTTATTTTTTCAGAGGTACCCCTGATATAGGGAATGGTGATGGATTTTTGTGAAGGGGGGTTGTGGTTTACTGGTTTTAATATTTTATGGGGGTTGTAGCCATTGGCTAAGACGGTATTAAGGATGTGGTTTAGTTCCATAGTTAGGACATTGTCATCTGAACAGAGTAATTTTGCCTTGTTATATAGTGTTTTAATAACCCCATATTGTTGGGGGGGGGGGGTTTGCTAGTGAATGTATCTACTTGTATGAGTTGGTTTTATATAAACAGAGAAAACCAGGGATCCATCAGGCTAGCGAGTGATTAGAGTGTCTAGGAAAGGGAGGCTGTTGTTTTCCTCTTTTTCCAGGGTGAAATGAAGTCTGGGGTGTTGGTTGTTTAAGTGTGTTAAGAAGGAGTGGAGTGGGGTGTATTTGAGCCATGTGGCCAAATAGCGAACACATCATCCACGTAGCGATGCCAAACAATGGGTTTTTGTGGGGCAGAGTTTAAGGCTTTCTCTTCAAAAGTCTCCATAAAGAAGTTGGCCAAGAGTGGGGGAGAGTGGTGAACCCATGGCTGTCCCCTCTATCTGTTTGTGGAATTTTCCTTGCCAAACGAAATAGCATGAGTTCGTTGTGAACTGAAATAGGGATGAGATGTCAGGAAAAAACTTGGCTTGGATAAGCTCTATGGTTTTCTTGAGTGGGATATTAGTGAATAGGAAGGAGATGTCACAACTGACCATTATGTCAGTATGTTGGAGTGAGAGGTTTTTTATACTAGCTTTGAAGTGAGCTGAGTTTTTTTATGTGTGATGGTGTGTTGCCAGTATAATGTGTGAGCGCTTTGGCTAAATGTTTGGCTAATTTATATGTGGTGGAATCAATGTCATGCACTATGGGACATAATAGCACATTTTGTTTATGTATTTTTGAAAGTCCATATATTTGGGGGGGGGGGGTCTAGAGTTAAAAGTTTTTAGTTTGTTGGTAACTTCCACAGGCCAAGAAGTGACCTTCTTAAGGAGCCTATCGAGTGTTCTAATTTAAGATCTGGTGGTATTATATTCAATAGGGAGGTAGGTAGCCCAATCTAATAACAAAGCTTTAAGCTTACCCGTGTAGTCCGTTTGGTTGAGAACCACAGTGCCATTTCCTTTATCCGCTTTGGTGATTACTATTTGTTTGTTTTCTTCATTTCTTGTAGAGCTTTATACTCACCTTTGGATATGTTGGTTTTTGGTGGGCTTGCTTTTGGTGAGAACACCAGCTACATCCAGTCTAATATTGTTGGCGATATGGTTTGGAAGGTTGCAGATACCACATTCTATCTGGATCATTATTTCTTCGGCCAGTATTTCTCTAGGAGAAATGGCAAACTGAAGTTGAAGAGATTGAGGCAACTAAATCGTTTGACCTTCCTGAAACGCCGCCAGGATAATGAGGTAATCCCAAATTGTGCGAAATTGTAGCACCGTTTTTCTTCCCAGAAGGCTCTCCGGATTTATAACCACTCTAGCTTTATCCTAATTCAAGAATAAATTACTACTACATGCGTTCTCCTAGCCAGCGAAAACAAAGCTATTTGTGTGCTAGAGGAGGAGCTTTCTGGCACGCTGAACCACTACCTTTGGACGATTCTCCACGTCTCTTGTACTTCGGCAGAAAAAGAATTTGATAAGATACAAAGTCGGCACATCAAGAAATTTGATAACTTGAAAAAGGACTCTACCTCTGAACCACAACAGCCACTCAATATTGTAGTCAGCCTTTCTTCCGTTGTTTTGAAGCACTCAACACTTGCACATGGCCACAATTTCACCATTTCTCCTAAAGAAATGTCATCCGAAGAAATAATGATCCAGATAGAATGTGGTATCCGCAACCTTCCAAACCATATCGCCAATGATATCAGACTGGATGTAGCCGGTGTTCTCACCAAAAGCAAGACCACCAAAAACCAACATATCCAAAGGTGAGTATAAAGCTCTACAAGAAATGAAGAAAAACAAAGAAATAGTAATCACCAAAGTGGATAAGGGAAATGCCACTGTGGTTCTCAACCAAACGGGCTACCTACCTCCCTATTAAATATAATCCCACCAGCTCTCAAATTAGAACACTAAATAGGCTCCTTAATAAGGTCACTTCTTGGCCTGTGGAAGTTACCAACAAACTAAAACCTTTTAACTCTAGCCCCCCCCCCCCCAATTTATGGACTTCCAAAAATACATAAACAAATGTGCCATTACGTCCCATAGTGGATGGCATTGATTCCACCACATATAAATTAGCCAAACATTTAGCCAAAGCACTCAGCCCACTTCAAAGCCAGTATAAAAAACCTCTCACTCCAACATACTGACATAATGGTCAGTTTTGACATCTCCTCCCTGTTCACTAATGTCTCCCACTCAAGGAAACTTTAGAGCTCATCCAAGCCAAATTTCCTCCTGATATCTCATCCCTATTTCAGTTCACAATGAATTCAGGCTATTTCGTTTGGCAAGGAAAATTCTACAAACAGATAAGAGGGGACAACCATGGGTTCACCACTCTCCCCCCACTCCTGGCCAATTTCTTTATGGAGACTGTTGAAGAGAAAGCCTTAAACTCTGCATCACAAAAAAACCCATTGTTTGGCTTATGTGGATGATGTGTTCACTACACTCCATTCAGTTACACTCCACTCCTTCTTAATACACTTAAACAACCAACACCCCAGAATTCAGTTCACCTTAGAGATAGAGGAAAACAACAGCCTCCCTTTCCTAGACACTCTAATCACTCGGCAGTCTGATGGATCCTTGGTTTTCTCTGTTTATAGAAAACCCACCCATACAGTCAGATACATTCACCAGCAATCCCCCCCCCCTCACAACAATATGGGGTATTAAAACACTATATAACAGGGCAAAATTAATCTTTTCAGATGACAATGCCGTAACTACGTAACTAAACCACATCCTTAACACGTTCTCTACCATGCTCCTCGGGCATAGTTTGTTACTGCACGACAAGCACTTTCACTTCTTCAAGGTCAGTACTAGTAATCTCATAGCCTGCTTATCAGACGGAATTTTTCATACACCAACTACGAGTAATCTCATATCGCATAAATTAAAATAAAAATAAATAAATGATGGATAATGTTATTATTATTCTGTATTCTTAAGAATACAGAATAATTTAAAGTATTTATTAAAGTTTATTGTAATTAATATTCCAGTATACGTTGCAAATTTTTTTCCTTCTACCATGCCCCCAGACGTGCTCTCTGCTTTGCTCACAAGCCAAGGGTCCAAATTAAGGTGCTTATACTACCGGTTAACTCGTACTTGGCATAGGAGGATGGTAATCGACATACGAGTATATTTATAGTTGGCTTGTGAGGCTCATATACCAACTACGAGTATACTCATAGTTGGCAGTGAATGTGTTAATACCTTCTTAGCCAATGGCTACAACCCCCATAAAATCCAAAAAATATTAAAACCAGTAAACCACAATCCCCTTCACAATAAAGATTACACTAAATCCATCACCATTCCCTACATCTGGGGCACCTCTGAAAAAATAACCAAAATCCTAAAAAAATATTACCTGACTTCTTGTTACAAACCATATAAATAATTGGCATCCCTTATCTGCTCCACCAAAGACCAGCCACTTCCCCTAGACCTACCCATGCAACTGTAAAATGTCCTACTTTGGCCAAACAGGCAGGACAGTAAATATCAGAATTTCAGAACACAAAAACTACATCCATTTTCACCAGTACAGCCACTCTGGGCTCGCAGACCATGACCTGGATACCTGCCACAGAATACGTTGGAAGAAAGCCAAAGTAATATGCAGCAAGTATGAAAGATTATTCATAGAATCAGCCTCAACTCTAAGAAATGTTCCAAACCTGAACAAATTTGGGTGCATAAAACTGCTCCAAATTTGGGAGACTTACATCATGAGAACTTCAGCCCAATGGCCAAAACAACCCAATATAACCCACCAGGGGACACCATTAGGACTTTAGGAACAACAGTAGTTTTCTCACTTCTACCTCCTTTTCTTTTTGTAGTGCCTATGTGCACTGTCATAGCTGTATGTTCCCATGAAGATGGCAATGTGTCATTGCCAAAATATAGGAAGTATTATTATAGTTTATTTTAATTAATATTCCAGTATACATTGCAAATTCCTTAAATAATTTAATAGTCATGTGTTACCAACATATAAGCCTTTCTACAAGGATAATTTAAAGAATATGTGAACAGAACTAATCTAAGCTTTGCCAGCATATTCACTTAAAGAGTGGGAAGATAGCTCAGCAAAAATCTTTTTGTTTGTTACTAAGAAGAGAATATTAAGATCCAGATGGATTGAGGAAGTTAAAAGTGCCATACTAGACCAAGATACAAGTATGTCAATTTTGGAAACCTAACAAATAACCCATTAATTGTGGGAAAATTGTTAATATGTTATATATCCCTTGATCACATATTGATGACAGTGATGGCATCCAATTATTTTTATTATCAGAGATTGATATTTACCTATGATTTATCATTGAGCAAGAATTGTGTCCCATGTCCCAGATTTTTTCAGAATCCAAACTACTTCTTACTTAGGTGCTCTCCATTGCACTTTATTTCTTAATTTGTTTGTTGTATTTTTAAAACATATGACAAGAGGTGCAATAATTTTTACAATCTGTAGCATTAGGTTGCTTTGATATTAGTATTATTACACATTGTTTGAAGTCTCGTACTGTTTCTTCCTTTTCTGTAACTTTCTTTAATTAAACGGAAGCATTATTCCTTATGAATGATAGGAAAGATGCTTAATTATCCTTCAGACTTTGCTGACAGATAATGACCAGGCAATTTATTAATAAATAAAAAAAATCAATCAATAAATAAATAAAATAAAAATAATAATAATAAAATAGTAATGATAAAAAATATTGATTTTTGCAGATCATCTTCAGCGAACAGAGAATGTGATAATGGTTCTGAATGTTTATTATTATTTATTTATTTATTGCCCATTCACTAAAGATGATCTGTAAATTTCAGTTCAAAATATCTGATTTTATAATTTATTAATAAACTTTTTGTGTCAGTGTGTTCAAAGATCTTTTTTTGCTATGCCATAACTGTCTCATACTTATCATTTATTCATGTTTTTAGAGCTCTACATTCATTAAAAACAATCATAACCTTACTATTCTCAAGAGCTGACTAGAAAAACGCCACAGTGATCATGGATTCTCTAAAACATAACTATAAGATTTCGCTTCTCAGGGATAGTTTGTCTTAAAAACCCGTCATATTGCTCGTGAAACCTTAACCTCCTGAGTATGCTGACACAATGAAGAAGTTAAGGATTTTTTTTGCAAGAGTGGCTAGGTTATATGACTTTGAAAACAACACAAAATAACATTGCATTGTATGTTCAGTGGTGTATTGTATTGGTTATTCTACTTAGCTCTCAAAATTTTTATCCAACCTTCTTGGTAATCTTAGAAGAAAATTACCATTATTTGTAAGTATATATATATCAGATTTCATTTCTGAATTGAAAGACATCACTTTCACATCTCTGACATCCTTTGAGCTTCATCAACATACCTTTAGAGATAATACTTCTTTTATTTTCAAAGTTATTTTTAGGTGAACACATTGAACTTATTTGCTTTGAAGTGTTTACTTGAATTACCTCCAGTATAAAGATAAGCTTGTATGAAGTCATGCCATGGGCTTCTCTATCTCTGCAGTTATTAAACTAGTATACAGAAACTTTTGAAGGACATCTTTTCATTGCTATCACTCATTGCCCCTTTGTTTAGTTTCACTATGCTGATTATGTATTTTCTGTTGGGTCATTCTATTCTGAGTTAGATTTTGTTTTAATTAAAATCAACACCCTTTTTTCTTATAAACTTTCTAACAACAGAAAAAAGTGAGGGTGACCTTCCATTCCTTAACACATAAAGGCAGAAAGTTGATGACTCTTAGTTTTTCTGTTTATAGGATGGATACTTTAAGTTCGCTGGAAGATTCATCTCAGAGACCTGGATTTATCAAGACCCCTCATCCACAGAGTACATTTTATATACTATACTGAGTATTCTCTAAGACAAAAAAATTACAGTGTAATATGTAATATTCAAGGTAACATGATTTTTTAGGGTTATTTTCTTTCCAAAATACACCAGATCTTGGACATTCACTCTCTTCTGATATAACAGCATTTCATTAGAAATCAAGAGAATATATATTCCTTACATCAAAGGCCTCACAACATATCCCTAGTATTTAAATATATATATATATATTTCCAGGTAACCTACAAGCCAGTGAACAAGTTGTTCTCTTTTAATCCTACCCTCCATTCAAGATAAAATTCCTTTCTTCAAAAATCCCAGAGTTTATCAGGCTCCATGTTCCTGCAGTATTTCCTCTTTCAGCCAGATTAGTTGTTGTAGACATTCATCATCTATCTGAACATATGGATTACATCCATTTTCATTACCCTGATCTGGTCTTTTGGAACATGGAGCCTCTGCTGTCCTCAGGATCCCTTGAAGCCAAAAAAGTCTTTATATTACTACTTGTAAATTTGAGAGGTATTTTTAATGGAATGCTATGAAGCCCTTTGTATGCAGCATAATTGGAACCATGGCAATAGTTTAAATATCTCACAATTTTGGGAATTGGTCACTTTAACTTGATACTAATAATCCACTTTTTTAAAATATATATTATTATGAGGCACAAAGGTTATATTTAATACAAATTATATATTTAGTTTAATCCTTTATCCAAGTGTAAGCAAACAAAGTTTGTTCCTGAAGTATCTTCAGGACTGGGGCTACTCATGGCAAAGCTGGACAAACTTCACATCACTTGCCTTAGTATCCCATAATGAAGCACATCTCCATGCAGACATGTATAATGCTATAAATATGGGAAGGGTCACTACCCAGACTGGTTTCGACCTTTACTTAGGTCTCTTCAGTGGGAGCCAGACCCAGAGGTGATACCAAGGTTGAAGCAATGCAGAAGTCATATTTACCTCTACGAGTTGCCAAAAGGTGTCACACCTTATTGTTAAATTACTCTGGGTTAGAGAAAGGTGTTGGAAGTTTTTTTCAATTGGTTAGACTATAAATTATATATTTAGTTTAATCCTTTATCCAAGTACAAAGTTTGCACCTGAAGTATCTTCAGGACTGGGGAAACTCATGGCAAAAGTGGACAAACTTCACATCACTTGCCTTAGTATCCCATAATGCAATGCACATCTCCTTGTGGACATGTATAATGCTGTGTATTATGGGAAGGGTCACTGCCCAAACTGGTTTTGACCTTTACTGAGGTCTCTTATATAGCCTTTGTTTGTAATTGCTCATTGGGCATGCTTGAATTGTTCCATAATTTCCAAACACTTCAGTGCTGGCTTCATGTTAAAAAGAATGTGATTTGTAACATTTTTTTTTTCAATTCCATTCTTGTTTTGTGCTATAGTAGGTTTTATATTGGATTGTCATTTTTCCTTACATAATTTTACATGTGACTCAGTCCATGTTATGTCATCAAATTAAAAATTAAATTGAACATATATAATTTTGTATTTTGATGAAGGTGAGTTATATGGTTGCCCTACCCAGATGGCAGAACATATTTTATTTTTTATGTTTTTCATTCAGTTTATTATGACAGCCATTTTTATTCAACAGATCGACAGAATTTTTAATTTCCCAAGATTTTGAAATTAATTACAGCTTATTTTCCAGCTTATCCAATTTCTGATTTTTTTGACTTCATTTTAATGTTCAAGATGTGTACTCTCCGACCACACATAAACCTTAGCTGGCCAAGAAGAGTCCTTTAATGTTGAAGGGGAGAAAGGAATAAGGCGATGTACGAATTTATCACCAACATGCGAAATCATGTACTTTATATGTACAATTTTTCAACTGTTGTACAAGAAATAGTTACTACTTTTAAAAACTAGAATTTTCATAAAAGAAAAGCTGATTTTCAACATATAATAATAAACACTCATCATTGACTACCCCTATTATCAGAATGGATTTGCTTTCTTCTGCAATGCGCAGAAGTGTCAAGAGGTCTCGCATCTGTGGTCAGACAGTAGTTTTTGATTTATTCTTTGCATTTTCAAACAAATTAAGTTTTTTGTTTAAATGGCAGCTGCCTGATTTAGGTATTTAGGTGATCTTCTTCCGCATTTTGTGCTGTACCATTTGTGTTTCACTTATACATCAGTGGAACAGGTATGTCCAAAATCACCTTCATTTAGGCATTTTTCTATGAAAAAAAATTGCCTCAAATTTGCTCGCTATCTTCCATGCACTACTGACATCCTTCCCTTGCAATTTTTCATGCCATAGCATGGCTCCAAGCTTCCTGCTGAGTTTGTCATAATCACCTGCCTTGCACTTCCATTCTCCTTGACAGAATGTTCCTCTTGTTTTATGCTATCCATAACACTTTGTTTTTGATACAATGACCAAGTCTAATGCTTTTGTTCCCCTGAGATCCTGCCATGTGATCTTTCTTCTTTCCAGTCTATATCTCCTTAGTTGAAGTCTTCTTCTCTTCAAGGATTAGGCATTTGCTTGTTCTGGTTACACTGATCTTTCCATCTTGCAGCTGGTCTTCCTCTGTCTCTCTCCCTTTGGTCTATATCTATCCACCTCTTTTTGTAGTTGATATGTTTCCTAAATAGATGTTCTTTCTATTTCTCTCTATATTCCTTGGTCGTTTCATTTATGTCGTAAATATGTAATTCTTTTCTGATATCTTCATTGGTTATATGGTCCAATTTTGTGCATCCTTTAATTGATGTTAAAAATCTCATCTCTGCAGCTTGTATTTTACTTTCATATTTTTTTTTAACGAGCCTCTGTGGCTCAGTCAGTATAGACGAAGCCATTTGTTTGGAAAGACCTGGGTTCGATTCCCATCCCTGACGTAAGGAATCTTTATCTCATCTCTTTCGACCTAAAGGTGAGTTAGCCAGTCTCTTACAGAGGTTGGATTTTTTTTTTTTTTTGCACCCTGAAACTCTGGTTTTTCATTCCCCAGAATAGGCAAACCAGCCCATGTACACATGCATCTACAGACATAGGACACACACTAGGAGGCATAGGGCTAACCACTTTATCCTCAATATGGTAGCGATTAAGAGTAGAAAAATCCTCGACACCGCAAAGTAAAAGAGTTAGTTGTATCTGAACCATATAGTAAAGTGTGAGTGGCCATTATTTTATAAAATTTTAGTTCAGTTTCTCGTCTTGTTTTTTTATTCAGTGTTCTTTTAATTGTTTCCCAGATTTTCTGAAATTTCTTTATTTTTTTATCTATATCTTTATCTTTTAGATATGTTATTATGCAACCTTAATAATTAAATTCTGTCATCTGTTATTTTATTTTCTATTTTCTATAACTATTTTTGATCTAACATCATCTCGATCTTTAAATGCCATGATTTTTGTTTTCTTTTGTGAAATTTTATTGTATTGTTGATTATTTTGTTTAATTCGTAAACTGATTTTTGAAGGTCATCATTGTCTTGTATTATAATCTGATCATCTACATACAGCATTCTGTTGATAACAGTTCTTCTAGTTAACCTTGTTTTATTGTTGTTTTCCATATTTTAATAATCTGATCTATATATATATATATATATATATATATATATATGGTGGGGAAACTTTAACAGAAGTAGAGGAGATGAGACATCTAGGAGTGATGGTGGACAAGGACCTGAAATTCAGGGGCCACATTGCACAAGTTGTGAAGACATCATATCGAATAATGACAATGATGTAGAGAACCCTGACATGCAGAAATAGAGAGGGTTATGATACAATGGAATCATAACCTCTCTCTATTTCTGCATGTCAGGTTATTTGGTCGCTGGGTTTTCATGGTAACGAGGATATGTTGGAAAGGATCCAGAGAAAATTCACAAAGGTGTTCAGTGGTCTTTGGAATGTGGAGTACGAGGACAGATTGAGAGAATGTAAGTTGCAGAGCCTCGTGAATATGAAGAAGAGGGGGAGGATGTGATTGAGACATATAAACTGATTAGAGGTTGTTATCAGGTAGACATGGAAGAGATTTTTCATAGAATTGCAGAGGGGAGTAGAACAAGAGGCCATTGCTAGAAACTATATAAGGAGGGGTGTGAGCAAAGGGGTGAGAAGCAGGTTCTTTGCATGGAGGATGGTTGGTGAGTGGAATGCATTGCCTGAGTGTGCTGTGGATGTGGACACATTGAATCGGTTTAAGATGCAGTTGGATGAGCATTGTATGCAATAGTGAGTACCTCCCATGACAAGTCTCTGACTCCATGGAGGTGGGGGTTGATAATTATAATTTATTACCTAACTGTATTTTTGTATCTTTATGTAAACTTTGTAAAGCGTGCACCATACGTAATGGATATCCTTGTTTTTTCATTATATTCTATACTTTTTTCTCTGTATATTTTATCAAAAGCTTTCTCGTAATCTATAAAGGACATATTAGGTATCTAAATTAAATTCTCATCATTTTTCAATAATTTGTTTTAACACATAAATATTGTCTATACATGATCTTCCATGTCTGAAACCCGTTTGTTCTTCTGAGAGTGGATTGTTTGCAATATTTCTAAGTCTTTTATTCAGCATTTTACTGTAAATTTTGTAACCTGTATTTAATAAACCTATTCCTATGTATAATGTCCAGAGGGAATCACAATAAATGGAAAGATTGTTAACAACCTACGATATGCAGATGACACCGTGTTAATTGCAGATAACATTATGGATCTCCAAAAACTCGTTGACAGAGTATACATAGAAAGCCAAAGAATGGGAATAAATATAAACATCAACAAGACAAAATACATGATCATCAGCAAACATCCAGCCTCATCAATGAAACTGACACTCAATGGGAAAAATATTGATCAAGTGTCAAGATATAAATATCTTGGTTGCTGGCTTAATGAACGGTGGGATCCAGAAATAGATATAAAGACAAGGATTGAAGTTGCATGGCAGTCCTTCATGAAAATGAGAACACTATTCTGCAATAAAGACCTAAACATGGAAGTCAGATGCCGAATGCTGAAATGTTACGTGTGGTCTATTCTGCTCTATGGAGTTGAAACATGGACATTGAAGGCGACAACCATCAAGAAAATCGAAGCCTTTGAGATGTGGCTATACAGAAGAATGCTAAAGATATCATGGACAGAAAAAATTACCAATGAAGATGTCTTAAAATCCATTGGCAAAGCTAAACATCTTGTACAAATAATCAAGAAACGAAAAACATCATATCTTGGACACATCATGAGAAACAGCAAACCAACTTCTACAAACTATTTTGGTAGGAAGAATTGATGGCAAAGGAACTAGAGGAAGAAAAAGAATATCATGGTTTGACAACATCAAGACGTGGACAGGAAAGAGCAGTGCACAACTGCTCAGATTAGCACAAGAGCGCAGTTTGTTCGCCAAGATGGTCGCTGACCTTCGATAGAAGATAGCACAATAAGAAGATTCCTATGTAATTTCCAATCATCTCCTTTCTTAAATATATATATAACCTTAGCTTTTAACCAATCTGATGGAACCTCACATTTCCTCCAACAGTTATTAATTTATGTTAAGAATCTGTGATGTAAATATTCTCCACCATATTTCCAAAGCTCTGTATTTATTTTATTATTATTACATGACACCTCCAAGGAGTCTATAGACTCATCGAGGGAGGGCACCCAATTCTCCGTCTCCACCATTTAGTCCACCAACTATAGCAAACCACAGCTACCATCATTATCTACAGCAATGGCATCTACTGCCCACCACCACTAGTATTTTCACAGACAATCACAAACATCCATGCCCACAGCTGGATTCAAACCAGCAGCCTTTTGGCTAGATAGCAGATGCGCTAACCACTCGCCAACCAGATTTCTTCCAATTTTATTGATTCTATATCAGTACTGATTTCTTCATTATTTTTTTATCTTATTAAATTTAGGTCATACCATAAATCCTTTTAATTTCTATCCATTGATTCTCTTCTATTATGTTGATTTGTGCTGTTTGTCTTTCTTTGTTGTTTAATTTCCTTAAGATTTTGTAGGCTAGTCTTGCCTTCTATATATGTCTTCTTCTATTTTATTAGTAAATCTGTCCCAACGGTCTTGGTGAGCTTTCTGTACTCTGGGTTTTGCTATTTTTTTTTTGTTTTTGAATATTTCTTCTGTTCCTTTGTATGTTTTTGAAGGAATGATTTGTATGCCATTTGTTTTTCTGTTATTCTGGTTTCTATATCTGTGTTCCAGATTTTTAATGTTTTTCTTTTAATATTTTATTTTCTTTCCAAGGACTTCAGAGGCTGCTGTGTGGGTTACCTTAATTAAAGCTTTCTATTCTTATTCTGTGAGCCTCTGTAGCTCAGTCGGTATAGATGAAGCCCTTTGGCTGGAAAGACCTGGGTTCGATTCCTGTCCATGATGTGAGGAACCTTTATCTGGTCTTTTTCGACTGAAGATGAGTGAGCTAGTCTCATGTGGAGGTAGGGGATTTTCTTATTCACTTTCTTTCTCCATGTGTGGAAAGGCTTATGTGTTTGTCACACCGTTTCTTTCTCCATTTCGCTAGTATTTCTATTTTAGCGACTACTAAATAGTGATCTGAAAAAATTTCACTTCCTCTATAAACATGTACATCTCTCATACATGATTAGATTAGTAATGATATAATCGATTGTAGATCTTGTTCCTCTGCCATTCCAAGTATATTTATTTATATATATATATATATTTTTTTTTTTTTTTTTTTTTTTGAAAAAAAGTATTGGTTATTTTAATATTATTGAAAGTACAGAAGCCTAATAGTTCTTGACCATTGTTATTCATGCAAATTTCCCCATATTTTCCTAAGGCATTTGGGATTAGATTTGTAGTGGATCTGTTTTAGTAGTTCCTCATAAAATTATTCAGAATCTTTTTCCTGCCTTCTTTAGGGGCATATAGTCCTATGATATTTAAGTAGCTTCTACTTGTTTTTCATTTAACTGTTATAATTATTTACAAAATTGTACTTTCATATTCTATTTTTCCATTTATTATCAATTAAAATGGTCACACCACTAGAAGATCTCATATGTTGGTGCACTCCACTATATAACATAGTAAAACCATCTATATCTTTTGTTCCCTTTAATTTCTTTTTTGTTTCTGTTATCACAGCTAATGCTCTTGTACCCTGAGATCCCTCCATCATGTGCTGCCTCAGGTAATTATCTCTTAGTAGGCTTGTAGCTTCCATTTCCTTCCTGCCGTGTGATCTTTCTTCCTTCCAATCTATATCTCCTTAGTTGAAGTGCCCCATAATATTTACTCAACCTGCACTTATTGTACTACTTTGCTGATGCATGTCATCCACATTATTATTATTAACATCTGACCTCCATGGAGTCAGAGACTCATCGTGGGAGGGATACACACTATTGCATACAATGCTCATCCAACCATGCTTTAAACTGATTTAATGTGTCTACATTCACAACACATTGTGAATGTAGTCACTGATCCAACTCAGAAGTCTATTATCCAATCCCATCTGTTTCAGTTTATCTAAGAGCTTGTCGTGTGGCAGTCTATCAAAAGCCTTGGCAATGCATTCCACTCACCATCCGCTTCTCCTCACTCCTCTGCTCACACCCTCCTTATATAGTTTCCAGTGAAGGCCTCTTGTTCTACCCCCCCTCCCCCGAATTCTATGAAAAATCTCTTCCATATTGAATTGATAACAACCCCTGAGTAGCTTATATGTCGCAATCATATCCCTCTTTCTCCTATTCAGGAGGATCAGCAACTTACATTCTCTCAATCTGTCCTCGTACTCCACATTCCAAAGACCAATGAACACCTTTGTGAATTTTCTCTGGATCCTTTCCAACATATCCTCGTCACCATGAAAACCCAACAACCAAATCTGCGTGCAATAATCCATATGAGGCATTATACAATGGCATCATAACTTCTCTATTTCTACATGTCAGGGCCCTCTGCATCATTGCCATTATCTGATGTGACGTCTTCACAACTTATGCAATGTGTCCCCTGAATTTCAGGTCTTTGTCCACCATCACTCCTAGATCTCTCATCTCTTCTACTTCATTTAAAATTTCCCCACCAAGTGTATACTTTGCATCCCATCATTGCTTACCAAATCTCAAAACCTTACACTTTGCAACATTGAACTGATAATTCCACTTACCTGCCCATTCATGCAGTCTATTCAAGTCCTCTTGTAAAGCCATAACATCTGCTTGACTTTGCATTGCTCTCCCCAGTTTTGCATCATCTGCAAACAGCAAGTTAAATCCATCCCAATATCATTAACATATAATTGAACAACAATAACTCCAAATCCAACTCCTGTTGCACACCACTAGTGACCTTTCTCTTTCTGGATACTTCACCCCCATATACAACCTTCTAATACCTATCTGACAGTCAGTCAGTCATTGATCCAACTCAGAAGTCTGTTATCCAGTCCCATCTGTTTCAATTTTTCATATGATGCAAAACTGGGGAAAGCAATGCAGAGTCGAGCAGATGTTATTTAACTTACAAAGAGGACTTGAATAGATTGCATGAATGGGCAGGTAAGTGGAACTATCATTTCAATGTTGCAAAGTGTAAGGTTTGAGATTTGGCAAAATCGAAGTACACCACTGTATATGCATCTCCCCTGTCCAAGATATTTGTCACCTTGTTATAGCCAGTGGTGAGCTATGGAAATTTTAACAAAGGGCTCGCATCGTTTGAGGGGAAAAGAAAAGGGTCTAACTTAGCCCTTATAATACTTATATTGCAACTTTGTACAGCTTTTGACAGATATAATTCCTGTAGGATATCAATCATTAATGCTTAATCTTTTAAAAATTCCAAATTGAGAAGTCAGTTTAAACAGCTCTTATATTTATCGTTCGATGCAAAATGCTTGCATAAAGCTGGGTAATTTCTCCACAAAGCAAGAGCCATTCATAAACTGCAAGCTGCCCATTGTGGTCTAAACACACAGCCAATTTTTAAAATTTTGATACCAAGGTCTTTTGCAATTGTATTTAATTCTCGTTGATTTTTTGGTGATTGATGATTAAAAGCATATAATTTATCCATAAATATTTCGAAATGATTTATTTCTTTAATGTTTTTTTATCGAATCATCTAATGCTAAGTGTAAACGATGAGCGCAATGCCAAATCACAACGTTGGGAAATTTTTCTAGAAATTTGATTGCAACACCTGATTTGTTTCCTAACATTACACTAGCTCCACCAGAACAAAATGCAATGAAATGATTTTTTATATAGTTATCAGAAAATCCATATGAATTTAAAGTAGCATGTATACATTCCACGGTGGTATTTTCTAATTCTACAAGATTATTAAATAAGAAGAACAAGGGGCTCACAAATTTGAGAAAAATTTAACAAAGGGCTCGCGCGAACCCCCTTATAGCTCACCACAGGTTATAGCACATAAGTAAGTTAGTGAAACATGATCTCCCTCCCTTAACAAACCCATGCTGATAACCACAAAGAATACTGCTGTTATCAATCCATTTCTGTATCCTTCCTGTAAGCAATCTCTCCAGTACCTTCACCACAACTTTAGATATACAGACCAGCCTATAATTTTAAACTACAGCCTTATCATCACCTTTCCTTGGAACCTCCTGGCCTATAGAAGCAACAATTGTATGTTTTGTCTTATTGGTCTTGAACTCACACTGGACTGCTTCAAATGAAACAAAGCCTGTTTCATTTCATCTGAATTAGAAACTTCTGCCTGTTTCTAATTCTTTTTTGGCTGCAGTTTATCTGCTATCATTAGCAGTACCCCTCTCCCATCCTATCTTCTCTATCCTGCATGAAAATACTAAACACATCACATTCTGTATGATACCATGATACCAAGTAATTTTATATAAACTTGGTTTTTAATCCTATTTCCCAAGTAAGCAAACAGACAAGTAAGTCAAGTTTGTGCCTGAACGTAGTGCAATAATCTCTATGTGCTATAACCAGTGGTGAGATTACATAATGCACTATGTGCAGGAGAAAACTTGACTTACTTGTCTGTTTACTCACTTGGGAAATAGGATTAAAAACCAAGTTTATATAAAAGTTTATTGGTATCTTGAATACATAATATACCTAAGTTAAAAAAACTTTTTATGTCACATTTCTATCTGTGTAAATATGTCATCTGCTTTAGGTAAGTCTCACTGATGCTTGTAACTTTAAGTGAGATTGCACTAACCAATGCCAGAAACTCCTCCACTCTTGTTCCTGCTTCTTGTGACATTAGTATATAGGGAAACTGTAGCATCTGTTTAGTCCACCCAGCCACCTTCCTGAATTGACTACCCTATCCCATATTTTTGCTTGATAGACTAGATTTTGTTTGGTAATTCTTACATTTACTCACCTCATGGGTGCCTTCACACCACACACACACACACACACACTCAGCTCTTTTTGCTAGTTTTTTTCTGACTTTGTGCTTCAACACTCTTGGCAAACAAAGCTCTCTCTCTATACACTTAACATTAACTTTAATTGCTGATTTTATATTCTACTGACATTGTCCCATGTGCTGAATTAATTTTGCAAAAAATTTATAAATAAAATCAATTAAAATTCTTACTGAAGTAAGAAGTCTGAACAGCATCATACATTCTTGATATACACTTGTTCACTCACAAAAATGGCAATAATAGTGTTTTATAAAATTTGCATAATCAAGAGTTGTCCACTTGATTATACAAATTACACACATTAATTTATGTAGAAAATAATCAAAATATATAATCATCATCATCATCAAATTCCTGACATGTACCCTCAAGGGGTGTACAGGATATGATGGTACTACATGAAAAATTTACATCATTACTAACTTCCTATCTACAATTTTCCTCCAAATCAGTCTGTTACTTGTCAAGACTCCAACATTATCAGATCTTACATTTCTATTGTCTAATGCACTTTTTGCTGTATCAATCAACATATATCTTGGTCTTCCTCTGGGCCGTTTTCCTGCCAACCTGACAGAGAACACCTGAGATTAGCTCTGCTAATGCATTCCTGGATGCTGACAATGTCAAGTTCTTTCCTAATATCCTCGTTTTTAATATGATATTGCCATTGATGCCATCTATTCACGCCTCTGATCTTTCTCAGGACTCTCATATCTGCGGTCTCTAGTCTTTGGTCAAGTGTTTTACTTCTGACTCAGCTCTCAGATCCATAAGTTAAAACTGGTTTGAACACTGTCTTGTATACAGCTAATTTAGTGTTCCGACTAATTTCTCTCTTATTCCATATGAATTTATTCAGTTGACTTCCTACCATACCAGCTTTGTTGATTCTGTTGTCTATTTCCATATTTAATTTACCATCTTCACTAAAAATCGTGCCTAAGTAGCTGAAATGTTTTACTTGTTCCACAGGTTCCCCATTCAAAACACACTTGACATTTTCAATGATTCTACCTATTTTCATTGTCTTTGTCTTTTTATTGCTGACCTTCATACCATATCTATTACAACAGTTATTCAATTTAGTCAGGAAATCTTGCAAACTTGTAGCGGATTTATTTAGAAGTATAACATCGTCCACATAAAGCAAAGAATTGAGATGAACATCTCCAATTCTGATATCATATTTAATTCCACTTTCCATCATAATGTGATCCATATAGATAATGAATAACAGAGAGGATAATGTACATCCTTGTCTCACACCAGATTTAACATTAAACTATCTTCCTGTACTTCCTTCAATTCTAACTGCTGACTTGCACCTCAAATAAAGACCAAGTATTGCTTGATATAATGCTCCTATTATGTCAATCTGGTACTTATCTAATTCCTCAGCTATCTCCATTTCTTTGCCATTCAGACTTATGTTGATAGTACCGATCTTTAAACTCTGGTGATGTTGAGTTGGGGTGTGCTTTCAGATTTATTCCAGTAGCTGACTTTTTGCCGTTCGCCCTGGTTCCCTGGCGAAAACAATGCGTGCCTTGTTTAACCAGGCGACGCTCCCAGCCTGCATGAAATTTTGTCATGTTGTACTATCATTTTGTATATTGGTTTAAGCCAATAAGAATATAATTTTGTTGGCTAAATCCCAGATTGCCAGCCCATCCTCATTCGTTCAATATCCAGGTAGATACCCAACAGGGTGCACCACGAGAAGGTGAGGATTGGACATTAGGTCAGAAGCCCTGGTTGTTTCTCCGCATTCCTGTAAAGGCTATGTGGAGGTCTCCTCTTAGTTATACAGCTTTGATCCTTGTTTATGCAATCGTGCTGCATATGATTAGTTGCACCAGTTCAAATTTTTCTCTTTAGATGTCATACAAGGACAGAAACCCGTCAAATAAACTTCAATTGGTTGGCAATAGATGGAGGAACCTAACCGCGAAGTTTGAATATCTTACGATGATTCTTTCTTGATTATTAAATTACTTAAGGAATTCGCATCGTAAACTGGAATATAAATTAAAATAAACTTTAATATATACTTCCTATGTTTCGGCAACGTCACATTGCCATCTTCATGGGAACTTAAGATTAAGACACGTGCGTGCAGGCACTAAAGAGCAAATGAGGTCAAAGAGAGGAGACTACTGTTTTTCCTAAAGTCCTGATAATGCCCCCTAGTGGGCTATATTAGGTATTCTTGGCCGTTCGGCTGATGTTCTCATGATGCACGTCTCCCAAATTTGGGCAGTCTCATACATCCAAATTTGTTAAGGTTTGGCACGTTTTTTAGGGCTGAGGCTGATTCTATGAATAGTCTTTCAAATTTAAACTTGCTGCAGTGTATTACTGTGGCTTTCTTCCAACGTATTCTGTGACGAGTATCCAGAGCATGGTCTGCAAGCCCAGAGTGGCTGTACTGGTGAAACCGGATGTAGTCCTTGTGTTCTGAAATTCTGATGTTCGCTGTCCTGCCTGTTTGGCCAAAATAGGACATCTTACAGCTACAAGGGACCTGGTAAACACCAGGTACATCTAGGTGAAGTGATTGGTCTTTTGTGGAGTGGATTAGGGATGCCAATTTTCTATATGGTTTGTAACAAGAGGTCAGGTCATATTTTTTTAGGATTTTGGTTATTTTTTCAGATATGCCCCGGATGTATGGAATAGTGATTGATTTAGAGTAATCTTTATTGTGAAGGGGGTTGTGATTTACTGGTTTTAGTATTTTTGGGGGGGGTTGTAGCTATTGGCTGAGAATGTGTTACGGATGTGATTTAGTTCAGTGGTTAGGGCATTGTCATTTGAACAGATTAGTTTAGCCCTGTTATGTAGTGTCTTAATAACACCATATGTTTGTGGAGGGGGGGGGGGGATTGTTGGTGAATGTACCTGTATATATGGGTGGGTTTTCTGTAAACTGAGAAAACTAAGGTTCCATTAGGCTGGTGAGTGATTAGTGTGTCTAGGAAAGGGAGGCTGTTGTTATCCTCTTTTTCCAAGGTGAACTTGATTCTGGGGGTGTTGGTTATTTAAGTGTGTTAAGAAGGAGAGGAGTTTATCTGAGCCATGTGGCCCAATAGCGAACACATCATCAACATAGTGAAGCCGTATAGTAGGTTTTTTGTGGGGCAGAGTTTAAGGCTTTCTCTTCAAAAGTCTCCATAAAGAAGTTGGCCAGGGTGGAGAGTGGTGAACCCATGGCTGTCCCCCTCTATCTGTTTGTAGAATTTTCTCTGCCAAACGAAATAGCCTGAGTTCATTGTGAACTGAAATAGACCTGAGATATCAGGAGGGAATTTGGCTTGGATGAGCTATAAGGTTTCCTTGAGTGGGACATTTGTGAATAAGGAGGAGATGTCAAAACTGACCATTATGTCAGTATGTTGGAGTGTAAGGTTTTTTTATACTGGCTTTGAAGTGGGCTGATTTTTTTGTGTGTGAAGGTGTGTTGCCAGTATAGTGTGTGAGCTCTTTGGCTAATTGTTTGGAGGAATCAATGCCATCCACTATTGGACGTAATGGCACATTATTTATGTATTTTTGGAAGTCCATATATACGGGGGCAGGGAGGGGGATCTATTAGAACACTGTGGAGTACCCTAATTTGTGAGTTGGTGGGATTTGAATAGGCAGATAGGTAACCCAATCTAATAATAAAGCATAAAGCTTACCTGTGTAGTCAGTTTGGTTGAGAACCACGGTGGCGTTCCCCTTATCTGCTTTGGTGATTACTATTTCTTTGTTTTTCTTCATTTCCTGTAGAGCTGTGTATTCACTATTGGATATGTTGGTTTTTGATAGTTTTGCTTTGGTGAGAACACAGGCTGCATCCAGTCTAATGTTGTTGGAGATGTGGTTTGGAAGATGGCAGATACCGCATTCAATCTTGATCATTATTGTTTCAGCCGGTATTTTCTCGGAGCAGTGCCGAAATTGTGGCCATGTGTAAGAACGGTGAGTGGCTTCAGGCTTCAAATCCATGGAAGAAAGGTTGACTACAGTTTTGAGTGGTAGTTTAGGTTCGGAGGTCAAGTTCTTTTTCAGGTTATCAAATTTCTTGATGTGTTGACTCCTTGTTTTCTCAAATTCTTTATCTGCAGAAGTGCATGAGACGTCATATAGAATTGTCCAAAAGTCGATGATTCTTTCCATACTAAAAAATTGTCTGAATATGGGAGATGCGCCAACCGCACGTATACGGGCTCAGAAAAGCAGGTGTGTATTTCCGAGCCCGTAATAATACTTTCTCAGCAGTTAAAGGGTTAAAATTATTTACATTTAGTCTGTCAGCATTATACAAATTTTTTCTGTCAAGCTCGATCAAATAGTCCACAAATGCCACATGATTCCTTCTGCAGTGTTTCTCAGTTTAATCAAGGAAAGAGTAGGATATGAGCAGGAATTATATAAAACACTAAAAATTTATGGCAATACAAGCAAGTTTAAACATGAATGTTTCTGAATCATCAAAGCAGTGTGTTGATGCAGGTTGCGACATAATTGAACATGGTATTTGTCATTACATCACCTCAACTCCTTATTCCACTTTTGTTGTCTCTTATCTGGGTGTGAAGTTGTGTTCATACTCGGTTAACTAAATATAATAATGGAGTGCTCTCTTGTTCTTTGTGTCATACACTTGCTTATTCTAAATCATCTCAGATAATAAATGCAAGTGAGCTAAATAACAAAGTTAAAAATAGTAGCTAAGCTTAGATCAGATGTAAGTAGTGTAAATATATATGCATCCCTTCTTACTTTTAATAATCCGCTTATTTCCTTTCATGATCAGTTTTCCCTTCTTGGGCTGACTTGCACATTCAGCTTTATCGTGGAATAAACACATTACATCCACATCCTCCTCAGACACTTAAAAACTTAGTATTTTTTTTTTCATTCAAAACACTCTTCTCTCCTGACCAGTTCCTAAACCTTTATGAATTCCAAATTGACCAACCTTAGAATATTGTTCTCACATTTAGGATGGTGTACCCAAATTTTCTCTAAGAATTCTTGATTATATACAGAAGCAGGATCTGCCTAATGGGTGATCTTCTTTCTCTCTTTCATTGACTCACTCCAGTTACTTTCTCATAGGCATGCTATTTCTACATCATACTTTTTTTATAGTTACTTTCATGAGCATTACTCCAATGAACAAGCCTCTATCATTCTTATGCCTTCCTCTGACCATGTTAATAACTAGAACAGCCACTGGTCAGTATCTGCTTGCAGTTCAACTCCAAACATATCTTCCTTCATTCCATCTACCTCTGTTCTTTAGAACAACTTTCCCCAGTGAGTATAAATCCCATCTTTTCAAGAAACCTGTTAATGGATCCACTTGTCCACATCCACACTCTCATGTGTAGGGTCAATATTTAAAAAAGGGGGAGGGAACTGTGATGCCACCAATTGGTTTTGACATGGAAGATAGCTAGACAGGTGCAGGCTTCACAAACAGAAATGTGTGTGTGATTACAAAAATGAGATACAAATTGGTCACTTACTGTGGTATGATCATTTAAAGTGGGGTTAGAATTCAATTAGTGCCTGTCACAGGTTTGAAATAAATCAGTTACTGATGGCAATACCAAACTCTATTCCTAATATTAGGAGGATAATTAAGTTGGATTGAAATGGATAATCATGAAATTATGTAGATGCTGCAGAGAAAGATGTTAAGGAGGAAGTATAAAGAACAGGATAGTCATCAGCAAAATATAAGGTACATAGTGAGGCATAATAAATTGACTTATAAAGAAGATTGACTGAGGCAGTGAATCATAATCATAAGGAATTTTACAGTTATGAGGAATCGAGTAGAAGAAGTTAAATATTGAAAACTGAGTTTTGGTGCTGGTTACATGCATTGCATCCACTGAAGATATAGTGAAACTGTTCAATGGGCATTTTTACAGCATATATATCATGTTGGGGAAGCATGTGAGACTTTAGGAGCAGTATTAAATAACAATTCAGAAGAAAGAGGAGAAATTAATAATTCAGTAATGTGAAGTTGTTGGAAAATAAGCTTGATGTGAATAAGCTTTGGGACTAGTTAAAATGCCATTACTAGGTACATTAAGGGAATGTACTGAAGAACTAACAGAACTCTTGACATAGTCGTACAATAAGAGTCTGGCAACAGAAACTGTCCCAGAAGGGTGGAAAGAGGAAAAAGTAATGCCTCTGGATAAAGGAGGATCCAGTGTAATGGTGCCAAATGTAGGCTAGTTTCAGTTATAATGATG
Source organism: Typopeltis vanoorti (assembly GCF_054136105.1). Lineage (NCBI taxonomy): Eukaryota > Metazoa > Arthropoda > Arachnida > Uropygi > Thelyphonidae > Typopeltis > Typopeltis vanoorti. Next base: position 81,195,590 of record NC_143558.1, read on the forward strand.
AAGGTGTTAGAAAGACTGGTTATTATAAAATTCATCTAGGTTACTAGATGAATTTTATAATAACCAGTCTAGGTTACTAGATGAATTTTATAATAAAGTAAAAATTGTCCTTGACAGAGTACACATTTGTTTTTAACATAATCTGGAAATCCTGCTCTAGAGACCAAACATGGGTACCAGGCCTCCAATAAGCTGGGCATTTATTATTGTTATTATTACCCCAAGACCTCGTGTAGTCAAAGACTCATCTGGGAGGGCCTTTTATCACACACACACATGTCATCATACCATGTCTTAAACACACTCAAACTCCTTGCAGACACCACACTCTCAAGGCATTCACAACTCTGCATGAAAAAAAACCTGCCTCTCACTCCCCTACTCACACCCTCTTTATACAGTTTCCAGGGATGACCTCTGGTTCTCCCCTTATCTCCAACTATTCTCTGTAGAACTTCTCCACCATTGATCCTATAACAACCCCTTACCAACTTGTAGGTTTCTATCATATCTCCCCTCTTCCTCCTGTCCACCAGACTCTGCAAATTACATCTTCTCAATCTTTCCTCATACTCGACATTCCAGAGGTCAGAAACTACCTTAGTCAGTCGCCTTTGGACCCCTTCCAACATCTCTTCATCATTCTGAAAACCTGGTGACCAAATCTGGGCACAATAGTCCATGTGTGGCCTAATCAAAGCCTTATACAACGGAACAAGAATCTCCCTACTTCTACACGTCAGTGTCCTCTGCACCATTCCCAGAAGCCTTTGTGTTGTCTTCACAATTTTGGTGATGTGTCCCCTAAATTTTAGATCCTTATCCATTATCACCCCCAGATCTCTTATTTCCTCTACCTCCAACAATATATTCTCACCAAGCATAAATTCTGCATCCCATCTTTGTTTTCCAAATGTTAAAACCTTACATTTTGCAACATTGCACACACATCCCCATTTCCGTGCCCAATCACTCAATTTATTCAAGTCTTCTTGTAAGGCCACAACATCTTCACTACTCTTTATGGTTCGTCCCAACTTTGCATCATCTGCAAACAACTGAATATCTCCATCCAAATCTTCGCCAATATCATTAATATACAAATTGAACAGTAATGGCCCTAAAACAGACCCCTGAGGCACTCCACTAGTGACTTTACTTTTCCTGGATATCGCACCCCCATACACAACTCGTTGCTACCTATCAGATAGCCAGTCTCCAATCCAATGCACCAATCTAATATCCAACCCCATCTGCTCTAGTTTGACTGTAAACTTATCATGAGGTACTCTATCAAAAGAATTTGAGAAATCCAAGTATATTACTGTGTATCCTTCTCCTCTGTCCAAGGAAGCAGTCACTTTATTGTAATAAGTAAGTAGATTACTAAAACATGACCTCCCTTTAGCAAATCCATGCTGTCCATCAAAGATTATACCATTGTTGTCAACCCAACTCTGGATCCTACTTCTCACAAGTTTCTCCAGCAACTTAACCACAACACCTGACACACACACACACAGATAGGCCTATAGTTTGATGCTTGAGTTCGATCACCTCCTTTATGAAGTGGCACACTCTTGCCCTCCTTCCACTCCTTAGGAACTTGACCAAGTGCAAGACTCGTATTAAAAAAATGTGTCAAGGCAGGTGTCAACTCTCTGGCACTTTCCTTCAGAATATGCCAGAGAGTTGACACCTGCCTTGTTTACAACTAGCTTACTCAACTCCCCAAACACCTCTTGCTCACTTACAGTCAGTCTCTCCTCCCCATCATCAACTGCTCTCAATCTTTCCATGAAGTCACATTCAGAAGATTGAAAGATCTTTATGAACTGCTCATTAAGTATCTCTGCCACACATTCTGCAGCATCTGTCTTTATACCATTTTCTCCTATCAATGTCATCTTTCCATAATCATTCTTTCTTTTGCTGGCTACATATCGAAAGAACTCCCTAGGATTCTTTTTGGCTTCATTAGCTAACTGCTGTTCATACCTCTCTTTAGCTACTCTCAACAACGAAGTCACCTTCCTTGCCTGATCTTTGTAGCCCTCATGGAATTGGTTATTTCCACTTCTCTTATGCTGCCTCCACAATGCCCTTTTTCTCTGTATCGCATGCTTAATCTCTTTATTCATCCAACTCACACCTACCTTATTTAACCTTCTCACCCTTGGAATACATTTAGATATTGCATCTACTAGATAGTTTTTGAAAATCCCCCAAGTTGCATTGATCTCTTTTCCAGCTAACTCCTCATTCCACACTACACATGCAAACTGTCTCCTGAGCTCTTCATAATCACCCCCCCCCCCTTCTAGTTCCATATATACCTTTTCTCACAGGGTCCTCTCACTGCTGACAACCACCCAGGTAATCACCTCATGGTCACTCTCACCAATTGGTGGATGATTTGACACCTCCTTTATAATTACATCCTCTGATGAGATGATCAAATCCAAGCTACTCAATCCTCACATGCCCTCTGTTAAATACTGTCTAAGGTAGTTATCCCTCAAAAACTCAAGAAACTCTTTTTTTTTTTTACTTCCAGTTCCTATCTCATCATTCGAGTCTATATTGCCATAATTAAAATCGCCCATAATGATCATCCTTTTCTTATTTGCTTGGCTAATTTGATTATATATTTCATTATCACCACCATCCACATTACCTGGTCTATAACAACATTCAACCATGTATTTGATTCCATTCACCTCTATCTCACACCATACCGCCTCAGAACCACTGGCACTATTTCCATCTTGCATCTCTACTTTGTATGGACATAACTCTTTCTCTATCATCAATAGCACTCCCCCTGCCTTTTTACCCCTTCTATCGTCATGAAACACATCATACGCTTCTATCTCTATTCCTGTCAGGATGTCATCCTCTTCCAACCATGTCTCACTTATTCCAACAATCTTTGGGTGAACAAATGCAATTAATGCAACCATTTCATCTGCCTTGTTTCTTATACTTCTAGCATTTGTATACAAACACAACAGCTCATTTCTGGATCTACAGCTAGTTCCACTGATACCACTCACTCGATGTGATCTCTCCATGCTCAACTGGGGCCATTTCACTTTCTGCTTCTTCATTTTAGAACTCTTTTCAATTCCAACTGTTTCCTCTTGATCCCTGGTCATCCCATTCCTTTCCTGCCTACACATGCTCTCGCTTCCTCTTGGAGCATCCACCTTTCTCTTGCTGTGTACCCCTGTCCACCCTGAGCCTCCCCGTTTCCCTGCTCCTCTTGCACACCCATTCTCTCATTTTCTATACTCATACCACTCACTTCTCCATTCATATCCACCTCTTCAATCTCTCCTGTCTTACTCTCCTGCTCTTCCACATCACTTCCCCTCTTGATCTGATTCATTCTCTCTGTTCCCTTCTCTACCTTCCAGCAGCAGTCTCTCCAAGCGACTCACACCATAATCACTCAAATGCAGTCCATCACTCCCATACAGCTCACTTCATCCCTCAAACTCATTCCACACATTAACAAACTGTATTCCCATCTCCTCACACATCTCAGCCAGCATATCATTCATAATCCTTGCTCCCCGCAAGGATTTATCTTGCACCAGGTAATGAAATTCATCTTCCACATAAAGACAATCGCAAACATCTATGCCTACAGCAGAATTTGAATCCTGCAGCCTTTTGTGGTATTTATATACTATACGACAGACTGCTGTGAAAATTGAAAAGGATGGAGTTAATAACTTGGTTACAGGGCTCATAAGAACCATTGAGATGTGGAAGGTATTCATAATGATATTTTTACCCAACTTCTGTAGCAGCTGTTTAATTTCTGTATTTGATATATACTGCAAGGCTTAAAAGGGGATGGTCACTTGTTTGTTGATGATGTTGAACTGGAAAGAGTAATATCAAGAAGCTTTGGTGTGATATTGTTACAAGCGATTATGAATGGGTTGTTGCTTTGGGCAAATTAATGGGATGACAGATCAGTGTTGTTAATTGTAAAGTTTGGTCAGAAGAAAATGACCCTTGCTTCCTCTAGCTCCTGTACTGTGGGAGCTAGAGGAATCAAGATGATCAAGATATTGTGGATAAAGAACTAAAGTTCAAGGTTATCTATTGAGAAATTTGTAAAAGGTTACCTGAAAAATTGCTGCCATAAAGCAACAGACACTAACAAGCAGGGATAAGGGAATGATTGTTCTAAATATGGCACTAATCAGACCATCTCTGGATTTCAGTGTACAGATTTGGTCACCTTAGATGCCTAGTAATTAGGAAACATTAGAGAGAGTATATAAGTAACTGATTCAGGCCTATGGAATGTTGAGTACAAGCACAGATTAAGAGAATATGCTCTTCAAAGCATGGTGGATAGGAGAAGAGGTGATATGATTACGATTTATAAGTTGGTAATAGGAGCTTATCAGAAAAAGATAGAAGAAATATTGCATAGGTGGTGGGAGAATAATATATCATCTCTTGAAATTGTATGAGGGTCATGAAAGAAAGGAAATGAAAAGCAGATTTATTGCATGGTTGGTGGGATGAATGAGTGGAATTGTGTTGACAGAGTGAGTAGTAGGATATATCATGGACTAGAAAGTCTCCATAGAAGCCTGGAAATAATGCCATTTCTGCTGATAGTTGCTTAATTTTTTTTGAAAAAAAGAAAGAAAGAAAGAAAGAAAATGTTAATTCCAAATATATTGTTGTATCAAGCACAGAGATTAGCATATTCCTGCGTTATAACCTGCATCAATTAAAAGTCTACAGATGCCAAGAAATTATATTCTTGGTTTAATCCTTTACCCAAATGTAAGCAAACAAAGTTTACACCTGAAGTATTTTCAGGACAGGGCAACTCGTATATAGAAACTATTGACTTCACATCACTAACGTTGCCTTTTCTCCATTGTATCTTGACTGCCCTGCCTGTTTAGCCATAGAAGAACAGTTTACAACTGCACAGTACCTGGTATACACCTGCAAAATCTGTGGACTATGGCTAATCTGTGTTGGGGGTGGGGTGGAAAAGAGTTGCCAATTTTTTATATGGTCTGTAAGTAGTTACAAGATTGGTTGTTTTGGGATTTTGCTAGTTTTTCAGCTCTGCCTCGAATATATAGAATAGTAATCGCTTTGGTGTAGTCTCTTTTTTGGATTGGGGGGGGGGGTAAGGTTTTAATATTTTTTGGATTTGGTCATATCTTCTCCCCCACCTGCAGGTGAAATACTTCATGGAGACTGTTGAAGGAAAAGCCTTAATTTCTGTTCCACATAGACCTATGGTTTGTCCTATGGTATGTAGATGATATGTTCTCCATTTCCATATGGCTTTGAGGCTCTTAACACCTTCATTCTTAATAACCAATATCCTAGGATTCCATTCACCTTAGAAGAAGAAAAAAACAACAGGTTTCCCCTTCCTTAGACAACCTGATTATACACAAACCTGATATATCCTTGGAATCTTCTATTTACAGAAAAACTACATGCAGAGGTAGATACATTCACCAACAGTCACACAACTCCCCATCCCAACAGTATGAGATTGTTAAAACCCTGTAAATTGATTAGATTCAATAATAAGGCCCTCACCACTGAACTTGAAAACATTCACAACACCTTCAGATCCAATGACTACAATCCCAACGAAATCCAAACAAAATTATTATACTCCAAAACTACTCTCTCTCTCTCTCCCCATTAGAATGGAGACTACCTGAAATCTGTTGTATTCTCTTATATCTGAGGCATATCTGAAAAACAAGCTATATTCTTAAAAAATAAAAAAATAAATACAATTAGCCACTTACAAGCTGTATAAAAAATTGGCATCCCTTATCTCTCCCCCCCCAAAAAAAAGAATGGCAACAGTCTTGCCAGGTTTCTACCAGGTACAGTGCAGTTTGAATTATTATTATTATTATCTGTGACCTCCAGGGAATCAGATACTCATTGAAGGAGGCTATAAATCACCCAAACCAGTTGTCATACCTTCTCTCAAATTCATTCACGCTAGATGCACTCCCTATCCCTAAAGGCCAATTGTGCCACTCACTCTCTGCTCTGTGAGAGAAAAACCTACCTCTTATCCCTATGTTCACTCCTTGTCTTCCATATAACGAAAAATTTCATCAGACAATATCCTATAACACCCATTCAAAAGTTTATAGACCTCTATCATATCACCCCTCTTTCTCCTGTTAACCAAAGTCTGTAATCCACATACTCACAATCTGTCTTCATAATCTAAATCCCATAATCCTGATATGATCTTTGTAACTCTTCTTTGCACCCTTTCCATGTCTTCTTTATCCCCTTGGAATCCAGGATTCCAAATCTGCACACAGTAATCCAGGGTGCGGTCTTGTCAAGCCTTATAAAGAGGCAAAATGACATCCTTAGATGTCAAGGTTCACTTCAGTTACCCTCTGATTTGTATTTGCAACTTCTACTGTGACCTTTGAACTTCAAATTCCTATCCATCAACATGCCAGGATCCCTTGCCTCCTCAGTTTCTTGTAGCATAACCCTGCTAATATAATCCAATTGGAAATCTCATCACACCGAAGTGTATAACTTTACATTTACTAACATTAAACTGATAGCCATTTTTGTTTGCCCAAATTTCCAGCCTATTCAAATCATTTTGTAAGTGCTGATTATCAGTAGCATCCCTGATTGCCTTGTCTATCTTCACATCATTGGCAAACAGTTGCACATCTGATGTTAGACCCCTGCCTGATGTCATTAATGTATAGATTGAACAATAATGGCCCAAAGACTGAACCCACAGTACGACACTGGTCATCTTAAATCTGACAGATTCACACTCACTGTATTCCACTTTTTGATATCTGTCTGTCAATCATCTCCTGATCCAAGTCAAGAGTTTATATTCCAATTCCATATTCTCCAGTTTATGCAACAGCCTTTCATGTAGTATTCTATCAAACGCCTTAAAAAATTTACCAAATCACATGTGTACCACAGTAAGAAATTGATTTATTATATAGCTATTTTGTGTTACACATTCTAAGACATGATCAGTGTAGACAGAGAACAATAATTAGGAATTTAAATAAAAGAAACAGTATATCACATGCCCTACATTGGAATTTCTCAATATATACAGTTGTGTGTTCATTGATTAGAAACTATTGGGCTGAAAATAAAATTAAATTGGATAAATTTCTCAATATATACAGTTGCGTGTTCATTGATTAGAAACTATTGGGCTGAAAATAAAATTAAATTGGATGATTTTGAGTTTTAAAGAAAAGATGGTGGGGTGGGGATAAGTTATGTGCTAAAATTTCACTTTTAAAGAATTGCAGATACACCAAACTACCCAACCTTTGGTAAGATAAAGAAGTCACTAAATCACTAGGAGTGCATAAAATTTATCCGAAGGCCAGCTATTCTCTGGTGCTTAACCAGTTATGAGTTTCAAAAAGGGAATTGGCATTTACTATTATAAAAACAACAAAGCTGTAAGCTGATCTGTCAAATACAGTAAATCCCAATGTACTAAATATCATTATTAATATCTCAAAAAAAAAAAAATGTGGGGCACTTAAGCTTTTGAAAAAGCATTGCAAATCTCAAAAAGATATACCCAAATTACCCATGGACAAATGAGTTGCAATCCAATCAGGGTATCCCAACAGAAGACAAAGTGTATGTACTAGCACGTGGCCACAAGTTTGCAATTTTGCCCAAATGAATTCCCTATTCGTGCACAACATTAAAAAAAATGCTGGTTATCTATTGTTGAGACTAACAGGTTATGTTTTGAAATAGTCAAAGTGATCTATGATGCACAACCATCAGAAATAAAAGCCTGAAGTCCTTAAAATGCTGTAATTACATAGTTATCACCAAAGCCGACAAAAGAAATGCCACTGTAGTCTTAGACTTCAAATCTTATGAATGAAAAATGAAATTACTTCTTTGTGAGCGAAATACTTACTCCCAGATTAATATGAATCCTATCACTAGTCAACTAAATTAACTCTACTGGAGAAAACAACATCCATAGATCAAACACCATGAAAAGACTCAGAACATTCCATACAAAACACCCTAGAATATATACGGCTCACACCGAAACTACATAAAAACAACTGTCCATTTAAACCTGTTGTGGATTTTATAAGACGTCCCGTGTATAAAATCTCAGTATTTCTGTCTGACCTTCTCCACTCCTCATTGGCAACTCAGTTTTATTGATAAAAAATTCCACCACATTTCTTGCAAGAATAAGGCATAAAACTGGCTTCTACAGACATCATGGTGAGCTTTGACTCACTCTCTCCCCACAAATATTCCTCACGATGAAACTTCAGAAATTCTAGTCCAAAAATTTCCATCAGATATGGTGGACTTATTCAAATTTACAACCACCTCACTGGTTACTTCACTTGGAAGGATAAAGTATACAAATAAGTGGAAGGAATTGTAATGAAATCACCGCTTGCAAACCCATCAACCAAATTCATAATCTGTTGCCTTCTCTAAAAGACACTCATCATTGATGCTATCTTGTGTATCCAAAGTACCATGTTTGTGCAACTTGTCTTATTACAGACAGACAAGAAGATCTGTAACAAATGCATCCCCAAACATAGAGACCATCATCAAACCTCACAAATCTGGGCCTAACACAACATGGGGCTACACCTGTGAAAGATCCATTGATCCATGTATAAACACGAACATTTATATAAGAAAGGTGCTGAAGTTCAACCTAAACTCAGTCGTAATGATTGCCTCACCATTCCTGAAGTGTGGGATGTTGTCATCCTTAACCGTATTAAATAAATTGTATTCTCAAACTTTTTTTTTAACTCGAAATTATCCAGTTTTTAATTTTACTTTCACACCAATTAACACACAACTGTTTTCTCTCTCTCTCTCTCTTTCTATGTGTGTGTTTATATATATAGAGAGAGAAAGAGAGAGAGAGATTCCAGTGTAATGCATGCTCTCTGCTGTTTCCTTTATTTAAATTCCTTATTGTTGTTCTTTTTCCACACTGATGATGTCTTACGATACGTAAGACGAAATATCATAATACAATAAATCAATTTTTTACTGTGGTCCACATGTGATTCTATAATAATAGATATCCCACAGGTTTCATTATACAAGACCATGCAGTTGTAAGCCCACCAACTATGGTCAGACACCAGAATAGCCACTATCAGAATCACTCAACTGAATATATAGTGAAATTAATATATAGCATATGTTCATTATAACTATTATTATGTCTTCTCTGTCTTAATAGGAAGTACAAATCATCTATTTAAATACATTTCATTTCCACAAGCCATTAGTTAATTTACTTCTGGAAAACACTCCTTCTGCATTATATTTGTTTTCCATTTCATTTATAATGATGAAAATATAGTTCATAAAAGTTGACATCCAGGAGGAATCTTAATATGGGGTTTTTCAATTGAAGGTGAGTTAGCCAATCTCATATGGAGGTAGCAGGGTTTTTTTCTCCTTGAAACTTGGTTTTTTTTTCATCCAGCATACAGACAAATCAGCCTTCAGAACACCCCCAATTTGCAAACAAAAGATACTAGTGGTGGTGGTGGATAGTAGACACCATTGATGTGGATAATGATGACGTGAAGAGTGGTTTGGTGTAGTGGATCATGGTGGACATGGAGAGTAGGTGCACTCCCTCAATGAGTCTTTGAACTCCTTGGGGGTATCACAAAATAATAAAATAATAATAAACAAATAAATTTTAAAAAAGAACATGATGGTACTAGGCAATGTACCATCATGTTTACCAGTAATATCATGAGTTAATAAGTTATTAAGATTTTCTTGATTTTCATTGTTATAAATAATTAACTTAAAAGTGTTAAGCATATGTGTTTGTATATAGGATGTGGAATATCACATTTTGCATTACAAAGTTCCGAACAAGGATACAAGATTAGGATTTGAAATATATGAAAGTATTCCCCGGTCCCGTGAGATGAAGATTTCAAAATTCATGACTGCATTTTAAACATGAATTTTACTTTCTAATGTAAATATTAATAAACTGTAAATAGCTTTTGAAGCATCTAATAAATATTTGAAAGAGATGTGCTTTATTCCATTTCATGCAACATTTTCATATTGATCATACCAAAAAAAAAAACTCTCAGAATTGGTGCTATACATATTCCCACAAATATTCTTATAAATGCTATCTATATCTCAACTGGTAATTAACATGAATGTTAAGCTTATTCAATTTAATGCAGGTATAAAGCAAAAGCTTAGAGAAGATATATCATTTAAAAACAGTTTTAAATGTCTCATCCATAATGGAAGTTAGACTTGATGGATAGATAGATAGATACAAATGATGCTGCACATCATTTGTATCAGAAGGAACACTGCCTCAAATATAGTTTCTGACAAAATGATACGTATTGAACGTTACAAAATTGACAAAATGACTTATAGACTTGATAGATAGATACAAATGATGCTGCACATCATTTGTATCTGAAGGAACACAGCCTCAAATTTAGTTGTTCTTAATTTTTTAATTAAGAATTTCTTAATTCCTAATTTTTGTTTAAATACTGTACTGATGATGTCCTAAGCTACTTAGGATGAAATATTTACAATTAAATAATTTTCACTGTGGTTTATACGTGTGTTTCTTCTAATTAACATAACCATTGTTCTGCAGTCTAGTATCACTTTTATTATCCATCTCTATACTCCTTTCACAATTACTTATACTCTTCATATCCTGGCAACCAGAGGTAATTTAGATATGGTCTAATGAGGGCATTATACAGTGGAACTACCCTCTACTGTTCCCCATCCACCTCAGTACTGCAGCAATCCTCTAGATTGATGCAAATATTTCTGTGGTTTAGCAAATCTTGATTTAATTGTTAGTATTGAGACTTCATGTTTATAAACATAAAATAGTTTTATTAAAATAAACAGTATAATCCAACAAGTTTCATAAGTTGTTGGACTTACATCATCAGGAGTACAAAAGTTGTATAAAAGAGTAGGGAAAAAAATAATTACACATAGCAAATTTTATTATCAGAACTTCAAAACACGTATACACAAACAAAGTGACCAGAAAAAAAAAATTTGTATTAATCGTGATGGAACAAAGTTGTTGTTGTCTGGTTCTGTGGCATGATGCATGTTATGCTATTTGGTGGGATTTTTATTGTGCTACAGTGTTTTTTAGTGGTGGCAAGTAAGGATATAGGTATGGGGATATTGCAGTCTCGTAATGTTCAATGAGGCATGATTTTAAAAAAACGAATGATAGACCCAGTATCGCAGGTGTTGCATCCTAACTGGTAATCAGACTTAAAAACGTTATGCCGTAATAACATCAGTCTGGACTATTTTGGTTCTGTGTAAATCGGGGTGCTTAAGGGTCAAAGCTGTATAACTGAGAGGAGACCTCTACATAGCCTTTAAAGGAATGTGGAGAACCGACCAGGGCTTCTGACCTAATGTCCAATCCTCACCTTCTCATCATGCACCCTGTTGGGTATCTACTTGTATATTGTTACGAACGAGGATGGGCTGGCAATTTGGGATTTAGCCGACCAAATAGTATTCTTATTGGTTAAACCAAATTAAAAAATGATGGTACAACATGACAAAATTTCATGCCAGCTGGTACGTCACCCAGTTAAACAAGGCCCCCATTGTTTTCGCCAGGAAACCAGGGCAGACATCGAAAAGTTAGCTACTGGCAGAAATCTGAAAACACACCCCAAATCAACATCACAAGAGATAAAGATCGGTACTATCAACATAAGAAGCCTGAATGGCAAAGAAATGGAGCTAGCTGAGGAATTAGATTAGTACCAGATTGACATAATAGGGGTGACTAAACAAAAAAGACAAAAACTGTTGACATCTTTCTGAGCAATAAATACAAAATGTTATATCCAGGCAATGACAATCAAGGTAAAAAAGGAGTAGCCATTAGTATTCAACACAAAATACGAGGCTCATCTTCTTGAATGGCAGGCAGTGTCGAGTAGAGTAATGTGGGAAAATATGAGAATGGGGAACTGGACAATGGGACTTATTTGTGCCTATGGTCCCACAGAAGGTTCTACTAAGGTAGAAGTGGAGGAATTTTTTGAGGCTTTAGAAAAAGCAACTGACACAATGAAAAAGGAAAAGTTGGTCCTTGTTGGGGATCTAAATAGTAGAGTAGGAAATGATTGTGAGACAAAAAAATATTTTCGGAAAATTTGGAGAAAAGAGCAAAGCTAATAATAATGGCAAATAACTGTTGGATTGTTGCTCAGGACATGGATTGATTATTACTAGCACAATGTTCCAACATTATAGTGTGCAGAAATTCACATGGAGAGAAGAGTCATAGGAATAAGAAAAGTCTCGTTGACTATGTTATTGTTGATAGTGATGTTTTCCCCCTGGTGCAGGACACCAGAGTGTACAGAGGATTTGAAGTTGGAAGTGATCACTATTTAGTCTTGAGCAGGATAAAATTAAATTTCATATTGAAAAGAATAACATGTAAGAAAGTTTTAAAGCGAATAAAAGTTGAGCAGCTCTCAGATGTGAACTGTAGACTAAAATACACAAAGATTATTGAAGTAAAAATGAAAGAGTTTGAGAAAAGGAATCAAACCTTGGAGATGCAGTGGCAAGCCTTGAAGAAAGCCCTGATTGATTCTGCTAGAGAGGCATGTGGTGAAGTTGTCTGGAAGGATAGAAAAATTAGAACTCCATGGTGGACACAGGAAGTTAAAGAGGCAGTGAAGGAAAAGAAGAAAGCATATCGAAAGTTCCTGGCAAATAAGTCAGCTTGTTCTCTTAGAGAATACAGAGAAAAATGCAAGAATGCTAAACACTGTGTAAAACTAGCTAAACAAAAGTCATTTTCATTGACTAGCTAAACAAAAGTCATGGGAGGACTTTGGCAAGAATATAGAAAATAAATATCAAGAAGGTGGCAAAATATACTAGAGGTTGTTGAAGAAGCTTAGGAATGGAGGAAAGAGTGCTGTAAAAGGAGTTAGGGATGATAAAAGTGACATGAAACGGAAGAAAAGGATATACTTGAAGTATGGAGTAATTACTTTGAAAAACTGCTAAATGAAACAAGCAGTGATGACAGCACAGTGGTAAAAAACACCTACCAGGTATGCATTCAGGAATACATATTCATACTTGAAGTGGAAAAAGCCATCAAAGGCTTGAAATGTGGAAAGGCAGCAGGAGTAGATGATATTCGACCAGAAATGCTGCAGTGTGGTGGTGTAAGAGTCTTACAGTGTCTGCACTGCATAGTTCAGAAAGCCTGGACAGAGGGACGAATTCCCAATGATTGGAGTAGAACTCTCATAGTACCCATATATAAAAAGGGAAATAAAACTGAATGTGAGAATTACAGAGGTATTTCCCTACCGAGTGTTCCTGGCAAGATCTATGCAAATATACTTGAGAAATGGTTGAGAAGAATTGTGGAAGAAAAGTTTGAAGAATAAGCTGGATTTAAGCCAAATAGAGGCTATCAGGATCAGATCTTCACTTTACGACAAATAGTCGAGAAAGCATGGGAATATAACAAATATCTGTATTTAAGTTTTGTCGATTTGGAAAAGGCATATGACAAGGTGCCAAGAGAGAAGCTATTCAATATGCTACTGTTATATGGTGTCAGTGGGGCATTATATCAAGCAATACTTAGTCTTTATTTGAGTTGTAAGTCAGCAGTTAGAATTGAAGGAAGTACTGGAAGATGGTTTATTGTTAAATCTGGTGTGAAACAAGGATGTACATTATCCCCTCTGTTATTCATTATCTATATGGATCACATTATGAAGGAAAGTGGTATTAAACATGATATCAAAATTGGAGATGTTAATGTCAGCTCTTTGTTTTATGTGGATGATGTTATACTTCTAAATAAATCCACTACAAGTCTGCAAGATTCTCTGACTAAATTGAATAACTGTTTTAATAGATATGGTATGAAGGTCAGCAATAAAAAGATAAAGACAATGAAAATAGGCACAATCATTGAAAATATCAACTGTGTTGTGAACAGGGAACCTGTGGAACAAATAAAACATTTCAGCTACTTAGGCATGATTTTTAGTGAAGATGGTAAATTAAATATAGAAATCGACAACAGAATCAACAAAGCTGGTATGGTGGGAAGTGAATTGAATAAATTCATTAAATTCATATATATGGAATAAGAGAGAAATTAGCCGGAACGCTAAATTAGCTGTATACAAGACAGTGTTCAAACCAGTTTTAACTTATGGATCTGAGAGCTGGGTCAGAAGTAAAACACTTGATTAAAGACTTGAGACCGCAGATATGAGAGTCCTGAGAAAGATTAGAGGCGTGAACAGATGGCATCAATGGCAATACCATATTAAAAATGAGGATATTAGGAAAGAACTTGACATTGTCAGCATCCAGGAATGCATTAACAGAGCTAATCTCAGTATGGTCACTTAAACAGAAATGGCGAGAAAAGATTAGCAAAACAAGTGTTCTCTGCCAGGTTGGCAGGAAAAAGACCCAGAGGAGGACCTAGATATAGGTGGATTGATGCTGTACAAAGTGCCTTAGACTATAGAAATATAAGATCTGATAATGTTGGAGGCACTGATTTCTGTACACCCCTTGAGGATACATTGCAGGAATTTGATGATGATGGTTTAAGTAAATCTTGCACTTTGCTACTAGTAATGGAGATAATTTTGTAATTTGAATATTTGAAGATGCACTTTATAGCTTAACAAATGGTATGGATATATGGGAATGGAATTTTGATATATTTCTTCATGAAGAGAGAGCATGATTCTTGGCTGAGTGAATAGCATAATCTATTAGTTGCGGATACTGTCGAGAACAGAAGATCCTTTTCTTTCTCTTCTTCTCTTCCATCCTCACCATAGGTTTAGCCCCATGTCGATAAGAGCCTTCCACTCTTTTCTGTCCAAAGCAAGCACTTTCATATGCCATCAGCTTTGAAAGTCCAGTGCAGTTCTAAGGACTTTATGCCATATTAATCTTAGTCTTCCCCTGGGTCTAGTGTCCTCAAATACCAGGCAAAAAGTCTCTCTGATTCCATTTGCACAATGTGACCAAACGAACAGAGTTAATGCTTTTTAACTATGTTAAGAATTGTTGTGAGTTAGAGATGTTCAAATCTTACATCACTTGTGCATTTGTCTTATGTTCTATCCAATGAGTTCTGTTAATTTTCCTAAAGCATTTTATTTCAAAACCTAACAGTTTCCTCTCTGCTTCTTTTTTTTAAGGTTCCAGTTTCTCTCCCATAGAAGAACTCTTGATAGTATTATACTTTTGTATAATTTTAGTTTTAGTTAGTAATTCTGTTGTTTTTCGAAATTTTATTCAGTTTATTCATCATTGACCATGCTGTGGAGAGTTTGTTTTATTATAAATTAATGATGGCAAAAAATTATATCCTTGATTTAATCTTTTATCCAAGTGTAAGCAAACAAAGTTTGCATGTGAAGTAATTTCACAACTGGGCAACTCGTATATGGAAGGTAATGCCTTCATATCATTTGCTTTAGTATCCTATAATGCAAAGCACCTATCCTTACAGACATGTATAATACTATGCATTATGGGAACGGTTACTACCCAGACTGGTTTCAACCTTTATTGAGGTCTCATCAGTGGGAGCCAGCTTCCCATAATGCATAGCATTATTCATGTTCATAAGGATATGTGCTTTGCATTATGGAATATTAATGCAGTTGATGTGAAGTCATTAGCCTTTATATATAATTTGCTGAGTTGTAAAGTTACTTCATGCAGACTGTGTTTACTTATGCTTGGAAAAAGGATTAAACCAAGAATATAATTTCTTGGCATCTTTAATTTCCAGTATAACCCAGTGGAAAAACTTTCAACAGTCTGTTTCATTTTTATTATATCATTTTCATTTGAAATTAAATATGCTCCTAGGTAATTAAAATCATTAACTTGTTCTATGGTTTTCTGATTAAGTGTTATCTGTGTATCTTCCTGGTGTCTTCCAATTTTCATTATTTAGTTTCATTTGAATTTATAATCATATAATTGCTGCAGGTTTCTTATAATTTTGCAAGCCAGTGTTGGAGATTTGATTTGTTATCTGTTATAATATATATGTCTTCTGTTATATAATATTTGTTAGCTGTTATAATATGTAATATATCTGTTATAATATATATATATGATATACGTGTAATTGGTCTTTCATTGACTTTTACTCGTTTTGTGGAGGACAATGCTTTTTCAATGAGTTCTTGGATAAAAATGTTAAAAAAAAGCATGGGGAGAGTTGGCATCCTTGCATATCTCCTCGTTGAAAGTTTATTTTTCACTTGGTTAGAATATAATAAATTTAGTTTAATCCTTTATCCAAGTGTGAGCAAACAAAGTTTGCGCCTGAAAGTATCTTCAGGACTTGGGTAAGGTGGTACAACACCACGGCGACTCCTTGCAAAGGTGGAACAAGCTACCAACACTCCTATCTCAGTATCTCCCGTAATGCAAAGCATCAAAGAGTCGCCCTGGTGCATAACTCCTCGTTTGATTTCAAGTTTTTTTTTGTTGTGATATTTTTTATATTGAACTACTGCACTTGTATTCTGATAGTAGTTTGAAAACAATTCTTAGTATTTCAAAGTCTGTTTTTCTTTGTTAATATTTGAATAAGTTTTCCTCCATTGACAGAATTAAATGCTTGTTTAAAATCCACAAAACAGCAATAAAGATCTCTCTCCCCTTCCATGCAAATTCAGCCAGACAATGAAGAGTAAAGTTGTGGTTTATTGTTGACCAGTTTTGTTTTTTTTCCCCTAAAGCCTACTTGTTTTTCTTCTATTAGCGGTATGTAAGTTTTATTTAGCCCGTGTGGGGACACCTGTAACCCCCATCGGGCATGTCCTCCTGGTGGCGGATTGGGGAATGCTCATCGTAGTTTACCATGAATTGTAGGAGGGAAATACCTCCCACGGACCAACAGGATAGCACTTCTCTCATAGGCCAGGAAGGTGGCAGCCCCACCACCAGACTCGGGTGCTAAGGCTAATCCCCTACACGCCTTAAAATTTCACCTATTAAAAGAAATAACAAAGAGATAGCCGAACTGCCTAAATGGAGGGAAAAGGTACATGAGATATGGAACATTAAAAGTCTACATGGAAATTACAGAAACAAAGAAAGGTCAAGGTTGCCAGAAAATGAAGGATGGATATATACTTTTCTATTCAGGGATAAACCCAAGAGAATGGGGAAAACAAGGAGTACTTGCATAATTAAAACCAGATATCAACGAATATGTTACTAAATGGCAACTAATAAATGAAAGGTTATTGACAATCATTATAGATTTTAAATCAGATAACCAAGTATTCACTGTAATTGTTGCATATGGCCAAAATGATAATGCTAATAAAGAAATTAAAGATGAATTCTGCGAACTGTTACAAAAAACAATTGAAGTTCAGGAGCATATACTACTAGGAGACCTTAATGGCCGGGTAGGGAATCAAGTAGATGAGGAAACGAAACAGGTGTTGGGATCACAAGGAGAAATAACTCCATAATAATGGAGAAAGAATAATAAATGTTTGCCTTATAAATAATTTAGTAATAGCAAATACTATGTTCAAGCATAAAGAAATTATTACTATTATTATGGGTGACTCTAGGGAGGCCCCAAACATGTCCACACAACTATACGACATTCTCACAGTATCTATCATACCTTGCCTTGAACTCACTCACCATCGTAGCACCCACAACAGACTCTGTCAGCTTATTCCACTCATTTACCACTCTAAAAGTAAAGAACCCAGCTCTAACACCCCCTGCTAACCACACTCTTGTCCAGCTTCCATAGGTGTCCCCTAGTTCTCCCACCACCAGTCCTGATCTCAAAAATATCCTCTGAATTAATCCTGTAGAAACCCTTTAGCAATTTGAATGTCTCAATCATATCTCCCCTTTTCTGCCTATCAACTAATTTCTGCAACTCACAAATCTTAAACCTGTTCTCATATGGTTCATTCCATAGACCTGCTATCATCTTAGTCGCTCGCCTCTGGATCCTCTCCACCTCCTCCCCATCACGAAGGAACCTAGGTGACCAAATCTGGACAGAGTAGTCGAGATGAGGTCTTATCAAGGCTCGGTACAGAGGTACAATAACTTGCTTGTCTCTGCTTGCCAAAGTATTTTTCAACAACCAAGTGAGTTGATGAGCTGATTTAGCTACTTTTGCAGTGTGCCCCCTAAACTTCATCTCCCTATCCACCAACACTCCCAAGTCCCTGGCCTCATCTCCCTATCCACCAACACTCCCAAGTCCCAGTCTCCTGGAGTACAGTTCCACCAATGTGGTATACTGCTGCTAACCTTACATTTTGTCACATTAAATTGACATCCATTCTGCTTAGCCCAGAACTCCAATTTATCCAAGTTGTCCTGCAAGATTTTGACATCTTCTGCATTCGCAATTGCCCTACCCAACTTTGCATCATCAGCAAACAAATGAACTTTGAAAGTTTATTTTTCACTTGGTTAGAGTATAATAAATTTAGTTTAATCCTTTATCCAAGTGTGAGCAAACAAAGTATCTTCAGGACTGGGTTAAGGTGGTACAACACCAGGGCAACTCGTTGCAAAGGTGGAGAAGCTACCAACACTCCTATCTCAGTATCTCCTATAATGCAAAACACATCTTCTTGCAGATATGTCTAATGTTATGCATTAAGGGAAGGGCCACTACCCAGACTAGTTTCGACATTTATTGAGGTCTCTTCAGTGGGAGCCAGGCCCAAGTGGAGATATCGGGCAGAAGCATTAGCAGGTCATCTCTACCTATAGGATTTGCCAATTGGTATGCCACCCTTTTTTAATAATTTACTCTGGATTTAGTAATAGCAAATACTGGTGTTGTACCACCTTAACCCAGTCTTGAAGATACTTTCAGGCACAAACTTTGTTTGCTCACACTTGGATAAAGGATTACACTAAATTTATTATACTCTAACCAAGTGAAAAATAAACTTTCAACATCTTTCTCTAAATCCAGAGTAAATTATTAAAAAAGGGTGGCACACCAATTGGCAATTCCTATAGGTAGAGATGACCTGCTAATGCTTCTGCGTGATATCTCCACTTGGGCCTGGCTCCCACTGAAGAAACCTCAATAAAGGTCAAAACTTGTCTGGGTAGTGGCCCTTCCCTTAATGCATAACAATAGACATATCCGCAAGGAGATGTGTTTTGCATTATAGGAGATACTGAGATAGGAGTATTGGTAGCTTGCTCCACCTTTGCAACGAGTTGCCCTGGTGTTGTACCAACTTAACCCAGTCCTGAAGATACTTTCAGGCGCAAACTTTGTTTGCTCACACTTGGATAAAGGATTAAACTAAATTTATTATAAACAAATGAACTGTTCCACTTAGATCTTTTCCTATATCGTTAATGAACAAAATAAACAGCAGTAGTCCAAGAACGAACCCTGCGGCACACCACTAGTCACAGGCTGTCTTTTGGACTCTACTCCTGAATAAACTACTCTTTGATATCTCTCCATCAACCACCCACCTATCCATCTCACCAACCCTATATCCATTCCCATATGTTGTAGTTTATGGATTAGAATTCCATGTGGTATCCTGTTAAATGCCTTAGCCAGGTCCAGCAGTATCACTGTAAACCATCCAGTTCAGCCGTCACTGTGTTATAAAACTTGAGCAAGTTACTGAGGCATGATCTACCCTTCACAAAACCATGCTGTCCCCCATACAGTATCTCATTTTCATCAATCCATTCCTGTATTTTTCCCTTGACTACTTTCTCCAAGACCTCCATCATCTATTCTAACACCTGGTCTATAGCAACACCCAATAGTATATTTTGTTCTGCCAGTCTCAATCTCACACCAAATAGCCTCAAATGAGCTCTTTTCACTATCCTGCGATACAACTTCAATTCTCCTTGGCTACAGTTCATCAGCCATCATCTGTAACACCCCTCCCCCCATTTTATTCTCTCTGTCCCTCCTAAACACACTATAACCTACACACTCTATCCCACTAACTATATCATCGTCCGTCAGCCATGTTTCACTAATGCCAATAACCTGTTGCCAGGAAAAGCCAATCAAGGCCAAAAATTCTTCCTTCTTGTTCCTAATACTCCTGGCATTAGTATACATGAAATGTAGTGGTCCCTTTGTCCCATACCTGTCTTGATGCGTTATTCTAACTATCCCAATCTGATCCTTAGTAATGGCTCGGGTTCATTATATACATTCTTACACTCAACTGTCTTACTGGTGTCCACATATCCCCTCCCCCCCTCCTTGGTAGTTCTAGTTGCAATGGTTCTGCACATCCATTTTCACTTCATGTTCGTACCCACCACAACTATCAACTCTGTCACCCTCTGTTTTTGCGTTCTAATACTCTCACTTACATCCTTAAATTTCTCACCCGGTAAGTACGATTTAGTTAAACTCCCATCTATCACTCCGCTTAATAACGAGTCACCATACAACACTCTTTCCTTCCTTTCAGAAACTCTCCCACTCATACGCTGATTTTTCCTATCAAACACTTGTTTATTTGTGTTAGCCGAATCACTCTGGAAAGAGTTTTGCAGGTGCTCTAATTGCCGCTGCGCTTTGTATCACTGCGCGCAACCTAGCGATCCCCCTCCCTACAAATAATTCCTCATTTTTTTTTTCATCATTTAAACCATTGTCTCTCTCTGTATAGTTGCTTTCACTCTTTCTTTGATCACCGCTTTCATTGCCATCTTGTACCTAAATACTTAAATATCTAAGTACTTAAACAAATATCTAATGTACCTAAATACTTGTACCTGTACTTAAATCCATAACTTTACCAGGAAAGAGCCCAGTAGAAATGAAAAATCTATAATTGGCTACGCCATCATAAGCTAATCTTACTAGAAGTATACAAAAAACGCAAGAGTCAATAGAAGTCCTGAAATAGGCAGTGACCACCACTTATTAGTATTGGAAACGATCCATAAAATAAAAGTTGAAAAATGTAGAAAAAGTAGCAAGGAAATAAATGTTAAGATAAAGAACTACAAACTAAGAAAAGAAGAAACAGCCATTGAGTATAAAAGTAAAATAGAAGAGAAGATGAAAGAAGTAGAAAACAAGATATATGAAGACCAAGATGTAGAAAGCCTATGGTATAGATTCAAAACACTTCTTCTAGAACCAAGCAAAGAAATTTGTGGTGTATATTAAATAATAAACAGAACAAACATAAAATACCCTGGTGGACTGAAGAACTAAAAGAAAAAGCAATTGTGAAAGAGAGATATAACATCAAAACTGCAGGTTGATAGAGAACTATACAACAAACAAAGCAATAAAGTTAAAACTTTAGTGAAAGAAGAGAAAAGAAAATGCTGGGAAGACATCAGACATGCTTTAGAACAAAATTCTAAAGGAAACCAAAAACTCTTCTATAATGTTTTAAGGAGAATGAGGTCAGAAAAAGAATGCCCCATAAAGTTTATCAAAAATAAGGTTGGAAAGTTACTCACAAAATTCCGAAGACATCATGGAAAGATGGAAACGGTATTTCCAAGAATTATTGGAAGATGCAGGACATGGAAAAAATAGAACCCTAAGAGGAAGACAGGCAAGCAAAATATAAGATCAAAGTGAGGAATTCATGCAAATGAACTGTTAGCAGCAATAAATAAAATAAAACTAGGCAAATCAACAGGCCATAACCAAATAACAACATGAAATGGTAAAGAATTTAGGAACGAAAGTCATAAAATTTCTTTTACACCTATTCAGAGTCGTAAAAAGAAGAAATAATTCCCAAAGACTGGGAAGTAGCAATAATAATCATTATATTTAAGAAAGGAGATAACCGTAAATGTGAAAACCTTAGAGAAATTTCGCTTTTAAGCATTCCAGGAAAATTCTATGCCCGTATTTTAGAAGAGAGGCTTAGTAACCAAATAGAGGATACACTGGACGAAATGCAATATGGCTTTCGAATAAATATAAGCACGCAGGATCTTATCTTCAGTCTTAGACAAATATCAGGGAAAACATTGGAATTTGGAAAAGGACTATATGCATGTTATATAGATTTCAAAAAGGCCTTTGCCAGAGTTCCCAGACACTATATGGTAAACATTAAAGAAAACCAAGATAACTTAATAGCAACCATAGAAAGCCTCTACAAAAGTAACAGAAATTATGTAAGAATCTGTAATAATAGACCAAAGGAATTTGAAACAAATGTAGAAGTGAGGCAAGGCTGTATCTTCAGCCCTCTTCTTTTCATTATAGTAATGGATGAAATTTTAAAGGCATGCCAAACAAAAACAAAAAAGTTCCAACCAGGATACAGGAAACAGAAAGAAACCGGGATTTCACACATGGCTTTTGTAGGTGATGTAATTCTAGCAAATATAGCTGAAGATTTGCAATACATCATCAACATTTGGTATAAAGAAACAAAGAAAAGGAATATGACCATAAATATAAATAAAACAAACAATCGTATCTAGAAACCAACCAAAACGCATAATGAAAATAGAAAACCATCAACTGGAACAAGTCCACTCCTTTAAATACTTGGGATCATATATACAAAAAGATGGTAGGCTAGATAGAAATTAAAAACAGGATATCTGAGGGAACAAAGCTATTCTATGCAGTGAAAGGTCCACTGCTAGATAAGAAAGAAGTTACTCAGAATACCAAAATGGCAGTATACCGTTCAGTGTTTCTACCAACATTAACATACAGATGCGAGTCTTGGTGTTTAACAACAGGAAACAAAAATAAACTACAAACAATTGCAATGAAATATCTTATGAAAGTGGCACAAAAAAACAAGAACAGAATGAATAAGAAATTAAACTATAAGAGACAGCCTTCAAGTTACACTTCTGAACCGATGCATAACACAAGCCGAATGAGGTGGTTTGGACATCTTAATCGAATGAAGGAAGGAAGAATAGCAAAAACTGAATACGAAAGCCAGAAATTAGGAAAAAGTAACATAGGCAGGCCTGGGAAAGGTTGGCAAAAGGAAATTAAAGAAAAATTGGAAAATAAGGGAATTAACTGGAAAGAAGCAAACCAACAAGCCTTGGACAGGACGGCATGGAAATCTCGACGCATAAAAGCACAAGGGATCACAGACGAAAAAGAAGTGTTATTTAGACGATTCTGTATTATTTTTGACAAAGATTTTGTACCAGTAATTGATCTGAAATTGTTACATTTTTGAACATCACCTTTTTTATATATAGGCAAGATTATAGATCTGCTTTCCAACATTTGGGATAGTCCCAGTGAAGGAATATTATTGAAAAGATTGGTTAGTTCTTTAATTAGATCGGGTCTGCCATGTTGGAACTTTTTCTACTTGGTTATACTATAAATTAAAGATAGCAAGAAATTATATTTTGGTTTTTTTCTTTATCCAAGTGGAAACAAAGTTTTCATATGAAATAATTTCAGGACTGGACAACAAGTATATAGAAGTTAAAGAGTCAAGCTTCACATAATCTAAAACAAGACTATTTCTCTCTAATACGGTGACATTGACATAAAAGTTGATCAGTAATGGCCTAAGTAAAGAAGCCTGTGAGGCCCTATGGGCAGGGCATGCTGGTAAATGTTTAACAACCTGCTCGTTATGTTTAATAAAAAAAATATACAAATAAAAAATCCATTCTCCCATTTTTACAGCTACCCCAACCCTCATGAAAATATAAATGAATTCTATTATTAGCAAACGTTTGCTTAATACACCTGGGGCACTTCTTCAGAGGGTAATTTATTTATTTATTTATCTTATGGCTATATGAAACTGGGTAATGATAATTTTTCAGAGGTAATGATAATATTACATTCACGACAATTCCAGAAACGTAAAATCTTCTACAGATTTTGGGCATTGGATTAACATTATCTTCAGAAAACAAAATTAAGCAGGTGCTTGTTGAAAAAGAATATTCCTAAAATTGCTAGTGGCAATAATCCCAACACTACCACATAGAGGAGGGGGAAAAGAAGCACAACGCATGCCAAACTAGCTAAAAGCTCGCCCCTAATGGATTTTTTCATGTTCAGTTGTGGATTTAACAGCTGGATCACGTTATCTACCTACATTACACTACTGCCTGTGGGCCACTAAGGGATTGGTAATGCAATATATAGCCTTTACCAGCTAGGCCAACCTCACTTTCTGGCAACATATAATATGGCAAAACAGGTCTGGCAATGACCTGTTTTGACTGATGGGTCACACATTTGGGATGGATTTATGCTGAACATGTAAGGACACCAATACACCCCCCTTTCAAATGTATAATGCTACAACTATTCTAAAGGCCAACTGCTAGATAGTGCATAGTACTGAATAAAATGCTACCAAATTTCCGATGCAAATGGAAAATAACAATAATTTACCCTTCCTAGACACTTCAGTAACACACCTTCCTAATAGTAATCTTTCCTTCACTGTATATAGAAAACCTATTCACACAGGCAGGGACATTCACAAACTCTCCCACTACCACTCGTCTCAACAATATGGCATTATTAAAACTAACCAATAGAGCCCACGATCTTTGTTCCGGTCGAACCTCCCTTTCAACTGAATACACAACACCTTCCTTTCCGACGGCTACTTCGATTACAGAATTTAAAAAATAATCAGTTCCTTTCCCATTCTCTTGAGAAGGATTTCAGAAATGCTCTACATCCGTGATACATCAGAAATAATAGCCGGGTCCTTAAAAAAGTACAACCTCTACACAGCTTTTAAGCCCCACTGGAAACTTGCTACACTTATCTGTTCCACAAAAGATCAGCTCCTCCTCTCTCGGTGCCTGGATTATATAAAGTACCCTATACCTGCAGGTTGGGTTACTTCAGATAATCCGGTAGATCAGCAACCATCCATTTAGAAGAATGCAAATCATATATCTCTAATCACGACTATGGTCAATCAAGCCTTGCAGACCATGTTTTGGATACAAGCAATAGGATCTCAAACGACCATGCTCTACCATAGTAAATTCAAAAAAGGCAGAATGTTTTTAGAATCTGCAGCAGCAGCACTCGGAAATTAGCTGAATTTGAATAAATTCAGTTGCATAAAACTTCCCTAAAATTGGGAAACATTAATTATCAGAGATACCACTTTACATTAATATGATCATTATTTCTTTACAGAAATATATAGGTTTAATTCTAGTCACTAATTAGAGGAAAACATTAAGCCTTTCTTCAATTGCGCTCTGAATTACTTGATTTCTGTCTCGGTCAAACAGCTTTTCCTCCATCAATCTCGGGTTTTTCGCCACAAAAACTGAAAATCGACCCTAGAACCAACACTGTCTCAGACAGTAAATATAGTGTTAGGAGTAAGGACCACTGATTGTGGCACTTGTCAGCCACCTCTCTTCGCCAGATGCCAGATATGATTAGTGATAATCTTGGGCCAGTCATCTCCAATTGGCTACCGGTGGAAATTGAACTACTACCCCAGTATCCAAAAGTTAATGTTAAATGGCCTCGCCTACTCCCTATGAGGAAATTAATAGTGTAGCAGTCCTGTTTAACTTGCGAAACGTATTTACATCCATGCTTCTCCACTTGAACCCCATTCAAATATTTAAATTAGCACCTAACAGAAGCAGTTTTTCTAAGCATCGGGTTTCCGAGAAATAGATCTCTGGAACTAACAATTAGAGTAATTTAGCCCCCCCCCCTACTGGAAAGTCAAGTTTTTAATTCCATAACTCAAAATAGTCTGCAGAATTTGTACTATTTTAGACAATGATATATAGCGTTAGGGATATAATATGGTCACAGTTGTCTTTATACCCTTCTTTCCAAATGTATGTTATAAATCTGTGATAGCTTATGTCTTGTACCACTATTTGTGATTGGCTCCCTCCAGTCTGCAAAAGTTCATTTGGCCTCTCCCTTTGCAGGGAGAGGGTAAAAGTAGTGATTATTAGTATTATTATTATTATTCCTGACACCTCCAAGGAGTCCGAAGACTCATCGCGGGAGGACACCTACAACTGTCTCAACCACTACACCGAACCTCTTCTACGAATCATCTCCATCAACGCCATCTGCCGTCGACCTCCACCACCACCACAACTGGTATTCTATGTTTTTAAATTGGGTGTGTTCTGAAGGGCCAATTTGTCTGTTTGTGAGATCAAAAACCCGAGTTTCCGGGAGGAAAAAACGCTGCTACCTCCGTATGAGATCGGCAAACTCACCTTCGATCGAAAATCGTCCAGATAAAGATTCCTCCCGTTGCGACGAGAATCGAACTTAGCCTATTCCAATCGAAGGGCGCAATGTACTGTTGTTCTTCCAATTGCGCTACGGAGGCGCTTTATATTGAGGTGATTATACTGAGTGCCGACAGAGACATACTTATCAGTCTCTTTGGTTTATTTCTTTCCAAGACGATAGTTCAGAGTTTAATTGTATGTGTGATTTATTACCTTCATATAAGCGTACGATACCTCCTAGAGTGCTGTTTGTACTTGTATGTCTGTGTGTATGTGATATTATTTTTTTTTAACAAAAACATTGCCTTCTCAAGAGCTTCTGTAGCCCTCAACAAAGAGATTCCACACTTTATTTAAATCAAAAACTTTGCTGAAGCCCTTTCGTTTTAAAGATCTGGGCTTTATATCCAATCATAGAATACATATCCTATCATAGGATACATAGAATATGTATGAAGACTTTTATGGTGAAGGTGAGTTAAACAGTTTAACAGAGCTTGAAGTATTAATTTTAACATATTGATTTTATCCAAATCTGGATCTATCCATGAATGTCTTTTTTGAGTCCACTGTTGTTTCAGGATATTTTTGAAATGTTATTATTTAATCTTCTACCATATATTTTAACAGCACCAGTGTAGCTCCATTGAAGTGCAGTTGCAGTCCAGGGTTCTATAAATACCCCCCTCCCCTGCCAAAAAAAAAGAGTGTCAAAAGTTCTATTCCAGTCATCAACTAGAGGAACTTTTATTAAGATTTTTTGAGCGGTTCCCGAGTTAGCCGACCTCTGGCATGGGCAAGCGAATTTTTCGTCCTGTAAACCCAAACAAAATCGACCGTGGAACCTATACTATTTTCAGATAGTAAACTTGGTTTTAGGATTAGGGACCACGAGATAGCAGAACATCTAAACCATCTCTCTTCACCAGATGCCATGTATAATTAGTAATAGCTTGGGTCCAGCTAACTCTGGCTGGCTACTGGCAAAGATTGAAGTGCCCCATCTCCACATGTTATATAGGACTTGAATGGCTTCTCCTACTCCCTATAGGAAAAGAAAAGCCTTTAGCTTATTTTTCTATATATTTTAATAGGACTTCAAGAAAGCTTATTCTCTTATAATTTTAGAAGTCTTATTTATTAACTATTTTTAAATATAGGAATTACTGATGCTTTTTTCCATTCTTTTAGGTGGTTATCTGTCTAATAATCTTAAAAATAGTGAGTATATAAATCAATCCTGTTTATGTATCCAATCATGATGTTAAATTCTTCTGTGGAATTTCTATTCTTTTCTTTCCTTCAAACTAATTTCTAATTCTTACCTCCTAAAACTTTATCATTTCCATTATCTGCTACAGCTTGTTTGATAATTACTTTTACTCCATGACTTGGCCTGTGTAGACTTGTGGAAATGAAATTTATATCCCTAGTGCTATGCCACCCGAGTCAGTAGCGCACTCAGGATTTAATCTTGGTGCGGGGAGAAGAGAATTGAGTAGACAATTTGAGAATACACACTTCTCATCGCATTCGACCTATGACTGAGCATCTACAATAAACAGAAATCTACAAATGAACAGAAATAGAACACACGATACAACATAAATAAAAAAAATGAATTTAAATTAGGAAAAGATTTTTGGAAAATTTTATAGTATTTTTTCCCTTTTTCTTTGGGGTTCAGGGCTCCTTGGCCCCCTCAGGGTACGCCACTGGTTCGAGTTCAATTTTCTTGGTCTATGCCTTTCGTCGACCATGGCAGTCGATCTTATAACGTGAAACGGCTTTTACTTCCAAAAACTCAGGTTTTTTATCCCATAAAGTCAAAGAATTTGGAATTCCATCTATTTCAGACAATGATGCACTATACATTTATCTGATTAGTGGGAACTGGATTTCCCTCGCTATTGCAATTACAATCGCAGCTTTACAAAAGAAGCTGACCCATTTCGACAGCATATGGTTGAACCCATATGATAAAGGCTTTATCCTAGATAATTTACACATGCAAAACAAATTCGTTCTTTCACAAATCCTGACCCTGCAATTACCCCTAGCAAATCAGATTTTATTTCCAACCCATAACAACAAAGCAAGTATTTTCTGGGTTTATCGTTGACACAGTCTCATGATCGTGTTGTTTGGTTAATTTGTTAACCCAAACCTTAGCAACACGCATACAATAATTGATAAATCACCTCTTTGAAAATGAGCACATACACGTGTTAGAACACATGTTAAATAACAATTGTATAAAAAATTAGGAATAGCTGAGTTTTTATATTTTGTAATTAGTTATCTATTAGTAGCCTATTTTTATTATACAACTTCCAAGGATGGTCTCTCATTCTTCCCATCTTTTTATAACATCTGCTCATTTTCTAATTCCTTCTGTACTAATGCGATAGAATCCATTAACTGTCTTGGAGGGCTCTATCATAACAGCTCTTTTCCTCCTATCCAACAATCTCTGCAAATCTCCATTTCCTCAAACGTACTCCATAATCAACACTCCAGAGTCCTGACATTACTTTGTTCATTCGTCTTTGGACCCACTCTAGTGTTTCCACATCACAATGACAGGTGACCAAATGTGATCACAATAATTAATATATGGTTTGACCAATGTCTTATACAGAGAAACTATCACCCCGTTATCCCTACATGTCAAAGTACTTTTTTATCATAAGGTTACGATGTGCAGTCTTTGCAACACTTGCAATATATGCACTCGGAACATCAGTCCACTGTCTACCATCACTCCAAGATCCCGAGTTTTATCCACTTCCTGAAGTACAGCTCTACCAATACGGTGCGTAGTCTTATATCTCTGTACTCCAAAGTGTAACACCTTGCACTTATTAATATTAAAACTGTAACCCCACTCATTTGTCCAAGCTAAAAGTCTGTTGAAATCTGGGTGTAGGAAATTAACATCAGCATTACTCCTGATAAGATGGCCAAGTGGTTAGCATATCCGCTTCCCGGCCAACAGGCTGTGGGTTCGAATCCCACGTAGGCATGGATGTTTGTTATGTCCTCTCCCAATATGGACTGGGTCACTATGGGAACAGTAGACCCAAAACCTCCCACAATGGGAGAGGCCTTCACCTGGTAGTGGGTAGAAAAAAATAGGTTAAAATTTATTTTTTATTTTTTTATCTTTTTATTTATTATTACTTCTGATGATTCTACCTAACTTTTGATCGTCAAAAAATATTTGAAGATCTCCCGTCAATACATATGAAATATCATTAAGAAATAAGTTAAAAAGTAGGGGACCAAGAAAAGAATCCTGAGATTTATGCCTATTCACCTTCCTCTGCTGAGATGCTGCCCCATCATACACAACTTGCTGATATTGTTCTGAGAGCCAATATCCGATCCATCTAGCTAATATACTATCCATTCTTATCCTTTGGAGCTTGTACACCTACTTAAAATCTGGTAATCTATCAAATGCTTTTGCAATGTCCACAAATATCACTGTATATGATTCTCCGATATCCCAACATTCGTCACCTTATCATAAAACACTGGATTACTAAAACAAGACTTGCTCTTTCCAAACCTATTCTTTATGTCAACCCAATCTCGTCTTCGATTTCTAACCAGTTTTTCCAACATTGGTCACAACTGCAAATATAGAGACTGGTCTATATTTGGAAACTTCATTCCTCAAACCATGCTTGTGAAGAGGTATTATTCTGCCTACTTTCCATTCGTTAGGAACCTTCTCCACTGGGCATGGCTAACTCTTTTGCACATTCTTTAAAGATAGGTGGTGGTGATATGTCATTCATTCCCACAGCCTTAATAACATATAGTTCTAAGGAATCAGGTGTGTATCAAGCAAATCTTGATATACATCTGATTCCGTCACTTTTAGTTCTCCTAGTCCTTGCCCGCTTTCTACATGTTGAACAGCATCATTCACACCACTGTGATATATACTGATAAAGAGTTCGTTAAATAATTCCATTATATCATCTGCTATGGCTACTCTGCTATTAATAATTGAAACATCGGTGGCATATCAACGGAATAACCAGACGTGAGCAATAATAATTAAATTCAGTTACAATAGCTTTACAGATATTTTTCTATTTTTGTAGCTGTAAGCGTGTATTTGTCAGATTAGGTGGATAGAACTTATTTTATTTAACATTTCCTTAGCTTGATTTATAATTTTTAAATATTTAGACATAAGGTATGTGGACCTTCATTTGTACTCTTGTCACAGCCCAATAATTGTTAGCTGAGGACCTGTCTGGAAGAATTTCATATCATTCTGAGGTTGGATAATGAATAACAATAATAACTAGCTTACGTCCCGTATGAGGAGTAGACGAGGCCTTTAAACTCTAGCTAGCCTTTTGAGACTGAGTGGACATTCACTCTCCACTGGAAGCCAATCTGAGTTAGCTTGCCCATGGCTATTACTGGTTATCAGCAGGCACCGATGAAGTGACGGGATAACAAGTGCTGTCATCTCTTGGTACCTAACCCTAACGGGATATGTTTCTCTTTGAAATTATGTGTCTTTATTGTCGATTTTCTTAAGTTTACCAAAAAAAAAAAATCAGCTAACGCCTTTTTATTCCCGTATATACGGGAGTAGGCGAGGCCATTTAGCCCTATCTAACTTTTGGAGACTGAGTGGGCAGTTCAATCTCCACTGGTACCCAATCAGAGACAGATGGCCCAAGGCTATCACTAAATAAAGCGGTACGCAGTGAAGAGAGACGGCTCAAATGTGCCGCCATCTCGTGGTCTCTAACCCTAACACAATATATTTAATGTCTGAAATAATGTGGGTTCTACGGTCGATTTTCTTGAGTTTACAGGACGAAAAACCCGAGTTTCCGGGAGGAAAAACCTGCTTGCCCGTGCCAGAGATCGACTAACTCGGGAACCGGTCGAAAAAAGGCTTAGAAAAATTTCCTCTAGTCGCCGACTAGACTCGAAACCAAGACTTCCTTCGTGCGGCCTAGCGCGGTGGTATGCAAACGCCACATCCACTGAGCTACACAGGCATTTACATGAAGTATAATCCATTTTTCTTCCCAGTATCCAGGAGAACTCACCCCGCTTGCCTATGCCAGTGATTAACACGGGAACCGGTCGAAGAAAGACTTAGAAAAAGTTTCTCCAGTTGGAGATTAGACTTGAACTTAAGTGTATGTTTCGGCGGCCTAGCGGAGAGGATCCACTTTCACTGAGCTATATCGGCCTTGAACATAATAAAGATGCTTCATGGATTAAGGAAACAGAATCAAAAATGAAGGAAACAAAATGTAAGATGTTATTATTACTAAAGAAATAGTCAGTGCACATAGAAAATTAAAAAAGTCGCGTGCACGTTTCAAAGACCAACTACATGGATTTTGGTTACAGCCGGTAACCAGTCTATATGGTTGAATGGCAGAATAATTTAATTCTTTATTTCAGTCAGACTCACTGGAAAACTGGATAATATCTGGGCATACTTTTCTCTCTTCATGAAAGATAAAGGGTGTGGACCAAATACCTATCTTCTATAACGTACCTATCAACTATGCTTAAGCTGTCCCTGCAATCATAGTAAATTCAATATACCACGACTTATAAGGTAATCAGATTATCCGATTGAACAAAAAGGCGATTTTCAAAATCTGGAAGAATGAAAGGCCAGATCCATATGATAAAATGATCCCCAGAAACTCAAAAACACGTAAATCTAACTTAAACATGAAATGGATAGACGACAGTAAAGCAAGGCCTGTGTAGCTCAGTGGAATTGTGCTTGGTCGCTTGAAGTCAGACTTAGATTCAAATATAGTCGCCGACTGGAGGAACTTTTTCTAAGCCTTTCTTCGATGTGGGTTTGGCATGTAAGTTTTTCCTCCATGAAATGCGGATTTTTTATCCCGTAAACTCAGGAAAATCGACCGTAGTACCCACATTATTTCAGACAGTAAAATATCTTATTAAGGTTAGGTACCAAGAGATGGCAGCACTTGTTTGCCAACCTCTTCATCGGCGGCTGCTATAATTAGTGATAGACATGGGCCAGCTATCTCTGATTGGCTACCGATGAAGATTGAACTGCCCACTCAGTCTCCGAAAGCTAGATAGGGTATAAAGGCCTCGCCTACTCCCTATAAAGGGAATAAAAGGCTTTAGCTGATTTTGTTTTTACAGGAAAGCATTCGAATATCCTTTTCATACCCCCTGTATCCTAAAATCACTACAAGTATTTGCACTTAGCATAAAAAACATGTATACTACCGGGTGCTGCTATGAAATCATGAAAAACAACTGTAGTAATTAATAATGAACGATTCGGAGATATGAACATTAATCGTGTAATTTTCCAAAACGATTACTTCCCTCCATTATACTTCAACATTTCTTTGATACCTTTGTCTATGATTTCGAAAAAACGAAACTTGGATATGAATTTACTGAATATAATATTAAAAATATCCGTCTGTTGTTAATGTACGATTTGAAGTTATCATGAGAACTGGGACAGCAAATGCACTCAGCTAAACACGTTTTGTATTTTCAATCAGGACATCAAAATAGAATTTGGTTGGGATAAATGTACAATTTTATCTCTTAAACAAGGAAAAATTAAGGACGCGGAAAATTTTAATTTTTGTCAGGAGAAATATATAAAATCAATTTCAGTTAATGAATAATACACATTCCTAGGAATATTAGAAACGAGTGATATTCTCGACTTGAAATTTAAACAATAGGCAGCAATACACCATAGAAAGCAAAGAGTACACAAAATATTAACATCATAACCTTCTATTTTCTCATTTCCATCGTCTTTTCTCTCATGTCCAACCATTTCTGGTTAGGTTAGGAAGTGCTCTGGCTCTCTGTTTGAGGCAAGCGTCGAAAGTCGTGTTACTTGCCCTGCGACATTAAAAGTCACTGCCGGAGTATTTTATACTTTGCCGATTTGCCTTTTCGCATTCTATAGAATGCCTAAGAAATGTGTGAAAATCCAAGCGTTTCATTCTTTGATGTCCCATTTTCGTCCCAAAGTGTGAAAACCAGCATTCTATAGAATGCTGGTTTTCACACTTTGTCGGTGACATATATAACTATTATCATCTTGTAATCCTAAACCGCTAGTCATTTGGTGTCAGCAATAGTTTTCAAATTACAGAGGCAGGTAGGGTTCTTTCTCCAGGAACTCAGTTAAAAACCAAAGTTTCGAGAGAAGGAACTCCACTGCTTACCACCGCCGATTAACCGACAATAAAAAAAAAAGAAAGAAAAAGCCTATAAAAGTTTTCTCTTGTCACTGACTAGGATTGAATCTCATATTAATGTATACCCACGTATATAATGTAAACAATGTATATATTTAGACGAATATATTTAATTCTAATGTGTATCTAGTACTAATGGCTAATAAAATCTAATGTGTATCTAATAGTAGATTGATTGCATGACGAGAAAAAATAAATTATTAGATAAAATTTATCAAAATTTTCCTTCAAAAAAAAAAAATAAAATAAAATAAATATCTTATCTCAGATGAATGGAATATCTGCAATTTCTAATCGTAACTTTGAATCTTTATTACGCCCAAAGGTAATAATAAACAAAACTTTTCCACATACTTTACTTTTTTTACTTTTTTATTTTTTAAATAAATTCTGGGAGAATTAAAAGCCGTCGGAATGAATTTCACTAAGTGGTATAATGTAACGAGAGCCTGAACCGGAAGAGCGGCACCAAATAGTACGACGAAAAAACCTTTTTTTTTTTTTTTTTGTGTAAAAATCAGAGTTGATTCTACATCTCGCCTTCCGCTCATGTTTATTACTTGATGGGACACAGAGTATGCGTATGTTTCATATACACTGAATATTTTGTATTTATGTTTAGTTGAAACGTGTTTTGGAGATATATATATATATATATATTTTTTTTTTTAGACGTGTTGGGTATACACACATGCGTGACTACATTTGTTAAGGTTTCTGTAGCCTAGATTAATCGAATTTTGAGAAGAGCATGAGAGAAAAACATAGGATAGTATTTAGAAGTGAAATACATGTGGTTCAGACGTTTTTCATTCACTTACCACGCTTGATGATGAATTTCTTTCACTTGTGAAAGTGAGAGAACTATATCAATCAGCGTGGTAAGTGAATGAAAAACTTATGTAAGAAATGAATTAATTGGCATCTAAACAGAAGGAGAGATCAGATAGCATAAGCAAGATTTTTATATACTTTAATGCAACTCTCCCACATCATGGTTTCTCAAATACTTCATTTATTGGTCTTTTGAAAGGAATAGAATTTCAGAACAGTTGAATTTGATTACTGGAGAAGAGCTAAACTGATGCGATTGTTAGGCTCACTATTAAGAATATGCAGCATTATTACTTCATTATTTAATATTATGATTGTAATCTTATAGCTAAGGAAGAACATGCAAGCCTAATTGTCTGTATATGCAGGCCTTAGGTATTAACATTAAGTGGCAACATGAATATTTTGCAAATTGACTTCTAAGATTGGTTTCTAGTAACACTATTTTTGTTTTTCAAGTAATGTAACAGTTGAAAAACAAAAGGGATTGCAGAACAAATAGCACAGTGTACTGACAGATGTTGGAGAGAGAGAAGGAACCTATTACTGTGGTATTCATGAGCATATAGCAACTTTATGAAAATTGCTTCAGTGCATATTTATACTGATAAATGTGATTTTGGAAGTGGAACTGGATTCAATGGGATTGTAATATACTTATTACAATCCCATTAAACAGGAACATACAGATTATGGCCATTAAAATACTACATATCCTAAGTATTTTGTTAAAGAAATAATCCTCCCTTATAAAAAGTTGCAAACCTATATTGTTATTCTTATGTGACGTCCAAGGACTCATCATGGTAGACATACTACTCCACTTCAACTCACTGTCTCCCTTAATCCTTCAAGCTACTTAGCATACCACCATCAATGCACAGTGCCATCTACTGCCCACCACTGGTGTGTGTGTGTGTGTGTGTGTGTGTTGTCTGTAAATTGTGTCTGTTCTCATGGCTGATTTGCTTCTATGCAGGATGAAAAACCTGAGTTTCCAGGAGAAAAAACTCTGCTATCTCTGTTTAAGAAAGTTAATTCACCATCGACTGAGAAAGCCCATATAAAGTTTCCTCTCATCACAACAACAAGAATAGAACTTGATTCTTTTCAATTTGAAGGGTACAGTGTACTGTTTTTCATCCAGTTGCACTATGGAAGCACTTAGTGCTCACCTATAGTACTGAAATAAAGAAATAAGCAATATGTTTATTATTTATTGTGACACTTGTGGCAAAACATATAAGATAAAAAATTAAAATGGAATGAAAGAGATTCCCAAGCATATTGTAGATGTTGAGAAGTGGGAGCTGTTCAGAACTGCTGTCACTGCCTCTGCACTCTCATGCTGTGGCAAAAAGCGGCTCTGCATGGTAACGGGCAGTGAGAAAAGGACACCTTGATGGAACCAAGAGGTACAAAAAGCTGTCCGGGCAAAAAAGGAGGCCTTCCTAACATGGCTTCGGGTCAGGTCACCTGAGATGCCTTTCCAGTACACTGAGACATGAAAAGCTGCTGCTGAGGCAGTAAAGACAGCAAAGCAGAAGACTTGGGAATCCTTTGGAGAAAGATTAGACTCATCCTATGCAAATGTAGACAAGGTATTCTAGCAGACCATCCGCCTCCTTCAAGGGAGGAAATCGTGCACAGCGAGGGCAATTAAGTCCTCTGATGGTGCACTTTTAACAACCGAGAAGACTATCCTTCTTAACCCAGTTGTGGATATCCAAGACGTGCAGATCGGGGCGATGACTAGTCTTACAGAAGAAGAGGTCCATTTAGCAATAAAATTGCTAAAATTGTGCAATGCTGCTGGTGATGATGATGAAATTTGACCCGAAATGCTAAAAGCCTCAAATCGAGACGGGGGTTCTCTGGCTGATTCGAGAGTGTCAGCTGCTTGGATATCTGGGCGAGCACCGAAGCAATGGCAGACAGGCATAATAATACCAGTCTTCAAGAAGGGAGACCAGAGAGATTGCAGCAACTATTGTGGTATCCCTCTGCTCAGCCTGCCTGGGAAAGTATATACTAGGTGCTTGGAAAGAAGGTGCAGGAGCATAGTTGAGTCAAAGTTCCTGGCTTTTGTGCTGGTAGAAGCACAACTGACCCAATCTTCAATTTAAGGCAAGTCTTTAAGAAATCTTGGGAATATGCCAAGAATGTCTACACATGTTTTGTGGACTTGGAGAAGGCATATGACCGAGTTCCTCGGGATAAGCTTTGGCAAGTGGTACAGGAGTATGGAGTGGATAGCCAACTATTAGCTGCCATCATAAGTTTAGTTTAATCCTTTATCCAAGTGTGAGCAAACAAAGTTTGCATCTGAAAGTATCTTCAGGACAGGGGTAAGGTAGTGCAACACCAGGCAACTCGTTGCAAAGATAGAGGAAGCTCTCATCACTCCTGTCTCGGTATCTCCTATAATGCAAAGCACATCTCCTTGCAGATATGTGTAATGCTATGCATTAAGGCAAGGGCCACTACCCATACCAGTTTCGACCTTTATTGAGGTCTCGTCAGTGGGAGCCAGGCCCAGTAGTGGAGATACAAAGGCAGAAGCAATGAGAGGTCATCCTAACCTATAGGAGTTGCCAAAGGGTGTGCAACCTTATTATTAAATTATTCCGGATTCAGAGAAAGATGTTGAGAGTTTATTTTTCACTTGGTTAGACTATAATAAGTTTAGTTTAATCCTTTATCCAAGTGTGAGCAAACAAGGTTTGCGCCTGAAAGTATCTTCAGGACTGGGGTAAGGTAGTGCAACACCAGGCAACTCGTTGCAAAGGTGGAGGGTCATTTCATTGTGTAATGCTATGCCTTAATGCATAGCATTAAGGCATAGCATTACACAATGAAATGAGGTTCCTTCGAGGGGTTGTGGGACTGACAAGACTTGACAGAGTCAGAAGCTCTGCAATTCGGGAAACCATCAATACTGAACCGTTGCTTCTCCGTGTTGAGAGATCATAGTTACGTTGGTATGGGCACCTGGTCAGAATGCTACAAGAGAGGCTCCCCAAGCAGGCCCTCTTTGCCAAGCCAATGGAAGGCCAAGTACTCGCTGGATAGATTATATCCAAAACCTTGGGTGGACACGTTTGGGAGTCCCACCAGAATACCTGAGCTTGGTGGCAGAGGATTGTGACCATTGGAAGTTCCTCTTGCAGCTGCTTCCCTCACAACCCAGTTAGGAAAGGTGGGCCTTGAATGAATGAATGAATGAATGAATAAATGAAAATTATTTAAAAAAATGACTGTTTTAAATGGTTTCTTAATCAGTGGATGAAAGTTTTATTTTCAACTTTCAGAGTTTGTGATGCACTTACAGCAACTGGTTTACATTGATTTTTCTGTCTCTGGCACATCAGCAAATGGCACAGTTCTTAAGATTAAGTTTCAAGTTCTTTATATGTGTCCTTTCCTTTTTTCAGCTGCATTGATCCTGTAGATATGAATTCTGGAGCATTTGCTATTACCAGAAAATTGTTCCAGAGAACTAAATAATCCTAACCATGTACCAGACATTCTGGATTTATAGGTATTATTTCTGGGAAAATTCCCATGTTACTCTAACTAAATATTATTTTTGTGGCTATTTAGCCTATTTTTGTTTAGGAGTGCCCCTTTTATAATGTCATTGGCTTTTTACTCAAATTTTAGGACATTACTGATGTTTTATATAAACAGATATATGAAGAATATATAGGAGGAAAAATTCGAACATACCTTGTAGGATGTTGCTAGCTGTGTTCTTATTCAGCGGCATCCCAGCCTGTGGCAATATACATTCATCTGCTGTTAAAGGAAAGAAGTATGATTGAAAGGAAAGGGAGTTTGGAAAAAATGCGGGTAGAGAGACGTGGGAGAATTATTGGTGAAGCAAGGGGTATGTGAACTTTTTGAAAAATCCAAGTTTTTTTATTATTATAGGAGAGTAGAGAATACTTTGGGAGGGGAGTGAAAATAGAAATTTTTTGGGGAAGGGTAAGGATATGATGGGATAAGATCAGGGGTGGGAGTAACAGGGTGTGAGCTGTTTTAACAGTGCATTGCCTTCGCAGCTCAAATTGGGGGAAGCCAATGACATAAAAGAGGCACTCCTAAACAAAAATAGGCTAAACAGCCATAAAAAAT
This sequence comes from Typopeltis vanoorti, assembly GCF_054136105.1. Lineage (NCBI taxonomy): Eukaryota > Metazoa > Arthropoda > Arachnida > Uropygi > Thelyphonidae > Typopeltis > Typopeltis vanoorti. The sequence continues at coordinate 81,234,220 of NC_143558.1, forward strand.
AATATTTATTTAGAGGAGTAACATGGTAATTTTCCCAGAAATAATACCTATAAATCAAGCAAGTCTGGTACATGATTAGGATTATTTAGTTTTCTGCAAGACCCAACTCTTGTTGGATCATTTATTATACCTTAACAGAATTTTCAATGAGAACATATTTTTAGATACTTGGGAAAAAAATGCAATTATTATTGGCTTTCCTAAGCCAGGAATGGATCCAAAACCCTCAATAAACTGTTGACCAATTGCTTTGACCAGCTGCTCATGCAAGATTCTGGAAAAATGGTTAACTCATTTTTTATGGTTTCTGGAGAGAAACAACCTTTTTCCATGACATAATCTGACTTCACAAACATTCTCTTCTGATTTAGTCCAATTAAAAACAACCATTAGAGATGCATTTCCTAAAATGCACACTTAATATTATTTTTCGTTGATATGGAAAAGCATATGACATTGCTTGGAGATTTGGAATATTGAAAGATCTACACAACTCAGGTGTCAGAGGGAATCTCCATTTTATCAAGAACTGAATCTTCTTAGTTACAAGTGAGAATGACTCTATACCCCAGAGGAAGTAATCTTGAAAGTTCAGTTTTGTCATGCTTTTATACAAAGAAGGTTAATTTGGTGACTGAACAACTTTTCTCCCAGTTGTAACTAATGCCCTTTGCCATCTTTTCTCATGCATGTAATATGAGGGTCATTGAAAGATAGCTGTAGCAAGCCATTGACTATCATTCAAATGGACACGCGTAAATGTGTTCAGATTTTCCCAGCAGAACAATTTGTGGATTTTTGCTGCAGATGTAGTTTTCATGGGTCATCCCAAGTCTGTATTCTGCCAGTAGAATACACTTTGACTATACCCTATTCACCAACACACCATCAGAATTGCAGTAGGAGCGTTTTGAACTTAAATGATCTATGGTCTCTGCAATCAGACAAATGAATTACCCTTATCGCTTCTGAACAGCCATCTTTGTTACATCCTATCAAAATAAAATCCCTGCCAGGCTATTCCACATGGCCACTTTTTTTTTTTTTCCCTCATGGTGAAAGAATCAGTCTTCAACGCTCATCAGTCTTCCATTTAAGCAGGGAATTATGCCACCTGAGGGGTATGCTGAGTTCTGCGCCATGGTATCAGTTATCAAATGGGAAAAATATCAAGTGTGGGAAGTGTTTAAAAAATACTTGAACAATGCAATATCAGAATGTGTCTCTGCAGTTTGAAGAATAAATAAAGTAGGAGTGAAATGGATGTGTAATCTAATTAAGTAAGAGATTTGTAAGAAAAAGATGATGTGGAAGGAATATCATGTTCATAAGGATGATGTCAGTTATGATAATTATAAGCAGCAGGCCAGAAGAGTCACAAGTGTTGTACAGAAAGCTCAGTCTGAGTATGAAAAGAAACTGGCTCTGCAATTTAAAGATAACCCAAAAGAATTTTATCATTATGCTGCAAGTAAAAGAAAGAATGAATTTGCAAAAATAACTACTGAATGCAGATGGTATGCGGGTGACGGATACAGAAGTGATTATTCAACTAATGAGCAGTTATTTTGTTAAAAACTATCAGCCTGTATGCACAACATTGAACTCACTGCTACCTCTTCACTGTATGAGGAAACTCATGGATGATGAATAAGTACTAGAGCTGTTGCACAAACTGAATAAGAATTCTGCAGAACTGATGGGATATCAGCACAGATGCTAAAAGGAATAGCCAGTTCAGCTGAACTGGCTATTCCTTTGACCAGGCTATATAATTTGAGTCTCAGAACAGGGAAGATTCCACAGGAATGGAAAGAATGTATGGTAATCTCATTGCACAAGGTTGGTGCAAAGACCGATGTATCTAATCAGTATCTCAGAAGTGGTGGCAAAGATTTTGGAAAAGTTGGTTAGGGCTCGCATTCAGAAAAGTGTTGACAGAGAATCTCCATTTTGCAATGAACACCATGGGTTTACTAAGGGAAGGCATGTTTTATGTTGTACCATCATTTTGTATTTTGGTTTAAGCCAATAAGAGTATAATTTGGTCAGCTAAATCCCAACTCAACATCACCAGAGTTAAAGATCGGTACTATCAACATAAGAAGCCTGAATGGCAAAGAAATGGAGCCAAGTTGAGGAATTAGAAAAGCACCAGATCGACATAATAGGGATGACTAGCTACTCACTTAGGAAAACTCAAAAAAAGGTTGAAACCGGTCTGGGTAGTGACCTCACCCATAATGTATTGCAGTATACATCTTTTAGTTTGGTGGCGGTGAATTTGAGCTGTGTAGAAGAAAGTGATTTTTAATTGGTGAATAGTCCATTTTTTTTTCCCGTTTTTCTACATTTTTGAGTGCTAAATTGTTTCTCTGAATACGAGTGTACTTCAGTTCTTTTTCATTGTTTTTTGGAAGTTAGTTGCTGTCGCCATATAATATATTTTGGTTACCTTCAGAATCGAATGCATAACAGTGGAAGACAAAACGAAGCTAAGTTTTCATTACTGTATTTAGTTATATTTCATTTTATTTAGTGTATTTAAATGTTTTGTGTTGCTTGTAATTGTTTGTACTTTTTTTTCTATTTATTTAACGGAATTTATTAATTGAATAATTAACGATTACGCTACTCGGCAGTAAGGAATGATGACAGATTCAGCAGCAGTCGCAAGTGGCGTATCGCCAAGTCCTCCGCCATTTATTAGCAATATCATAAGGGACTTTGTGACATGCAGTACTTGCAGCATGTATGCATCTCGGGAATTAGATATGTGGCTTGTGAAAGAGAGCGGAGAGCGTATATGCTCAAAATGCAGGCAGTTGGAGGAAATAAGTACATTAGAAATATCGATATCCGACTTTGTTGCTCCAGGAACGGGGAATGAATGTAGGAAGACAAGTAGTGTGATAGGAGAGAATGAAAAAAAGATATATATGAATGAGAAAATAATAGTTGATAGTGTGGAAGGTGTGAGTGACTGTGAAAGTTTAGGAGATGGTTTTGTTTGGGAGAGTGAATTTAGATTAAGAGCGACTGACCTGCAGAGGGAGATCGATGAGTTGAAAGAGGAGGTGGAATGTCTTGTGAATGAGAGCAGAAGTATGAAAAATAAGATTAGGAGAATGGAAGAGATAAATGCAAAGAGAATCAGAGTAGGAGAGAGAGAGAATTTAGGGAGTATGAGTGAGAGGTATGGGGGTGCTAGCAGACGAGAGGATGGAAACAGTAGGAGAGACGGAATGAAAGAGAGAGAGATATGGAAGTGCTCGAAGAGGAGAGAATGGAAACGGTAGGAGAGATGGAATGAGAGAGAGGTATGGGAATGCTAGAAGACGAGAAGATGGAAACAGTAGGAGAGACAGAATGAGAGAGGGATATGGAAGTGCTAGTAGTGGAGAAAATGGAAACAGTAGGAGAGAGGGAATGAGAGAGATGTATGGGAGTGCTAGAAGAGGAGAGAATGGAAACAGTAGGAGGGAGAGGTATGGGAATGCTAGAAGAGAGAATAGCAGTAGAGGAGAGGGAATGAGAGAGGGGTATGGGAATGCTAGAAGAGGAGAGAATAGGAACGGTAGAGGAGATGGAATGGTAAGAGGTATAATGTATGGCGACTCAATGATCCGTGGTGTTCAAGATAGGATGCGTGATGAGTGTTTGCCAGGAGGAACAATAGAAAGGGTGGCTATGGCAATTAAGAGAGGTGAAAGGGTGGATGAGATGATTGTGATGGTAGGAACGAATGACTTGAGTGGTAATGTAAGTCGGGCAGCGAGAGATATGAGGTTTTTGCTTGAGACTATACAGAAGAAGACAGAGAGAGGAAAAATAATGTGTGTGTTGCCTAGGTATGATAATGATGAGCTGAGCAGAAGAGCGGTGATATTGAATGGCATAATAGCAAGAATGTGTGACAAGAGAGGACTGGTATATGTGGATGCTTGGAGTGCGTTTGAGGAAAGAGAGGAATTGTATGCGAGAGACTATTTACATTTGAATGAGGAAGGACGTAGGCATCTGAAGAGATTGCTGTTCTGAACGAGTCGGTGTGTCCCAGGGAGGATGATAGCAGGGGTGGCCTCTTGTGGGAATGGATACTTGGGAGAAGGGAGACGATGTCAGGTAACACTGAGCCCAGTGGAGTCTAGAAGGAATAATGCTGGGTATAGAAACAATGGCATTTATATGCTTTATACTAATGCCAGGAGTATCCGGAATAAGGGAGAGCAATTGGTGGTGCAGATAGCATCAGATTGGCCAAAAATTATTGGGATCACTGAGACGTGGTTGACAGAAGGGGATATAATAACAGGAATAGAAGTCGCTGGGCATAGCATTTTTCATCAGGATAGGAGGGGAAAGCGTGGTGGTGGTGGGGTACTGCTTATGATAAGTGATGACCTATGTCCTCTAAGAGTGGAGGCTTTGGAAGGAAGTGAGACAAATGATTTTGAGAGCATATGGTGTGAGGTAGAGGTAGGCAAGACAGGATATTTAGTGGGATGTTGCTACAGACCCGGGAGCACGGAGGATGGGGACCAGGAGATGTTTAGACAGCTAAGTTTGGCAAGTGCAAGAAGAATGATTGTTATGGGAGATTTTAACTACAGTAGTATAAATTGGGGAGAGGAAGATGCACGTAGCAATAGTGGAATGGAATTTCTAGAATTCTTGAGGGACAAATGTCTTAGGCAACATGTAACAGAGGGAACAAGAGGTTCAAGAGTTTTAGATTTGGTTATAGCATCAGAAGAGTTGATAATAACTGAGATGACATCTCTCCCACCAGTTGGAGAGAGTGACCATATGGTTTTGACTTGGAAAATGAATAGACATGCAGGAGTATCAAAGAGACGGGAACTTATGTGGAATTATAATGCAGGTGATTATAATAGTCTAAGACGTCAACTTCAGGAAGTTTCATGGAAGGAGGAATTGGAAGGCCGGGATATTGTTAGTGCGTGGGAAATTGTGAAAGAATATTTGTTAGCAGCAATGGTAAGTTGCATACCACGAGTGAAGAAGAGGACATAATTTGGAGTAAAATGGATGACAAACAATATTAAACAGGAATTGCATGTGAAAAAGAGGCTATGGAAGAGATATAAGGAGACAGGTGAAGAGAGGATGCGTGAAGAATATAAGACACAGGCCAGAAGAGTGACTAGTGTGGTAAGGAAAGCGAAACTGGAATATGAGAGGAGATTGGCTCTAAGATCCAAAGAAAATCCTAGGGAATTTTTTAGCTATGTGACCAGTAGGAGGAGAAATGACTGTGGAAGAATGATATTGTGGGATAAAAATGGGAATAGAGTGACTGATGCAGAGGACATAGTGGAATTGTTCAATGACCACTTCATTGGAGTATTTCATCCTGGATAAGTTAGTTTTAATGCTAGAGGGATAGGGCAGGTTCAAGGTTTAGAGGTACAGGAGGAGAGTGTGTTTCAGATACTGAGAACTCTGGACGTCAATAAAGCTTTGGGACTGGATGGTATTTCACCATGAGTTTTGAGAGAATGTGCTAGGGAACTGACAGTGCCTTTAACCTGGCTTTTCAATGAAAGTCTGGCTTCGGCAAAGGTGCTCAGGGAATGGAAGGAAGGTAGGATAGTACCATTGCATAAGGGTGGTAACAGACTGGAAGTGTCTAATTATAGACCAATCTGTGTGTCATCAGTAGTTGTTAAGATCTTGGAGAAAGTAGTGAGGGACCGTATACATCACTGGGCAGATGAGGGTAATATTATCTGTGAGAGTCAACATGGATTTGTGAAAGGGCGCTCTTGTTTTAGCAATATGCTAGCCTTTTATAATAAAGTTACAAGAACATTAGATGAGGGAAAGGCATATACTGCAATTTTCTTAGACTTAGCAAAGGCATTTGACAGAGTGCCACATGATAAGCTGATATTTAAGTTGCAACACACGGGTCTGGATGTCAGATTGGTCAACTGGATTCAGGATTGGCTGTCTGATAGGTATCAGAGAGTTGTGTATGGTGGAGCAGTTTCAAGGAGACAGAAGATTACAAGTGGGATCCCACATGGCTCAGTACTAGGACCTATATTGTTTAACCTTTATATCAATGACATTGCCAGTGGATTGCAAGGGGATATTCAGTTGTTTGCGGATGATGCGAAGCTGGGAAAGATTATTAGTAATAGTGCAGATGTAGTAGCCCTGCAAGAGGATTTGAATAAGCTAGATAGATGGGCAAATGAATGGGGGCGTCAGTTTAATGCAGCAAAATGTAAGGTCTTAAGGTTTGGGAAACATCGATGGGATGCTGCATACTCTATGGGAGGAGTTATACTGGAGGAAGTTGGGGAGACAAGAGATCTGGGGTTGATGATTGATAGAAACCTGAAGTTTAGGGGACATATTGCAAAGATGGTGAAGGTAACACAGAGGATTGCTGCAATTATGAGTAGGACACCGACCTACAGAGATAAGAGGGTTATCATTCCGTTGTATAAGTCTCTGATCAGACCACACTTGGATTATTGTTCTCAGATTTGGTCCCCAGGATTTGAAGGGGATAAATTATCTGTGGAAAAGATACAAAGACGGATGACAAAGATGGTCTCAGGACTGTACAAGGATAGTTATGAGAATCGGCTGAGGGAATATGGACTGCAGAGTTTGGCGGATAGAAGGAGGAGAGGTGATATGATTGATACTTTTAAACTGTTGAGAGGTGGTTACAGGGTTGATACTGGGGAGTTCTTTCACTTGGTTGAACAGCGGGAAGGAGTGATGACAAGAGGCCATCCCTGGAAGTTACGAAAGGAAACTGTGAGCAAGAGGGTGAGGAGTGGTTTCTTTGAATGGAGGGTGGTTGAGCCATGGAATGCATTGCCTGATAGAGTGGTGAGGGCGAGAACGGTTAATGAGTTTAAGGAGTGGTATGATAGACTTTGTGTTTCTTAGGGGGGAACCTCCCCTCGATGAGTCTTGACAGACTTTATGTTCTTAGGAAGGACCTCCCACAATGAGTCTTTTGACTCCATGGAGGTCTGAATAATAATAAAAAAAGACAGAAACTGGTGAGATCTTTCTGAGCAATAAATACAAAATGTTATATTCAGGCAATGACAACCAAGGAAAAGGAGTACCCATTGTATTCAAAATTCAATACGAGGCTAATCTTGTTGAATGGCAGGCAGTCTCAAGAAGAGTGATGTGGGCAAATATCAGAATGGGGAACTGGACAATGAGACAGATTTGTGCCTATGTTCCCACAGAAGATTCTACTAAGGTAGAAGTGGAGGAATTTTTTGAAGCTTTAGAGAAAGCTGCTGACTCAGTGAAAAAGGAAAAGTTGGTCCTTGTTGGGGATCTAAATACCAGAGTAGGAAATGATTGTGAGACATACAAAAATATTTTGGGAAAATTTGGAGAAAAGAGCAAAGCTAATAATAATGGCAAATACCTATTGGATTTCTGCTCAGGACATGGACTGGTTATTACTAACACCATGTTCCAACATAAAAATGTGCACAAATTCACATGGAGAGAAGAAGCAAGGAATATGAAAAGTCTCATTGATTATGTTATTGTTGATAGTGATGTTTTCTCCCTGGCGCTGGACACCAGAGTGTACATAGGATTTGAAATTGGAAGTGATCACTATTTAATTTTAAGCTGGATAAAATTGAATTTCATATTGAAAAGAATGACATGTAAGAAAGTTTTGAAGCAAATGAAAGTTGAGCAGCTCTTAGATGTTAACTATAGACTAAAATACACAAAAATTATTGAAGAAAAAATGAAAGAGGTTGATAACAGGAACCAAACCTTGGAGATTCAGTGGCAAACTCTGAAGAAAACCCTGATTGATTCAGCCAGAGAGGCATGTGGTGAGGTTGTCTGCAAGGATAAAAAAATCAGAACCCCATGGTGGATACAGGAAGTTAAAGAGGCAGTGAAGGAAAAGAAGTAAGCATATCAAATGTTTCTGGCAAATAAGTCAGCTTGTGCTCTTAGAGAATACAGAGACAAATGTAAGAAAGCTAAACACTGTGTAAAATTAGCAGTTTGTCCAGCATGTGTAAAACATGGCAGGACTTTGGCAAGAACATGGAAAATAAATATCAAGATTGTGGCAAAATATTCTGAAGGTTGTTGAAGAAGCTTAGAAATGGAGGAAAGAGTGCTGTAAAAGGAGTTCGAGATGATAAAGGTGACATGAAAACTGAAGAAAAAGATATCCTTGAAGTATGGAGTAATTACTTCGAGAAATTGCTAAATGAAACAAGCAGTGATAGCACAGTGGCAAAAAACACTCAACAGAAATACAGTCAGGAATACATATCCATGCTTGAAGTAGAAAAAGCCACCCAAGGCTTGAAATGTGGAAAGGCAGCAGGAATAGATGATATTTGACCAGAAATGCTGAAGTATGGTGGTATAAAAGTATTGCAGTGGCTGCACTGCATAGTTCTGAAGGCTTGGACAGAGGGATGAATTCCCAATGATTGGAGTAGAGCTCTCATAGTATTCATATATAGAAAGGGATATAAAGCTGAATGTCAGAATTAAAGAGGTATTTCCCCACTGAGAGTTTCTGGTAAGATATATAGCAAGTATACTTGAGAAACGGTTGAGAAGAATTGTGGCAGATCAAGCTGGATTCGGGCCAAATAGAAGCTGTCAGGATCAGATCTTCACTTTACAACAAATAGTTGAGAAATCATGGGAACATAACAAAGATCTCTATTTAAGTTTTGTAGATCTGGAAAATGCATATCACAAGAGAGCAGCTATTCAGTATGCTACAGTTATATGGTGTCAATTGGGGATTATATCAAGCAATACTTAGTCTTTATTTGAGTTGTAAGCCAGCAATTGGAATTGAAGGAAGTACAGGAAGATGGTTTAATGTTAAATCTGGTGTGAGACAAGGATGTACATTATCCCCCTCTGTTATTAATTATCTATATGGATCACATTATGAAGGAAAGTGGTATTAAACCTGATATCAAAATTGGAGATGTTAATGTCAGCTCTTTGCTTTATGCGGATGATGTTATACTTCTAAATAAATCCGCTACAAGTCTGCAAGATTCTCTGACTAAATTGAATAGCTGTTGTAATAGATATGGTATGAAGGTCAGCAGTAAAAAGTGAAAGACAATGAAATTAGGCAGAATTGTTGCAAATGTCAACTGTGTTGTGAACGGAGAACCTGTGGAACAAGTAAAATATTTCAGCTACTTAGGCACGATTTTTAGTGAAGATGGTAAATTAAATATGGAAATAGACAAAAGAATCAACAAAGCTGGTATGGTAGGAAGTCAACTGAAAAAATTTATATGGAATAAGAGAGAAATTAGTCAAAACATTAAATTAGCTGTATACAAGACAGTGTTCAAACCAATTTTAATTTATGGATCTAAGAGCTGGGTCAGAAGTAAAACACTTGACCAAAGACTAGAGACTGCAGATATGAAAGTACTGAGAAAGATTAGGGGCATGGACAGATGGCATCAGTGGCAATATCATATTAAAAACGAAGATATTAGGAAAGAACTTGACATTGTCAGCATCCAGGAATGCGTTAGCAGAGCTAATCTCAAGTGGTATGGTCACTTAAACAAAATGGGCGAAGAAAGATTAGCCAATCAAGTGTTCTCTGCCAGGTTGGCAGGAAAAACACCCAGAGGAACACCAAGATATAGGTTTATTGACATGGTACATAGATGACAGAAATATAAGATCTGATAATATTGGAGTTTTGATAAGTTAACAGACTGATCTGGATGAAAATTGTAGATAGGAAGTTAGTAATAATGTAAATTTTTCATGTAGTACTATCATATCCTATACACCTCTTGAGGGTACATGGCAGGAATTTGATGATGATGATGAGGTCATGTTTTAGCAACTTGCTTATATTCTATAAGTGTTACCACTGAGTTAGACAAGAGGAATGGATACACCATTTGGTGTATCCATTCCACTTGTATCCAAGACCTCATTTGGACTATTGCATGTTGGTCTGGTTTTCATTTTGATTTTGATTCTGATAATAGTGGGGGGAGAGAGAGAGAGTGCAAAGGAGTTTTAACAATTGATATCAGGATTGTGGAATACTGATTATGAAGACAGATTGAGAATTTGTAGACATTAGTAAACAGGAGAAAGAGGGGTAATATGATTGAGACTTTCAAATTTTTGAAAGGGTCATAGGATTTCAGTTCAAAAAATGAAAAAATGGAATTTTTCATTTTTTGGAGGATGAGAATGAGGGTAAAAGATGTGAAAGCATCCGTGGAAGTTAAGAATGAATGCTGTCAAGAAGGAGGGTAGGGCTAGATCAGGGAAGGCCAACCTTTTACGTTCCATATGCCAATTTTTTCACGTACGAGTTCAGATGCACCATCCAACTCTTGTACCCATAATAACTCCCTGTAAAAATGTTAATATAGACACAATATATTGATTTAATATAAAAACAAGATAAACATTGCTTACCTTAATGAGGCTTTTGATTCTGTTTTGATCTTGCCAAGCTTTTAGTGTCTGGAGTTAACTTAGTTACTAAGAGCAGCAGAGAACTCTTTAAATTTGAATCAGCCAATCGCAACCTCATTTTGTTTTTAATGATTTTCATGGCTGAAAATATTTGTTCACATCTGTACATTGTTTCAAAATAACAGATATAACTGGGCAAGTTTTCTTAATTCTGAAAAATGCTTACAGGGTGATGATCTTCAGAAATTAACCATGTCTGTAGCACTTGGGACTGAGGAAAGCTCATCAAATTTCATGTTCATTAATGTGGTTGTTTTCAAGTCAATAAGTTCCATTTGTATGTTACTAGGCATCTTCATAATTTTTTGGTTGCCAAACTCTGTCTTCGTCTTCTTTTGATTTCTTTCTTTTTCATGCACTAGCTTCAATTTTCCTTTTATTTCAGTCTGATGCTGTGCTTTATAGTATCTATTATGATTATGTCTTTTATTACCATATTTACTCGTATATAACTCGCCCTCACATATATCTCACATCCCTATTTTTACTGTACGTAAAAAAAAAAAAAATTAAAAAGTTTTGCATATACATCGCACACGAAAAAAGTGAAAATCAGCTCACAATTACTGCAGATAGAAGAAAGTTGCCTCCTTACGTAACATTCAAGAGGAAAACAATGCTGAAGGGGAAATTTTCCCAGGAATTCATGTAAAAGTTCAAGAAAACAGGTGGATGGGCACGTCAATAGTTCAAGATTGGATTAGAACAGTTTGGGACAAAAGGCCAAATGGGACAAACTTATTTCGACACCTGACTCTCCTCATGTGGGATATTTTCCGTGGATGCTTAGGACCTGAAATAGTAAAACTACTTTTGGATGAGACCGATGTGGCCATTATTCCTAATGGTCTTACACCTTGTCTACAGCCCTTGGATGTATCGGTCAACAAACCATTCAAGAACTACATACAAAAAGTTTACACGGAATGGATGGCAGCCAGCAGCTATGACCTGACTCCGGCAAGGAAGATCAAGAGACCATCATTAGAACTGTTAGTTTCAGTAAGGAAATATCGTGAGTAGACATATTACTAATTATTATAATAACAGAATTAACTCGTAAATTATTCTTTATTCGTAGAATTTTCACCTGAGTATCACAGGCATCATCAGTACAGGTACAAGGCTAATTAAACAATAACTGTTATATTCACAAAGCACCACCTAAGTAGCTAAGGTTAAATTTAATTATTATTATTTTTTAAATTTAATTATTTAGTTATTTAATTATTAAATAATTATTTAATATTATTTAATATTTGAATGTGATGTTGGCTGTTCCATGGATGTCTGTTTAGGGCGAGTTACATCCACATATGTCCTAGACTGTTGTTTCTGAGTTGTTCTTTTAGAGGCCTCTGACCCTTTATGTTGATCTTTAGGAGGCTGTGAAGTAGTCTCTGACGTAGGTGTGCTAAGAGAGGAAGAGTATATTCCTTCTTCTGGTTTTCTATTTCTTGGATTTTGTGCGCATCCTCTGTAGTGGCAGTGTGAGGACCGCCACAGTTGGCACATATATTATTATAATTATTCAATTATAATAATTAATTTTTTTAATAATTAAATATATATACATTTGTATACAATTATATGTTAGGAAAGATTTGCCGCTTTATAAAGTACTATTTCCTACAAGGGGGGGGGGGAAGACATGGACCATCAGATTTGTTTAGGTTAGGGGAGTGAAATAATGTTTCACATGTTTCTTTGTATAGCCGTTCCATTATTAACCGACTTTTGTGAATGACTTTTGTCTTGTTCCATTTAACTCTGTTTGGTGTTGATGGCATGTTCTGCCATTCCAGACTGTTTTGGTTCAAGGTACTGGATATATGACTGGTGTTCTTCTAACTGGAACTGAACAGATCTTCCTGTTTGTCCGAAATATGATAACCCACACGAGCAGGGAATCTGGTAGACACCTGGATAGTTGAGATGTGGGAGCTTGTCCTTTGGAGACATTAGGAATGTGAAGATTTTTCTGATGGGTCGAAAAGCCACATAGATATTTAGTGGTTTTAGCACCTTAGCTATGCGTTCACTAACCCCTTGTACATAGGGGATAGGTATACACGTAGTTCTTCTGTACTGGAAGAGGATGCTGGAGCACGACTACTTAAAGCTCTTTTTATGAAGGACTTCTTATAGCCATTGGATATGAAGGAGGAATTAATATACTGTAATTCTTTTTGTAAAAGTTCTTCTGAAGAACAAAAGGAGTGGGCTTTATGAACTAGTGTTTTTATAGTACCTGCCTTTTGACTGGGATGGTGATGTGATTCAGCATGGATGTACTAGCCTGTATGAGTCCCTTTCCTATAGACTGTGAATTGTAGATAACCATCTGATTGGCAAAGAATCAAGAGGTCTAGAAAGGCTTATTTACTTCTATTTCTAGGGTGAACTGGATCCTTGGATGAAGTGCATTAATTTTTGAGAGAAACTGTTGTAGTTCTTCTGAGGTGCCTTTCCATATGGCAAAAATGTCATCCACATATCTGAACCAAATGTTAGGTCTGGGTGTAATGTTGTCAAAGATGTCATTTCGAACAGCATATCTTTGACAATTCCGTTATTGTCAAAGATATGCTGTTCGAAATGCTCCATGAAGTAGTTGGCAATAGCAGGAGATATTGGATTACCCATTGTATTAAATTCTTGGTGTAGTAATTCTATGCTGTCCGTCAACGGAACATTCGTAAATAGCGAAACATCATGTAGACTAATCATAATCTCCGAATTGTCTAGATGCAAATCGGAAATTTTATTTCTGAAGTTCACAGAATTTTTTATATACATAGCAGTTCTTCTAGTTGAAAAAGTGAGTAAATTTGACAGAAATTTTGATATTTTGTAAGTGGGACAACCTATACAGTCTACATCTGGTCTTAATGGAATTCCTGGCTTATGTACTTTTGGAAGACCATATAATCTCGGTGGCCGAAGATTATATGGTCTTCCAAAAGAAAGAATGCCCAAAGGAGGTCTTTAGTGTTTTCTTTTTATCTTCATCCCATATTGATATTTTTTCTATAAGGGCATTAAGCTTTTTTATTTGACTACCGGTAGGATCTGAAGTGAGGGGGCCTATAAGTCGAATAGTCGCGGAGTAACAGTGATATTTTTCTCTCGTATTCTCTTCTGTCTTGGATGACTACAGCCTTCCCGTTGTCAGCTTTTGTAATAATTAGGTTTTTTTTTAGCAATTTCAGTGCTTTTTGTCCAGCATACGATAGGTTCGGCCATGGAGGCTTGGCGTTAAAAAGAATTTTTGCACACTCAAATATTTTTTTTTTTAAATTATAATTGAATAATTAAATAATTATTATTTAATAATTAAATAAATTTAGGAAATTTAATCTTAGCTACTTAGGTGATGCTTTGTGAATATAACAGTTATTGTTTAATTAGCCTTGTAGCTGTACTGATGATGCCTGTGATACTCAGGTGAAAATTCTACGAATAAAGAATAATTTACTTGAGTTAATTCCATTATTATAATAGTTAGTAATTAGAACTGTTGGGCAACTGGATTTTGAGAGCTTGGGACATGATTTTGCCAAAAATAATTCCCAAGAGTTTTTTAAAAGCTGGCATCTCTAATGCCTTGAATGAGAGCAAAGATGTCACTGTTTGGGTAGATGACCTTGACAATGCACTCAAGGAAACTGTGTTGAACTCTGAATGGTCTTGTTACTTCGTTTCAGCAAATCATTCAGATTTCAACAAGCACAACTCAGCAAACTGAATATTTAATATTAGAAAGTACTTGCATTTAGTCAAAATCAAATAATATTGTGTCAAAGGTGTGAAATTATGAGATAATGAAATATAACACTAAGAATGTATCAGTTTATAAAATTGTAAAGAAGTATAGCAGGTTGGAATTATATTGTGTTATTTAGATTTTTTAAAAATGAATTATAAATCCAAATTTAGTATTATACAGTGCAGCTGAAATTAACTTGAATATTCCACTGAACAAAGTGTAAGAGTGGGTCCAAAGGTTTGGTACGTGTTAGTGTAAGTGCCTGAGGCTGTGTAATACTAGGAACAGGTGTGCATAATAACAGTTCTGTGATTCCTACTACAGAAAAGGTGCTGACATCATTGGAGATCAAGACTAGCATAACGCCACACAGAAGTTTCAGGAGGAGATAGGGGGCGTTATGTGATGAATAATATAAGTGATTGCAGGAGGAGGAAGAAGGCTTTTTTTCCCGGGATTTGAGGTCGTGAGGAGGTCCAATCGAGGTAGCGGTTTCCATGCAGAACAGCGGGCGAGGATGCATGGCAGCGGGAAGTTTGAATCGGGCAGTCCATGAAACTATGGACGGAATTCCAGCGTGACGCAGCTAACGCTTTCATTACAAGCAGGTGCTATGTCGTAGATGTTCCTGTAAAGTCCTCAGATTGCAAAGGTAGCCATTGAGCGGATAGAGGATAGCCACTTAGCTGGAATTTAACGCCGCACGTGATCCAAACAAGGAATCGAACCTTGGGCACTTCCACAACAGTATTCACCAGCAGACCCATTCCGTAATCGAGTGATGGCAATGTAAAAGTTTGTTTTATTTTTATGTTTTGGGAGCCTGTTTGTATGAAGAAATTTAGATGCAAGAAGTATGAAATGTCAGGACAATATTAACTAGTGAACTCTTAAGTGATTGTTCCAGTAGGCTATAACCAGATATCGAGATTGTGTAAATGAGTTTAACAGAATTGTAGAGAGAGGAATTATGAGCCATAAATTAATGATAATTTAACTTAGTGTCCCCAGATTTATAGAGGGAATTGTCATGAGTGAATTGTGTTAATGAAGATTAAGTTTAGTAATTTACTAGATATCAAATTTTGCATGCATTGGGCAGCCCTTGAAAGAATCAAGTTTCCTAACTTAGCTTTTATGTGTGATTGTAATCTTAGCAAGAGGGAACTTATATAAGTGTATAATGTATTTTAAAGTTGTAAAATAAACATGTATTTTACCTCAAACTGAGTCTTGCTTGACTACTAAAATTACGAACTTGTCGCGGGAAGGTAAGGTTAAGTTGAGAAGTTTTGCCACGACTGTCTGAAGGAGTTAGCAGGTAGTTATATATTTGGGTTATTGGAATTGTCTCCCTGAATAGTGCATTTTATTATTATAGGGGATAGACTGGCGCAGTCATTAAAAAATATGTGTTTATGCCTACAAAGGAGATAGGACCAAAAATCCAGGCCAGTACTTAGAGCAACTGCATAGTAAGTTTGATAGATACGATTTAAGTGAATTTGCATAAATAACGACACAACAACTGCTCTTGAGATCAGGAGTAGAGATAGTGAATAGGAGATTTGTGGTAAGTCATACCTATCTTCAGTTTTTTTTAAATCATCGATTTAAAAAAAAAAAAAAAACCCGAAGTGATCTAGTGATTCTGAAAAGATAAAAGGACAAGAATAATGAAATTGATTGTTTTAATTTAATTACAAAAGCATTGTCGCTGAAGATTCAAATGTATCGTGTGATGAAGATGAGTGCCCGATCATATAAATAATGTTGATAATTGAAATTTAATTGATATGAGGAATTATAAATTATAATGAATGCTGAGGATTTAATTGTAAATGTCAATTTATTTTTTGCCTGAAAAACTTTAGTTTCCGAAAATCTCCTCGTATATCTTGCATCACGATTTTTTAACTTTAATTTTGGGGGAAAAAAATGTATGTTATATTCGAGTAAAGACTGTATGTGAGAAAGTGTTTTCACAAACAATGTACAGTTTTTTCTGACAGATTTGCTATAAGTAAGAACTCATTTTCTCAGTGCTTACCATCACCTTCTGTTTTTCTTTTGCACTGTGATGGGTAACTGAATGTAAAAACAAGGCTTAATTTTCAAAAAAGTACAAAACTGCAAATGTTCACAAAGGACGAACAAAGCACAACTCTGTAGTGCAAGAGTGTCAGTTGTAAACTGACTGACATAAACCTGTAACATACTGCTGTTGCTAACACTTGGCGTCACGATAAAATAAGTGAATATGAAAAAAAAAATGCACGAAAATAAAATCGCTAAAAATAATTATTAAGTTTTAACTTTTTCTACCAATTGGTTTTTGGTTAATACCTCTTTGCCATAAATAGACTTACTTTGTATTATTATTATTATCGGGACCCAATGCACCTCTTCATTGCATTCTCCATAGGTTGGCCACCCCTGCGCTAGATTTTTTTCTCATAGAGTAGTGCATGATTAGAATGGATTGCCATTGGATGTTGTGTGTGCAAGTAGCATGAATGAATTCAAGAACAGGTATGACAGCTCTTGCGAATAGTATGGCCTCCCTCAATAAGTTTCTGACTCCCTGGAGGTGTCTCTTGATAATAATAATAATCCTTTGGTTTATGAACAAAAGCACTCTTAGAAGATCTACATGTTAGAGTAGCAGTATTACATAGATATGCCATCAGATATGCTAATGCCATGAAATTCGTATATACCACCGTTCACTTTTATTGTTCTACAGGCTACCCAAACATTCCACCCTTCCTGTTGTCCACTAACAACTTCTTCAAAATGAATCAAAATTGGAGGCTTTAGTGAGATAGTTTTCTGTCTTCTCAGAAGACAGCAGAAGATTTCACTAGAATCTCTGATTCCCAGATATTATGCTTAAGATGGCAGAAGATCCTGTAGATTCCCAGATATTGTGCTGTACAGATAGCTAAATGTCTCTGAAGATCTCAATAGACTCTAACAACATCTGTAGTTTAAGACTGAATGCTACCAAAGGTGCATTTTATACACACACACACACACACACAGATTCACAAAACTCTGCAGGCAATAAGTGTAGAGCAGGGGAGTGTCCAACCCACAGGCCGCGTGCGGCCCTGGACTGTCCCAGAGAAAAATATCCTTCACTTTGCAATCATGCTTTATTCATGTCATCACTTTTTGGTAGTACATACATTTGTGAACAACTATTTTCAAGAATGAAGCATATGAAGAGTAAAGTTAGATCAAAAATTTCTGATGAGAACCTTGAGAGTTTACTACGAATTGCAACCACTTCCATCAAACCAGACATTGATGTATTGGTTTCATGTAAACAAGGCCAAATATCTCACTAGTTTTGTGTTTATTCTGGCCTTTTTTTTTTTTTTTAAATGTTATAATAAAATTTCTTTAGAAATAAAGGAAGTTTTGTGATTTCCTTTCCAAATGTATAATATAGTTAATGCATTTTATGTGTGGCCCAAGACAATTCCTCTTCACTCAATGTGGCCCAGGCAAGCCAAAAGGTTAGACACCCATGGTGTAGAGCTTGAAAAATGTCTAGGACTCACTCATATTCAACATGCCCTCTATCAGTAATGGAAGCTACATTTGTCAGGATGTCACAGACAGATAAGACAAACATTTATTCTGTTGTCAGTCATTATGAAATAGAGAGAACAACAAGCTTCATTGAATCATGCCTGAAGAAATCCAATTGTTGCTGTCTAGTTTATGCTGGGACAGTAATGAGGAAAATTTTCTTGCTTGACTCTGGATAGGCCATAGTCATTTTATACTCCTTCCTAATGCTTGTATGTTAGTTTTGTGGTGTTGTGTGACTGACCATTGCTCACATTTTAATTGAATGCCCTCATTTTGTCCATGAGTGCAGTCACTACTTTAGTCATATTCATTATCTGTCTGAAACCTAAACATTCAGGTAGATTTTATCAGATTCATTAAGTATTTTTTTTTTAAAAACTTTTGCAGAACATCAATATTTATTACTCTGTATAGATCATTTACATATTGCATATATGATTATTATTATTGTAAGGGCACCTCCATTTCAGTGTGGGAGACCCATACTATCCACACAGTATCTATCATATCTCTCCTTTAAACCATTAACAGACAAAGCACTCGCAACTGACTCAGGCAACCCATTCCATTCATTCACCACTCTCCAAGTGAAAAATCTAGTCTTCATGCCCTTGCTAACCACACTCATACTTAACTTCCAGGAATGACCTCTTGTTCTGTCCCCTCTAACCAAGTGCTGAAACATTTCTCCTGTATGAGTCATCCGAAATCCTATTGAGGATTTTAGAAGCTGATGCAGTAACATAAATGTTTCTACCATAGCTTCCCATTTTTGCCTATCAGCCATCTTTTGCAGTTCACAAACCCTCAATCTCTCCTCATAGGGAGCATTCCACAGACCACTCAACATCTTGGTCATTCACCTCTGGATCCTTTCCACTATTTTCTCATCCCCAAGTAACCCAAGTGACCAGACGAGCACAGTAATCCAGATGTGGTTTAAGAGGCATGATAATGCTCTTATCTCTGCTCGTTAGTGGGTTCTTCAGTAACCAAGTAATCCTGTAAACTACCCTAGCTACTTTAGCAGTATGCCCTCTAAACTTCAGCTCTCTGTCTATCCCCAAATCTCTGGCTTTATCAATTTCCTATTGTACATTTCCCTTAATGTGGTATGCAGCTTGTAATGTTTGTGTTTACCCTCTTGACCTTGGGTATAAGTGTGATATTGCTTCCTCCAGATCTTTCTTCAGCTGCAGATCTTTACACCATGGTACTGCTTTAAGCTCCCTCCTAAGTGTATAATAATCACCTGCGTTGTAGTTCCACATATACTCCTTAACTGGAATTTCCATATTTTGCTACTTCCCAAGTGAAGACCATTTGATCAATTGGAGGCAATGTAGCCACCTCAGTGAACAGGTCTGCTTATTCTGTATCAAGATCAACACTCATACCTTGAGTCCCATCCATCACATTCTGCTTCAAGTAATTATCTCTCAGGAAATGTATAAATTCCATTTCCTTCCTGTTATGTGACTTTTCCTCCTCTCAGTCTGCTTCTGAAGTTGAAGTCCCATATAATAATTACTCGACTTGCATTCATTGTACCAATTTGCTGATGTGTGTCTTCCACACTATCCCTGGCACCCTGCCTGACCTATAGCAGCAATCAATTTTACATTTTGTACTGTTGGTGTCCATCTCACACCAGATTAATTCAAAGAACTGCCATCTGCTTGACTGACTCCTACTTTTGTTGTTTGCAATTATCTGCTATAATTAGCAGTAACCCACCCCCTGTTCTTACTTTATCCTTCCTGAAAAAACAAAATCCATTACATTCTATCCCTGTAACTACATCATCTGTTGATAGCCAAGCCTCAGTAATGCATATAACTTTTAGCTAGGTTGCACTATAACCAATGCCAAAAACTTCTCCCTCTTATTCCTGATATATTTAGCATTAGAATACAAAAACTGCAGCATCTGTTTATGCCCCCAACCATCTTTACTTCCTGAATTGACCACTCTATTCAATATTTTTGCTTTAGAGACTAGATTCTGCATCGTTTGGTCATTCTTACACCCACATGCCTCAATTAAATTTTGAAACTATGCAGCATTAAGCAACAATGTATAACAGCATTCTGAAATAGTATTTTAAATGAAAACAAACATGATACTAAAATGCATTAAATTTTATATTAGATGATTCTAGAGATACTAGATATTAGAGGATTCTGATATCCACATACATTCTTTGTGGATATATGTATCAACATAGATTCTTTTTGGATACGTCTTTTCCAACACTGAATTAACATCTGAAAAGCATTTTTGAAAAATTCATGTTCAAGACTTTTTTGCAATGATTGAACCATCTTTGGTGTCATTCTTTTTCTCATTTAAGTGAGAAATGATTACTTTATTAGTTTACTAATAAAGTACTTATTAGTAATAACTAATATAAGTAAATTAGTTTATTAATAATAATTAATTTATTTGTAATACTTGAAGTATTATTAATAAAGTAATTGTTTGATATTTTCATATATTTAATATCTAGGTTGAAAGATTAATATTTCTAACCAGTAAAATTTTACATTTGCAGTAGTTTTGTATAGAATGTAAGAAAAGTTAACAAAATTCAATGATATCCAAGTGATGTTCTACATGGAAATGATATTGTTTAAATTGCAAAAATTATAAACCTTGTTTAATTGTGCTACTTTTTTGTACTTACTTGCTAAATGCAGTGATTGTTGACTTTAGGTAGGTGATGGCAGAAGCTTTATTGGAACAGGAAAAAACATCCATAAAGACTGTATCTGTAGAAGAAAAACTAAATCAAGCTCAAAAGTTTAAAGAGGTATTAACATTTTAGATACTGTATACATCAAAACAGAAATAACACAGATCAGTTCTTTATTAATGAAGACATATAACTGCCTTGTTTCAGTTCTCAAAAGCATCAAAACAGGTACAAACAACTAACAGTAGGAAGAGCATCCTTTAATCATACTTCTCCAATATGTGTTCTTAGTTTTTATTTTTTCAAAAGCTATTAGTGAAGACTACTAAAACTTCCTGTCATTCTGACAAAAAAAAAAAAAACTTGTTTTGCTAATCTTTCCTCCTCTCCCATTCTGTTTAAGTGGCCATACTACCCAACCACCCAAGATTAGCCCTGCTCTCACACACACACACACACACACACACACACACACACACACACACACACACACACACACACACACACACACACACACACACACACACACACACACACACACACACACACACACACACTCCTGAATGCTAATAATATCAAGTTATTCTCTAATATTCTCATTTTTAATAGAGCCTCTGTAGCTCAGTTGGTATGGACAAAGCCCTTTGGTCAGAAAGACCTGGGTTCGATTCCTGTCAGTGAAGTGAGGAACCTTTATTTGGTCTCTTTCGACGAAAGGTGAGTTAGTTGGTCTTATACGGAGGTAGGGAGTTTTTTCACTCAAACTCAGGTGAACACACACATACACCTACAGATATAGGCTGCACAAGGAGCCATAGGGCTGACCACCTCATCATCGAGTTACAGTTGCTGTTGTAAAGTCCAAGAATAGTTAGAAAGGTCGTGAGTGCTTAAGTGCCTGTTAGGACCACTGATGATGATGATTTTCATTTTTAATATGAAACTACCATTGATGGCATTTGTTCACTCTCCTAATCTTTCTCAGAAACATAGCTATGGCCTCTAGTCTTTAATCAAGTGTTTTATATCTAACTCAACTCTCAGATCCATAAGTTAAAATTGGTTTGAATAGTCTTATATACAGCTAGTTTAGTGTTTTCACTAATTTCTCTCATATTCCATATTAATTTATTTAGTTGATTTTCTAACATACCAGCTTTGCTTAATTCTCTTGTCTCTTTCCATATTTAATTTATAATCTTCACTTAGTTTCTTTCTCTCAGAGTTACATGGTGGTCAGCATTCATTGTGTAGAATTTATGGAGACAAACATACTTGTTAGAACAATTATTTTACTTCATCTAAGAAACATAACATTCGATATTTCAGTCTCTATATCATAGTCATCATCAGGAGTACGTATATGAATGTGTATATTACAGTACACAACAAACTGGACCTGTGGCAAGTAGTTGCAGACAGACTGGACAGAATATTTTTATTTAAAACATGAATTTCTAAACGAAATCTTTTTAAAGAAAAAACAGATGGAGCATCACTAATGACATTATAAAACTTCTGTTGACTTTTTGGACATTTTTTAAAAAAGGAGGGAGGGGTGAAGTGGGTCTGGAGTGAGTAAATATTTTGTGTGCCAAGTAGGGTTATGCATAATTTGTTGAGCCCTGCTCATAAGTCAGCTAGTATAACTGCTTTGTTTACCGTTTACACTAGCCTGACCACTAGTGAGGGGAAGAAAGAGGGAGAAGTTAAAATTAATATAAGGGTCAGCCAAATCATAAACAAGCAAAGTGTGAGGAGCCACCAACAGACAACATCCAAGTCACCAACATTTCCAACCACAACTTTAACAATAGAAAACTCTTGCTTTTGCAAATAACCTGAACAATGCTATCACACAGATAGCATTGTTCACCAAGTCAGTCAGCAAATTAGATTTTATCTACCACATTGAAAGGTCTAAAATTTCTTTTCTGCCAATATAGTCAACAAAATATGGATAGAACCATTTAATATACTAACTTATAATAAAACTAGGTAGTAATCTAACCGAAGCAAAAATATTAGTCCTAAAATTTCTAAGAACTAACAAAGGTATCATTATTACCAAAGCTGACAAAAGTAACAAAATTAGGTCAAGAATGAAGCTACCTTCATTCTTGACCTAACGACTCACCTTTAAAAAAGAATTGATTTTTATCTGACAACACATACCAATTGGCTTACTGCAATCCAGCAAACTTGATCAAAAAAAAAAAAAAGAATCAAGTAAGTGACCACATGGCCAGTGGGAACAATTAAAAAACTGTTAACACATTAGACTGTGCTCCCAGAATTTATGGTCTGCCAAAAATACATAAAACAGTTGCACTGTTGCAATGAAGGTTGATAGAATTGACAGTCCTAATTATCACTTAGCCAAGAAACTAGTGGTGAAACTCAAGGAGTTGGTTGGTCATTCCCTTCTTCATAAAAAAAAAAATACACATAAACAAAATTAAGGAATCACACTCAACAACAAAGATTATTAATCAGCTTTGATGGAACTGCCCTTTTCACGAATGCTTTTCCTAATCAATAACACAAGAAATCCCCTCGTTTTTTTTTTTTTTTTTTTACATGGACAACTTCAAGCAATGAGTTGAGCTCAGATTTGGGCTTTAGCCAAAAGTTTGGCTTAGATATGTTAACAGTATATTTGCCACTTGATCCCATGGTTGCCAAACATTATAAACATTCCTATGCCACCTCAACAAACAACATGTATCCAATAATTACTATCAAGATTGAAAACAGTAACTCTCTTCCTTTTATAGACGCACTTGTCTACCCTAGGGCTCTTTACTTAGGGTATATACTGTAACTTACACACACAGGTCAGTACATGCATAAAGAACTCAACCCATCCAACACAAAAACTAGGGGGCATCAGTACCCTCAAACATAGAGCACAACAACTTACTCTGCTTAGGAGGTGCTGAAGAATGAATATGAAATTATTAGCCAAACCATCTTCCTGGATCTCTCTCAATACTAACTGTTGACTTAAACTCAGATATAGACTATGTGTTTCCTGATAATGTCTCATTTATCATATGGCTATAGAATTTTGAATAGGTGTCTTCTCTTGCCACCTTGTCATGGCAAGAGAAGACAGATCCTTTTTATATTCCCATGATTTCTAATCTGTTTGTTTTAAAGTGAAAATCAGATCCAGCCAATCTATTTGTAATGAACCCAGCTTGTTCTTCTAGTTTCCCTTCCACAATTTTTCTTAACTTATCTCAGGTATATTTGCAGAAATCTTACCAGATACACATAGAGAAATTCCTCCAAAATACTCGCATTCATTCCCTTTTTATCGATAGATGTACTGTACACCCACAGATTCGAGAACCTTTGACACTTCTGTGCATATCAGAAGAAGAAGAAAATCCATTCCAATAATGGGGTAATCAATTGGTCTTGTGCGATGAGTTATTTATTATTACATGTCGAAAAATTAACTTTTCTTTTATGAACACTAGTTTTTAAAGTGGTAACTATTTGGCTTGTATAACAGTTGGAAAATTTTACGTATAAAGCATGTGATTTTGCGTGTTGATGACCAATTCATACATCCTTTATTTCTTTCTTCCCTTCAACATGAATTGACTATTCTTGGCAATCTGCCAGTCCTGGTTCTGTGAACTGTGGGCATACAATAAAGAGCTCTATTCCAGTCAGCTGGAATTCAACTCTCTTACGAGACCTTCTGAATTATGCAGCTATAGCCACTGTACAACTTTTATACCTCCATATTTAGCATTTCCAGTTGAATGCCATCTACACTAGTTGCCTTTCCGTGCATCAGGTTTTTGATGTTTTTTTCCTCCTTCAAATATTGATGTATATCTACTGATATATTGATGTATGTACCAAAGTATTGATATATTTTCTATATCAAGTATTATGGAGGATAGCAAGGGATCTGTTTAAGACATTCAGTTCATTGTCTTTCAAACAGGGAATTGAAGTTCTCGGGACATATCGTAAAAGTTGTAAGGATAACCCAGAAAGTTATATACTGATGCTAGAAGCATCAGGAATAAAAGAGAGGAGTATTTGGCATTGGTTAGTGCGATCTTGCCAAAAGTTATAGGCATTAGTGAGACTGGGATAACAGCAGATGATGTAGTTACAGAGATAGAATGTGATGGATTTGGTGTTTTTAGGGAGGATAGAGTAGACAAGACAATGGTGGAATACTGCTGATGATAGCAGATGAACATGCACCCCCCCCCCCCTTGAGGGTGTATATAAGGAATTTGATGATGGTGAATTGCAGCCAACAAGAGTAGGAGTAAGTCTGGCAGATAGCAGTTGAGTTAACTTATGAGATTGATGATGTATCATTCAAGAGTATATCATCCACATGAAGATATTATTATGTCAGAGGTGACAGGGACCAGATATGAGGGCAAATGATGAATTTGAGGTACTTAGTATATTGCAGAAGCAGGATGCAAATGCAGCTGTGGGATTGGATGGGATATTGGCTTGCATTTTAAGAGAATGTGCAATGGAACTTGTGATGTCTTTGACTAGGCTATTTAATTTAAGCCTCAACTTTGGTCAAGTCCCAAGAGAAACTGATTATAGATCAATCGTATCTCAGGAATGTTAGTAAAAGTACTGGAAAAGTTTATCAAAAAGAGAATTAAAAAATGGGCAGAGAAGAGAAGAATGCAATACTCTGAGGGGCAGCATAGATTTGTAAAGAATTGGTTGCCTTAGTAATCTACTAGATATTTTATAATAGAGAGACAGCTGAATTGGAAAAAAGAGAATGGTTACATGATGATACTGCTGGATTTTTCAAAGACATTTGAGAGAATACCATGTATATTTCTGTTATGCAAACTGCTACAAATGGGATGGATGGCAAACTGGTGATATAGATAAAAGGGTGGCTGCTGGACAGATATCAAAAAGTATGTTTGTATGGGCTCTGCTTGGATAGCTGCTGTTTCATTTGTACTTAATTGATACATGAAGTAATTTGAAGGAGTTATTCAGTTGTTTGCTGATGATGCAAAGTTGGGTAGGGTGAGAGTTAATCAAGGTGATATAGAGAGCTTGCAGGATGATTTAACTAGACTGACAGTATGGGCAAAACATAATGGATGTCAATTTAATGTGGAAAAGTATCAAGTTATGCATTGTGGGATACAAAGATTACAAACTGTGTACCCACATTGAAGGAACTGTACGCCAGGAAATTGATGAAACCAGGGATTTGGGGATAGTGGTAGCAGATAAAGAGCATTTAGAGAGCATATTGCTAAAGTAGCCAGGATAGCTGACGAGATTTTATTTATTAATTATTATTTTTAATTTATATATCTGATCTGCATATGAAAAGCCACAAGACGTTTAGCACATTAGTGCTGTGTGTGGCAAGAGGAAAAGAAGAAAGGACGATTTGTTCACATTTTGGTTGAACAGCTGAAGGTTGTATTCTTTTGGGAAGGCAGAGTTGGGAAGACTGTTCCAAAGAATAGAAGTAGATGGAATGAAATTGGAGGCAGTGCAGATGGACTATAAAAGAGTGTTAGCAGTGGCTCTTGTTCTAATGATTTTGGAAGAAAGTGGAGGAATGATAATGGCCATTTCAACATCCTTTCATGTTCATGAAAGTATCTGTAGAAGAGGTACAAGGTAGAAAATAAACGTCTGTGAGCAAGGGATAATAAATAGCCGAATTGCCCTCTTAGAGAGAATTTTGGTGTACCATCCCAAATCTAGGAATGATATTCCATGGATGGGTGCATTTGGGATTTGTATAGAGTTAGCAGCCATGAAGGTGTAAAGTAGTGTCTTCTGCAAAAAAAGTATACCAAGTGTTTTGGCTACTACAGAAACTATAGTGAATGTGTTTGTGTCAGGGAAGATTGGAGATTTAGGTCAGTTCAAGAAGAGAAATCTCATTGAATATGGATTCAATGAGATTTCCCTTCATTGAACATGGCTGTAGGGAAATCTGGGTTTTGTTGAAGATGAGAGGGAAGAATACTAGCTCTTTCTTTCAAGGGATCAAGCAGGACTGAGTTTTGGTGACATTGAAGTCTACAAGGTTGTCTTGTCCCAGCAGGTTATAGCTAGGAGATCAGAGTTCAGGTCACTTGTCATGGTTTATCTTGATGAGTCTAATACTTGAGCAGTACAAGGTTTGTCAAATTAAAAGGAGGAATGGAGTACATTGTCATCAAGAAAGCTATGGATGGGATTGGATGTCAGTGAGAGCAGGTCATTTATATGCAAGAGGAAGAGAGTGGGTGAATGAATGGAACACTGGGGTTCTCCTGCATTGGTGGGGAAATCTGAGGAGAGGAAACTGTCCACCATGACTCATAGTGAGTGACCAGTGAAAAGGTTGGCAATCCAGTTGCAGAGTGTGGGAGGCAGACCATAGGATGGAAATTTGCAAAATAGGTCCTTGTGATAAACCAAATCAGATGCCTTTTGAAATGTTGAAGACAACTCCATGAGTTTCTCCAAATTTTTCCATGGCGTGAGTGCTGACATAGGCAGTGAAAACAAGAAGATCAGCTGTAGATCATGAGTGGCAGAATCTGTACTGCTGGTCACTGATTAGTTGATAGGTCTCTAGGTGACTCACGTTTTGGTCATTGATAACCTTGTCCATAAATTTAGAGAGAACAGAAGTGAGGGCAAATGGACAATAGTTTGTTAGTTGACTTTTATCATCTTTCTTTGGGATGGGCTCTATTTGGCCTGTTTCCTTGTTGGAAGGTAGACTCTAGTTGAATAGGAGAGATTGAAGAGGCGATACAGGATAGGTGGTAGTTCTGGAGCACAATTTTTTAACATAATAGGTGGGATACTGTCAGGAGTAGATGCTTTGTTTTTCTTCAAGTTATTAAGAATTTTTGGATTTCTTTCTGTCAGAAGACTATGGGTGACTACTTGGAAATAGCCGTTCTTGGTGGAGTGGAGGTAATTTGAAGAGAAGAGTGATGCCAGTAAGTTGCACCCTTTTTTTTTTTGGAAGTTTTTCCACTTGGTTATACTATAAATTAAAGATGCCAAGAAATTATATTTTTGGTTTAATCCTTAATCCAAGTGTAAGCAAACAAAGTTTGCACCTGAAGTAATATCAGGACTGGGCAACTCAAATATGTATACGTACCTGTATATGTATACATGTATACATGTTTGTAAAGATATATGCTTTGTATTATGGGGTAAAAGTGTGGTTAGTAAGGGTGTTAGAGCTGTGTTCTTTACTTTTAGAGTGGTGAATGAGTGGAATGGGCTACCAGAGTCTGTGGTGGATGGTGTGACAGTACTGTATGAATGTCGAATAGTTGTGATGAACATGATTTGGGGCCTCCCTCGATGAGTCTAAGGACTCCCTGGAGTTGCCCGTAATAGTAATAATATTATGGGATACTAAGACAAGTGATGCGAAGTTCTTCTATATACTTGTTGCCCAGTCCCGAAATTACTTCATGTGAAAACTTTATTTGCTTACACTTGGATAAAGGATTAAACCAAGAATATAATTTCTCGGCATCTTTAATTTATAGTATAATTGAGTAGAAAACTTCCAAGAACTATGTTTAATCCTGAGTATTTTAATAATAAGATATGACACCTTTTAGCTACTCATATTTGAAAATATGACTTCTGCATTACTTCAAGGATGATTTTAATTTCTGGATGATGATGATGATGATGTTTGTGAGGATATGTGCTAATTTCTGGATCTGGCTCTCACTGATGAGACCTCAATAAAGGTTGAACCAGGTCTGGGTAGTGATCCTTTTCCATAATGCATAGCATCATACATGTCTGTATGGATATGTGCTTTGCATTATGGGATACTAAGACAAGTGATGTGAAGTCATTAGCTTCTATATACGATTTACCCAGTCCTGAAATTACTTCAGGTGCAAACTTTGTTTGCTTACACTTGGATAAAGGATTAAACCAAGAATATAATTTCTTGGCATCTTTAATTGACAATTTATAGTGAGTTGCCTTGTCTTTAGGTGAGGTAACTACAGTGCTATCAGGATATGAGAGTGTTGAAAATATAGGTGGGCAAATGTTGTGCCCAGTGCCCTAGGCAAAGTGTAAAATATCGTGAGAAATACAATTTGTTTGAAGAATTTTCGCTAATTATTTTACAATTAAATTTTTGTCTAGAATAATGTGAAATATAAGAATGTACTAAGTAGTTGCAATAATAAAAGAATTGTAAAGATGTATATGCTGTTAAAAGTGCACCTGCACTATAGAAATGTTACTAAGAGTTTAAAAAGACATAAGTCGGATTAGCGTCGAGCGCTACAAAAATTGTAAGGTAAACGCTCTGCGATGACATAGGTTCATTCATTGCTTGTGGCTAATCCTGGAATGTTCCGAATTGAGAACAAAGAACTGTGATTTGAATAAAAGGGCAATACAGCACATGGTTCAAGTTTTTTTTTGACCTGTGGCTGACCTTTCCTAGACTTTAGAGCAGCACCTACGCAGGCTCCTTCCGGAGTAGAAGGATGGTTGTTTTTGCCTGATGTACTTTTTCTGCCTGCTCGCTCTAGGCTGCGGATAGCCACAGCAGAACTCCAGTGCATAATTCGAAGGAAGACTATCAAGGATTTTGCCTGATAGAAGTGTTCATGTGTATCATTAAGGAATCGAAATTTCCTCTCGGGAAATTGTTAACAAGTAAGCCCTCGTTTTGTTTTGCAGTATGTGATACACTTGTGTCTAGAAATCGTAAATAGAAAGAAAGAGACTAATTGTTAACTGGTGGCTATATGTGAACTGAATGACTTGTTTTTTTTTTTGAAGAACTCGTTTTGTTAATGTTATCTGATTCTCAGGATGCTTGATACAATATCTGAATTAGCCTTAATTAAGAAGTAAATGTGAGGAATTAGAT
Organism: Typopeltis vanoorti; assembly: GCF_054136105.1. Lineage (NCBI taxonomy): Eukaryota > Metazoa > Arthropoda > Arachnida > Uropygi > Thelyphonidae > Typopeltis > Typopeltis vanoorti. Next base: position 81,263,743 of record NC_143558.1, read on the forward strand.
AAGTACCAGATCAGCATAATAGGGGTGACTGAAACAAAAAAGACCAAAACTTGTGAGATCTTTCTGAGCAATAAATACAAAATGTTATATTCAGGCAATGACAATCAAGGAAAAGAAGGAGTAGCAATAGTATTCAACACAAAATACGAGGCTAATCTTCTTGAATGGCAGTCAGTCTCAAGTAGAGTAATGTGGGCAAATATGAGAATGGGGAACTGGACAATGAGACTTATTTGTGCCTGTGGTCCCACAGAAGGCTCTACTAAGGTAGAAGTGGAGGAATTTTTCAAGGCTTTAGAAAAAGCAACTGACACAATGAAAAAGGAAAAGTTGGTCCTTGTTGGGGATCTAAATAGCAGAGTAGGAAATGATTGTGAGACATGCAAAAATATTTTGGGAAAATTTGGAGAAAAGAGCAAAGCTAATAATAATGGCAAATATCTGTTGGATTTCTGCTCAGGACATGGACTGGTTATTACTAACACCATGTTCCAACATAAAAATGTGCACAAATTCACATGGAGAGAAGAGACAAGGAATATGAAAAGTCTCATTGATTATGTTATTGTTGATAGTGATGTTTTCTCCCTGGTGCAGGACACCAGAGTGTACAGAGGATTTGAAACTGGAAGTGATCACTATTTAGTCTTGAGCAGGATAAAATTGAATTTCATATTGAAAAGAATAACATGTAAGAAAGTTTTAAAGAGAATAAAAGTTGAGCAGCTCTCAGATGTGAACTGTAGACTAAAATACAGAAAGATTATTGAAAAGAAAATGAAAGGCTTTGAGAACAGGAATCAAACCTTGGAGATTCAGTGGCAAACTCTGAAGAAAACATTGATTGCTTCTGCCAGAGAGGCATGTGGTGAGGTTGTGTGCAAGGATAAAAAAATCAGAACTCCCTGGTGGACACAGGAAGTTAAAGAGGAAGTGAAGGAAAAGAAGAAAGCATATCAAACGTTCCTGGCATATAAGTCAGCTTTTACTCTTACAGAATACAGAGACAAATGTTAGAAAGCTAAACATTGTGTAAAACTAGCTAAACAAAAGTCATGGGAGGACTTTGGCAAGAATATAGAAAATAAATATCAAGAAGGTGACAAAATATTCTGGAGGTTGTTGAAGAAGCTTAGGAATGGAGGAAAGAGTGCTGTAAAAGGAGTTAGAGATGATAAAGGCATGAAAACAGGAGAAAAAGATATCCTTGAAGTATGGAGTAATTACTTTGAAAAATTGCTAAATGAAACAAGCAGTGTTGACAGCACAGTGATAAAAAAAACACTGACCAGGCATGCAGTCAGGAGTACATATCCATACTTGAAGTAGAAAAAGCCATCAAAGGCTTGAAATGTGGAAAGGCAGCAGGAGTAGATGATATTCGACCAGAAATGCTGAAGTATGGTGGTATAAAAATCTTACAGTGGCTGCACTGCATAGTTCAGAAAGCCTGGACAGAGGGACGAATTCCCGATGATTGGAGTAGAGTTCTCATAGTACCCATATATAAAAAGGGAAATAAAACTGAATGTGAGAATTACAGAGGTATTTCCCTACTGAGTGTTCCTGGCAAGATCTATGCAAGTATACTTGAGAAACGGTTGAGAAGAATTGTGGAAGAAAAGCTTGGTGAAGAACAAGCTGGATTCAGGCCAAATAGAGGCTGTCAGGATCAGATCTTCACTTTACGACAAATAGTTGAGAAAGCATGGGAATACAACAAAGATCTGTATTTAAGTTTTGTCGATTTGGAAAAGGCATATGACAAGGTGCCAAGAGAGAAGCTATTCAATACGCTGCAGTTATATGGTGTCAATGGGGCATTATATCAAGCAATACTTAGTCTTTATTTGAGTTGTAAGTCAGCAGTTAGAATTGAAGTACAGGAAGATGGTAGATGGTTTAATGTTAAATCTGGTGTGAGACAAGGATGTACATTATCCCCTCTGTTATTCATTATCTATATGGATCACATTATGAAGGAATGTGGTATTAAACCTGATATCAAAATTGGAGATGTTAATGTCAGCTCTTTGCTTTATGTGGATGATGTTATACTTCTAAATAAATCCGCTACAAGTCTGCAAGATTCTCTGACTAAATTGAATAGCTGTTGTAATAGATATGGTATGAAGGTCAGCAATAAAAAGGCAAAGACAATGAAAATAGGCAGAATCATTGAAAATGTCAACTGTGTTGTGAATGGAGAACCTGTGGATCAAGTAAAACATTTCAGCTACTTAGGCACGATTTTTACTGAAGATGGTAAATTAAATATAGAAATAGACAACAGAATCAGCAAAGCTGGTATGGTGGGAAGTCAATTGAATAAATTCATATGGAATTAGAGAGAAATTAGTCGGAACACTAAATTAGCTGTATACAAGACTGTGTTCAAACTAGTTTTAACTTATGGATCTGAGAGCTGGGTCAGAAGTAAAACACTTGACCAAAGACTAGAGACCGCAGATATGAGAGTCCTGAGAAAGATTAGAGGCGTGAACAGATGGCATCAATGGCAATATCATATTAAAAATGAGGATATTAGGCAAGAACTTGACATTGTCAGCATCCAGGAATGCGTTAGCAGAGCTAATCTCAGGTGGTATGGTCACTTAAATAGAATAGGAGAGGAAAGATTAGCAAAACAAGTGTTCTCTGCCAGGTTGGCAGGAAAACGACCCAGAGGAAGACCAAGATATAGGTGGATTGATACAGTACAAAGTGCCTTAGATGTTGGAGTCTTGACAAGTAACAGACTAATTTGGAGGAAAATTGTAGATAGGAAGTTAGTAATGATGTAATTTTTTCATGTAGTACTGTCATATCCTGTACACCCCTTGAGGGTACATGGCAGGAATTTGATGTTGATGATGATGTAATAGAAGAGAATTAACTGTGTTAAAATTCTTATGACAATTGTGCATGCTTATGAGCTATATTTGTCTCATAGAGGATATTCTGTGATAAGTAAGATTGAGTAATTTTGCTAGTAAAAGTGTTATAATCTATGATGTTCAGATAGTGAGTTAAAGTGTGATATAATGGTGCATTTTGTTTAAGTTAGTATTTTATCATTTTATCTTTCTCTGCTTTGTATCATGTCTTTGAAGTCAAAATAAATATGTTTTGTTTTTTCCAACTGCCTGATTCTAATTTCTAAGTCAATGCACTATCCCGAAAATAATTAACGAACTTGCGGGAGTAAAATATAACAGCGAACCACGAATTGCATTTTTGGATATTTGTGTAGAAGTGTAAGATTACATTTTGTCTTCTTCTCGCCCTGACTGTTAACATAAATTAGATCAATTAAGTGGCGCAGTCGGAAATTAAATAAATTTCTTAATTGATTTGTGTACGATTGCTCAGGGATTTCCGAGCCAGATAGAGCTTAAAAACAAGGTCTATCCAGCAGCAGAAAAATGGGTGGGGGGGCAAGAAGTAATACTAAGTAAGGAAGTAGATGGAAATAATAGAAGACACGTGAATATATTACAAAGGGACCAGAAGGAGTGACTGTCATTTGGGCAAGAGGCAACTTTGAGCATTTGGCCCCTTTCAGAATTTGATTTGGATTTGATGATTCTTTTACAGCTGTTGCATGATGCAGTATAAGTAGAGTGAGCAGCTAGAGTTTTGGTCTTGAGCGATTTGTGATTGCAGAGGTTTTTTCTTATACTGTGTTACACATATTTTTGAGAACCAAGGTTTGGATGGTGGCCAAGAATTTGGACTGGAATAAAGGATGAAATCCTTCATTCCTGCAAGGATGATTCCTGTTATTTAGTTTGAGCAGGTGTTTGGATAAGAAGACTGAAGCAGTAGTAGGACCATGGGAAGGAGGAATAGAAGTCATATATGTTGTCCCATTTGTTTCCCTTATATTGCCAAAGGACACAAGACTGAGAACTGGTGGGTGAACGTTGTTCTGTGGCAGAAGAGACTTGTATGAGGTTGTGATCTTAGTCACCAAGAGGAGAACTGATATCCACAGTATTCTTGGAAAGAGAGCTTGTTAGGAAGAGATCAAGTGTGTTGGCAAATTGGAGGGGGTTGTCAGGTATTTTGATAGGGAGATTGATGACGTGTGATTTTGAAGAACATACTAACAAGCAGAGAGATAAGGGAGTTATCATTCCTTTTTATTAAGCCCTGATATGACTACCTCTGGATTACTGTCTTGAGGTCTGGTCACCTGGGTTTCTTGGGGATGAGGAAGTGGTGGAGAGGATCAAGTGACCAAGACTGTGAGTATTCTGTGGAATACTATAAGGATAGATTGAGTTTGTTGATTGCAGAAGTTGGTTGATAGGCAAAAAAAATGGGGAGTGGGGGGGGGATATGACAAACATTTAATTTACTTAAAGGATTTTATAGAATTGATGCAGGGGAAATGTTTCAGTACTTGGCTAGAGGGATCAGAACAAAAGGTCATCTCTGGAAGTTGGGTAAGAATGTGGTTAGTAACTGTGTATGAGGATTAGATTTTTTTGCTTGGAGACAGATAAATGTATGGAATGGGTTGCCTGAGTCAGTTATGAGTGCTTTGTCTGTTAATGGTTTCGAGGAGAGGTATGATAGATGTTGTGTTTGATAGTTTGGGCTTCTCACAATGAGTCTTCAGACTGCATAGAAGTGCCTATGCCATAATAATTACTATAATGCAAAAAATGCTGATATATATGGATAAGGAGGTGATAGTTCCACTCTGTAAGATACCAATTAGGCCTCATTTGGATTCCTGTGCACAGATCTGGGACCTGACTATATTGGTGATGGGGAAACATTGAAGAGAGAGCAGAGGCAAATAATTAACTGTCTCAGGACTGTGGAATACCAAGTATGAGGACAGATTGAGGGAATGTGGTCTTTCGAGCTTGGTAGATAGGAGGAGGTGTGATGTGATTTGAGATGTATAAGTAGTGAGAGGAGCTTACCAAGTAGATATAGGGGAATTATTGCATCTGATCTTAATCTTTAGTTTTCATTTTGCCTTTATTATTTCTAATTCCTTTCACAGTACAGGTAACCCTTGTATAACGCGGATGTTAGGTTCCACAGAAATGCTGCATTGTATAAAATGCATTTGAGGAAGATAAAATTGCCAGTGAGTTTGAAAGCGTCCCACTGTCAAAACAAAGTGTAACAAAAAGAGTCGAGGGTTCTTACATGTTACATAAATTGAAAAGTGTTATTACAGATTCAGCTAACTTCTCATTGCCTCTGGATGAATCAACTGACATATCAGATACAGATCAACTTCTCATTTTCATTCGAACTGTTTCCAAATAATTTGTTATTAACGAAGAGCTACTAGCATTAGAGTCATTGCATAACTCAGCCAAAGGTCAAGACATTTATGATGCAGTTATGAAAGTTGTAAATGATACTGGTGACATCAACAATCTCATAGCTATTGTGACAGATGGCGCCAAATCAATGAGTGGTACTCAACCAAGCTTAGTTTGCTTACTAAGGAAGGCTGGAATCAAGTGCCCTGCATTGCACTGCATTATACATCAGGAGGCTCTGTATGGTAAACTTCTGGAGATAGAGGATGTTATGAAAACTGTAATGAAGGGTGTGAATCTAATTAAGGGCAGAAATCGGGCCTTAACACACCGCAAGTTTCTTTTCTAACAGAAATGGAGGCACAATATGACGATTTCGTGTTGTACACAGAAGTACATTGGCTAAGCAGAGGGAACTTTTTGAAACGTTTTTTTACTTTCAGAAAAGAAAGAAAACAGTTTTTAGAGGAACACGAGAAGACAAACAACAACTAATCACAAAAGTATGTGATCCTCATTTTAACAGCGTACTCGCCTTTCTACAAACATCACACACCACATGAATGAACTGAACGTGAAGTTACAGGGACGTAACTAAATGATCTCAGATTTAGTTGGACACTTGGGTGGGTTTATAAGTCGACTGAAGATTTCTAAATTCACCTTAGTCAGAGGAAACTTGGTTCATTTCCTTTCTTGCAGGGAGTTGATAGAGGAGAGCCATGACATTGACTTCAAGTTTTCTGTGCTGATGTTAGACAATCTTTTGGAGCAATTCAGTAAGCTATATTTTGACTTAGAGTGACATGCGGCCACAACTGACATTATTTAACAATCCAATGAAATGCGACATTTCAGAGCAGCATGACACTATTCAGTTGGAGTTGTGTGACCTTCAAAGTGACCCCCTTTTTCCAGTCAAGGGTGGAGATAGGCATTGAATTTTGCAAAGTGGTACCAAGGGAAAAATATCTTGCATTGAGTGATTTAGCTTGAAATTGCATCTATGTTTGGAAGCACATACATATGTGAATGCACTTTTTCAACTATGAGGACAGTTAAATCATCACAAAGAAGCCGACTGACTGATGACCACCTTCAGGATTTGTTATTAATATCGTCATCATCGTTGAAAATCGACTTTGATGAACTTGTTGTGTTACATGTAAAAAAACCCAGAAATGTGTAATTAAATTTAATTTAACAACTTATATTTAAATCAGTCAAGTATTTTATATTGTTCTCCCAGTAGTAAAATGATTTAACAAATATAGTAATTCAATACATATAACTATTGCCTTGAAAAAATGCATAGTTTACTTTTATTTACGTTCTCTCTCTCTAAAAGTGTGCGGCCCATGACGCTACCACTCATCATATATTCTGGTAGTAAGACTTATACATTGGTTAGACATAACTGGTAATTAGTTTACGGAATTAACAACGCATATAAAGTATATTAATTAAAGGTAACTTTAATGAATAACTTCTATATTTCGGCAATGTCACATTGCCATCTTCAGGAACATAAAGATATGGTATGTGCACTCAGGAACTAACACAAAGCAAATGAGGAAGAAAGCAAGAAACTAATATTGTTCCTAAAGTCCTAATGGTGCCCTCTTGCGGGCTAATTTGGTAGTCTTGGCAGTGGCTGAAGTTCTCATAATGAAAGTCTCCCAAATTTGGGGCAGTTTCATGCACCCAAATTTGTTGAGGTTAGTAACGTTTTTTAGAGCTGCTGAAGATTCTTTGAATAATCTTTCGTATTTAAACTTGCTGCGATGAATTATTTTTGTTTTCTTCCAACGAATTTTATGGTGGGTATCCAAGGCATGGTCTGCCAGCCCAGAGCGGCTGTACTGGTGAAACCGGATGTAGTCTTGGTGTTCTGAAATCCTGATATTTGTTGTTCTGCCTGTTTGGCCAAAGTAGGACAATTTGCAGCTGCAAGGGACCTGGTATACACCAGGTAGGTCTAGGGGAAGTGGTTGGTCTTTGGTAGAGCGGATAAGGGATGCCAACTTTTTATATGGTCTGTAACAAGAAGTAAGGTCATATTTTTTGAGGATATTGGTTATTTTCTCAGAGGTGCCCTGGATGTAGGGGATGGTGATAGACTTGGTGTAATCTTTATTGTGGAGGGGGGGTTGTGGTTTACAGGTTTTAGTATTTTTTGGATTTTTTTGGGGTTATAGCCATTGGCTAAGAAAGTGTTGAGGATGTGGTTTAGTTCAATAGTCAGGGCCTTGTCATCTGAGCAGATTAATTTTGCCCTGTTATATAGTGTTTTTATCACCCCATATTGTTGTGAGGGGGGGGGGATTGCTGGTGAATGTATCTGCCAGTGTGGGTGGGTTTTCTGTAAACAGAGAAAACCAAAGATCCATCAAGCTGGCGGGAGATTAAAGTGTCTAGGAAGGGGGGAGGGTGTTGTTTTCCTCTTTTTCTAAGGTGAACTGGACTCTGGGGTGTTGGTTGTTTAAGTGTGCTAGGAAGGAGTGGAGTGTGTCTGAGCCATGTGGCCAAATGGCAAACACATCATCCACATAACGAAGCCAAATAGTGGGTTTTTGTCGGGCGGAGTTTAAGGCTTTCTCTTCAAATGTCTCCATAAAGAAATTGGCCAAGGGTGGGGAAAGTGGTGAACCCATGGCTGTCCCCTCTATCTGTTTGTAGAACTTCCCTTGCCAAACGAAATAGCCTTAGTTCATTGTGAACTGAAATAGGGCTGAGATATCGGAAGGAAACTTGGCTTGGATGAGCTCAAGAGCTCATTCAAGCCAAGTTTCCTCCCGATATCTCAGCTGGTACCCTGTCATAACACGGGAACTTTACTTTTAAATTATGAAAGAGTACCATTCATAATTTAATTGATTTTCGTCATTTTCCAAAAATGACGAATTCATAATTCGTCATTTTTGGAAAATGAAAATGGAAACAACAAAATATAATGAATATTGCAACTTAGAATATAAGAGGAATAGCTTTTAAAGAAATATAATTAGATAAAATATTAAATATAGGAGGATTTAAAATTGTAATAATTACTGGAACAAAAAAGAAGAAATGTAAATGAACCATGGAAACTGAGACATTGGATATAATATATGGTGGAATCAGTAGAGAACAAAGGTCATAGGCTGACATTGATTTGGCTTCATATTTCAGAAGAATAGATAAATTAATACAAATATTAGAATGAAAGAATAATAGAAGTTGGGTAGCCATGGTTTGTTAATCTATCAATAATTGGATGATGTACTCCAGAAGAGGAAAGTGGAAGATATATAACATAGAATTCTATGAACAATTACAAAACACACCCATACACACGATACAGTAAATAAAAATGACTATGCAATGTTATCAAGAGATTTAAATGTATGAATTGGAAAAACCAAAATTAATAATAATATTGGTAGCTATGGAGAAAATACTATAAACAAAATGATAAAAAAAATTAATAATTTTGTATATATAATAATCTAATAATGAAGGTGCCACATAATAATAATAATGAATTCCTTCTATAAACATAAAGATATACATAAATTTACCTGGCCAGTAATAGGATGAAAATCAGTTATAGATTATTTTAAATTAAAAATCAAAATTTTCTTTGAATGTTAGAGTACATAGAGGCTATGAAATAGGTGATTCTTCTGCAAGAGTTGGCTCATCTCCTGTCAATGACGAAGTGAACCACATGACAAAAAATATTACACAAAGGCACAACAAGAACTGCAGTTCTTAAAACCTTTAGTTGGTTTCCACATTTCCCTAAGCCATGATGGAATGATCGAGAGAGCTTGGGCTGTGATTTGTGGAAATCGTCATTTAACTCTCCAGGAAGTTGTTGACAAAGTGGGCATCAGCACAGGATCTTGCCATCAAATTTTGACTGAAAAACTTCAGATGCGTTGCATCGACGCAAAATTTTTGGAAAATGAAACTGATGATCAGAAAGAGAACCGTGTTGAAATCAGTTAGGAGCTGCTTGCCAATGCAAATGATAATGAAAACTTTCTTAAGAACATCCTAACAGAAGATGAGACGTTTCCAAACCATACAGGAGATTCAGGAAAATGCGATAACATGCCGTCACAGAAAGTGCTTAAAGTGCTTTCCAGGAAGTCCAACAATGGAAGAAACATTGGGAATGGGTAGAGGGGACCATTTAAGGGGACAGTGTTGAAATGTTAAATGAGCAATAAATACAGCAGTATCTAAAAGTTCACGTGATTTCTCCATTTGTTCCAGTATTTCCTGATTGGACGTTTTCGCTGTCCATGGGATTTTTAACATTCGTCTGTATAACCACATCTCAAAGGCTTCAAGTCTTTTTATTGATGTTGTCTTCAAGGTCCAAGTTTCTGCACCATAGCAGTACAGACCATACATAGCATTTAACCATGTGTACTCTAAGCTCTAAATTTAAACTGCAGTTACAGTGTTGATTTCATCAAGAGAAAATTTTTTCTTGCCATTTCAATTCTAACTTTTATTTCCATTTCTGGATTGCAATCTTCGTTTAGTCAGCATCCGAGATATTTAAACTTTGCCACTCTTTCCATTTGTTTTCCATTTAAAGAAAATGTTGAATTAAGAATTGGTTCTTGCTTATGACCATGAATTTAGTTTTGGTGATATTTTTGTTTAATCTCATTTTTTAGCTCTCATCATCACTAGTTCCAGAAGATTTTGAAGATCCTGAATATTGTCAGCCAGGAGAGCTGTGTCATCAGCATTACACCATTTACATTAATCCCTTCTTTCTTCCTTTCAAGACGAGGTGACAGCACACATCCTTGCCTTACTCCTCGTTTGATATTAATGGAGTCTGTAATCAACTTGAACAAATGCCTTTTGGTTCCAATATAAGTTTTCAATGATCCTGAAGTCTTTACCATCTAATCCAATTCTTTTTAATAGTGCAATCATTTTAGCATGTTGGACTTTGTCAAATGCCTTCTCGACGTCGATGAAGCAAATGAGTGAGTTAAGGGGATAAAAATCCCTTCTTTTTTTTTAGCCAGTAAGCGAAACTAAGATCGAACACTACGATCTGTAACGTTTCATGCCGACGAACTGTCAGCGTATCCAAGCGTAAGTGACCACTTGGTAGTGCCACACCAGCTTACTGGCTGAAAAACAAGAAGGGATTTTTATCCCCTTAACTCATATCAACCTCGCCAGAAAAAAATAGCCTTTTGGCTTTTCATCGAAGCAAATGAGTATTTCCTTGTTTTGGTCAATACATTTTTGGAATAAGATCTGAGAACAGAAAAGAGCCTCTCTTGTTCCCAAACCATTTCTAAAGCTGAATTGGGTATCACTGATGGTGTCTTCACATTTTCCGTATATTCTTTTTTGAATTATTTTCAGAAACATTTTGAGAACGTAACTTATTAGGCTGATCATTCTGTAGTCATTACAAGTTTTCACAATTGCTTTTTTAGGTAGCACGATGAAAGTCAACTGTAACCAGTCTTGAGGGATTATGCCTGTATCGTAGATCTTATTAAATAGCTTTACTAATATATTAATGTTGTCACCTTCTAATAACTTCACTATTTCTGCTGGTATTCTATCTGGGCCTAAGGCTTTACTATTTTTTGCTGAGTTAGTGCATATTCTATCTCTGATTTTAGAATGCATGGACCTTCCATATGTTCATAAGTATTTTCTGGGTTCTGTCTGTTATCAGTAAAGAGTTCTATATATTTCGCCCATTCTTGTATTTTGTCATCCTTTTCGGATATTATTTCTCCCTTTTTTGTTTCGAAGGATACAGAATTATTTTTTCTTAAATATACCTGAGGTCTCTTTCAGCTTTTTGTGTAGATTAAAATTGTCATGCTTTTCCTGTAGAATTTCTAATTTCTTTATATTTTTCATTCATCCAGATTTCTTTTGCTTCTTTGATCTTGCATTTAATAATTTTTTGAACCTCTTTATATTTTGTTGGACTATGATCTTTATATGATCTACATTGATCCATGAGAGAAAGAATTTCATCAGTTATCCAATCTTTCTTTCTTTTTTACTGCTCTATTAGGACACGAGGTATTGGTACATTTCTCTGTGAAATCAGATTTTAATTTGTCCCATGATTCATCGATTCTCATGATGTCATCATTCTTGATAAGTGCTAGCTCTTGATTCATATCTTGACTCAATTTGTTTCTTATCTCTGTGTTTTTTAATTTTCCTAAATTAAACCTTTTTTGTTGATGTTTCTTAAGTATAGCTTTCAGTCTAAGTTTTAACTCTGCCACGTAGGTTATGATCAGAAGCAATACACTAGGATAGGTTTTTGTACTCTTTATAGAACTTCGAAGTTGTTGATTAAATAACAAGAAATCAATTTGGTTTCTGAGTATATTTCCATTATTATCATGTGGTGATCGCCAGGTATACAGTCTTCGTGATGGTAGCTTAAACCATCACTTCGTGATGGTTTAAGCTACCATCACGAAGACATATTCCAACTCCATTTTAATAATCACAAACCATCACGAATGGTTTGTGATTATTAGCTCCTCTTCCTGGCAGAATTGAATAAGACGGTCGTCTCTCTCATTTCTTGTTCCCAGTCCATGTTCACCAACTACGTCTCCACTTGTACATTTCCCAACTTTAGCATTGAAATCGCCCATGACTATGTTAATATCATGTTTTTTATGTATTTCATTAGGTCTTTTAATTGATCATGAAATTCTTCGATCTTGTTATCACTCTTGTCAGTAGTAGGGGCATAGACCTGTATAAGATTAACATCTAGTGAATGACATTTCAGTTTTTAATAACATCATCCTATCTGAGTAGGGGATGAAGCTCAACAGTGACTTATTGACATCTTTGTTTAATATTTTCCAACTCCATTTTGATAGTTGTTTTCACCACTTCCAGAGTGATACATTGTCGTGTCATTAACTAGAGTTTTGCCTGATCCAGGCCACCTAACTTCACTCATTCCTAAAATCCCAATTTCAAGTACATTATATAATTAACTATATAACATATTCACTAAAGAACCCTACAGTCCTACTGCATAAGATTAAGTCAATTTACTAATAATTTCATGCTTCAATTTTGCTATGTATGTGCAAAAACTGGGTCTCACTAGTGGTTCGCTATTATCTGCGGTTTCAGGTATCCACCGAAGACGATGGAACCAAACCCCCGCAGATACGGGGGGGGGGGGGGCTGCTGTATTTTAAAATCAGCAACTGAGGCCCTTGGTCATCCCATTAGGACCAGTAATGAGTGGATGACTGAAATTCTGAATCTGATTGCTAAAAGAAGAAAAATGAAACTAAAAATCACAAAAGAAAACTCAACAGAAAACAGGAATACCTACAGTTTAATTAAAAAGGAAATAGATTTAAAATGTAAAAAAAGAAAAAAGAATACCTTAAAGAAAATGCCAAGCAGTATGAAGAAGCCAATAAAAAACATGATTTAAAGATTATTTTCAGAACAATCAAGGAAATGTCTAACATGTATGTTCCTAAAAAAAAAAACAAGCACACTAATAGATCAAAATGGAACAATGACAGGAAACGAAGACAAAATGAAGAAAATATGGTACAACTATTTCATTGCAAACTTTGGAAACAATAACACAAACTGTGTACCAGAACCTAACTCAAGTTCCACAGAACCACCAGAAATTCTCGATGAAGAAATATGTAAAGCACTCAACAGAAATGAAAGATAAAAAAGCTACTGGTTTTGATAATATTCCAAAAGAAGGTGGACAAAGAGTTATCAATTACCTAAGAAAACTATTTAACAAAATAATTATCATCATCATCTTCTTTATACCCTCTTTTACCTTGCGGTGTCGAGGGTCCATTGATCATCAGACCTCAATCCGTTCACAGGATTAGGTGGTCAGCCCTATTCCCCGGTGTATCCTATGTTCTGTAGTGTTAAGTTCTCAAGGCCAGTTTGCCTACTTTGCGGGATGAAAAACCCCAGAATAAACTGGGGAAAAAAACCTGCTGTCCACGCCGAAGACTGGCTAACTTGGCTATGGCTGAGGAAGATCCTTCAGCTCCTCACATCGCCGACGGGAATCGAACCTAGGACACTCCTTCCCCAGGCATATGCGCTAACTATATCATGTTTACAAGATTTTCATCCATATTATATAAAATCAAATTAAATCTGTCTATGAAGAAATCTTAGAAGAGGAACAAATGGGCTTCAGAAGCAGCAGCAGAAGAACAGTGATGCAATTTTTGTAATACAGACTAGCAGATCTTACAATAGAAAACAATTCTATTGTTTATTACTGTTTCATCAATTATAAACAAGCTTTTGATACAATAGATAGAAAATACATGATCAAATTCCTTGAAAAAACTAACATAGATCCCTATATTATTAATTTCATTAAGTAATATTTTCAAGACACAAAAGCAATAGTGAATTTAATAAAATGGAAACAGACAAAATACATATTGTATAAAAGGAGTTATGCAAGGCTGTCCACTTTCACCATACTTATATGTTAGTAATGTCATTGGGGAAGTGGTAGAAGAATGTACTGGCCTCTCAGTACATTTTTTTGAACCAACATCAACCATCACCCATATCAAATATGCAGATGATATAGTCCTTACTAATAGCAAAGATCTGAAATCCATGATCAGCAAAATAAGCCAAATTAGCAACAAATATAATATGAGCATAATTTCACTAAAACTAAAATAATGACAATAGGAAAAGAAAATAAACGAGTTGATATTGATAATAAATATATTACACAAGTAACTCAGTTTAACATTTGAGATCACTTATCACTAAAGATCTAAATTAATGAAAACAATAAATCATAAAATAGGTTTTGGCTGGTCTGTAATAGGAAAGCTAAATAAAATTTGGAATAGTAATAAAATAAGTAAACAACTGAAACTAAAAATATACAACACAATGGTACTGCCTGTGGTTCTTTATGGTCTGAAAGTTGGATAACAAAGAAAAAAGAATAAATAGTACAAGCATTTGAATCCAGCTTATGAAAAATAAACTAAACTAAATCGGCTGAGAAAAAGACCAATCACATAGTGAGGAATGAACTAAATTATAAAGAACTAATATTAGACAAACTAAATAAGAAGAGGTTAAAATGGTATCGGCATATAAACAAAATGAATCAACAGATATTACCTTATATCATCCTATAGGGATGGAAAACCACCAAATGGACAAGGGGAAGACCAAGGATAAGCTGGATCACTAATATCCAGAAAGCTGCTAAGATCAACAGCCTCCAAGATCTTTCAAGAAAGACTATTGAGAAGAGTTGAGAAGATGGACTCATGAAGTACTCAACTCATCTTGATGGAAGGGAATCGATAAGATATCAGAACACAAATACACAAAATATCCCTATAAGGAAAGGGATCAGAGAAGGTGATTCTTTAAGTCCATGTTTATTTAACATAATCATGGAATTTAAGAAACAAAAAATTAAATGGAATAAAAATTTAAAAAGGAAAGGTAAATTTGGTTGGATATGCAGATGTAGTATCAGGCAGAAAGTGAAGATAATCTCCAAAAGCAATTTTCCAACTCCAACAGATATGCAGCAGTTTTAACATTCAAATATCAACAGAGAAATTCAAAACAATGGTAATTGCAAAAGAACCAATTGCATATAAATTACAACTAAATGGGAAAAATACTGTAACAAGTAACGAAATTTAAATACCTAGGAATAACTGAACAGTGAAAACTATAACAGGATGATGTAAAAGAACAATCCCTGAAGACTAATAAAATATCAGAATGTCTATATTCAACTATATGGAAAAATAAAGATTTTAGGGCACTGATGGCAGCATCACTAAGCCTTTTTGATGACATATTAACTATTGTTTGAAGAATGAGAACTAGAGAATCAAAAGACTTTGTACTTTTTTAAACATGTTTGTTTTTTATTTTTAAGAATTCTTTCTGAGCAGAGGCTTCTGAAATATCAAAGAGAATGGTACAGAGTTCAGTGTCAGAATAGTTGAGAGCTCTAATTGTAGTGAGCTAATGGCTGTGTTGGTACCAGTGATGGTACACGTAGCAGTGATCTGTTCCTGCAGCAGAGCAAAACTAGCACACTGGTAGATAGAGAACACCTTTCAGATTTGAACTTGACTTTAAATTTCATGTGATTGGGTAATATTTCTGTATCCGACACCTTTTAAAACAGGCCAGCCTGTTTAATTCTCTAGGCAATCAAACTTTCAACTTCTGTTGTTTAGGTGTTATTTAATTATTATTATTAAAAATATTATTTTTAATACTTTTCTCAGTGCTGTTTCACTCCATTAAGCCTCTAACATGAGGTCCTTAGACAGTAACAGGACTTTTGAGAAGTAAAGTAACCAGTATTTCCATTTATGTATTTAATGATTTTTTTTTTATTATTATTATTGATTTTTTATCTTTTCTCCCCTTGCCAGAGAACAGACTAGAGTCAAATGATCAACTAGAGCAGTAATGCTCGTAATTCATTGTAGTATGTCTTGATGTATCCTGTGTCCCAGTGTGTATGTGCGCATGCAAGTTGCTGATGTTTACTATAACGGTCAAGACTTGTGTTGTTTTATTTTAATTTAAAGTAAAGTTAATTCTCCAATACAATAGCTCATCTCCATCCACACAGTGAACTGATTATTCTGTAACAGGGAAAGAAAAGAATCGTGTGTTGGGAGCCAAGTTAAGTAACTAGGTCAGGAGCATTGCTAACTCTTTTTTCACATTCCATCATCACCTGTGCCAATATTCTATCCACTCTGACTGCTGTATTCTAACCAGGCTCTTGTAACAGCTTTAATATCTCTACCTCTATTTTATCATCCACTTTCTCCTTCAACATCTTGTGAGTTAATTGCTGTTACTCAGGATACATACCATACCAAAGTGAACACTTAACAACCAATTTAATTCTAGTGGATCTGTCATTTTCCTGCCATCCTTATTCACCAAGGATATTATTATTATAAAAAACTTCCATGGAGTCATGGAGGTTTTTTAGTCCAACACATCTTCATCTTTTTGAAAACCAGGTGACTAAATCTGTGCACAGCAATCCATATGTGGCAGATCAAAGCCTTATACAAAGGAACCATAACATCCTTACTTCTACAAGTCAGTGCCCTCTGCAACATTCCCATTATCCACTGTGTTTTCCTCACAATTTTAGTAACATGTCCCCAAAATTTTAGATCCTTGTTTACAATCACTCCCGGATCTCTCATCTCCTCTTCCACTTCCATGATATTTCCACCGATTGTGTACTCTACATTTCATCTCTGCTTCCCAAATTTCAAAACCTTCCACTTTGCAGCATGGAATTGACATCCCCACTCATTTATCCATTCGTCCAGTGTATTCAAGGTCTCTTGCAAAGCTACAGCATCTACTCTACTCCTGAGAGCTCTCCCCAACTTCGCCTCATCTGCAAACAGCTGCATATCACTATTCAGACCTCTCCAAATATCATTTACATACAAATTAAACAGCAGTGGACCCAAAACAGACCCTTGGAGTACACCACTGGTAACTTTCCTCTTCTGGGATATCGCTCCTCCATAGACAACTCGCTGATACCTATCAGGCGGCGAGTCTCCAATCCAGCAAACTAATCTACTGTTCAGCCCCATCCGTTCCAATTTAATTACCAGCTTGTCATATGACAATTTATCAAACGCCTTTGCAAAATCTAAATATACCACTGTATATGCAACACCCTTATCCAATGCATTTGTCACTTTATTATAAAAAGTAAGCAAATTGCTAAAGCACGATCTTCCTTTAGTAAATCCATGCTGGCTGCCAAAGAGCATTTTTCTGTTGTCAACCCAATTTTGAATCTTAGTCCATCCAGACACACAGACTGGTCTGTTATTCAAAGTCCTACTCTTATCACCTCCCTTATGAATTGGAACAATTTTAGCTTCTTTCCATTCTTTTGGAACTTAACCCAGTGAGAGACTCATGCTGAAAAGATATTCTTGCATGATCATTCTTCCTTTTACTTGTCATATAGAAATAAAATTCTTTTAGATTTCCTTTGGCCTGTTTTGTTAGTTTCTTTTCATAATCCAATTTGGCCTTCTTTGCCATGGTCTCTTTGTACTGTTCCTGGGCCTTTTCATATATCAGAACGAACCATAACATTCTTTTTTATGTAGCAGTTGCTTTAAAGTATTATTTATCCATTTAATCTCCGTGCAATTTATTCTAACTCTGGAAATGCAGTCAGATATACTTCTTTCAAACATTGCAGGTACATTATACTCGTAGTAAATATTAATAATTACCTGTTAGTTTGGTCAAATTCCTATCTTATCTTAAACAACAGTCATCATAAAATATTGTCTGTGCGGTTAGCCTAGTGGCTTTGCACTTTGCAACCATATGCCTGGGGAAGGAGTGTCCTAGGTTTGATTCCCGTCAATGATGCGAGGAGCTCAAGGATCTTCCTTAGCCATAGCCAAGTTAGCCAGTCTTGTGCATGGACAGCAGGGTTTTTTCCGCCAGTTTATTTGGTGTTTTTCATCCCGCAAGCAGGCAAACCGGTCCGAGAACACACACGGATTACAGTCAGGAATACCGACCCAGCCATAGGTCTGATTTGTCAGCCAATGCCGGTTCTGGAGGCTGGATAAAATTTGGGGGGGACTAGATGGTACCGTGAACTCCTGTATAATGGGGGAAGGCTGTATCATCACACGGAATTTATTTATTTATCATAAAATATTCACTAGAATATTTTAGAGTAAGGTTTCTTTATATTGAGTTGAATAGTTTATGTTGAGTCTGATATCAGTAATAATATTTCCTAAGGATGAATGAACCTGGTTAGCATTTTGGCATGAAATGGTAACACAGAAAAATTGAGTTCCCCAAATCCTTTCATTCAGAAATTAAATGGTTAAATGGAGTCAACTACCCTTCAGCTAAAAATTTTAAAATAAAATTCTACTCTTTCTTTTAAGGTTACACAGTGGTCAGCATTCATAGTGAAGAATTTATGGAGACACAACACACGTGTTAGAATAATTACTTTACTTAACATTAAGCAAGTAACAATCGATGTTCCAACCTCTGTCATCATCAGGAAACATACATATGTACAATATACAAGTTACATGGTGTTGCATTATACAAAAGTAAAATGAATCTAAATGTTTGTTAATCATTTATTCTAGCCTGACCTCTGGTGAGAAAAAAAATTGGAACTACAGTGGTATCTTGACTTACAAACCGCTCGACATATGAACTTTTTTCATATCCCATTTTGACCTCTAGATATGAACCTAGACTTGAGATATGAACTGTGATGCTTTTCTTTTCAAATGAACTAAAACCTGTTTTACATTATACTTTTTTAAACTTTTTTATGCATGTTTAGCTGAGCATGCGCTGAACCGTCTCTAGTGTAACGATTAGACTACATCATATTTATCTGAAATATGACGAACGCTGCACATGTTTGCTTTTTTTGTGTATCTATTTCGGTATTTGTGTAAACAAACAATACACTTCGTGGAGATTTTTTTAGATTTGTATTTATTATGTGTACTGTATTGTATTTCTTTTTATAAGTGACATGTTTTATTGTAGCTTCACATTTATTTTCTGATTCTACCAGATAAGTGTCATTTCACTGATCAGTGTATTATTTTCAATATGGGGCCAAAGAAAACTAAGAAAGAAGAGAAGAAGAAAATCACAATAGAAATTAAGAAAGATTGTGGAAAAATATGAGAAAGGAATCAGGCAAAGTGATTTGTGCAAGCAGTATGACTTGTCCAAATCCACCATAGCTACATTTGTCAAGAAAGCAGATTTTTATAAGGAACTGGATGTGGCCAAAGGAGTATCTATCGTGCCATCTCGAAGAAATGGAAACTTTACTACTCATCTAGATTAATGACATGCAACTGAAAGGAGATAGTGTATCTCAAAACATGATCTGTTTACAAGCTCAAACTATTTACAAAGATCTTTCGCAGAACTTGTCACCCACTAGCAGTAGCAAAGACATTGGCAAAGAGTTTAAAGCTAGCAAAGGATGGTTTGAGAAATTCAAGAATAGAACCGGTATCCATAGTTTTGTTAGACATGGAGAGGGTGCTAGTGCTACAAAGAAGCCGCTGAAAGGCTCGTGAAGTAATTTCAGAAACTGACGGACTCAGAAGGTTACAGATCAGAACAAGTTTTCAACTGCGATGAAACTGGGCTTTTCTGGAAGAAAATGGCTAAGAGAATGTTCATCACTAAGGAGGAAATGGCATTGCCAGGACACAAGCCAATGAAAGACATACTAACTTTGCTTTTTTTGTGTTGATGCCAGTGATGATCTGAAGATAAAACTTATGTTGGTTTACCACTCTGAAAATCCTAGAGTCTTTAAAAAGCAGTGCTAACAGGCACAAACTGAACATTATGTGGTGAGGTAACAGCAGAGGCAATTCTTCTGTGAGTGAATGACAGAGGTCTTTGCTCCCACAGTGAAACAGTATCTACAAGAAAAGGATCTGCCTGAGAAAGTTCTTCTTATAATGGACAGTGCTCCAGCACATCCACCACAGTTGGATGAAGAGTTTAATGTCATCAAAATTAAGTTCTTGCCTCCTAATACCACACCACTCCTACAACCAATGGATCAATATATTATTTCCAACTTCAAAAAGCTTTATACCAAAGCTCTTTTCCAAAGATGTTTTGAAGTTATCACCGACATAGAATTAACCCTCAGGGAATTCTGGAAGAATCGCTTCAATTTTCTTCATTGTTTGCATCTTATTAGTCAGGCATGGGAAGATGTTTCTGTGAGAATTCTAAAATCAGCCTGGAAAAAGTTATGGCCCGACTGTGTCCAAGGAACTGCATTGGAAGGACCTGAAAGTGAAATTGACATTGTAGATACAGTTTTCTCCCTGGGCAAGACCATGCATTTAGAAGTTGATAGAGAAACACAACGTTGAGATGACCACTGAAGAGCTACAGGAGTTAAGAAGAGAGCAGGAAAAAGAAAGGGATGAGGAGGCGGAAAAGCAAGTGTCTTCAGAGGACAAAGAAGACAGCAACAAAAATCAAGGTGTTGTTTCTAAAGCCACTGATATCTTCAATTACAGATATCAGTGGCATTAATCACTTTAGAAGGGTGTTAAGGAAACAACAGATTCAGTCAATGTTGGATAGGTTTTTTTAAATCTGCCTCACCTAAGAGACAAAAAGAAAGAACTGATGACAACAAATCAAACCCCTGAACCACAAAACCAGCCACAAAAAAATGTATTATTTTTTTTTTTTTGCAATTTAATGGAAGATGATTTTCATACTAATCATGTCAAACCAAAATTTCATAAATAAAAATTAATATGTAATGGTATGCAAAATGCATATTTATAGTTCTCGTGGACAGGCTTATACGTTGGTTATGCATTATTAAAACACTTAAGGAATTGAACAATGTAGTTAAGGATATAAATTAAATTATACTTTAATAAATATTTTCCGATATTTCGGCAATGTCACATTGCCATCTTCTAAAGGAACTTACAAAAAAAAGCACGTGCACGTAGGCACTACAAACACAGTAACTGGGAATGAAGAGATGAAGCTATTGTTCTCCTAAAAGTCCTGATGGTGCCCTCTAGCGGGCTAAGTAGGTGTTCTTGGCCGTTGGGCTGACGGTCTGCTGATGTAAGCCTCCCAAATTTGGGGCAGTCGCATACAACCAAATTTGTTGAGGTTTGGAGAATTTCTTAGGGCTGAGGCTGATTCCATAAATAGTCTTTCGTATTTGTATTTGCTACGGTGTATTATTGTAGCTTTCTTCCACCGTATTCTGTGGCGTGTATCCAGAGCATGGTCCGCAAGACCAGAATGGCTGTACTTGTGAAACCGGATGTAGTCCTTGTGTTCAGAAATTCTGATATTCGCTGTCCTGCCTGTTTGGCCAAAGTAAGACGGATTACAACTGCAAGGGACCTGGTATACACCAGGTAGGTCTAGAGGAAGTGGTTGGTCTTTAGTGGAGCGGATAAGGGATGCCAATTTTCTGTAAGGTTTGTAACAGGAGGTCAGGTCAGGTCATGCTTCTTTAAGATTTTGGTAATCTTTTCCGAGGTGCCTCGGATGTAGGGAATGGTGATGGATTTAGAGTAATCCTTGTTGTGGAGGGGGGGAGGGGATCTGTGGTTTGTAAGTTCTAATATTTTTTGGACTTTTTCTGAGGGATAGCCATTGGCTGAGAAAGTGTTGAGGATGTGATTTAGTTCAGTGTTTAGGGCCAAGTCGTTTGAACAGATTAGTTTAGCCCTGTTGTATAGTGTTTTCACTACTCCATATTGTTGTGAGGGGGGGGGGATTGTTGGTGAATGTATCTGCCTGTATGGGTGGGTTTTCTGTAAACTGAGAAAACCAAGGTTCCATTAGGCTGGTGGGTGACTAGTGTGTCTAGGAAAGGGAGGCTGTTTTTTTCCTCTTTTTCCAGGGTGAATTTGATTCTGGGGTGTTGGCTGTTTAAGTGTGTTAAGAAGGAGAGAAGTGTTTCAGAGCCATGTGGCCAAATAGCGAACACATCATCAACGTAGCGAAGCCATATGGTTGGTTTTTGTGGGGCAGAGTTTAAGGCTTTCTCTTCAAAAGTCTCCATAAAGAAGTTGGCCAAGGGTGGGGGAGAGTGGTGAACCCATGGCTGTCCTCTGTATCTTTTTGTAGAATTCTCCCTGCCAAACGAAATAGCCTGAGTTCATTGTGATCTGAAATAGGGCTAAGATATCGGGAGGAAATTTGGCTTAGATGAGCTCTAAGTTTTCCCTGAGTGGGGCATTTGTGAATAAGGAGGAGATATCAAAACTGACCATTATGTCAGTATGTTGGAGTGTAAGGATTTCTACACTGGCTTTGAAGTGGGCTGAGTTTTTTATGTGTGATGGTGTGTTGCCAGTATAGTGTGTGAGCTGATTTATTAAAGTATAATTTAATTTATATCCTTAACTACGTTGTTCAATTCCTTAAGTGTTTTAATAATGTATATTTATAGTGTAAAAATGCTCCTTCTCCATTTCTTTGCATTTTCTTCATTTAATTAAGAATAGTTTTTTATTTTTTGAATTTTTTTTTTAATTTTTGAATCTGGGAACGGATTAATTGATTTCCTATAAGATATAATGAAAAATTGGGTATTGAGATACATACTTTTTGAGATACGAACCGCGGTCAGGAACAAATTAAGTTCGTAAGTTGAGGTACCACTGTACATTAAACAATTTCTATAGTCTCTTTCGTATTGAAATTTTCTTCTGTCTGGGGTTGTTCTGGTTGTTATATGGGTTGAAGATGGGTCTTCCATATTCTTGGAATAATGAATCCAAGAATGTGGAGGACCATTTTCAACCCATATAGCAACCAGAACAACCCCAGACAGAAGAAAATCTCAACGAAAGAGACTAGAAATTGTTTAATGTAGTTCCATTTTTTTTTCTCACCAGAGGTCTGGCTAGAATAAATGATTAACAAACATTTTAGATTTATTTTACTTTTGTATAGTGCAATGGCATGTAGCTTGTATATTATACGTATGTATATTTCCTGATGATGACCTCAATACAAAGGTCGAAACCTCGATTGTTACTTGCTTAATGTTAAGTAAAGTGTTTATTCTAACACGTGTGTTGTGTCTCCATGAATTCTACATTTTGATCTTTGCATTTACAGGATGACTACTTTACAGCAACCACCAACATACTGTAGTATGCTACGTCACATCTAAAACTATTTAACGCATCTAGCTTGACAGACCTCTTGTAGTTAATTAAAATTTTTATATAACAAAAATCCAAGTAAAATTAATTCAGCATTCATAATTTTTTTTTATTAATAACATCTGGTTCTTTCACCATACTTTTAGTCGTATGTTAATTCCCCCCCCTTCCCCATTGGAAATCCAGTGTTACATGTCATTAGGTACTTTAAGCAATCTGAAGATGTGTATTGTTGTCATGGTTGTATCTATGTTGTCAAGCACTTTAAGATTTTTAGCTCATCGTTTTTGTTTAAATTTTGTTGTTTTTATGAATGTTTTACGTCTCTAAAATTTCTTTCATACCCTGTTTTTGGGAGTTTAAGGGTTTGAGTGCCTTTTCGATCGGAAGGTCTCTAGTGCATGGTTGGAAAGGTCTATTTTTCTATGGTGGATTAGGCAGATATGAGTTGTGTTCTTTTTTTTTTTCTGATGTCAAGTGCACATCCATTTTGACCACTGTATGGCAGGTTACACATACATTTAATATGGTATGCTTCTGGGTTTGAGGGGAGGGAGCCAGATGTGTGGAATACATGTTTAAGGTTTTTAGGAATTTTAAAGATATTTTTAATGTTGTATGTCTTTAAATTTATACTTACTTTATCTGATAGACCTCTAATATATGAGATAGCTGTAGCTTTGCTGACATTGTTTTTTGTTTTGGTGTGTTATCTCTTTTGTCCAGTATGTTGTCAATTATCTTTTTAATAGATCCATTTTTAACAAAGGTGGTTGTAATCTGTTGTGTAGTTCTTTTTTGAGATCATTATAATTTGAGCAAATTGTTATCACTTTCTTTTTTGAAGGTATTTATTAGTCCTAATTTTTGTGTTGGTGGTGGTAAGAATATGTGTACAAACTGACTAATGTGTGTAGATATGATAAACACTAAATGAGAGTTATACTCCTCACTTGCCTTCCTGATAGAAGGCGAGTGAAGAGTATATATCCAGGAAAAGCAGGGAATTTGTTTTTCTATTTCTATCACGAATTGTGTGCAGTTGTGCTTTTTTGTTTAAATGCATGGAAAAAGCATTCAAGGTTTGGTGGCTCTGTTGCCAAATTATGAGTGTCATCATATTTAAGCCAGACTTCCAGTTTAAAATTTATAGATTCAAGAGCTTTCTGCTTGCTCTTCTTCTTTGGTGCATCCGAAAATTGGTAAATATAGCAGCACATCACAACATCCTGTCTTGTGACTTCCTTTTTATCTCTTCATAACTCTTAGCGCCAGTTAGCATCATTATGTTATTTATATATGAAATTCTTGGTCTGCCTCGTGGCCTCTTTCCTTCTACAGTCCCCTCCATTATTTCTGTAATCAGTCCCCCATGCCTCAAATGGTGTCCAATTAGGCTTTTTCTTCTCTTATTGATGTTTCATTAATGACCGCTCTTCATTAACTATATTCAGAACTTCTTCATTACTTTTTTTTTCTGTCCAACTAATTTTCATCATCTTTCTCCAGCACCAAATTTCAAATGCCTCCGACTTTTTCATGTCTTGTTTTGTTAGAGTCCAGGCCTCACAACCATATAATGCAATGCTCCATATGTATGTTTTCACTAGCCTTTTTTTGAGCTGGTTGCTAAGTCCTTTACTGGTAAAAATGTTTCTTCTGTTATAGAATGCTTTTTTGGCTAGGATTATTCGTGCTTTAATATCTGATTGGTTTCTTTTTGCGTTGCCATAAAGAAATTTGCTGTGGGGGAGCATTCATAAAGCTGGCATCGATGTCAAAGCTGGCTAAAAAAGGATCTTGTTGATCCTTTTAATCTCGTGTCCAGTCTAATTTTGTTAGCTATGTTAAGAGTTGGTATTATAAATGTTTTTTTTTTTTTTTTTACCTTCTTTAAACCTTGATTTTTTTTACACCTACATGTCTAATTTTTCAATGGTTTGAGGAGCAACTGCAGAAGATTTGCGAACATTTATTCAGCTCATCTAAAGATCCTCCCCCCTCCAGAAGTATGTCAAATTGAACATAAAAACCAGATCTGCAGAATCCACCATGAGAAAAACAGGCCTTTCTGATCATGCACTTGAGACCTTCCATAGAATTGATTGGAAAGGCCCTCAAATCTTACTACACAAAAACATGGTATGAAGGAAAATTTAAAAAGGCATGGGAAACATTCATGACAACTAAATTTAAACAAAAATAACAGGATAAAAATCTAAGTTTTGAAAAAGCGTGTATATACAACCCTGGCAACACACATCCTCAGATTGCCAGAGTACCTCTCTACTGATAACAATGATCTCCACAACAAGAAGAAAAATTAACATCCGCAAAGGACTATAAGCAAAATACCATAAGTTAAACTAATGAATAATTACATTAACAAGACTAAACGTAAGGTACAAGAACCAGATATCATTAATAAGAAAGTTATGATTGGCTGATATAATTAATTATTAATCTTTTTTTTTAACCCCAAGTGGTCAGGCTAGATTTAAAGTAGGTTTTGGATCTGGTGTAGCTTAATTACATTAGATGTATGCTGCTGTAATATAGTTGTGTATATAAAGGTCAAAACATAAAGATTTCATTATCAGTTGAGGTAAGCATGTTAACTACTTTTAATCTGATTTCCTTCATATCACCATTGCTAATCCACATGTTAATTTGGAAGTACTCCTGTTGTCACCATTAAGAAATGTAAACTGATGAATTTCAAAAGTGTTTTATCTAATGTAATTAAAACTTAATTTCAAAGCTTATTTATGAAATTTATATGTATAATGTTATGAAAAGCAAACATAAGTACTTTGATTCTTTGAGATTTTTACATCTACCTTAATTTTAAGAGTTGACTCACAATTACAGTGTACAATTTAAGTACAGTCTCTAAAAGTAAGCTTTCAGGGACACAATTCTAAAATTGAGGATAGTACAGTGGATTATGGTAGTGTTGTGGAGGCCACACTTCCTATTTATACACCATATAATTTCAGCATAATAAATTTAGTTTAATCCTTTATCCAAGTGTGAGCAAACAAAGTTTGCACCTGAAAGTATCTTCAGGATACTTTCAGGGGTAAGGTGGTACAACACCAGGGCACTCCTTGCAAAGGTGGAGCAAGCTACCAACACTCCTATCTGAATATCTCCCATAATGCAAAACACATCTCCTTGCGGATATATCTAATGTTATGCATTAAGGGAAGGGCCACAACCCAGACTAGTTTCGACCTTTATTGAGGTCTCTTCAGTGGGAGCCAGGCCCAAGTGGAGATACCAGGCAGAAGCATTAGCAGGTCGGTCATATCTACCTATAGGAGTTGCCAAATGGTGTGCCACCCTTTTTTAATAAATTACTCTGGATTTAGAGAAAGGTGTTGAAAGTTTATTTTTCACTTGGTTAGAGTATAATAAATTTAGTTTAATCCTTTATCCAAGTGTGAGCAAACAAAGTTTGCTCCTGAAAGTATCTTCAGGATTGGGGTAAGGTGGTACAACACCAGGGCACTCCTTGCAAAGGTGGAGCAAGCTACCAACATTCCTATCTCAGTATCTCCCATAATGCGAGGAGTGCCCTGGTGTTGCACTACCTTACCCCAGTCCCGACGATACTTTCAGGCACAAACTTTGTTTGCTCACACTTGGATAAAGGATTAAACTAAATTTATTATACTCTAACCAACTGAAAAATAAACTTTCAATATAATTTCAGCATTTTGAATGGTATTTTTCTTGGCACCTCACGATATTTATATTTTCTCTTCTTATCAGTCTTCTTCACATGACTTTTGTTTAGTGACTTTTATATATACAGGTAAACTTTCTTACATTTTTCTGTCATTTCTGTGAAGGTGTCTTCTGACTTCATTGCTTGGAATTCCCCCCTCCAGACTGCATGTTTTACATCTTGGATCCATGAGGTTGGGAACCTTTTATCCTTGTATATAACCTTACATATCTCCCAGGCTGCATTAGTTTTTTTTTTTTTCCCCTGTTTCCTTTTTTCTACAGTAATATTTGAGTTTATAATCTTTGAAATCTGCTTGCCTTTAAAAATTTCTTATAATACATATTTTTCATTTCAGTATGTTTTTCTTACATATTTTACTTTCATTTAATCCTGCTTAAAACTAAATGGTGATCACTTCCTGTAGCAAAACCCTGTATACTCTTGTATCCCAAATCATTGTAAATATATCACAATCAACAGACAATGGAGGAGATGAGGAATCTGGAGATGATGATGGACAAGGAACTAAAGTTTCAGGGACACATTTCTAAAATTGAGGATAGTACAGTGGATTATGGTAATGTTGTGGATGACACTGAAGTGTATAAGTGAGGATGTTCTTGTTTAATTATAATACTTTGATCAGTCTATATGTGGACTGTTGTGCACTGATTTGGTCACATGGTTTTTCAAAAGGATGAAGAGATATTGGAAAGGATCCAGAGATGATTGACTAAGGTTGCTGTTCTCTGGAATGTTGATATGAGGATAGATTGAAGGAATGCAGTTTGCATAGTCTGGAGCAGGATCAGCAGGGATGTTATTGAGACACATACTGCTGGTAAGCAGTTATTACCAGATCACTGTGGATGAGGTTTTTTTTTGTAGAATGGGAGAGGACAAAAGGCCATTCCTGGAAGCTGTTGAGGATTGGGGTTAGGGTGAGGAGCAGGTATTTTTTGCATGGAGAGTGTGTGTGTGACTAGAATGCATTGCATGAGTGTGTGTGGTGAGTGCAAGACAGTGAATGCATTTAAGGCTCTTGGTATGGTGATCTGTGTGTATGACAGCAAGACCACCCACAATGAGTCATTGGTTCCATGCAGTGCTAACAATGATAATAATCATAATACTGATGTAGTCATTGAGACTTATTTCATGTATGGTTTTTCCATGTGAATTGATGTGCATCTTTAATTTTGGAACATGGTGTTAGTAATGACTAGTCCATGTCCTGAACAGAAATATGGTATTCCTTATCTACTCTGCTGTTTGGGTTTCCAATAGAAACTAGCTTCTCCTTTTTCTTTGTCAACTGACTTCCTCTAATGACTCAAAAAGACTCCTATTTTTCCTTAATAAAATATTTTGGGGGACTATAGTCACTACCAATAAGCACAGATATAATATATGGTGTATAACAACATAAATTACATCCAGGATGGAAGTTATGTTAAGATGGTACGTGGTCATTTTTTAAGTCAGTTATGTATTTTGACACGTTTTCTATTACAGAAAAAAAAAAAAGCCTGTTTGGATAGTTTTAATTTCATTATGGAAAACTGATATTTTGGATTTAATGGATATACAAAAGTAGGAAAGAAATGCTAGGAATTGAGAATTCTAAATCCAGTAAAGAAGGCTGTAATTATAGTGAAATGAGCAATATTGTAAATCAAAATAAAAAATATCAGATAAAGATAAGAGTGCTGTTTATTCCAGTGAATAAAGAGTACCTGATTATAATTGCATATTGCAATGGAAATCATTGCTTATTGTTGTTGTCAAGTCCATTGAAGAGTTTCTAGATATGATCTCTAGAACTTCTTTGGCAATCTGTTGAACTTTGTTGGAGTAATGCTTTTCTTTAGGGTTATTGTCAATTTTCTGTTGAGCAGCAGCAATTGCTGGACAAGAATAGATATGGGTAGGTGTTCAACTTCTGGACAGTTCTTGCATGCTTCATAGCTCCTACTACCATCTGGCTGAATTTTCATGCCTTTAAAATGTTCCATCCTTGGTCTGATGATGATTGTGGTTATTTCTCTGTTTTCATTAATTTCACTGATTTCATTCTTCTTGAATGTTTGTTTTACCAATCTTATTTTGACGACAGAGTTAGCATCAGTTAGTGATAGTGGGTGTAATTTTTGAGGTAAATTTCTTGCTTCTTTGGCTAGTCTGTCTGCTCTTTTATTGCCTTCAATATTTACATGGGCTGGTATCCATTGCAGTGTTCAGTTCTTATTTTTCAAATTTAACGTTGTTAGTTGTTCATGAATTTCCATTTTTTAATGCTTCTAGTGCAGATTTTGAGTCACTGTAGGTGGTTATTCCTTCTGTAATATTTATTACTTGATTAGAGAGATAGAACTTGAGTGCTGTTTGTATGGCTGTTAATTCACAGGTGAAGTTTGAGACTATTTTGCCAGCTGTGGTTTTGATTAACCTCCAGGTAGAGTTAGAAAAACTCCTGAACCTCCATGGTTTGAGTGCTTCATCAGATGATCCATCATTGTAGGCAATGACATAGTTTAAATTATTTAAGTGATGTATAGTGGCAAGTCCTTTTCTTTTATTTTCTTCTTGTGAATCCTTTTTTGAACAAGGTTCTAGGAGATTTAAGTTTATCATTGTGTTTTTTGGTAGAATAGTGGAAAGGAATGGTCCTTTGCTTATTTCAATGGACAGGTGTTCTAAGCCAATCTAATTTCATGATCTTATTGTAAAGTGGATGATCTCTTTAGTCTAGATTTTCTTGTCCAGGCATCGAAAGTCCTGAGTGATATGTGATCCTGTTGTTGACTCCTGATTCTGTTAATGAATTTAACTGTGGAGAGTTTTTTTCTGTCTTCTGATATGTGCCCATACTCTTGTTGAGCTTTTAAATTATTTATGGATGAGACTGTACCTATAATAATTTTTGCTGCTCTTGATTGTACTCTGTCAAGTTTTTCTTTTGAACTAGTAGAAGCTGAAGCCCAGATGGATAAGACATATTCCATAGTGGGTCGTATGAGTGCAGTATATGTAGTTTTGAGTGTCTTCGGTTTTTGTACCCCCACTTTGTTCCACAAAGCTTATTAAGCTTTTTAAGAGCTTTATTAGAAATATTTGTAATATGTGTTGTAAATCTCTCAGTTTAGTATCTAGGTTAGGCCTAAGTATTTTGGAGACTGATTTTTTCCTATTAAATCATTGCTTGTAAATGAGAAATACATACTTTATGCATATGCTTATCTTGGAAAAAGGTCAAATGTAGTGCTACAGATGGATGGCCTCTGTTATGGCTGTTAGTGTGATGTTGGATGGGGGGGGGATGAAACTGTGTAAAAAGATGATGGAACTGCTGTTTCATGTTACATAAAACAGCAGTTTCTATAATCTGTTTTGAAATCAAGTTTGGGATGATGATGCAGTGTATCTGATTGGGAAGAATGTATTGAAAGATTTGGAGGAGACAAGGACTTGAAAATTTAGAAGCCACTTTGCTAGAGTTGCAAGGATAACACTGAGGATTATGGTAGTGATGAGGAGGACTATCGTTTAAAAATAGATTATAGTTCCACTTTACCAGTATAACATTTGGTCAAGACTGCACATACTCTGTGCTCACTTACTTTTCTGGATCATTTATGGAAATGATCCAGAATAAATAGAATAAAATTGAACTTCATATTGAAAAGAAGGGTGTGTGTGTAAAAAAAGGTCTGAAATGAATCAAAGTTGACCAGCTATCAGATGTGAACTGTAGACTCAAATGCGCAAATATTAATAAAAACTGAAAGAGTTTGAAAACAAGAACTAAACCTTGGAGATTCAGTGACAAACCCCGAAGAAAACATTGATTCGGCCAGAGAGAGGCATCTAGTGAGATAATCTGCAAGGATAGAAAAAATCAGAACTCCTTGATGGATTCAGGAATTTAAAGAGACAGTCAAGGAAAAGAAGAAAACATATTGAAAGTTCCTGGCAAGTAAGTCACGTTGTTCTCTTAGGGAATACAGAGAAAAATGTAAGAAAGCAAAGCATTGTGTGAAATTAGCTAAACAAAAATCAAGGAAATTGAATTGAACATGAAAGATGTCCCCATCTTTCATGTTCAATGTTTATTACATGTTTATTACATCTTTCATGTTCAATGTTTATTACATGTTTATTACATCTTTCATGTTTATTACTTTCGTAATAAACATGAAAGATGTTCCCATCTTTCATGTTTATTACGAAAGTGGTATTTTTCAATGGTAAGAACATTGAAAATGAATATCAGGAAGGTGATAAAATATTCTGGAGGCTATTGAAAAAGTTCAGAAATTGAGGAAAGAGTACTGCGAAGGAATTAGGGCCACGAAAAGTGAGGATAAAGACTTTCTTAATGTATGGAGTAATTACTTTGAAAGATTGCTAAATGAAACAAGCAGTGACAGCATGGTGAAAATACTCAACAGGAATGCCATCTGGAATATATACAGTAGAGCTCGGTTATAACAATCACGGTTACAGCGAATTCACGTTTATAACGAATAATTTTGAAGGTATATTTGAATTACGTTTGATTTAATGCATGTATTTCATGTTTATTATGAATTCATTTCACGGGAATAGCGAATGAATAATACACATTAGTCGTTCCTTTACTGACTGACATTTCGTACGTATGCATTTTCTGGTTGTGGAAAAATGTCAGGAGTCAAACGGAAAATTTTATCGGTTTCCGAAAAAGTAGGAATTATATGGGAGGTGGAAAGTGGCCAATCAAATCTGACAGTAGCAAAGAAGTATGGTTTGTCCCCATCTACAATATCAACAATTTGGAAGAATCGCGAGTTGAAAGCTTTTGAAAACAACTTATCGAAATGTAAAAAACTTAAAAAGTATAATAATAGTGACGTTGACGAGGCACTTCTTTCATGGTTTAAAGTGCAAAGAACCTATTAGCGGACCAGTTTTGAAAGTTCAAGTCAAAAAATTTGCTGTTCAACTTGGTTATAGCGATTTTAAATGCAACAATGGGTGGATTGATCACTTTAAGAACAGAAACAATATCGTCTATGCAAAAGTAAGTGGCAAGGCGTTGTCCATTGACAAAAACTTTGTTTCTGACTGAATCAAGAATGTATAGCTGGACATCAAATGAAGGTATGGATACAACAACATTTATAATGCAGACGAAGCAGGGTTTTTTTATAATTTAACGCCCGATAAAATTTTTCAATTTAAAAGCAAAAAGTGCATTGGCGGAAAACTTATTAAAAATAGACTCACAGTTTTAGTTTGTGCGAACATGACCAGTAGCGATAAAAGAAAGCTTCTTGTAATTGGAAAATCGGCAAAGCCTAGATGCTTTAAAAACATAAAGAAACTTCCCGTTGATTATACAGCGAATAAGGAGGCCTGGATGACATCTTCAATTTTTGAAAATGAAATTCGCAAGTGGGATAAAAATCTTTGCAGTGAAAACCGGAAAATTTTGTTATTGATAGACAACTGTCCTGCCCATCCTGTAGTGGCTAATTTAACAAACATAAAACTTGTTTTTTTGCCGCCGAATGTGACATCTGTCTTGCAACCACTTGATCAAGGCGTAATTAGATGTTTTAAATCCCATTTTCGTCATCTGTTAGTCTTGGAACTGATAGAAACACAGAGAAAAATCCGCGGAAAATGTTTATGCTTACGACTCGAAGATCATTGTACTTCACGCAATACGTTTAATGAGTGATGCTTGGAATTTGGTGTCGTCGTCTACGATACAAAACTGTTTTAAGAAAGCTGATCTTGCAGAATACGAGTGCGAATCTGAAGAAGATGAAGAGGATAACTTAACGTTATCAGCATGGTTAAAAGCGCGAATGTGCACAGAGATTGATAATTTTATAGACATTGATAATGGTGTCGCAACTTCGGGTATACTGACAGACGCTGACATCTTAAAACAAATCTCTCATACACCAGAAGAAGATAATAGTAGTGACTCCAAGGAAGAAAATAGCAATGATGAGAAAATCGTTACCTTGTGTGAAGCAGAAAGTGCTTGACATATTTTAACAAGATTTATGGAATCGTGATCTGTAAGTTCAGACGACACATTCAAGCATCTTAGTGGTATAAGGAACAATTTCAGACGTATGAAATATGCGTCTTGTGCAAAGTAAAGCACGCTTGATGATTTTTTATGTAAAAATGTGAAGTTTTAAAAATTTTTGTTCTTTATATGTATGTATGCATGCACATATGTATTTATGTTACCCAATATACCTATGCTGAGAAAAATCTGAAAACATTTTTAATTCGCTCAAATTATGACCTTCTTGGATATAACGAATAGTAGTTATTACGAACAAATATGTGCGGTCTCGTGGAATTCGTTATAACCGAGTTCTACTGTATATATCTGTACTTGAAGTAGAAAAAGCCATCGCCAACCTGAAATGTGAGAAGGCAGCTGGAGTAGATGATATTCAACCAGAAATGCTAAAATATGGAGGTGTAAAAGTTTTACAGTGGCTACACCGCATAACTCGCTAGGCCTGGTCATAGGGTAAAATTCCAGACAATTAAATTAGAGCACTCATAGTGTGTTATGATCCATCGAGTCATTTCCGACTCTTGGTGACTCCACGAACATACACTCTCCATTCCGATCTGTCCATGACCATGTCTTTCAGAACCTGCAAGCACACTCCAGTTGCTTCTTTAACTCCATCCACCCATCTAATTCTTGGTCTTCCTCTTCTCCTGCTTCCATCAACTTTAGCAAGCATCATCATTATCTTCTCCAGACTGTCATTTGCTCGTATAATATGTCCGAAGTATGACAATTTTTGCTTGATGATCATAGCTTCAAGGGAGCAATCTGGCTTTATTCTGTCTATCACTGATTTATTGGTTTGCTTTGCAGTCCATGGTTAGTAAACATCTCCAAACCCATAATTCAAATGCATCTATCTTCCTTTCACTCTTTCTCAGGGTGCAACTTTCACATCCATACAACCCCCACAGGGAATACCATTGTTTTCACGATTCTGATTTTTGTTGTGAGGCTAATATCTTTATCTTTAAAGATCTTGCTTAAATTTCTCATTGATTTTTTTCCAAGTAATAATCTTCTAACTTCTTCGGTAGAATAACCATCTCTATCAATTCGGAAACCTAGGAACACAAAATTGTTAACCGCTTCCATTTTCTCCCTATCTACTTCAAAATCATTAAGTTCACATGTTGCCATAACTTTTGTCTTTTTGAGGTTAAGTTTAAGACCATATTTAGCACTTTCTTCTTTAACTTTCATAATAAGTTCCTTCAAATCTTCTTTGCATTCTGCTAGCAAGATGGTATCATCTGCATACCTCAAATTATTAATATTTTTTCCACCAATTTTAATTCCAACTGACGACTCCTCTAGCCTTGCCATTCTTAAAATATATTCTCTGTACAAGTTAAACAGATACGGAGATAAAATACATCCTTGTCGCACCCCTTTACCTATTGTGAAATACTCAGTTTCTCTAAGATCTGTTCGGACAGTAACTTCTTGTTCAAAGTAAAGATTCCTCAGAAGGATAATGAAATGATCTGGGACTCCCGTTGTTCTTAACACATTCCACAGTTTCACATGATCTACAGAGTCAAAAGCCTTGCTATAGTCAAGGAAACAAAGGTGGACATTCTTGTGATATTCCTATGCTCTTTCTATTATCCATCTCACATTGGTGATTTGATCTCTTGTTCCTGTGCCTTTTTGAAATCCTGCTGTTCATCTGGCATTTTTCTCTTCATGAAGGTTTCCAGTCTTTTCTGAATGATTGCATGAGAAATCAATGCTATAGTTCTGTAATTTTTGCACTCTCTTGCATCACCTTTCTTCAATAAAGGTATATAAACTGATTTTTTCCATTCCCTAGGCCATGTAGTGTGATCCAAATTCGCTGACATAGAGCTGTTAAAATTTTAACTGCTCGTGTCCCAGGGCTTTGAGCAGCTCAATGGGTATTCCATCTTCTCCTGGTGCTTTCTTGCTGGATAGCTGTTGCAGTGTCCACTTCATGTCACTCTCCAGTGGTACTGGCTCCTGTATATAATCCTGCTCTTCAAATTTCTCAGTAATTTTGGAGTCCTTTCTGTAAAGGGCTTCTGTATACTTTTTCCATCTTTCTTTGATGTCTGTAGCTTCTGTAAGATATCCTTTGTGTTTGCTTTTCAGTATTGTCACCCTGGCACTAAAATTCCCTGTTAGTTCTCTGATCTTTTTGAAAAGATGTCTTGTTTTTCCTTTCTTGTTTTGGCCTTCTATTTGTTGGCATTCCTGATTAAAGCATTTTTCTTTGTCTCTTCTGGCTTGTCGTTGAAACTCTGCATTCAAATGGTGTGCTTCCTGCAAATTTCCTGTGGCCTTCATTTTCCTCCTTTCCTGAGCAGTTTTGATGGCATCTTCTGACAGCCATTTGGACTTCTTCTTCTTCTTACAAACTTGGAATATTCTTCTTTGCTTCTGTTTTAATTATATCTTTAATCTCTTCCCATAGTTCATCTGGTTCTCTTTCACACAAATTGAGTGTGTTGAATCAGGTCTGTATGCTGATATTGTATTCAGCTGGTATGTTTCCAAGATCATATCTGATAGACATTTGTGTTGTTTTCAGTTTCTGTAGTTTCACGTGTATTGTGGCCACTAATAACTCATGGTCTGTTCCACAGCTTGCACCTGGAAAAGTCTTGACAGACTGAATTGCACTTCTCCATCTTCTTTGTCCAAGTATATAGTCAATTTGATTTCTTTGTTGTCCATCAGGTGATACTCATGTGTACAATCTTCTTTTCCTATAGTCTCTTCCCTGCAGTGTTACGAATACCTAAACCAAAACGACCTGTTATTCCTTGTTCCTCAGTCTCTCCCATTTTTGCATTCCAATCTCCAATAAGTAACCATAAATCTCGCTTTGGTGCCGCATCTATCACTTTTGTAACTTGCCATAAAATTCTTCAATGTCTTCTTCTAATGCCTCTGTAGTAGGTGCATAAACCTGAATGATGGTCATATTCATTGGATGTCCACTCACTCTGATAGAAATGATTCTGTCACTCACTGGATTATAACCCAACACATACCTAGCCATCTTTTTCCTGAGTAAGAAAGATACTCCATTTTTTCGACTTGTCTCATGTCCTGAGTAATACACCATATAGTCCCCTGACTGAAAATGGCCCATTCCTGTCCATCTAAGTTCACTTATTCCCAATATATCCAGCTTCTTGCACGCCATTTCCATCTTTATTATTTCCAGCTTACCTTGGTTAATACTTCTAACATTCCAAGTCCCAATCCTGTGGTTTTTTGTGAAACAGGGAGCCTCCCTTTTCCAACCAGCAGCATCCGTGACCAAGCTTCCTTCCAGGTTTGACCTGGACACATCATAAAAACTAGTTCTACTTGTGGAAGCCCTCTGTTCTTCCCCAGTTGCATGTTGGATGCCTTCAGGCCCGGGGATCTTACCATCCAGCACCATATCGTGCTTTCTCATTTTTTGGCATGTTCATGGAATGTTCTTGGCAAGGTACAGAGGTGGTTTGCCGTTGCCTTTCTCTGGAATATTTTTCGACCTTCCAATCTAGATCTGTACTGTTCTGTGAACAGCTGAGCACTCATAGTACTCATCTATAAAAAAGGGAATAAAGCTGAATGTGAGAATTACAGAGGAATTTTTCTACTGAGTGTTCCTGGTAAGATTTTTATACCAGTATTATTGAGAAATGGCTAAGAAAAATTGTGGAGGATGACTATCAATAAGATGGATTATCAATAAGTTTTGTAGGTCTGGAAAAGGCATATGACACGGTGGCAAGAGGAAAGCTGTTCAAAACATTCTAATTCAGCTATCTGTTCATTGTACATCCAGAGATGCTTTATGGTCACTCAGATGCGTGATGTACCACACCAGTCCTTGCCATGTGGTCCTGCTGTGTGCTTTTCTGAAGGCTTCAACTCTCTGAAGATCATTCACTCCACACACACACACCATCCATCTCAATTGACAGTCTGTTCACTTTTTCCAGAAACTTTACCTTCTGTTACTGTTCTGAAAAGTCCTCCTTCCATCCTTTCAATGTAAGCATGGAATGAAAGTATTTTAGCTGTCAAAAGTATTCTATTATATAGTATAAATGGCGACAGCAACATTATGTCAAGCAATACATGGTCTAGATACAAGTTGTAAATCAGCAGTTACAATTGAAGGAGGTACAGGAAGATGATTTAATGGTAGGTCAGGTGTGCAACAAGGGTGTACATTATCTTCACTGTTATTCATCATCTATATGAATCACATTATGAAGAAAAGCAGTATTAAACTTGATATCAAAATTGGAGATGTCAGTTTCAGCTCTTTACTTTCTGCAGATAATATTGTACTTCTGAATAAATCCAGTACAAGTCTGCAGGATTCCCTGACCAAATAGAATCACTCTTGTAAAAAAATATGAAAATCAGCAATAAAAAGACAGATATTGAAAATAGGCAGAAACATTGAAAACATCAACTACATCCTGAATGGAGAACCTATAAAACAGGTAAAATATCTCAGCTATTTAGGCACAGTTTTTAGTGAAGATGACAAATTAAATTTGGAAATAGACAACAGAATCAACAAAGCTGGAATGGTAGGAAGACAATAGAATAAACTTATATGGAATAAGAGAGAGATTAGTCAAAATACTAAACTAAGTGTATACAAGACGGTATTTAAACCTGTTTTAATTTATGTATCTAAGAGCTGAGTTAGAAATAAAACTCTTGATCAAAGACTGGAGACCACAAATATGAGAGTCCTGAGAAAGATTAGAGGACTGAACAGATGGTATCAATGGCAGTATCATATTAAAAATGAGGATAATTAGGAAAGAACTTTACATTGTTAGCATTCAGAAATGTGTTAACAGAGCTAATCTCAGGTGGTATGGTCACTGGTGTTCTTTGCCGTGATTGCAGGAAAAAGACCCAGAGGAAGACCAAGATGTAGGTAGATTGATACAGTAAAAAGTGCCTTAAAAGACAGAAATATAAGATCTGATAATATTGGAATATTGACAGATAACAGGCTAATCTGGAGAAAAATTGTTATTAGGAAGTTAGTAGTGATGTAACTGTTCTTGTAGTACTGTCATAAGATCCTGTACACCTCCAGACAGTATATGTCAGCCATTTGATGATGAACAAGCAGAATATGAGCTTTTTTCAGTTGAAACTGAGTTAGTTGATTTCATATAGGATTTTTTCTCCCAAGAAACCCAACACATTTTCATCCCCAGATAGAGACATGTCATCAGAACACATAATTATCAGACAAAAATAGAATTAGTGAGCAGTAGATGGCACTGTGTGTATAGAAGAATCATTAAATAGTGTAAATGGTGAGTTGTTATAGTGCTCTCCCATGACAAGTCTTTGTACTCGTAGGTATCACATAATAATAATATCTAAACACTTTGTATGTTATATGGCTAAATAAATAATATTCATGCATTTGCAAAAATTTATAATGGATTGTTTCAATGTTTCATTGATCACATGAATGTGTTCAAAGTTCTTCGGTTACACTTTATATATAGTTTGACTGGAGAAATCTTATATTGCTCAAGTTTCATACTCATTTAAGTCTTTATTTTTAAATAGTGTTCCAGTTTGATTGATCTTAAACAAGTATTTTTCTCACTTTATTTGTCCAGATCTAGAGAACATATCTTAAATCCCCCCCTCCCCCATTTGACTCCAACCACCTATTCCACCTAATGTAAATTCAGAGTACTTTTCTCTGCTAAATTTCGTACCTCATATATCAAAGGAAAAAAAAAAAATTAAATAAGATTTTTGAAATATACAAAGTAAAACCAATGCTTTTGTAAATATTAATTGTGAATAGTGTTAAATATGGAATGAAAGGCTTAATTTGTCCTTAAGCATTTCATTCGGGATTTAACTGGGATGCAAAGTTTCCCAAAAGTAATATTTGTAAATAGGTAAAAATTGAAGTTCTAAATATAGTAAAAATGTTTTTTTTATGTATTTTGCTATGTATTAATTTATAAATGGTCCTATAAATAACAGACAAGAAACAAGAAATTGTAAAAGTAATATTGTAACAGGAAAGTCAGAGCAATGTGCAGACTTGTATAATCGGATTATAAACTTGACCCCAGAAAATAGCTATACGTGGTTCGAGGCATGTGCGAAATGCCCACGTGGAGATGCAACGGAGAGGATAAAGTACAGTGTGCAAAAAGCTTGGGTGGCGTCTGCAGTCGATGACATAGTAGGGAGAGAGCAGACACGGAGAAATATAAAAGGATTGGTGGCGCAAGCTCAGGCTCTCTCTCTCTCTTGTGGTCCTTTTCTCATGGCGTAGAAGTCGTTCGGGTGAATGAAGGATGGCCAAGTGGCAACGATACAGTTAAGTAGCGGCTGAGTCCAAGCATTGTCATCGATGCAACGAGACAACTAGCAAACACGGAAATTTCGTGCAGCTCCAGCTGTACCTTTCCATTAGAGGAATTTCGAGTATGAGGCAAAGAAGTGATTCGTGACCGAAATCACTGGAAGATCGAGACGGGGAACAACAGATTCCAGAACGAGGTAACCACCCGAAGTAAGCCTATAAGAAGATCACATGAGAAGTGTCTCCTGAAAGATTGAACTGGTCGGTAATGTAGAGTTTTTATGTCCATTGTATTGTATTTTAAGGCCAGGGTGAGCGAAAGTGTTAATTTTCTTGTGATCAGACTTGTGGATAGAATTCAGGACTCTAAACACCTAATCCTCTAGCAAGGAACTTTGTAGCTCTAGAAGTGTATTGTTTTAAGTATTGTTATTAGATTGATTTGATGTGTTATATATCAGTGTTTGAGGAGAGAGTAAGATATTCATATACGTGACTGTGATAAGTGAGCGGGGTTAAGACAGCTTGGCTCTGCTAATGTCCCTTAATATGAAATGCCGATTGTATTATAGATCTTGTCTGTTAGTATAGCATTACTTATAGAAACTTTTCATTTAAATTAGTTTTCTTGATTAATATGTACCATTACTTAGAATGAATAAACTTTCATGTTTTCTTTACCCAAAATACGTGTCTGATCTGTCAAGCCAATGCGCCACTTGCTATAAATAGAACCTGTATAAGTTAAAGCGTGGGAACTGGTTACGACTGCAATATAAAAATAAGTATCGTAAGGGTTTGTTTGTATTAGATTGCTAAATCATGAAATAGTCTGTGGGTTGACTCTCTGACAGTATTAATTCTATTGTATAGGAATACAATAGAATTACTCTTCCTTGAGGCAATCTCTTTGTCTGAAAGATTTGCACACAAGTTCGATTAAGAGTGAGGCCACAGAAAGGTCGCGAACTTTGATAGATAGCTGTAACTAAGGGATCGAAAAGTTAGGGAAGAAATGAAGCTAAAGTAACCCAATGTGCAAACAAATTTAGAATAGATAAATTAAAAGAAGAACAGAACACATAATTAAGGAAATATTACAATAGCATAGGCCTCCTTAATTCATTCAGTATTAATGATGATGCCCTCTTGCTGGAAAGACCTGTGATCATATCCTGGCTAGGATTCAAAAATGTTCATCAGGACTTAACTGGTTGTGAGTTAGCTGGTCTCATATGGATGGGGGAAGAATTTTTGCTCCATGTAGGGGGGGGATTTTTCACCCACAAAATAGGAAAACCAGCTATAAGAACATATACAATTTACAGAAAATGCAGATATGATTAACTGCTTTATCACACACAGGTTTATAAGAAGCCAAGTTAAGTTACTTGGCCGTGACAGGCCATTGAGCTTAATGCAAAACGAAAGATGAGATGGAATGGGATATGGCGTATCAAGCAATTTTGAAATACTACATCCAGAATTATGACTGTTGAGAATATAATAACATAATGGAAAATTATAATTAAAAAAAAAAAAACACCCTGAATCAAATCTGAATGTTTTCTAATTTCTTGATTAATTACTGAATGTTGTATTCAGGGACATATAATCAGAGTGTGCTAGGTATGCAGCGCACACCCACAGAATAGCAATATCACTGATATTATATTTTTGCATTTATTCCTGTTAGACTTCCCTAATTGTTTCTTAACTTCATGTGATTCCTAAAAAACATAATATACTAATGCTTCACAAAGAGGGCACTTTTCAATGTGTAAACATTGCATCACATTTGTATTAATAGCCTGGGTGTGCAGTCACAAATACAGACACCTTTGAGCCCTTTGAACAGATGTACAGATGGTGCAGTGGGTCAAATTCTTTGCATTCTGATAGTTTTAAACCACCTAGAAGGCAAGGCAGAGTGTGCACTGAGACAAATACACCCAGAAGTCAGTTGCTGTGATTGGTTATTTGTCAACCAATCCAACTGAATGTCATTCGTCATGAGTTGCTGTTTGTGTTTCCTGAGTTTCATTTGTTTTGCATGTGTGAAGTGTGTTTAGGATACCGATATAGACAAGTTTCTATAAATAACTTATAACATTTTTGCTCATATTTACAATGGAAAACAGTGATGAACTACTGAATGTTCTGTTTTCTGCCACATGTTTCATGGATTGTATGATTATAGTCAAAGGAGGTTGGAACTTGTGTATAAATAAGTAAAACAATTACTAATTATATGAAGAGCCAAAGGCTTCAATTCGGCGACATGAACTTATTTAAGTTAAGAGATATTGTTACACCCTGATAACCAAGAATGTAAAAATTTCAGTTATCATGGTGTAACAAGAAAATAAAAATATAAAATCCTATGTAAGTAGCTAATACAAAATATTAGACAGAAAATATGCTTGCATCCAAGTAAAATAAATATAGCAGAAATTGTTTGTTAACTAAATAATGAAAAAGGGAATCTTATTACAAAAGAGGATATGAAAAAGATAGGTTAAGTAAGACAAAGAAGATTAGAGATAAGAATTTGTATGTGAGAGGCTAGTTTAACACTTGAAAAGAGGAGATTAAAATATTCAAGTAAATTCAAAAAGGGGGATTAATTTAGTATAGAGGCTAGCTTAAAACAAATGATGATCGCTCAAGGTCAACTCCCGAAGTGATGATCGACTCCAGTAGGGGGGGGGAATTGAAGAAGGTGCCGATAGGGGCCTTGCAGATAAAAGGATTAGGAACCCCCCCCCATGAGGCTTTTTTTTTTTCCTGAGAGTTTCTTCACGAGTTTTTCATATAGGTAACACGTGGTTTTCCTGAGTGATGGCGTAGGAGTTATCTCCGTCCGACGCAACAAGGAAACAAAGTGTGCAGGAATTCGATCCCGTATACCTATTGCAAGAGACGAGGAACGCCGTATAGTTACAAGAAGGAAGGAATTGTCTGAGTATCTCATCATCCAGTACTCATATCGAGGGAAAGAAAATCCATACAAAAATTCGTGCCCACGTGATGAGTTCCATAATGATAGAATAGAAGATCCTGTGTGTGTCCTTTATTCAAGCACGAAAGGTATAGAACGTGAAAACCAGGGTTCATCGTAGAAAGGTACTGTAAAAATCTTGTATCAGTTGAAATCGCATATAGTTGCAATCATTGTTAATTACTGGACAGTCGAAGATATACTAGGACTTTAGTACAAATCAGAGTAGAATGAGAGTAAACTAGTTTATATTATTTGATAAGCATTCATGTGCTAGAGATTTATGTATGCGCATGGTATTTATGAGAGTGTCTTAAAGGTCAAATGTATGTGTGGGCATAGCGATAGGATAGTTTAACCTATATTGTTTGTTTTGTAAGTTAGATAAGGTAGACTGAATATAAATAT
This sequence comes from Typopeltis vanoorti, assembly GCF_054136105.1. Lineage (NCBI taxonomy): Eukaryota > Metazoa > Arthropoda > Arachnida > Uropygi > Thelyphonidae > Typopeltis > Typopeltis vanoorti. The sequence continues at coordinate 81,306,408 of NC_143558.1, forward strand.
TAATGTCCATGGTATTATGGAAATATAGAGCATTCTGACTAGTATAAGGTTAAGTAAAGTGTTAACTTGTTCCAGGATTATATGTGTGCATTTATATGTATAGGGTCCGTTATGACGGCATGATTGCAAATTCCCATATAGGATTTTGCCCTAATACTTGTATTTTGCTTGTGTAATTTTAATCTTAGTATTGAATTGTGTTTTATATAATAGAAATTAAATTGTACCATGTTTGAGATGTTTAAATAAACTTTTGTTGCATTGATAATATAGTTGTCTGAAATTGCTGCCTAATGCACCACTTGAAAAACGTACGAACCTAATCACGTGGGAAAAATTTAATGTGTTAAGTTACGAGATAAAGGGTCACGACTGCCTAATAGTTTCACGCTCAGACATATTTTTGTATTTTGCTCCTTGTTTTCGAATTATATAACTTAAATTAAATGTCCTGAAAGGCGCAGTATAATATAAATATTAGGGACACTAAGGAGAGAAAAAGCTTAAATATTTGAATTTTGTAATAGCTTATGCATAGTTAAGTTTTGATTAAAGAAAATATAGAGATTCACTTGAAAGGAGAAAAAGAAAGTTTAATAATCTTAAATAGGGACACAACAATATTACATCCCATATTGTTTCTTAGCCGAATAAGAAACTCAGAGTTTCATGCCAAATATAGAAACTATATAAAGTTCGGTGATTCCAAGCGTAAGCAAATACCTGGATAGTGCAGCACCTGACCCATTTGGTAGTCCTTAACTCAAATAAGTTCATGTCGCCGAATTGAAGCCTTTGGCTCTTCATATAATTAGTAATTATTTAGGACACCTTCTTGGCAATTCTTATATAAGGGATGCAAGTTCTGTTTGCTACAAACTTGGTATTAACTAGGTCTACCTACTCACTGATGAGACCTTGTAAAAATAATCATATTAAAAAATTCTGAATATTTTTACGTATTAATTTTGCTTGTTAGTTTTTGTTTTCATACACGCAGTGTCTGCACTTGTGATGTGCTCGTTATGAAAATATTATGTTAGAAATAACATGTAAAGAAGTAAAATTATTGAAGTACTTAATTGATTATTTGTATTATTTATAAGAAAGTTTGTTGTATTTTTAAATGTTGAATTTTGTGTTTGTGAAAGACTTTCTTCAGCGCTGCTGGATACAGCGAGTCAGCCATATTTTTACAATGCGTAGTTTCTGACGTTGTTGAAGTGCGCATGCTCCCGGAGTGAACTTGATGTTTGATTGACAGCTGACAAGAAAGCGTTGCGTATCCAAGTTACAGTGGTAAACAAGAGAGCGTTCGAAAAGTTTTTTAGAACACTGGCCGAGGAATATTCAAGTTGGAAGGAACTTGATTTTTTGTGTGCGGCAGTTAAAAGGAAATTTCATATTGTATTCCGAAAAAGGAATAGTGGAAATAATATGTTTCAAGAAGGAATAAGTACAGAAGAAAAAGGAAATCTTGAAACTAAGTTTTTATAAACTGACCGAGGAATATTCAAGTTGGGAGGAACTTGATTTTTTGTGTGCGGCAGTTAAAAGGAAATTTCATATTGTATTCCGAAAAAGGAATAGTGGAAATAATATGTTTCAAGAAGGAATAAGTACAGAAGAAAAAGGAAATCTTGAAACTAAGTTTTTATAAACTGACCGAGGAATATTCAAGTTGGGAGGAACTTGATTTTTTGTGTGCGGCAGTTAAAAGGAAATTTCATATTGTATTCCGAAAAAGGAATAGTGGAAATAATATGTTTCAAGAAGGAATAAGTAAAGAATAAAAAGGAAATCTTGAAACTAAGTTTTTATAAACTGGCCAAGATATATTCAAGTAGCAAGGAACTTGATTTTGTTTTGTGTGAGGCAGTAAAAAGGAATTTTAAAGGGATCCTAAAAAATGAAGTACAGAACCTTGTAACTTCTGGATAGAGCCTTAACAGGAAGAGAATAAGACTATGAACATTTTTTTTGTGATTGTAAAAAAAAAGGTGTTTTGTCTTAAGAGTAAGTTTATATTTTTTTAATAAGGCCTTGGATCCATATAATCTGTAGTTGTGGTTATGTATTTTTACTAGAAATGTATATATGTTGTTTTAAGTTTTATTAAATGTGTTTATTTTGTACTTGGTATTGAGTCAATGATTAGTTGGATTCTGAAAGAGTGAGTTAAAGTCATTGCACCAATTGGAGTGAACTCTTTGTGCAAATATAATAACATATAGGGACACTCGGAGTCAAAAATAAAAATAATTGTTAGTAAATGAAATATTATTTATAATACACATTATAAATAACAATGGCGCAGCCTATATATATAGGATAAATTCATTAAATATTAACAACCTCAATAAAGGTTGAAACCAGTCTGGGTAGTGGCCTTCTCTCATAATGTAGAACAGTAATACAGCTCCTAGGAGCTAAGTTCACATTATGGGTAAATACTAAGAATAGTGATCAGAGCTTTCTCCACCCTTATTATGAGTTGCCTCAGTTTTCAATACCAAATGGGTCAGGTGCTGCACTATCCAGGTATTTGCTTATGCTTGGAATCACCGAACTTTATATAGTTTCTATATTCGGCATGAAACTCTTTGAGTTTCTTATTTGGCTAAGAAACAATATGGGATGTAATATCCCTTAACTTAAATAAGTAAAACAAGTTATTTCAGCCTTTCTTTGGTTCAGTCCAGAAAAATAATAATTTCCCAAGTGATTAATTTTTCCGGTTTCCAATTATATGGCTGTATTTAAAAATCATATCGAAATTCAAATTATCGGTGTCTCATTCTAGTATTTGCCAGTAATATTCAGATTTTTTTTTTTTTTTTTAATGTTGAGCCCATATACGAGAGATTGGTTGATCAACCTATAGTACGTTAGTACCATGTATGGATTGCACCAAAAAAGCATAAACCCTTTGTGCTTTTCACATAAATGGTACTTGTGAAGCATAGCTAGTGTTCATTTGACGTCCTACAATTAATTGCATTGGACCAATCAAGATGAGCGCTGATGCACTATGCACTCTTAAAACTTTCATACATCAATAAAAATGCAATCACATGGTTGAATTGACTTGAATTTATCGTGCAAGTTGCATCCACATGATAGCACACCCAACCTAAATGGGTAGGGTATGCAATGCCACTTGTTGTGTTGTATTGTATTAACCATCAGGTTAGCCTTCAAATTCAGAACCATAATACAGTTTTAAAACTACTTCATTAGCTATTCTATACCCTTTGATAGGCAAAATGGCAGTCTTTTAAGATTGCTACTTAATTTATGCCAAAGAGAGGTCCGAGGGGAGAAAAGGACACTTAGGTTAAAAAAAGAAGTTTTTCCGTGACTTCCACTCAGGTTGTAAACATTTTGTACATAAGTACAGTGGGTGAATGGATTAAGAGTTCTTTTATTATTTCGTATATTAAAAAAAAATTATTTTTATAGAATCTAGGAACTTGACTTTTGAGATCAAACATTGAACTTTTTCAAGCCACTTCAGGCCTCTAATAAGCAGAGTGGTATTATAGAACAACTATCTCTGCAGTTAAAAAAGAAATCAGGCTGTTTAAAAGCAAGATCTTGCATTTGAGTAAGAGAAGCAGAGTGGTAGTTGCACACTGAATGATGAAATTTATCTTCCACCTTGAAAGCATCCACAAACATATATGCTCACAGTGGGATCCAAACCTGCAGCCTTTTGGTTAGATAATGGGTGTTAACCAGTTAGCCAACTAGGCTAGCAACTATTGATAGTGAAGAGTATTCGGTATCCTAATCACAATAACTTTTTGTTTTCAAGTAAAAAATATATATATTTTTAAGATTCCCTAGTTATCTTACATAAATCTATTTCATAAGTATATAATATAACTAGGGAATCTGCCTTTTCAGCTCTTACTTTGCTGTGTGGAAGTATGATCTACATTAAAATATGTAGATTCCAGATATAGGCATTCAGGAGTACCATCTGTAAGTTGAAACTTGCATAAGTCAGATCATCCTCTGAAGCTTCAGAGGATGATCTGAAAGTTTACTGTATATGCTAGAAATGTTTGTATGTTTAGAAATGTTTATGATGCAATGTTAAGTACTGCAAAACAAGGAATTTAGAATAAATTGCATAAATGAAGAAAGTCATTAATTTTAAACATAATTTTAAAACAATTTAAAGCCTTTGAAAAACATTTTTAGTAGTGGATTTCAGTGATTTCGATCACTTAAACTGTTCTTTAATGTGAACTCATCCTTAACAATTGTATTCACAGTTGATGTAGGTAGTTTAAAGTTGTAATAGGCTTGGAATGCCTTAATCATTGTCATAATTATCAGTGATATTCAGTTTCATCTCAAGATGAATGGATGCACTGCTCATATAATTTGATCTTTTACTTCCCTTATTTAACCCTGTAAATCACAGTACATAAAAGAGAATAAAGTAGCTATCAGCTCAGTGGAGACTTCTGCAAATGAAGGAGGCTGTCATTGGTTGGACGATACATAGCCTTTGTGCTGTTTTTGAAACATGCAAATAACGATTGAGAAGGAAGAGAAGCCTGGTGAAGAACAAGCTGAATTCAGGATAAATAGAGGCTGTCGGGATGAGATTTTCATTTTACGACAGATTGTTGAAAAATCATGGGAATATAACAAAGATCTGTATTTAAGTTTTGTAGATCTGGAAAAAAAGGCATATGACAAGGTGCTAAGAGAGAAGCTATTCAAAACGCTACAGTTGTATGGTGTCAGTGGGGAATTATATCAAGCAATACATAGTCTTTATTTGAGTTGTAAGTCAGCAGTTAGAATTGAACGAAGTACAGGAAGATGGTTTAATGTTAAATCTGGTATAAGACAAGGATGTACATTATCCCCTCTGTTATTCATTATCTATATGGATCACATTATGAAGGAAAGTGGTATTAAACCTGATATCAAAATATGTCAGCTCTTTGCTTTATGCAGATAATGTTATACTTTTAAATAAATCCGCTGCAAATATGCAAGATTCCCTTGACTAAATTGAATAACTGTTGTAATACAATAGATATGGTATGAAGGTCTGCAGTAACATGACAGTGAAAATATCAACTGCATTGTGAATGGAGAACCTATAGAACAAGTAAAATATTTCAGCTACTTAGGCACGATTTTTAGTGAAGACGGTAAATTAAATATGGAAATAGACAACAGAATCAACAAAGCTGGTATGGTAGGAAGTCAACTGAATAAATGTGTTATGGATCTGAGAGCTTGGTTAGAAGTAAAACACTTGACCAAAGACTAGAGACCACAGATAAGAGAGTTCTGATCAATGGCAATATCGTATTAAAAACGAGGATATTCGAGAAGAAAGATTAGCAAAACAAATGTTCTTTGTCAGGGAAAAGACCCACAGGAAGGCCAAGATATATGTCTATTGACATGGTAAAAAGTGCCCTAGAAGATAGAAATATAAGATCTGATAGGTAACAGATTGATTTGGAGAAAAATTGTAAATAGGAAGTTAGTATTGATGTAAATTTTTCATGTAGTACTATCATGTCATGTACACTCCTTGAGGGTACATGTCAGGAATTTGTCTAGATTAAATTGGCAACTGCATGTATATATTTTTGTGTATACTCCTGATAAGAGATTCCATAGAATTTTCAAAATACAAAACATCAAATTTTCAGTTTGAATCAAAATGACAGAAAACAGAAATTTAATATAAGCAGAGGTTTATTTTTTATTATTTATGTATTTACTCTCTCTCTGTCTGTCTGTATCACATGGGGAAAAAAAGTCCCATTCCTACATATTTTCAAGCCAAATGGAAAATCTTTTTCAGAAAATTCAAAAAAATTTGGGCTACTCGAATTTCACATTTTCAGATTTCTCTCATTGGTCATATAATTGAATCTACTACTCTGCAATATTTCAGCTTCCTAGTACCTCTCTTCCCCATGAGAATTTAAAAAAAGACATAATTTTTTCATTTTTACATAATCCAGAAACTCTCCTCTAGGTACCAAACATGGAACTTTTTTTAAGCCACTACAGGCCTCCAATAAGCAAGGTGGTGGTCTCACACTGGGCATTGAAATTCATCTCCCACCTAAGTTGGTTTAATGACACGCTGCTTCCATGCTGTCTTCAAAATATGCAGTTTCATTCGAAGTTACTCAGATTTCTGTAACCCTTGATTGGCATAAAATCTCGTCAAAGCTTTTTCTGACATCATCCTTAGCTCTAGAATAAATCAAAGACTGTGTGTGCATGCCTTCCTGTGATTTGCTGCTTTTTTAAAAAAAAAAAAATGATAAATATGTATTTCCATATTCTGGTAGAAAGGCTTATACATTGGCTATCGATAATGGTATAGTGTTTAGTCTAAAGTCCTAAAAAGGACTTAGACTTACCTTTGTTGTTTTTGTTTCAGTCATACTTATCTTATGTAGTGTCTGTGTGCACATATCAATTTGTTCTTTGTTCCCTGAAGATGGCAATTTGACTTTGCCAAGGTATTACACCCTCCTTGGAATTGGCAGACTCATTCAACTGACAACATATTTATTGTACTGAATCTTAAAATCATTAACACTCCCTGCATTAACAACATATCCTCTCACCCTTCTGCTTTTTTTTAATTTTTAATTTTATTTATTTTTTTAAATAATTCCCTCACTATCTTTATCATATAATCTCTTTTCTTGCTATTCACCAAACATCAAACGCCAATCTCTCAATCCATATTCCTTCAACCTCTCTCCATAGCCAACATTTCAGAGTCCTGATATTGTTTTAGTCACTCATCTCTAGACCCTTTCCAATGTTTGCTCATCACAATGAAAACCAGGGTGATCAAATCTGAGCACAGTAGTCCAAATGTGGTTAGACTAGTGCTTTATACAGTGACATAACTATCTCCATATCCTTACATGTTAGTGTACTTCTTATCATAGCAGCCAATTTTTACAACACTTGCAATATGCCCTCTGAACTTCAGTCTACTCTCAATATATATTACATATGGACACATATGTTGTAATAGATTTAATGGTATTGATATGAACACAGATGGATAAGAAAATAACTGTTTATTAACTTAAAAGCTAATATTTCGCTGGTATTATATCCAGCATCTTCAGAGCACACAACACAAAGTTTGTTACAAATGCAAGACAACCACAATCCGGTGTAACAGTAGGGCTAGTATAAGTAATTGTAGCATGCAACACAAGACTAAAAGGTTAAATCTAGGTTAAAAAAAAAAAAAAAAAAAGTTCAAAGTTTTGAAATAGTAGTCCAAATAATAGTCTTAGAAAGTTTGAAAAAAATAAAATAAAATAAAAGTAATAAATATTAATTTGGTCTTAGGATGACTGTCTCCCAAATCTTTGGTAGATTTATACAGCCATACTTGTTAAGGTTTGGAGTATGTTTTAAGGCTTCTGTTGATTCCAGGAACAACCTCTCTGACTTGTAGAAGCTTCTGTGCATTGCTTTTGTTTCTTTCCAATTGATCCTGTGTGCAAGGGTATCCAAAGCATGGTCTGCCAGACCCGACTTGCCATAGCGAAAGTGTCGGATATATATATATATATTTTTTTTTATTTACACAGATGGACATTTTTTTATCCATCTGTGTTCATATCAATACCGTTAAATCTATTACAACATGTCGGACGAACACATAAGCCTATCCACGCGTATATGGACACATAAATAGCACATCTCAACAAATATTTAATTTCAATTTGCTTTGAAATTAATTAGTTCTAAAATTCATCTCCTAGTGTGAAATTGTCACCCTGTTTATTGAAGGCCTTGAGTGACTTGAAAAAATTACATGTTTAGTCTCTGGAGCAGAGTTTCTAGACTACATAAAAAAATAAAGAACACAAAAAAAATAAAATAAAACTAAAATCTGTAGACAACTAATGGTATGAACATGTAGGTTTACAAAAACTTCTTGGGCAGGAGCCACATAAATTAACAAATTGTTTATCTTTAGTTTATCTCTTAAGGTATGTATGTATGTATATGTTGAAAGTTTTTTTTTTTTAATTTGGTTCTACTATAAATTAAAGATAGCAAGAAATTATATTCTTGGTTTTAATCCTTTATCCAAGTAAGCAAAACAATGCTTTGTGCATGAAGTAGTTTCACAACTGAGCTACTTGTATATCGAGGCTAATAATTTCACCTCAGTTACCTTAGTATGTATCCCATAATCAAAGCACATATCCTTTCAGATGTGAATAATGTTATACGTAATGTGAAGGGCCTTCCCAGACTGGTTTCAACCTTTATTGAGGTCTCATCAGTAATACTCTGGATGAGAGATGACTTCTACATTACTTCAACCTTGGTATGTCTTCCAGGTTCTGGCTCCCACTGATGAGTAAATGCAAGAGCAATTAACATTTCATTTTCAGGAGTAGTAATACTGACAGGTCGACCACTCTTTGGTGCATTACAGATGGACCCAGTCTGGTCAAATTTATTGCATATTCTGTAAATTGTTAGCCTACTTAGTGGGGGGTATCAAAATTTTCACCCCATTTCTGTTGAACCATTTCAGCTTTCTCGGTCTTTAAGTATTGTTTTATTATCCACTTTCTTTGGTTGTTGGTTAAATTAACTGCCATAATTATCTGGAAAAAAAAATCATAAAAATAAAATAATAAGGAATGCAAAATAATAAAAGATTCACTGTATACCTACTTTTGCACCCCCCAGTATAACATACAAAGTGTGTGTGTTAATTTACTGTTTATGTTATCGGTAATGCTTCCAGTCAACAGTTATTAGTAGTTAAGGTTTTGGGAGAGTCAAAAGTTATATGCATATTTTCGACTGCATGGGGGGGGGGTTCAGCACCTCTAATATCCCCACACTGCTCAAGGTCAACTCTGTGTGTGTGTGTATTTATATAACAGCATTTCATTTAAAAACAGGAGGTAGCCCAAGAGATATTTCAACATAGTATGTACTTGTATGTATTGAATAAATGATTGCATTTCATCCTGAAAACCCTGCATAAAGTAGTATATATTTTTAATTCATTAATTCCAGAAACTTTTTCTTACAGGAAGGAAATGCTTTGTACAAGGATAAAAATATTAAAGGAGCTTTAAAAAAATATCATTTCGCACTACTGTTTCTTAAAGGAATAGAAGAGCATTACAAAAAAGTACCTTTCTTTCAAGGAAAATATTCCTTATCTGAGACACTGTCTGATGAAACTATAGAAGAAGTACAATATCTGAAGCTGACTTGCAATAATAATCTAGCTGGTAATATGAATATTGCAGTTGTATATTTTTATTGCTTTCTTTATAATTTTTTGAAGAACTGCAAGCCTTTGTATGTTACATTAACCTCCATATTAAAATATTTCCATAATTCAGATCTTAATTTGGTGTTGATTTTCTCTGTTAAAGAGCAGTCTTCAATTCTTATACCATCATCCCACCCTTACTTCATATTATTTAGCATCGCAACATTTTTGGGTGGAATGATCATAATTTCATGTCTTCCCTTTCCTGATTGGTCTAATCTACAATAGTCACCTAGATCTGAATTATCAAAATAGATCTCCTCCTCCTCCAAGAATGGAATCTTTCCTCATTCAACACGAAACTTTTATCCAATCGTACATGGTTCGATAAAGGATGACATGGTTATTTTGTATATTGAAAATAATAAATATTTCAGAGAATTTTGTTGACTCAGAAGGTTAAATAATAATATTTTATTTTTCCATTTCAGTTGTAAATTTTGTTTATACAGAATGCTTATTATTTAGGTATAGAAAATCAGTATCTCACCCACAGCTTTTGGGAGGGACCACAAGGCAGGACTGCCATTAGCACAGGTGGTGAGTTGTCCACATTTAGTCCTATCAAACTTTTTTAATGATGGTTTTACAATGTTGCAGGCAACCTTTATTATATGCCCTGCTGCCTCTTGTGTGAGAGTAATATTAAAACAAACGAGAAGTAAAAAAATATGAAGGCTGTGAAGGGAGCAGTGGTCTTTTCTTGGACTGCTCTGAAACCACTTCTTGGAAAACTACAAGGGGGGGGGGGCTTGCAGTTACAGGGTTTTAATATTTTAAATTTTTTACGGATTGTAGCCATTGGCTAAGAAAGAGTTGAGAATATAGTCAAGTTCAGTAGTTGGGTGCTGCTATCAGAACTGATTACTTTTGCCTGTTATATAAGAATATAATAAGAATTCAGCAACAGGGACTGATGGAATATCAGCACGTGTGCTAAAAGAGTGTTCAGCTGAACTGGCCATTCCTTTGACCAGGATGTTTAATATAAGTTTCAGAACAAGGAAGATTCCACAGGAATGGAATGTTGTAACGTTTCTTTGTCTTTTATTGTACAACAGTTGTATTTTTTTATTCAATCTTTTCTACCTAAACCTCCTTCTATGTTAACATTATCGGCTGCGCTATTTATGTTGTAACCTTTTCTTCCTTATTATAACTATCCTACCGCTGCGCCATTTATGTTGTGTCGCTTCTTCTTATTCACACTTATTTTAAACCTTTGTTGCTTTATCTCTGTAATGCACTATCAGGTAGCACGTGGTACCTCTGAGTGACACTGGAATTTCCTCGAGATAGAGGCTGTACCAGAGTATCAGAGTGTCTAAGATTTATCTCTCATAAAACGCCAAGAAATTTATTTGTTTCGCTGCGCCACTTAACGCTATTAGATTATTAAACATTAACAACCAAGAGGTAATCTCTGGACAGTACTTAATGATACCTATCAACTCTGCAGACGTGGCCAAAATATACCCTTTTCAAATATCCCTTTTAATATCCTGCATAGGTTCGCATTAATATTTTATAAGCAGTGCATCGGATTCCAGAAATTACAGAAACTCTTTGTTAGAATCAAAAGCAAGGTTTATTATACTCAAAAGTTAATACACATAATAACACTAAATCAAATCCCATCTTAAGGGAGTTTCAGACAAGGTATATAAAATTCAAATACTACTATTACACTTATAAAATATTATACAGTAGCTTCCTAAAGTAAGAATTATATTAAACTTCGCTAATGCATTAATCATGTACTATTATCGCAATCAATCTAAGACTCCGTAGCTCTGTCAGACTACACAAGATAACATTCATATCTTTCACAATCTCTTAATATTATGCCAATTCTTTACTCTAAACATATCCTTGATTTCATTCAATAATGGTGAACTTTAACACAACGACAGATAATAAACATAAATTCAATATCCTTCTAAAGTCCTAGCAATACAACCTTATCCTATATCATTAATGTTCCCTTTTATAACATGTTAACGAGGCACAAATCTTTCATTCATATTCAGTGAAACACAAACAAAGTCTTCTTATCTTCCTTTATGTTCTTTATGGCATCACAAGTTCACAGTAAACTGTCCTTCTGTGGACAGCCGGACTTTTCCGCAGAGATACTGTCGCCGAAACCCGCGACTGCCAGTACCGGGCACTGGCACCCTTCCTCGCCACGAGGGGGGAACCGCAGCAGAGATCCAGGAGAAAAAAAGCCTTGTTACAGGGTCACATGACCCTTATATTACCCTCCTCTTTCTCGGCATTTCTCGCCCCTTTCGATGTCCAGCGAACTACTACGTCACGGCGTCCATTGTCTCCGCCGCTAATCGCACGTACGATGACGTCATTGTTTACTCGGGGCGATCCGCTCTCTCACGTTACAACTCCATAACCTTTGGACTTGACTCCCCCCCCCAACTGTTGAATATGTGCTTACATTCAATAATTCTTTTATACATGAACTTTTCTAATGCTCTGTTACTGTTTTATACCTTCAATATTAATTTAATCACATTCGTGAATGGCACAGAATACATACTTATTTAACCTTGTCATAACAGAACACACTTGATTTATATATACACATTATTTATTTTACACTTAGAGGCAATTTACTGTATTTATCTCATTCTTTTGTTTGGAAAAGCATGTTAGACTGTGATAAGATAGGAATACATAATTTTCCACTATATCACAATCTAACAGGAAGGAATGTAATATAAATCAAGACCGATGTATCCAGCTATCGACCAATTAGTATCTCCAAGAGTGGTGGTGAAGATTTTGGAAAAATTGGTTAGGGCTTGCATTCAGAAATGGGTTGACAGTGAATCTCTAGTTTGCAGTGAACAACATGGATACTAAGGGAAGGTCATATTTTAGCAACTTGCTCACATTCTATAACAATGTTACCATTGAACTAGACAATGGGAATGGATACATCATGATACTTTTGGATTTTGCTAAGGCTTTTGACAGAATACAGCATGGCAGACTGCTGCATAAATTGGAGAAAATGGGTTTGGGTTATACAATATTAGCATGGATAAGAGGATCGCTGACTGACAGATATCAAAAAGTGGTATACGGGGGATCAGAGTCTGCAAGGTTTAAGGTAACAAATGGTGTACCACAAGGATCAGTGCTTGGTCCACTGTTATTCAATCTGTACATTAATGATATTGGGAAGGATTTGACAAGAGACATAGTTATTTGCTTATGATGCAAAGATAGGTAGGGTAGGGTAATCAGGAATGCTGCTGATATGCAGTCTTTGCAGAATGATTTGAATAGGCTAGAATTATGGGCAGGGGGAAAATGGGTGTAAGCTCAAGTCAGTAAATGTCAAGTCATTCACTTCGGCATGATTAGATATCCAATGTCGTATTATATTGGTGGGATTAGGCTAGAAGAAACTGATGAGGCTAGGGAACTTGGAGTGTTAATAGATAGGAAGTTTAAGTTTAGGGGCCATGTGGCAGAGATTGCAAATACAACTCAAAAGATAATTGAAATGCTGAAACGAACATTCACATGTAAAGATACGGATGTTATTTCGCTTCTTTACAAGGCCTTGATAAGACCTCACTTGGACTATTGTGAGCAGGTCTGGTGTCCTGTTTCCGTTGTGATTCTGATATATTGGAGAGAGTACAAAGGAGAGTGTTAAAAATGATATCAGGATTGTGGAATGCTGATTATGAAGACAGATTGAGAATTTGTAGACTGCAGACACTAGCAAACAGGTGATGTGATTGAGACTTACAAACTTCTGAAAGGGTCATACAGGATTTCAATTGATGAAATTTTTCAATTTATGGGGAAGGGACGAGAGGGCATCCTTGGAAGCTGAGAATGAAGGCCATCAAGAAGGGCGTGAGGGGTAGATTTTTCTCTCAGAGGGTGGTGCGTGATTGAATGGATTTCCATTGGATGTTGTGAGTGCATGCAATGTGAATGAATTCAAGAATAAGTATGATAGCTTGTGTATGTAGTATGTGGCCTCCCTTGATGAGTCTCTGAATCACTGGAGGTCTCTCTTAATAATAATAATAATAATAATAATAATAATAATATAAGGTTTTTATAATCTCATATTGTTGTGAAAGAGGATGGTGTGACTACTGGTGAATGTCTACCATTATGTGTGGATTTTCTGTAAACAGAGAATGCCATTGAACCAAAGCTGCCATGTAATCAGCGTGTCTAAGAATGGAAGACTTGCTGTTTTACTGGGATGTTGATTGTTTATGTGTTAAGAAAATGTTGAGCATATCCAGGCAATGTGGCCAAATGGAGAACACATAATTTAAGTAGCATTGCCAGATGGATTTATGTGGGACAGAGTTTAAAGCCATTTCTTCAAATGCCTCCATTAAGAACTGGCACGAGGTAGAGAAAGTGGAGTACCCATGGCCCTCTACTCTATCCATTTGCAGAATTTTCCTTGTAGCATAGACAAAAAGTGAGTTTATGTGGGGCAGAGTTTAAGGTCTCTATGAAGAAGTTGACCAATGGAAAACCCATGGCTCTTCCCTCTCTGTTTTCAGAATTTTCCTTGCCAAACAAAACTGCTCGAGTTCATGGTGAACTGAAACAGGGTTGATATATTAGGAGGAAATATGGCTTGGATGAGGTCTAAGGTGTCATTGAGTGGGACATTAGTGAATAGAGAGGTCACATCAAAACTGACCATTATGTCAGTGTGTTGGAGTGTGAGGTTTTCTATACTGACTTTAAAGTGGGCTGAGTTGTTTATGTGTGAAGGTGTGTTGTCTGTATATTGTGGGAACTTTTTTGGCTAAATGTTTGGCTAATTATCTATGTAGATGTATATACCAAAATGGGATGTAATTGCACATTTTGTTTATGGATTTTTGGTAGCCTGTATATCTGGTGGGAGGTGGTTATGTTTTTAGTTGACTTGTGACTTCGACAGGCCATTAAGTGACCTCTTTAAGGAGCCTATTGAGTGTTCTGATATATGCATTGAGATCATAGTCTATAGAAAAGTAGGTAGAGCGATTTTGGTTTAAAATCACGTTACCTGTAACTTTTATCTGCTTTAGTAATTACCGTATTTTTCCGTGTATAAGACGATACTTTTTTCTAAAGTTTCTAGACCAAAAATTGGGGGTTATTTTATACACAGGAGATAACCGGTTGAGAGACCCATGATTGCCGTGGTGAAACTGCTGGTCCCTTGTCTCCATGAACAGGCTTCTGCCAATCACTAGCCTTTGTTAACTCTGTCAATTGATGTGATTAACGGCTGGTTTTGAATAAATCAATCAGAACTCTGAAGGCATTCATACATCTACAACTCATTGACGGGGTAAGTTAATGCATTAACAATATTTTGAGCACTAGCCCATAAAAATGTTCGAAAATAAAAGATGATTGTCATATTCTTCAAAATTGAAGTTAAAAGGCATCAATTATGCAAAAGAACATGGAAATAAAGCTTCAGAGAGATTTGGACCTCCCCCCCACTGAGTGCATGATTAGACAGCGGAGATGTTTAAAATATTGATTTCTTAATTTTGGGTTTGAAAAAGTAGGGTTCGTCTTATACGCAGAAAAATATGGTACTATTCTGTTGTCATTTTTAACAACAACAGAATAATACCATATTTCTTGCAGAGCTTCAAATTCTTTTCTGATAGATTGCTTTCTTTGATAGTTAAGCATGAGGAAGTACACTGGCCATATTCAGTCTGATGTTGTTGGCAATGTGCTGGGAAGACTGAGGAGGCCTCATTCTACTTGGATCAATTATGCTTTTTGCAGGAAATTAAAAAGAATATATATACAATAAAATCCCGAAGTTATGCGGTAGGTGGGACCAACAAAAAGTGCGTAAGTCGAATTTGCGTAACTCAGGATATAATTTTGCATGTAATTTATATATACAAACATACAAAATATTAGTTAATTGGGACCAAAGGTTTACAAAAACACCTATATTTTTTTTAAGAAATATAATCATAATTGTAGTTTTTCGTACATAAAAAAAAGAAAGTTATTTCAATGTCAATGGTTTCATAAAATCTAATAGATTTGTCTGACGGCATAATGTCTTGTCACGAAAAATTTCTTCATAGCAAGCCAATGATTTTTTTATTCTTGCCTTGTGGCTGCAATTCGTTCCTCATTAGAATCTATGTCCTCCAAAATCTGTAAACCTTTCTTAATTAAGCTGAGACCTTCTGCTAATTTTGCAATTGTCATGTGCCTTCCCAAGTTGTTCCCAACACCAGTGTGCCACCATCTGTCTGCATCAACTGGGCAGTGCCATTTGTGACAGCATGGACAAACATCCCAGAGGAACATTTTAGACACTTAGTTGAATCAGTGCCAACCACAGAGAATACAGGCTGTTCTTAAGGCAAAAGGTGGTCCTACCTTTTGTTAAATTCTGTTAATACATTGACCACTCAGAGTTTTTTCCAAGGACTGGTACAAGGTTACTACACTCTTTGGGTAAAGCTTCTGCCATTCTATATTAAGGAAGACAGTATTAAAACATGACATTCATGTAGGAGATATGAAACACTGTTTTTGTAAATGATATTACTCTCTTAAATAAATATGTTACAAGTCTTCAACCAAATTAAATAATTGCTATTAACAAATTTGGGATGAAAATTAGTAATAAAAAGACTAAAAATATAAAAATTGGCAATAAACAGAACCTATTAACTGCATTCTCATTAGCAGGTCTGTAGAACAGGTTATCCATTTTAGCTGTTTACACATTACATTTTTAATGAAGGCAAAATATAGTTAACAGGATAAGGAATATGGTGTTTCGCACACAAGACAATGTTCAAACTAATTTTGAACACTAATTTAACAGTGTGGGAATTGGGTTAGACATTGAACATTATTCAAAGATTGGAGACTATAGATACGAGAGTTCTGAAGAATATTAGGGATATTTAACAGATATCCCTAATTTTAAAATGACAATTTTACATAGGATACTTGGCATTGTTTGCATTCAAGACTGGACAGAGCTAATCTTTGCTATCAGAATAGGAGACGAAAGATTATCAAAACAAGACTACAAGAAAAAAAAAAGGGGGGGAGCCAAGATATATGGTGAATTGATGCAGTTAAAGAGTATTTTAGAGAAATGTAAACGATTATGAAATCACATACTTTACTGACTAGCTTAATATGAAAGAAAGTTGTTGATAGAAAGTTAATTGTGAAATTTTAATTGTGTTACACCATCCTAATATCTGGCAGACCTTTGAGAACATACACCGAAAATGATATTGATATGGAGATGGGTGCCCCTTAAAGCTAATAAAAAGCAGAGGCTAGTGATGTGTTGCTACACAGGATGATCATTGTGAATTGTTATTTTTCAGAAATTCACACACAGCAGAAATTCACATGGATCTTTTAGCATTCCCACTAAAATAAAATGTTGGCAACTTATAGCACATTTATATGAAATTTTATCAAACTACTTCTGGCTTCCAGTAAGGAGAGTGGTAGTGGTTTTGCACCAGGCAGCAAAAACTACCACTTAAATGCTTTTACAAATATCATTGTCACAGTAGGATTCAAACAGAGCAACCTGGAGAGCAGTGATGCCACTTGATCAATCAAACAGTGTAATATGCATAGTATTTAAACAACAACAAAAAAAGTTTATTAAAAAAAAGTCTACTTTTTAATATCAGTATACCACACATGAGAGGTCACAAAACCTATAACAGAGCACGTGGATACATGATTAGTGAAAAAGAAGAAATCTGTTAGTGTTACTTTAAGTGCTGAGGGGGGGGGGGTATTGATTGTGGCAAAAGTATGAGGAAGGCTGTTTTGTACAGAAGTAGATGGAATGAAAGAAAGAATGAGAAAATTGTTCAATATGCTTTGGACTGAACTGTATGGATATTGGCCAACAATTGCTCATGTTATGTGATTAGAGGAAAACAGAGGAATAGTGATAGTTAGTTCTGTGGAGGAGCATTCATGAAAATATTTATTTGTTTTTTTAAGACATAATGCCAAAATAGATTATGAGAAAGATTATATGATTGAAGGGAGCATTTGTGAGAGAGGGATTATCTGTTAAATAGATTCTGTTTCTGGATACATTCAAGCATTTCTAAGGAGGTTTTCTTTACACCATCTCAGATATAAGAATGATGTTCTGGGTAGATTTGGGATTTATAAATATTAGGAGTTTCTTTAGGACTGCTTACTAAAAAAGATATAGTTGATTGATTTAACTCTGGACTCATTTCCCTCTACAGTACGAATCATATAGAGAAAGTAAGAAGACTGGTTACAATAGGAAGATCCTCAGTGACTCTGCTCACCAAGCTTTGTAAGAATAGAAAAATAACAAGACAAAGATCAGATTGGTCTTCTCTGTGGTTCTTCATGGCTCAATTTTGATGCATTAATCAAAAGATTAATACTTTTGAAATGTGGGCCTGGAAAAGGATTCTTTGAGTTCCTTAGACAGAAAAGAACCAACCTGAACATCAGAAATCAAATCTTTGAAATGAGTCTGCAACATGGTGGAGAGGAGAAGAAAGGAAAAACGAAGAGGGAAAAGGAAGAGATCTTCATGCATGAGTGAAAAGTGGCAAGCTCTATGGGAGATGGCTAGATCAAATTCTTGCTCTTACTAATCTAAGGTTGAAGGATTCACTTAGAAAACAGAAGCAGATGGAGAAGACTAATACATCAAGTAGAAGTCCTTAGCCATGGCAAGATTATGAAAGAGAGAGAGAGATGTGCATGTGAAAAGAAGTCTTTGAGTGAATATGCCAAGGTTTTTGTCAGCTAACAATGAAGGCAAGTAATCTTGAATGGAGATTAGAATATCATCAAAAGTTAAAGAGCATGAAGTAAGATTTTCTTCCTAGAAGTAAGACATGAATTGAGTTTTGATAGTATTAAAGTTCACTACATTATATTTGCTCCACTTGAGAATTATGATGAGATCAGTGTTTAAGCATAGATCTTTAGAATATTTTGTGGTATGAATCATTATAACACTACAAAGTTTCTTGAATGAAGAAGATCAGTGTTGTTTATAGTCATCAGTGAAACTATGGATAAGATTTGAGATTAGTGAAATAGAAGGTAATTTATGTACAGGAGGAAAAGCATAGGTAAAAGCACAGATCTCTTTCACTATTGAGAGATATTATATCCTCCCTGTTCATTTTCTATGTGAAAATGAACAGGGAGGATAAAATTTTAATTTTAAGGGACATTAAAATTTTTTGAATCACGTGCAAAAAGGTGTTACGTGGTAGCACTCAAAGGAATAAAAGGCTGCACTAAGTGAATTGCGTTTGAAGGAAGCTCTTTTTCATGAAGAAATAAAGTTGCAAACTTTGGATGTCTTGTAATGTCTCAGAGACATCACTATATGATTTACCTTAGGGAAAATTATTGGAAAGCTTGAAGGCTGCAGAATTACTGATGTTGCCAGAGAGTTTGGAATCTTGCTTAGCATTGTATCCAGTCTGTGGGCAATGTGTAAAACCAATGGAATATGTTCCAGATGTTTGCTAAGAGGTCGCCCTCACTCTACTATGGGGTACAAAGACAGACCTTTGGTTATAACAGCAAAACATAATTGATGCACCACGACAGGTCAGCTTGCAAGTTGGCTCTATTCAAACACAGGTACATGGGTATATCAACAAATTGTTGCAAGATGTCTGCAACAAGTACGTCTATATGCCCGAAGGTCTGTAGTCTGCATCACTTTCCACAGCTCATTATAGAGCATGTTTTCAGTAGTGTTGTATCCATAAAAATTGGACAAGACATCAATGGACTAATGTACTCTTTACAGATGAGAGAGTTATTTTAATCTTTCCTCTGATTCTAGATGACACTTGATCTAGTGTGAAAGTGGTACCACTTACCAACCCAAGAATGTTCTTGAAACGGATAAGATACGGCAGTGCCAGGGTCATGGTATGGGAGGCATTATGCTTCATTGACGCACCGAGTTACAAATGCTGGAAAAGGGGACTATGACTGTGAATGACATTGCAACAAAGTTCTTCAATGTCATGTTCAATTATTCCATGGTGCTGTAGGCAAATAATTAATTTTTTATGGATAACATTTCCACACCACAACATACAAGAGCGGTAGAGATACTTCTGGAGACTGAGAATAATAATCAAATATGAGTGGCCAGCATGCTCCCCAGATCTCAACCCAATAGAGCAAGTTTCGGATGCAATAGAGAGATGCATTGCTCATCAAAATTCCCCTCCAGAAAACAAACAACTTATCCTTGCTCTGAAGGAGGATTGTGTCGGTTTGCCTCAAGAACTTCTGAATCACTTGGTACAAAGCATGGTACAACATTGAGAGCTGCATTGCAGTTCAGGGTGAACGTATTTCATCCTGAAATATCTCTCTCTCTGCATAGTGTTATGTAAGCATTGTACATTAATTCCTTAAACTAATGTCCTTAGGAAATTTGTACTTTTTGCCAAAAACGTATTGCAATTTAATTTGTATGAAATTTATAACACACCTTTTGTAATATAATTTATTAATATGCAGACAATAATTATGTCCACATTTGGCTGTAGTCATGAAAATCTTTTCATATACAGGTAAAAATGTAGTTTGTCCTTAGATTGCCACTGTGAGTGACAATGTGAGGTTTTCTCTGAACTTTTCATTGGCTTGTGTCCACAGATGAACAAGTTTGGGTAAGAGAACAGCTGTGGAACAAGAGTGGGCTTCTATATCTTAGTTGATATTGACAATGTCTTCTTCAGTTAGAAAGACCTGGCTTTGAATCCCATCTAGGGCACAAATAAACCTCTTTAGTTGTACCAATCACATATGGAAGTGGCAGTGTTTTTCTTCCAAGAAACTGGAGTTTTCATCCTGTAAAACAGGTAATCCAGCCAGAAGAGCACATGCAATTTACAGACATAATATAATGGCCTCATATCTTTTAGTTTCATCAACTGTAATTCCAAACATGTATAGCCATGAGGTAATGGGACAATGATTTGATGGATGACTTATCTTCCTTTTTAGGGAAAGTTGGATAAAAGCATGCTTCTGTCTTGTTGAGTAGATGCTAGATCAGTATAATAGTTGCATAAGGCAATACAGGATGGGTGTTAATTCTGAAGTGCAAGTTTTTAGCACAATTGGAGGGATGCCATTTGGACCAGGAGACTTATTAATAATTCTTTTGGAAAAGAATTATTTTGTGTTGTTTCATGGTATAATAGTAAGTTATTATTCATGGTTATTAACTAAATGGGAGTTGGAGGGCAACTGCTGATATTAAGAGGGTCAGCCTTATCATTAGGTGGTGTTATCATGGTACCATTTGAATGTTAAAGCATAGAAGGGATTCCATATTGGCATGAGGCTTTTTTTTTTTTTCCACATTTGATTCCTACAAATGCAAAATGCTTTTGATTTTTTTTTTTTTTTTTTTACAAATATGTGCTAAGAGCAAAGCTGGAATTTTTGAATCAAATCTGACTCTTGACAAATCCCAACATTTGTTGGGAACCAGAGGGTTTTTTTTTTATGTTGGGCCCATATACGAGAGGTTGGCTGTTCAACCTATAGTACTTTAGTACCGTATATGGGTAGTGGGACGGGAGAGGAGGAACTTGTTAACATTCGATTTAAAAGCCTGTATATTGTATTCCTTGAGAAATACATCAGGGGTAAGATTGTTCCACAGTACAGCAGTAGCAGGGATGAAGGAGGAGGAAAAGAAACTTGTTCTGCAGGTTTTGAGGTGTACTGTGAAGGGGTGTTGGGAGGTGGCTGTACGTGTTCCAGTGGGTTTAGTAGAGAGTGGGGGAATTGTTGATGTTTCAGATGAGCATTTTCCATGAAAATATTTGTAGAATATACAGATTGCAGAGACTAAGCATCTATGTGAGAGTGGGGGGAGTGAGTCAGTAAGAGATGGATCATTTATCAGTCTAATTGATCTCCTCTGTATTGCGTCAAGCATTTTGAGGGAGCTTTTAGGAGCCCCACTCCAAATGTGAGAACAGTATTCGATAGCTGGGCGGATTTGCGATTTGTATAGGGTTAACAGTTGTTTTGAAGTGAAGTAACGTCTTGAGCGAAATAGAAAGCCTAGTTTTTTGGAAGCTGAGGATGCAATGGTTCTGATGTGTTTATGCCAGGAGAAGCCTGATGTCATGGTAATTCCAAGAAGAGAGATTTCATCTTGTCTGGGAATTTGAGTGTTATCGAAAATAATACTGTGGGAAAAGGTTCTTTTTTGTGTGAAATAAGACAGAACTGGTTTTTATTAGCGTTGAAGTTGACGAGGTTATCTGCGCCCCATCGGAGGATGTTTTAGAGGTCTGCGTTAAGGGAAGTTGTGGTTGATGTTCTGTGGGTTGAAGTAAGTTGTACAGGGTGAGGTTTATCAAATGTGAGGAGTGCAATGTGCTGTCATCTGCAAAACTGTGTATTGGGTTGGAGGTCAACTGAAGTAGGTCATTGATGTATAGAAGGAAGAGGATCGGTGAGAGAACTGAACCTTGTGGGACCCCGGCATTTGTTGGATATTGGGAGGATAGGGAGCCATCTACCATCACACATAGTGTGCATCCAGACAGGAAGTTGGCACTCCATCTGCAGAAGTCCTGAGACATTCCAAATGATGGGAGTTTGCTTAATAAGCCTTTGTGCCAGACCTGGTCAAAGGCTTTAGAGATATCAAGTGTGACTACTTGGGATTCGCCAAATTTTTTCATGGCATATGTCCAGAGATGGGTGATATATGACAGCAGGTCACCTGTTGATCGGTATTGACGGAATCCATACTGGTGGTCGTTTAATAGCTGGGTGTCTTCAAGGTAGAGTAGGAGTTGAGAATTAATGATTTTCTCCATTACTTTAGATAGGATTGAGGTGAGTGAGATAGGGCGGTAGCTAGATGGCAGCGATTTGTACTGTTTTGGGGAATTGGTTGAATATAGGCCAATTTCCAGGCTTTGGGATATATACCGGTGGAGTAGGAGAGTGTGTATAGACGGCATAGGATAGGAGTCAGTTCTGCTGCACAGACTTTCAGGAGACAATTGGAGGAATGCCATCAGGGCCAGGGTGCTTTTTTGTGTCTAATTTTGACAACAGGTTTATGATCTCTTTCTGGCAAAAGGATACAGGGGGCATTGTGTGTTGGGCAGTTGGAATGACTGGGGGACTTTTGCCATTGTCAGTTAGGCGTGCATTGGAGGCAAAGTGTGAAGCCAGGAGATTAGCTTTTTCTATGGGTGATGTTGCAATTGAGCCATTTGGGTATGATAGTGGGAGGGGGGGGTAGTGTAGGGCAAAAGTTGTGACCAATTGCTTTGGCGAGAGACCAAAAGACATGGCTGCCGTTAGGACAGGCTGCAAGCTTCCTGCTTTTTGCCTGTTAAAATTCTGTTTTGGAATCATTGATACTTTTTTTGCATATGTTTCTGGCTTCAGTATAGATACTGAAGGAGATTGGTGTTCTTAATTTGAGCCAGTTGTGGTATGCCTGATTTTTCGTTTGCACAGCCTTGGCACATTTTTTGGAGAACCAGCATTTGGATAGGGGATGGCAGTTCAGAGTGGTGTGGGGAATGTATGTTACCATGCCAGTGAGGATTATTTTGATGTGTTCGGTGCATGTGTTAGGATTGGAAGACTGCAAACGGTAGTCCAACCATCGGAATGAAGCATAGTAGTCTCGGAGGCTGTCCCATTTAGCACTATTGTAATGCCAGACTACTCTTGTGCAGGTGTGACCATGTGAGTAGGAGATGAGCACTAGGTTGTGGTCAGAATTATCCAGGGGACTCGACTTCCAAATATACAATGAATGTATATTTGGAAGGATCGTTTGTAAGGAAGCGATCTAGGGTATTTGGGGAGTGATTTGGGTTATCTGGTATTCTGGTTGGCTTGTGAACAATTTGTGTAAGGTCGTTGGTGATGGCAAAGATTTCAGCGTCTCTGCCTGCAAGATCTGTACAACTGGAAGAGGAAAGCCAGTTGGTGTTATGAACATTAAAATCACCTAGGAGGATGATTTCACTATTAGGATAGTGGGACTGGAGGAAATCAACTTTTGAGGAGAGGAAGTTAAAGCGTTCAGAGTGGTTGGTGGCATTGGGAGAGCAATAGAGACAGCAGATGAATTTGACTGAGTGGGGGAGAGATATTTTTAGCCAAAGAAGGTCAAAGTTGGGCGATTCAAGGTTAGGTGCTCTCTGGCAGGGTATGTCAGAGCGGATACATGCACACACACACACCACCCTTGGGTCGAAAGGAATTAAATAGTGAATTGTTTGGATGGTTGAGATGGATGTGCTGGGGGAAGGTAAAATTTGTGTTTCTGTTAAGAAGAGTAGGTGGGGTTTGGTTGACTGCAGATGATAGCGAACACTATTAAGGTTGGAGTTGAGACCACGGATGTCGGTGTAGTGGGGAATGGCTTTGACCGCTGGGGTCTTGCACGTTTCCTATGCAGTGCCTGCATACTGGTCTCCTTGGTGACTGCTAGTGGTGTTACTTGGTTTTTGCACAAGTTTGGTTTGTTTGTAGTCTATGGTCCAGCTGTTGTCTCCATTCTGGCGTTTTTCTTCTAGCTGTTTTCGGAGTTGGCATCTTTGTTCCCTTTGTTCAAAGGTTAAGTCAGGTCGAGCACATACACACAATTGGGAGCTACTATCCTTTACTTGCTATTTATCACCATTATTAATTTGGAAGTGTTTGTCGGTGTATCACAGATCACTTTGACAAGACGTGGATAGTTCGTTCCTTCCTTTCTTCTGTTTATGGGACCAAATCGATGGTATTTGATGATGTTTCCAGGATCGAAGTTGCATTCGCCTGCTAGTTCACAAACTACTTCTTTTAGAGATTTACTGTTTTCCTCCGGGAAGTTCAAAATAACGACATTGAGTCTCCTGTTTTTGGCCTCGAGCGACGAGTGTACTGTTGATGTGATTAAATCACGGGGTTCGTTAGTTGGTACAGGTGCACTTGTGATCAGCCGCTGATTGTTGAATATTTTGAGCTTTGTTTCCAACTTTTGGATTTTGGATGAGAAAGTATCGATCATGTTACTGAGGTGTTGTTCGAGATCTTCGACTTGTTTCCCTATGTTTAGCAGCTGTTTAATGGAGGGGAGGCATATCGAACAGAAAAAAGGCTGGTTCAGTTCGATAAGTAACTTGAACATCAAATCCTCTATTTTCACGCAGGAAGTATGTAGCCAGTTGCAGCAGAAGTCGCACGATATGCCTTTTTTCCTTTCGGTAATTTCGGTTTCGCAACTGCTGTACTTCAAATTGTCTTTCAGTTTGTTGGCTATTGGCTGTGCTACGCTGACGGGACTCGAAGTAATCTTTCGTTGCTGGCCTTTGTTGGCACCATCGTTATTTCGCATGGTTGGCATATTGGGCGCTTTCACGTGGCTGTTTTTTTTTGATTGAATAATAACTAATATGAAGTACTATGGGTACTTACGAGTTGTGCAGAAGTAGCTGGCTCCTTGGTACCCTCTGTATTCCTTTTACTGGTTGTTTTGCACAAAAGAGATACTTGCAATTGTGATAAAACTCGGGAGCACAAGTTTAACGAAATTTATTCACAGGCGCTGTCTAACAGGGGATGTCAGGCTTGGATTGGGAGTTTTCAGTGCAGTGAGGAATGGTCCTTCATTCCAGCAAAGATTATTTCAGATATTTGGATCAGTACGGAAATAGTAATCACACCAGGGGAAAAGAACATAGAAATCCAAGTAGTCATCCCAGTTGACAGTTAACTGTTGGAGGGATATCGTTTGGATCAGGGAACTTATAGGTATTAAGACTGCTGATTTTTCTGATATCCTTTTGGCAAAAGATCAAGAAGGCAAGTTGTTTCATGTTATAATGGGAAGTTATTTTTCATGGTCATCTAACTAAACAGGAGTTGGAGGGCAACCACTGATATCAAAGAGATCAGCCTTATAATTAGACTGACAGTTGATGCTGTCAATTTTAAACAGAGTTGGAGGGATACCGTTTTTTGTATATCTGATCCACTCACGAAAGGCCACAAGGCCTAGAGCACGTTAGTACCATGTGGAAGCAAGAGGAAAAGAGGAATCTGTTCACATTTTGCTTGAACAGCCTAGGGTTGTAATCTTTGGGGAAGGCAGAGTGGGGGAAACTGTTATAGAGGACAGAAGTAGATGGAATGAAAGAGGAAACAGGGAAGTTGGTTTGGTGAGTTTCAAGATGGACTCTAAAAGGGTGTTGGTTAGCAGCGGCTCTTGTTTTAATGTTTTTGAAGGAGAGTGCAGGAATAAAAGTGGGCAATTCAGCAAAGCACTGTCCACGAATATATCTGTAGAAGAGGCACAAGGCAGAAACTGAACATCTCTGTGAGAGAGGGATCATCATTTAAACAGATTGCCTTATTCTGGTGAAAATAGAGTAATCCTGGAGAAGATTTTGGTGCACCATCCCAAACACAGGAGCAATATTCCAATATTCTGTGGCTGGATGGATATGGGCTTTGTATAGAGATATCAGCTGTGAAGGTGTGAAATAGTGTCTTGTGCAAAAGAATACACAAAGATTTTTTTGCAGCTTTGTAAGTTATAATCGAAATTGGTTATGCCAGGAAAGATGAGCTGCAGGTTAGTCCAAGAAGAGAAATCTGATTGCATTTGGATATCTCAGTATTAATGAAGGTAAGGGGAGGAATTCAAGCTCTTACAGAAAGAACTGAGTTTTGGTGGCATTGAAATTTACAAAGAAGTTGTCTTTGCCCCATTGGGATATAGCCAGGAGATCTGAGTCCAGGTCACTGGTCGTGGTAGAACATCATCATCATCGTCATCAAATTCCTGCCATGTACCCTCAAGGGATGTACAGGATATGACAGTACTACATGAAAAAATTATATTAATACTAACTTCCTATCTACAATTTTCCTCCAAATCAGTCTGTTACTTGTCAAGATTCCAACATTATCAGATCTTATATTTCTATCGTCTAAGGCACTTTGTACCGTATCAATCCACCTATATCTTGGTCTTCCTCTGGGTCGTTTTGCTGCCAACCTGGCAGAGAACACTTGTTTTGCTAATCTTTCCTCGCCCATTCTATTTAAGTGACCATACCACCTGAGATTAGCTCTGCTAACACATTCCTGGATGCTGACAATGTCAAGTTCTTTCCTAATATCCTCATTTTTAATATGATATTGCCATTGATGCCATCTGTTCACGCCTCTAATCTTTCTCAGGACTCTCATATCTGCGGTCTCTAGTCTTTGGTCAAGTGTTTTACTTCTGACCCAGCTCTCAGATCCATAAGTTAAAACTAGTTTGAACACTGTCTTGTATACAGCCAATTTAGCGTTCCGACTAATTTCTCTCTTATTTCATATGAATTTATTCAATTGAATTCCCACCATACCAGCTTTGCTGATTCTGTTGTCTATTTCTATATTTAATTTACCATCTTCAGTAAAAATCGTGCCTAAGTAGCTGAAATGTTTTACTTGTTCCACAGGTTCTCCATTCACAACACAGTTGACATTTTCAATGATTCTGCCTATTTTCATTGTCTTTGTCTTTTTATTGCTGACCTTCATACCATATCTATTACAACAGCTATTCAATTTAGTCAGAGAATCTTGCAGACTTGTAGCGGATTTATTTAGAAGTATAACATCATCTGCATAAAGCAAAGAGCTGACATTAACATCTCCAATTTTGATATCAGGTTTAATACCACTTTCCTTCATAATGTGATCCATATAGATAATTAATAACAGAGGGGGATAATGTACATCCTTGTCTCACACCAGATTTAACATTAAACCATCTTCCTGTACTTCCTTCAATTCTAACTGCTGACTTACAAATGAGGATTCTAATACTCGAATGCTACAAGGTTTGTCGAATGAAATGGAGGAAGGGAGTGTACTGTCATTGGCACAACTATGGTTAGGATTGGAAGAGTATGAGAGCAAGTCATTTATATACAAGAGAAAGAAAGTGTGTGAAAGAACAGAACCCTGGTGTACTCCTGCATTGGTTGGAAAATATGAGGAGAGGAAACTATCGACCATGACACGTAGCGAGAAAGTTGGCAATTCAGTTATCATGTTGGTTTAATGGAATATTGTCTGCATGGTTAGCCTAGTGGCTGTGCACTTCGCAACCATATGACTGGGGAAGGAGTGTCCCAGGTCCGATTTCCGTCAAAGACGTGAGGAATTTGAGGATCTTCTTCAGCCATAGCCAAGTTAGCCGGTCTTGGGCGTGGGCAGTAGAGTTTTTTCTGCCTGTTTATCTGGTGTTTTTCATCCTGCAAGCAGGCAAACCAGCCCCCGTGAACACATACGGATATACAGCCATAAATACTTAACCACCCACGAGGGGGCTCAACTCACCCCAATAGGGATGGGGGAGATAAAGGGAGAAAACTTCATACAAATAAATAAATAAATGGAATATTTGCAACATTGGGAAAAGATTAAAACTAATTTTAATGCTTCCCATATTTTGTCTCAGACATGTTCAGTGATTACAAATAACTTTTATAACACACACACACACAAAGACAACACAAATACTAAATGAAACAGTGTGGGCAACTAAAGTTCTATCTAGGTGGTGTGCCCTCTGTGGGTGTTTGTAGGTTGCCTAGGATGTAAAGTGGGATCTCTGACAATTACTGTTTTCCAAATTTTGGGAAATTTCATGCATCCGTATTTATTTAAATTCAGTTGATTTTTGAGTGCAGCTGCAGATTCTAAAAACAGTCTTTCTTTCCTTTTTCAATTTACTATGATGGAGAATGGTGGTTTTCTTCCAGGAGATCTCTTTTCTTTTGCCATCAATTCTGGTTATTTTTCTCGGAAGAACAAAATTACAAACAGATAGAGGGAACCATTATGGGTTCCCCCCCTCTCACCCCCATTGCCAATTTTTATATGGAAATTTTGAAAAATGAGCAATAGACTCAGTCCCTTTCAAACCTTCTATCTAGCTAAGATATGTAGATGATGTGTTCTCTATTTGGCTTCATCGCCCAGACACATTAATCTGCTTCCTCAGTCACCTCAGTAGTCTACATCTTAGAATTCAGTTCACAATGGAAAAGTAATACACCTTCCTAATGGTAACCTTACCTTCATTGTATATAGAAAACCCTCTCACACATTCAGATACATTCACAAACTTTCCCAACACCATCCCTCTCAACAATATGGCATTATTAAAACTCTAACCAATAGAGCATATAATCTTTGTTCCAGTGGAACCTCTCTCTTTCAACTTTCTGGTGGCTGCAATCTGCAGTGATTGCAGAATTAAAAACATAGTCAGTTCTTCTCTCATTCCTCGACCATCACTTCAGAAGGATTTCAGAAATGCCATTACCATGCCCTATATCTGGCACATCAGAAAAAATATCCAGGTCTTTAAAAAAGTACAACCTCTACACAGCTTTTAAGCCTCCTCCCCACTGGAAATTTGCTACACTTTTCCATTCTATGAATGATCAGATCCCTCCTCTGTCAGTGCCTGGAGTATATAAATTACCCTGTTCCTGCAAGCTTTACTTTGGACAGATCAGCAACGATCTATTTAGAAAATCACAAATCGTACATCTGCAATCACAACTATAGTCAATCTAACCTAACAGACCATGTAATGGATACAACCTACAGGATCTCCTGGAAGAAAACCACCATGCTCTTCTGCAGTAAATTGAAAAAGGAAAGAAAGAGTGTTTTTAGAATATGCAGCTGCACTCAGAAATAAATTGAATTTAAATATATATGGATGCATGAAATTTGCCAAAATTTGGATAACGGTAATTGTCAGAGATCCCACTTTGCAACCTACAAACACCTATAATAGAGGGCATACCACCTAGATAAGACTTTAGTCACCCACATGTTTCATTTAGTATTGTGTTGTCTTTGTATGTGTGTTACAAAAGTTATTTGTAATCCCTGATGATATCTGAGACAAAATATTGTAAGCATTAAAATTTGTTTTAATCCTTTCCCAGTGCTGCAAATATTCCATTAAACCTTCTCCCACTACTTGAGCCTTAACACATAGCCATTCAATTACAGAGTGAGGAAGGCAGACCACAGTAAAGCAATTTGTTAAGTAGGACCCCGTGTCAAACCCGATCAAATGCCTTTGAAATGTCGAGGGCAACTACGTGAGTTTCTCCAAATTTTTTCATAGCCTGAGTCCAGAGGTGGGTGGTGAAAGCAAGAATAACTGTAGATCGTGAGTAGTGGAATCCATACTGGATGGTCACTGATTAGTTGCTATATCTCTAAGTGGTTCAAAATCATTCTTGTTGGAGTGGAGGGCAAAGTCCCCTCAGGAATTAGTAGAGAAGAATGATGCTATTAAGTTGGCCTTGTCTTAAGTGAGGTAACTACATTAACATCCAGATGTGATGATAGTGGTGGAAACCAGGTTGGGCAGAAATTGTGCCTAATGGCCTTGGGCACGAGGAGACCAGAAGGAACGACTGCCATTTGGATAGGAGGCAAGTTTGCAACATTTGGTCCTTTCAAAGTCTGATTTGGACTTGGTGATGATTCTTTTATAACTATTGCGAGCTGCAGAGTGGGCAGCTGGAGTTTTGGTCTTGAGCTATTCATGGTAAACAGAGGGTTTTTTTTCTTTTACAGCATTGGCACACTTTTTGGAGAAGCAAGGCTTGGATGGTGCCTGAGAATTTGGGGTGGAATGAGGGATGAAAGCCTTCAGTTCTTTGAGGATGATTTTCTGTTATTTGGTTTGAGCGGTGTTTGGATCAAAAGAATTGAAGCAGTAGCTGGACCATGGGAAGGAGGGATGGAATAATGGAGGTCCTCCCAGTTGGCACCCTTGTAGTGCTAAAGGATATTAGGTTGTGAACTCATAGGTGAAGGTTGTTCTGTGGCAAAAGAGACTTGAATGAGGTTGTGATTCGAGATATCAAGAGGAGAACCAACAACCACAGTATTCCTGGAAGGGCAGCTTGTTAGGAAGAGGTCAAGTGTGTTGGCAAACTGGAAGGGGTTTGTCAGCTATTCTGTAGGAAGATTGATGATCTGAGATAGGTAATTTCTGATGGTGAACACTCAGCATCCCTGCCTACTTGATCGGTGAAGCTGGAGAAGGGGAACCAGTATGAGTTCTGGACATTGAAGTCCCCAAAAAGTCAAGCTTTAGAGATAGATAGTTGGAGAGGTCAGAGTGGTTGATGGAGTTTTGAGAGCAATAGAGCATATCAAAAAGACAGGTTGATTTGGTAGAGAAATTTTGAGCTGAAACAGATCAAACAGTGGGGATTCAATGATTTTGGTCTCTGGTATGTCAGTTCTGATGAAAGAGCTATGACAGAAAGAACTATGTAATGTGTAGTTTAGACAGTTGAAGTGGACAGTGACTGCTGAGGTTCTAATAGGAATGGTAATTCTGGTTTAGATGACTTGCAGGTAGTGGTGCACATCATTTATATTGCTGTTTAAGCCACGAATGTTGGTGAAGTGGATGTAGAAACTTTTTTTTTTTTGGTAAGAATTAGTGTTGGTGGGTTGTTTGGTTGGATTTTTGATGATTTTTATGGGTGTTTTTGAACTATTTTTTGTGGGAGAATTTTTTAGATCTGTAGTAAAATTTCATTCTTTGGGTTGTGGTTCATTATATATGGTGAGGAAGAGATAAAGAGGAAGCAGGGCATGCAGTGAGAGATGACAGACTTGCAAACATCACCCACACAGAGGGAATTCAGTGTCTTGTCCATATGTGGCCTCAACAGTTGCCCTTATCACTACAGTATTTGGTCTCCCTCCACTCACAAACTGTCAAAATACATGGTTGTAGGATTTGATGCTAGCTGATTTGCTAGCATCAAAACTGGTTCGGTTCCTTGTACTAATCAGCAGCCAGCCTGCAGAACCATTTTACTGCTGAACCCTGAAATTATGGAGGATCTGGGAACCCTACAGTGAGATTGAGGGTATCACTCATTGCATGTGGGATGAGTGGGGAAGACAGAAACTGGAACCCTTGCTCTAGAGAGCAAACATTGTTTTGCAGCCACTTCAGGTCTAATAAGCAAGTTGGCAGTATTTCACTGGGTGATATACCACCTAGAGATCTAGTTGGCATTTTTTCACTAGAGAAGATATACTTTTTGGGGTGGCAATGCTCAGAGTCCCATTTGTTGAAACAGGCTGTACCACTGGAAAGTGGGGATGACTTGACTGCGACAGGCTACATTGCGTATTGACAGCCCTTAAGTAGCCTTGGCACCTGATATCCTTATATAGTGTCATAGGATGAGACTGGATGGGAGAAGGTTGATCTGTAGAAAATGAAACATTCAGAGTTGTCTAGGGGAGAGCTAACATCTACATTATTTTGGGAGAACTTATGGGGGAGGGGAGGAAGTCCCAAGGTGCATTTGGGAGAATGAAGAGCATAAATCGATATTCTTCTAGGTACAATGTGTGAACAAATAGTTCAGTTTCTTTTCCAGCTTGATCACTGAAGTTAGAGAAGACCAGCCAGTTTGAATTATGAATGTTGAAGTCTCCAAGGAAGGTAATTTAAGTGCTTGGATAATTAGTCCAGAGGAAATTATTTCAAAGATAATCAAGGTCAACATGGTCATCAGAATTAGGAGAGCAGTAATGTGAAGCAATATATGTGTGTGTGTGTATATATATATATATATATATATATATATATATATATATATATATGTTAAAATATACCACGCAATTTTAAACCTGGTTTTACTCCATTTCCCAAGTAAGCAAACAGACAAACAAGTCAAGTTTGCGCCTGCAAGTGATGCAAGTCTAGCTGATCCTACAGGTAGTGCAAGACCAAGGCAACTCGTGGTAAAGATGGCATAAGCTCTGATCACTAATCTTAATATTTACCCTTAATGCCAAAACACATCTCCAAGAAGGGGATGCATGATGTTTTGTATTAAAGGCAAGAGGCCACTACCCAGACCGGTTTCGACCTTTATTGAGGTCTCATCAGTGGGAGCTAGGCTAGAAATTCCAAGATTTAGTAATACAGGGCTTATAAGTATTTTACCAGAACAAGCTCCCACTGATGAGACCTCAATAAAGGTCGAAACCGGTCTGGGTAGTGGCCTCTTGCCTTTAATACAAAACATCATGCATCCCCTTCTTGGAGATGTGTTTTGGCATTAAGGGTTAATATTAAGATTAGTGATCAGAGCTTATGCCACCTTTACCACGAGTTGCCTTGGTCTTGCACTACCTGTAGGATCAGCTAGACTTGCATCACTTGCAGGCGCAAACTTGACTTGTTTGTCTGTTTGCTTACTTGGGAAATGGAGTAAAACCAGGTTTAAAATTGCGTGGTATTTTTTAACATTTACTATACCCAAGGTAAAATACTTTCTACATATATATATATATATATATGAAAGCTAGACCTAGAAGATATACCAAGATTGAAGTAATACAGAAGTCCTATATTTCCCATATACAATTAGTGAAAAGGTCTATCAACTTATTATTAAAATACTCTGGAACATAGATGTCGAAAGTTTTTTACACTTAGTTCACAGAGCAATTTTAATAATAAGGTGATACACCTTTTCAAATTCTTGTGTATAGGAAATATGACTATTGCATTACTTCAACTTTGGTATTTCTTCTGGGTCTTACTCCCACTGATCTGGATAGTAGCCCTTCCCATAATGCATAGCATTATGCATATCTGAAAGAGAGCGTGTGCTCTGCATTATGGGATACTAAGGGGATTGATGTGAAGGTCGTTAACCTCTACATACAAGTAGCCTAGTCATGAAGATACTTCATGTGCAAACTTTGTTTACACTTGGATAAAGGATTAAACCAAGTATATAATTTCGCGGTATCTTTAATTTATAAAGATGGGATTCAAAGTTTAGTAATCTTTTGCTGTTGTATATACTATACTTGACAAATGCACAAGTTCCACCCTTCTTATAGACGTTAGTATTTTTTGTGAATTTTACAGTTATGTAAGAAATAAAGACCTAGTGACATTAGAAATGCAGTTTTCTTTATCAAAATATGATTTGCAATGAAATTATAATGCATCTTATGTATAGGATTCTAGGAAAATACTTTACAAAAACAAATTATTTTATTTAAATGCTACTGAATATGGTAATCCTTGAAGCATTTTACAAGCAACTCTTTGTTACATTTCTCGCATCTAGTTGTTTTCATGTGACAATCCACACTCTGTTTGATTTTCTTGGAGAGCAACCCAGTGTGCATGCATGTCATATTGACTTTCATTTAAGTTTTGCTTCCTCACTGGTCGATTTTGTTGATTGAGGTGTATAATGGTATCACTTTAAATAAAATCTAACTATAGTTCTATGAAAACTTAATAGGTCCATTGCATCTTTGCCTTTTCATATTATGTGTAGCTGCCAGGCATTATTCATGGCTGCATCGATCAAATATATAATAAGGTTATAATACAGTTTTTGTTTAGTTTTTTTCTTTGAATGCCAATTCTGTATTTTGATATATTCTGGTCTATATGGTCTATCCATACCATGAGTTTATTGAAAAAACTTTTACAAATGGCTGTTAAGTACACACTTTTTAAATACTGATGAATAGTGTGAAACCTAAATAATAGATTTACCCCCCCCCCCCTCCCCAGTGTATTTGAACAAAGGCTTATATCATTCCAACTACACACCAATAATTCATTTCTTGCATCTGTACTCAAACGAGCCTCTATACCTTTTTTTAAAATAATTTTTCTTTTCCATTGAGCAATTTTCACATCTATTATCACAAATAGTTATTTAACATCTCTTTTAACTTTGCCATTAGCTTTATACTAGTAAAAAAAAAAAGTTTTCATAGTATAAAAGAAAAGGTTTTGGAATACATTAGAATAGAATTTCAGCAAATTTGATAAGATCTTTCCCTAGCACAGAGCTAATTTCTTTTCCTGCTCCAGTTGTAGGATTTTTTCCTTGATATGGTTCAAACCAATATATCCAAGTGTTGTAGTGCTGCACCAAATCTTCTAACCAAAATGAATTTGTTTTACATGAAAACTGTTTGCATCTGTGCTTTCCAAAGCATTCACAAAGTGAATCCCATGAGCATCTCCTCCATCTTTTTATAACATTGTTATAAAATATAAGCAAATTGCTAAAACATGACCTTCCTTTAGTAAACCCATGCTCAGAGTGACCACTCACTTAGCAAAAATATTTAGTACCAATTTATGCAGGAAAAAAGCTACTAAATATGAAAAAAAAAGCACTAAATTTTTATTTGCTTTTGTTTCACTCTATTTAGGGCATTGTGTGATATTACTATCTTATTTTACTAAATCTCTTCAGAAATAATAAAATCTGTAGCTGATGAATGTTTTCAATTTTTCTTTTGTCAAAAGAAGTCCATTAATCAAGGGAGTTTGTAGTTGATTTCTTATTTTATTCTTATTTATTGTCACTTCTGAAAATATTCTTTCAGTTGCTTTTTTCCCTGATATTTGGAATCAAATTTAAATTTAGAAAGTTTTTCTTACCACTTTTCCATGTTTAAAAGGAAAATCTAAATAATATTTTTGATGAAGAACTGAACAAGTTTTTGTTAATAAAATTAATAAAAGCACTGGACTTCAAACCCACTGTACTGAACAGACATTTACTTCAAATCAAACTGCAACTGTGAGCAGTGAATTGAAATTCGTACAACATCGATTATATCTAATTATTGAAGTTTGAATTTTTTTTTTTTTTTTTTTTTTTTTAATATTTGACTGTTTAAATATCCCAGCAGTTCCATTGTTGTGTGCTAAGTTTTGAATGTGGAGCAAAATTTTTATAATGGGATCCAAATTACACTGTGTATCACTAAAAGGTGGTTACTCATATTAAAATATTTAATTTTTCCACTTGTTTTTGTTGTAATGATCTTATAACACACGAGAAGTGTTTGAATAGCAGGGAATATATTTTCATTAGCTAATACTAGTCAGATTGTGTGAGTATGGGAATCGGGGGGGGTTAACGAACAGTGAGATGGTGGGAGAAGAGAAAAATATTAAACTCCTCATATGTCTAACTCTTATGTTGCTGTGAGTATTATTATTGTTGTTGTTGTTGTTCAGAAAGAAGAAAGTACTAATCTGTTGGTGAACATACTAGAACACACAAAATTTATAAAAAGTACTAGATCTAGTATGAAAGTACAAGTGGCGGTCACACTGCCCATGCTGCTCCTTCCAGAATATAGCTTGTCTACCCATTTCTCTGTGCGAGTTCTTACTGTCTTCTCTAAAAGCTTCACTACCACACCAGAGATACTGATAGGTTGGTAATTAGACACATCAGTTTTTGCACCACTCTTGTACAATGAAACTATCATACATTCCTTCCATTTTTGTGGTATAATTCCTGATCTGAGACTCAAGATATACAAATATGTTAAAAGCCTAGCCAGTTTGGCTGAACATTCCTTTAACAAACATGCTGATATTCCATCTGTCCCTATTGACAAATTCTTATCCAGTTTATGCAACACTTCTTCAACCTAATTTTCATGTACTTCTAACTCTTCATCTACTTTAGTAGTAGCACTGTGCACCATGTTACATACACTCATATTAAAATGTTTACTGGTTATTGCGTCTTAGCTAAGTAAAAACTCATTAATTGAGCAATCTCATTAGCTTCTGACACTAGAGTACCATCTACATTCAATAAAGTTATTCTTCCACATTCATTCTTTCTTTTGCTTGCATCATAATAATAAAATTCTTTCAGATTGCCTTTAGCATGCATCACCAATTTCTTTTCATGCTCTGATTTAGCTTTCTGCACAATACTCGTTGCTTTTTTGGCTTGTGCTTTATATATTTCATAACTTCTCTCAGTCTTATTCTCACAATATTTTTTATACATCATCTTCTCATTGGATCTCTTGCTTAATAAGGTTGCACATCCATTTCACTCCTAACCTATTTATTCTGTGAACAGCGATACATTCAGATACCTCCTCATTTAAGCACTTTTTCGAAACTTCCCATGTATTGCCAATATTTTTCCCATTCAATAAGTGATGCCATCCAGCTTTGTAGTTCAGCATGTAATCTGTTCTAATGGGAACATCAATATATTAGATACTTCCCAAGAAAGCACAGAATGATCACTGTCACCAACTGGTGGTAAAATGGTCCTATTCTTAACAGAGAGAGAGAGATCCCCTTCTGATTGCTATGAACAAACCAACATTCTTTGACCTTAGAGTTCCTTCTTTCACATGCTGCTTGAGAAAGTTGTTTCACAATAATTCAGTAAATTCTTCTCCGTTCTTATGAGATTGTTCTTCTACCAATCAATGTTTGGATAATTAGTCACCCATATTGATCACTCGTTTAGTATCCATAAGGCTAAATTGGCGATGCATTTCTTTGTCCCCTTGCAACTGAGCCGCCAGTATAGCAACACCCTACCATATATTTTATTTTGTTAGCCTCCCCTTCACACCAGATAGTCTCAAACTCATCACTACATGGGACACTGTTGTGGAGAAATATATCTGGAAAAAAGCATCTTAGGTGTTGTGATGAATTTATCACCCATGCCCTGCTTATTGGAGGCTTGAAAGAGTTCCATGTTTGGTCTTTTAGAGCAGGGTTTCCAGATTATGTAAAAATAATTAAAGCCTACTTACAGTACTAATGTGCCATATGATAGCAACTTTTCATAGGTGGGAGTCAAATAAAAAAGTTGATACCTGGAGTGGGTTACAGCAAAATAAAACATGCAGTTTTCATTCCAAGTTTATGAATTATTAAATTTTCCCAGGTACAAAGTTAGTTCTGTTATGTGTATATGTGATTTTGCTATAAATTAATTATTCTTTTTATCTTTTAGCATGTCTACTTCAGCAAGAAAATAAAAATTTCAACAAGATAATTTTTTACTGTGATAATGTCCTTCAAATAGAACCAAAAAATGTGAAAGCTTTGTACAGAAAAGGCTTAGCATACTATTATCTGAAAGACTATGAAAAGGCTTTATTTATATTGCATGAAGCAGAGAAATGTTTAGATTCACCAGGTATGTTTCACTTTTGAAGTTCCTTATCTATAGTTAATTAGAAGATGGATTAAAGAAAAAAAAACTTTAAGATATATGATTTGTTTAAAAGGATCGCAATAGTAGTTCCTATAAAATAGTGCTACTTGAGATTGTCAGAAACAAAATATTTTTATTCTTCAATATTCAACACTTTTAAATATGTAACTACATTAATCCTTAATCTTTAAGCTTCAGGAATAATTATCTAAATTTTTGAGCTACATTTCTCAAACTGTATTATGAACATGTCTGTTATCTACTTTTGTCCAACTGAATAGAATAACTTATCTGGTTATCTTTCAGCATCACATTATCCCAGAAAGTGTCCAAAAAAAAAAAAAAAAAAAAAGAGCTTATTTTCTAAGGATGGCTGATTCTTAGCATTAGTTAAAAACAAATATGTTCATTTTGTTTTCTGTTTTTACACTGAGGAGTGTAAAAACAATTTTAATGATTATTTGCTGATACAAAGATAGGTAGGGTAATCAAGAGTGCTGCTGTATGCAGAATGATTTGAATAGGCTGGAATTGTGAGCATGTGAAAATGGCTCTCATTTCAATGTTAATAAATGTAAGGACGGACGAGAACCGGTGCATTCAGCCTCGTGTGACAGTTCGCCTACTCCTTATATGTACGGGAATAAAAAGGCGTTAGCTGATTTTTTTTTTTATAAATGTAAGGTCATACACTTTGTGATTAGATATCCAACGTCATATTATATTGGTGGGATTATGCTTATAGAAACTGATGCGGCTAGGGATCTCGGAGTTTTAGTAGACAGGAAGTTAGATCAGTTCTCTAGTTTGTCGATCTTTGCACAGGAAAGTAGGATTCCCCCCCCCCTCCCCCTTTCCCAGAAAAAACAGGTTGTAATTCTGAACATCTCAAAAATGACTATAGAACTCACACATCTATAGGCAATTATAGTTTAGGGCCATGAGATAGTGGCAGTTGTCTGTCGCACCCCCCCCCACACACACACACACATACACCACCACCAGAAGAAAGGCATTGGTTACTTGATAACTTGAATTCAATAAAGTTCAAGGGTGATGTAGCAAAAGTAAATACAACTCAGAGAATAACGGCAATGCTGAAACAAACCTTGACATGTAAAGATAAGGAGATTATTTTGCCTCTTTACAAGGCCTTAATAAGACCTCACTTGGACTATTGTGCACAGGTCTGGTTTCTGTGGTGATTCTGATACAGTGCAGAGAGTGCAAAGGAGAGTGTTAAAAATGATATTAGAATAGTGGAATACTGATTATGAAGACAGATTAAGAATTTGTAGGCTTCAGACACTAGCAACAGGAGAAGGAGGGGTAATATGATCGAGACTTACAAACTTGTGAAAGGGTTAGACAGAATTTGAGTAGATGGAATTTTTCATTTTATGGAGGTGGGGAAAGGACACGAGGGGGATCCATGGGAAGTTGAGAATGAATGCTGTCAAGAAGGGGATTAGGGCTAGATTTTTCTCTCAGAGTAGTGTGTAATTGGAATGGATTGCAGTTGAATGTTGTGTGTACATGTAGCATTGATGAATTCAAGAACAGGTATGACATCTGGTGTGAATAATGTGACCCCCCCTGAGGTCTCTCATAATAATAATAATATTATTATTATTAGAAGAATTAAATTAATTACTAAATTAGAAGAGATAATTATTAGAATAATTATTATTATTATTGATCCCCAGTTGGACTGCAATCAAAACAGACATTATGGTTCCCAACCATACAAGAAGCAGAACTTATAATGGTTATTATAATATGCTATAAAATATAGCATATCTTAGTATATTTTGGCATAGTGCTTTGTATATTAGTGTTTTTAGGTATGTGGGAACTATGCAGAGTTTGCCAGTTATTGTTTGGAGTTTGTTTTGTAGATGGTTTATGTGGCTATTCCAGTTCCTATCTGCATCGAGGTAGATTCCAAGGTATTGTATTGTTTCAACCTGAGTGATGGTAGTGGTTTTACTGTTCTGTGTGTTTTTCATGTTGGAGAGTGGATGTTGGATGGTTTTACACACACACACACACACAATCAAAACAGACATTATGGTTCCCAACCATACAAGAAGCAGAACTTCTCTCTGTAATACATCAAATCGAATCAAACCAAAGGCCCCTTTCGAGTCTTCAAAATTCGAGTCATCTGAATTCAAAGAGAACCGGCCTACCAGTCCGGAACTCGGGGGGGGGGGGGGGTGCATCAGGGGGAGGACCCCCCCCTTTCGAGTCTTCAGAATTCAAGGAGAACTGGCCTACCAGTCTGGAACTCAGGGAGTTAAGCAACATAGGCGTCAGGGGGAGGAAGCCCCCCTAGTGTGTGTGTGTGTGTGTGTGTGTGTGTGTGTGTGTGTGTGTGTGTGTGTGTGTGTGTGTGTGTGTGTGTAAAACCATCCAACATCCACTCTCCAACATGAAAAACACACAGAACAGTAAAACCACTACCATCACTCAGGTTGAAACAATACAATACCTTGGAATCTACCTCGATGCAGATAGGAACTGGAATAGCCACATAAACCATCTACAAAACAAACTCCAAACAATAACTGGCAAACTCTGCATAGTTCCCACATACCTAAAAACACTAATATACAAAGCACTATGCCAAAATATACTAAGATATGCTATAACAACGTATGCTTTCTGTGCGCACTACAGACTAAATAGACTAATGTCATTACAGTACAAAATGATAAAGCTGATCTTTTGGGAAGAAAGAGACAATACCAGCTTTATATACACAACAATGTCAGAACACAAAATACTAACACCAAAACACTTGTGTCACTATGCAGCTATGCTAAATCATTATTTCGAGGACAACCAGTAATACATATCGTATAACAAGACCTCAGTCAACTAATTATATCACATATAAATATAATAATCACTACGGAAAGACCACTCGAAAATTCTACATCCCCGGTATGATAAATAAACTACCTTTTGAATACAGGAACCTCACAAACTACAATAGCCTGAAAAGAGCCCTAAGGATATACTATGAACAAGAAACACACATCCTACACACCTTACAGACTTAATTGAAACATCAATATCCATTTAATTTGTTTAATCTTGCATCGCCGAAGTGAAGCCTTTTTGGCTCTTTATCTCAGTATAAATGTCTTTATCTTCTGGTCCTCACTCATTCTACAGATGTGGCCAAATAATTGCAGCTTCCGTTTTATAATCTTCTGCATTAGATTCTCTTTTGATTGTATCTTCCGATAGAGCTCTTCCTGTAACAAGTTCTTTCAAATGCCAACTTCTCTTTCTTGATTCCTTATTCATTACCCATGTTTCAGATCCATACAGTACACCGCTAAAGATGCATGTTTCCAGTACTTTTAGTTTGGTTTGCAGGCTGCTCACTTTACTTTTCCAGATGTTATCCACAGCCTTCAGATTTGGTCTTCCCTTTGCAATCCTGATCTTTATTTCTTTTTTACAGTCCAAATCATACGTCATTTTACTTCCCAAATATGTGAATTGTTCTACATTTTCTATATCAATTCCATCCACTTGTATCTTTTGTTTCATGTTCTTCTCACCAAACACCATTGTCTTTGTTTTTTCCAAGTTCATAACAAGTTGAAATCTCTTCCCTTCCTCATTTAACAGTTTCAGTGTTTTTCTCTTTCATCTTCTTCAATAATAACAATGTTACCTTCAAATTGCAGATTGTTAATTCTCATTCCGTGTACAGATATTCCTTTTGCATCTTCCTTCAGTTTGTCTCTTGCTCTTTCTAAATGTGCGATGAAAATGCTTGTTGATATTGGGTCCCCCTGTCTAGTACCTCTGCTTGTTCTAAACCATTTCCCCAAATCATCACCTATTCTAACTGCTGCAACTGCATTCTGATAAACATCTTTTATTAGTTTTTTATCAATTCTATAGGATTCCAGAATTATTTAGTTATTAGTTTTTTATCAATTCTATAGGATTCCAGAACTGCGAATGTTACTTTCTGGTCAATACAGTCAAATGCTTTCTGAAAATCAACAAAGCAAGTATATATGTTTTTGTTTTTTCTCCTAGCTTTCTCTGCTATTAACCTCGTCTGCAAGGTATGCTTCCAATTGTGTTCTAAATCTTTCTGTCAATATGTGTTAAAAATACCAAGCTATTTTAAACCTGGTTTTACTCCATTTCCCAAGTAAGCAAACAGACAAACAAGTCAAGTTTGCGCCTGCACGTATTGGAAGTCTAGCTGACCCTCAAAGTAGTGCAAGACCAAGGCAACTCTTGGTAAAAGTAGAATAAGCTCTGATCACTAATCTCAATATTTACCCTTAATGCAAAGCACATCTCCTGGAGGAGATCTATGATGTTTTGTATTAAAAGCAAGGGGCCATTTATTATACTTATTATATTTTAACATTTATTATACCCAAGGTAAAATACTTTCTGTCAATATGATCATCATCACTTTACCAAGGTGACTTGTCAAGGCAATTGTTCTATAATTTTTACATTCTAGTTTGTTTCCTTGTATAATGTCACAAACAGTGGTATCGCGTGCTTATTTCGGTTGGGTGTGCTGTCATGTGGGTTATGCAACCTGCACTACAAATTTCATGTCAATTTGACTGTATGCATGGGCATGCATCCACTGAAAATTCCAGGGGGGGGGGGCACGGGGGCAAAGCTTGAAAACAAATAATTACATCAATAAATGTCTTTTAGCTTTTTTTTATGTAATTATTTGTCGATGTAAACTATAAATTTTCATTTTGTTATTTTCATTTCATTTCATAGTTATTTTCATTTTGCATTATGATTTTAATGATCTTTAATTCTTGGGGGAAAAAAGGTATTCAGAATTAATAGTTTTCAGCACAATTTCATATATAAAAAAAATTGACCGGCATATTTTATTAATAATTAATTAATTCTAAATTAAATTGTTTCAGTTTAAAAGCAAAAAAATCATAAACTAACAAGTAAAATAATATTAAATTTCATACACTTACCTTTTAAAAATGCATTTTTCTGTTCAAATTTGTTTCACTATAAATTTACAATTCACACTTCACTCAGTAACTCACTAGACACAGAGAGCAAACTAACCGGTCACTGTTCACAAATCAGAAAAAGATGAACCAAAAACAGGAACAAGTGTTTTATTGCTGCAGTAAAACACGTGTTCTATGGCTACCCTGCCGGGCCGAAACAGGCCAACCCATAATAAAATTTTAAGACAGACAAAACGTTCTCAGTGTCGAGGGTATAAGATTACATATCTCAATCAATCAATTTTACGATTATAATTTTTGGAATTTTTTAATCAATCCTGGGGGAAATGCCGTTACCCCCTCCCATCCCATGGACACCCATGACCATGTGATTGCATTTTATTGAAGTATGAAATTTTTGAGAGGGCATAGCGCATCAGCGCTCATCTTAATTGGTCCAATGCAATTAATTGCAGGATAACTTTGAATACTTCTGCATAGAGTGGAGGAACAATCTGTTTTAGGATTTATTAGAAAACATCAATGAAGGAGAATGCTATATTTGGTTGGTATGTTTGAAATACTCAAAGATTAAAATATGTGAACCATCATTTATAAGACATGTGAGAATAGGAAAGAATAAGTGTGAGTAGAAACACTTTCATTAATGGTAAACGAATAATTAATAATGATCATTTGTGAAATGTGTGTCCTATAAGTTACTGGGTAGAGCAAATAGCACAATCCTATAAATTCTAAGCATGAATAAGTGAATTTATAATGTCATAATTAAAAAAAAAAAAACTTATGAAGAGAGAGAGAGTATTGCAGGAATAAATATGGTTTGATGGAGCAGCAAATCATCTCATAAAATTTGTTGCACATTTTATATGTATTTCTCTGGTTTGTGTATATTTCACTCCGTTTTCCAAGAATTTTATTTTGTTTACTGAGACTCATTATACATAACATCCGATCATTATCAGAATTATCCACATTTTCGGGAATCCTAAATTCATTAGTTTTTTTTTTTTTTTTTTTTTTTTTTAATATCAGCGGTTCTTCTGTCTTATCAATCTCACATATGCTGGTATTTTGTTGTAGATCAACAATGTCTTTATAATACACAGAATATTAATTTTTATTCAGGAATAGATATTTTTTTGCTGTCTGTTGTTTCTGAAGACTAGAATAAAAATGTCACTATATACCGTTAAAAAACTTTGCTACCTCAACAGATGCTATACTGCATAAGCAAAAGAAAAAACAATTATTTCTATTATTTATTAATAAACAATTAACTATTTTTATGTGCATTTTTTTAATTCCACCCTTAACAGTAAAGCAAAGCTTTCCTTACAAAAAAAAAATAAAATAAAATAAATAATAATAAATAACCTGTTTTTTCCTTCATATTTCTGTTTCTTATGCTGTTTGTGTGGACTTCAAAA
Organism: Typopeltis vanoorti; assembly: GCF_054136105.1. NCBI lineage: Eukaryota > Metazoa > Arthropoda > Arachnida > Uropygi > Thelyphonidae > Typopeltis > Typopeltis vanoorti. Next base: position 81,350,359 of record NC_143558.1, read on the forward strand.
ACTATTGAAATTCTTTTCACATCAGATTGTAGTCTGGTAAAAGGATGATAATTATCAATAATTTTTCAAATGGTAGTTTTGTTGTATTCCACCATCATCACAAAAAATGGGTATTATAGTCTTGTATGTAGAGCTCATACGATCTGCTTTCTGATCCCATTTTGTTAGATGAACTAAATAAAATTAAAAGCAATCTGGTATGTAATGTGGATACAACAAAACTACCATTCAAAAAATTATTGATAATTATCATCCTTCTACCACACTACAATCTGATGTGAAAAGAATTTCAGTACCCTACCTTAAAGGAATCTCAGAACAAATAGCAAGAATTCTTCATAAATTCAATCTATATGCCTCCTTCCTACCATCAACAAAGGAAACGATAACACCTTTTTTCTTAACGGGTGTCTGGCATGTTTTTGTCCAGTGGGGCAAGCCTTTTTTTTTTTCCTCTCTCAACTTCACTCTTCAGGTTAGTGTTTATATTTTTTGTTGCGCTATTTTGTTCTTGCTTTTCTGTATTTTATAGCACTACTTTTATACTGCGACTTATCTGCTAACAAACGCACCATATCCTTTTATCTTGGAACCCCAATTCTGAAATTACTTAATTAAATGAATGAACAAAAAATGGGATCCCCCACCCCACCCCGTGAAGTTGCTTGTATTTGTATGAAGACTATGCTTAATATCCAAGTTTTGGGAAGTATCACTATTAATTGTTCATAAGTTTTTTTAATTAATAATTATTTTAAATATCTTTTATCTATGCAAGTTACTACAATTGTTCCTTTAAACTATAATAGTGTAATATCTTATACTTAGCTGAAACTGAGACATGAGCTCATATATATGCATGATTTATGATTCATCTTGTGGATATAGTTAATGGTTTATCTTCCTGATGGTCCACGTAACAGTGGATGAAATATATTGGACTTTTTTTTAAATTAGTTCTGCATAATTTTTGTTACATGTGCAAGCCATGAAAGTTATTTAAAAAAGAAGTGTTACCACTTCTAGTTATCAGTGGCATGTTTTATGAGGGAATCATCATACCATCTTTTTATATATTCTATTTTACTTACCTGATCATTATCCAATATCTTAACTACTTCAATGCATTATTATCTCTTCTCTTACTGCTTAACTTTCTTGTCCTTCTTATGCTCACCTGCATCTTCTAATAATATATTTGTCTTTAGACAAATATATTATTAGAAGATGCAGAAAACAAAAGTTAATTTGTTTTCAATATCCATTCACTTGGCAGTAAGATATGAGATTCACCAAAGGTATTATATTAGAAAAAATGATGATACTCTAAACCAGGGAGACTTGTGAAGAGCATATATAATGCTCAGAAATGACTTTTGCATTAAGAAATTCAGCAAAACTTTTTAGAATAATGGTTAATAAGGAATCTTTTTTTTTTTTTTTAGGGGTGCTTAAGGGTCAAAGCTGTATAACTGAGAGGAGACCTCCACATAGCCTTTAAAGGAATGCGGAGAACCGACCAGGGCTTCTGACCTAATGTCCAATCCTCACCTTCTCATGGTGCACCCTGTTGGGTATCTACTTTGATACTGAACGAACGAGGATGGGCTGGCAATTTGGGATTTAGCCGACCAAATTGTATTCTTATTGGTTAAACCAAAATAAAAAATGATGGTACAACATGACAAAATTTCATGCCGGCTGGGGCGTCGCCCGGTTAAACAAGGCCCCCGTTGTTTTCGCCAGGGAACCAGGGCGAACAGCAAAAAGTCAGCTACTGGAACAAATCTGAAAACAAACCCCAACTCAACATCACCAGAGTTAAAGATCGGTACTATCAACGTAAGAAGCCTGAATGGCAAAGAAATGGAGCTAGCTGAGGAATTAGATAAGTACCAGATCGACATAATAGGGGTGACTGAAACAAAAAAGACCAAAACTGGTGAGATCTTTCTGAGCAATAAATACAAAATGTTATATTCAGGCAATGACAATCAAGGAAAAGAAGGAGTAGCCATAGTATTCAACACAAAATACGAGGCTAATCTTCTTGAATGGCAGGCAGTCTCAAGTAGAGTAATGTGGGCAAATATGAGAATGGGGAACTGGACAATGAGACTTATTTGTGCCTATGGTCCCACAGAAGGTTCTACTAAGGTAGAAGTGGAGGAATTTTTTGAGGCTTTAGAAAAAGCAACTGACACAATGAAAAAGGAAAAGTTGGTCCTTGTTGGGGATCTAAATAGTAGAGTAGGAAATGATTGTGAGACATACAAAAATATTTTGGGAAAATTTGGAGAAAAGAGCAAAGCTAATAATAATGGCAAATATCTGTTGGATTTCTGCTCAGGACATGGACTGGTTATTACTAACACCATGTTTCAACATAAAAATGTGCACAAATTCACATGGAGAGAAGAGGCTAGGAATAAGAAAAGTCTCATTGACTATGTTATTGTTGATAGTGATGTTTTCTCCCTGGTGCAGGACACCAGAGTGTACAGAGGATTTGAAATTGGAAGTGATCACTATTTAGTCTTGAGCAGGATAAAATTGAATTTCATATTGAAAAGAATAACTTGTAAGAAAGTTTTAAAGCGAATAAAAGTTGAGCAGCTCTCAGATGTGAACTGTAGACTAAAATACAGAAATATTATTGAAAAGAAAATGAAAGAGTTTCAGAACAGGAATCAAACATTGGAGATTCAGTGGCAAACTCTGAAGGAAACATTGATTGATTCTGCCAGAGAGGCATGTGGTGAGGTTGTGTGCAAGGATAAAAAAATCAGAACTCCCTGGTGGACACAGGAAGTTAAAGAGGCAGTGAAGGAAAAGAAGAAAGCATATCAAAAGTTCCTGGCAAATAAGTCAGCTTTTACTCTTACGGAATACAGAGACAAATGTAAGAAAGCTAAACAGTATGTAAAACTAGCTAAACAAAAGTCATGGGAGGACTTTGGCAAGAATATAGAAAATAAATATCAAGAAGGTGGCAAAATATTCTTGAGGTTGTTGAAGAAGCTTAGGAATGGAGGAAAGAGTGCTGTAAAAGGAATTAGAGATGATAAAGGTGAAATGAAAACAGGAGAAAAAGATATCCTTGAAGTATGGAGTAATTACTTTGAAAAACTGCTAAATGAAACAAGCAGTGATGACAGCACAGTGATAAAAAACACTGACCAGGCATGCAGTCAGGAATACATATCCATACTTGAAGTAGAAAAAGCCATCAAAGGCTTGAAATGTGGAAAGGCAGCAGGAGTAGATGATATTCGACCAGAAATGCTGAAGTATGGTGGTATAAGAGTCTTACAGTGGCTGCACTGCATAGTTCAGAAAGCCTGGACAGAGGGACGAATTCCCGATGATTGGAGTAGAGCTCTCATAGTACCCATATATAAAAAGGGAAATAAAACTGAATGTGAGAATTACAGAGGTATATCCCTACTGAGTGTTCCTGGCAAGATCTATGCAAGTATACTTGAGAAACGGGTGAGAAGAATTGTGGAAGAAAAGCTTGGTGAAGAACAAGCTGGATTCAGGCCAAATAGAGGCTGTCAGGATCAGATCTTCACTTTACGACAAATAGTCGAGAAAGCATGGGAATATAACAAAGATCTGTATTTAAGTTTTGTCGATTTGGAAAAGGCATATGACAAGGTGCCAAGAGAGAAGCTATTCAATACGCTGCAGTTATATGGTGTCAATGGGGCATTATATCAAGCAATACTTAGTCTTTATTTGAGTTGTGAGTCAGCAGTTAGAATTGAAGGAAGTACAGGAAGATGGTTTAATGTTAAATCTGGTGTGAGACAAGGATGTACATTATCCCCTCTGTTATTCATTATCTATATGGATCACATTATGAAGGAATGTGGTATTAAACCTGATATCAAAATTGGAGATGTTAATGTCAGCTATTTGCTTTATGCGGATGATGTTATACTTCTAAATAAATCCGCTACAAGTCTGCAAGATTCTCTGACTAAATTGAATAGCTGTTGTAATAGATATGGTATGAAGGTCAGCAATAAAAAGACAAAGACAATGAAAATAGGCAGAATCATTGAAAATGTCAACTGTGTTGTGAATGGAAAACCTGTGTAACAAGTAAAACATTATAGCTACTTAGGCACAATTTTTACTGAAAATGGTAAACTAAATATAGAAATAGACAACAGAATCAGCAAAGCTGGTATCGTGGGAAGTCAATTGAATAAATTCATATGGAATAAGAAAGAAATTAGTCGGAACACTAAATTAGCTGTATACAAGACTGTGTTCAAACCAATTTTAACTTATGGATCTGAGAGCTGGGTCAGAAGTAAAACACTTGACCAAAGACTAGAGACCGCAGATATGAGAGTCCTGAGAAAGATTAGAGGCGTGAACAGATGGCATCAATGGCAATATCATATTAAAAATGAGGATATTAGGAAAGAACTTGACATTGTCAGCATCCAGGAATGCGTTAGCAGAGCTAATCTCAGATGGTATGGTCACTTAAATAGAATGGGAGAGGAAAGATTAGCAAAACAAGTGTTCTCTGCCAGGTTGGCAGGAAAACGACCCAGAGGAAGACCAAGATATAGGTGGATTGATACGGTACAAAGTGCCTTAGACGATAGAAATATAAGATCTGATAATGTTGGAGTCTTGACAAGTAACAGACTGATTTGGAGGAAAATTGTAGATTGGAAGTTAGTAATGATGTAATTTTTTCATGTAGTACTGTCATATCCTGTACACCCCTTGAGGGTACATGGCAGGAATTTGATGATGATGATGAGGAATCTTTTTTATATAGCGAAACCTGTGGGATATCTATAGAATCCATAATCCATAGAAAAAAGCCATTTACATGTTAGTAATGGAATCTGATTATGTTGAGTATTCTTAGTTACTTTTGCATTTATCAAGTCTATACTATTTCTAAGTTGCATTGTTGCTAGTGAGTGCTTAAATAACGGAAGAATATTGTATACTTTTTCTGCTCATGGTGAAACTGAACATTAACTGAAAACATTCTTGGAATGTTTGATGTGCATCCAGGGTCTCTCTAGAGGAAATGTTTTTAGTTTATGGCATACTTAGACCAAAAGAAATATCTAACATTTCCATTTATTAAGTAGTTTGGTCCAAACTACTTACTAAGTATTTGTGTCCTAAAAACTTAGTAGCCATTTCAAAAAAGAATGCATAATAATAATTTGGTGCAGTGCCCTGTTTTGGAACCACTGCTCTTGAGATTTGGCCTGTAAATAAAGTTTGTCCTTAAGTTTTCTATGCAAAGGATATATGTCTTGTACCATATCTGGTACAGAAGCAGAAATACAGAGACCCTTGAAACAGTCCTATTTTGTTAACATGTTGAAACCAACTTTAACCAAGTGAAAGTTTTTTCACTTGGTTAAACTGTAAATTAAAGATACCAAGAAATTATATTCCTGATTTAATTCTTTATCTGTAGTATTTTTACAACTAGCCTTCTTGTATATAGAGGCTAATGACTTCAGATTAATTGCCATTGAAAGTTCCTGGTGAATAAGTCAGCTTGTGCTCTTAGAGAATATAGAGACAAATGTAAGAAAGCTAAACACTGTAAAACTAGCTAAACAAAAGTCATGCAAAGACTTTAGTAAGAACATAGAAAATAAATATCAAGAAGGTGGCAAAATGTTCTGGAGACTGTTCAAAAAGCTCAGAAATGGAGGAAAGAGTGCTGTAAAAGGAATTAATAAGATGATAAGGGTGACATGAAAACTGAAGAAAGAGATATCCTTGATGTATGGAGTAATTACTTTGAAAAATTGCTAAAGGAAACAATCAGTGGCAGCACATTGGTAGAAAAATACTCAACAGGCATGCAGTCAGGAATACATATCCATATTTGAAGTAGAAAAAGCCATCAAAAGCCTGAAATCTGAAAAGGCAGCAGGAGTAGATGATATTCGACCAGAAATGCTCAAGTATGGAGGTATAAAAGTCTTGGCTGCACTGCATAGTTCAGAAGGCCTGGACAGAGAGACTAATTCCAGATGATTAGAGTAGAGCTCTCATAGTACTCATATATAAAAATGGAAATAAAACTGAATGTGAGAATTATGGAGGTATTTACCTAATGAGTGTTCCTGGTAAGATTTATGCAAGTATACTTGAGAGACAGTTAAAGATTGTAGAAGGCTCTGTCCAGGCCTTCCACAATCTTTGAAGTAGAAAAACTTTACTCCACTGAATGTCAGCCTCTGTTTGGCCTGGATTCAGGCCAAATAGAGGCTGACAGGACCAGATTTCCATTTTACAACAGATAGTTGAGAAATCATAGGAATATAATAAAGATCTGTATTTAAGTTTTGTAAATCTGGAAAAGGCATATGACAAGGGAGAAGCTATTCGAAACACTACAGTTATATGCTGTCAGTGGGGCATTATATCAAGCAATACTTCATCTTTATTTGAGTTGTAAGTCAATAGAATTAAATAGAATTAAGTTATATCGTGTCAATGGGTCATTATATCAAGCAATACTTAGTCTTTATTTGAGTTGTAAGTCAATAGAATTAAATAGAATTCAATAGAATTAAAGCCATTTAAATCTGGTGTAAGACAAGGATGTACATTATCCCCTCTGTTATTCATTATCTATATGGATCACATTATAAAGAAAAGTGGTATTAAACACGATATCAAAATTCGAGATGTTAATCTCAACTCTTTACTTTAAGCAGATGATGTCATCATCATCAAATTCCTGCCATGTACCCTCAAGTGGTATACAGGATATGATAGTACTACATGAAAAATTTACATCATTACTAACTTCCTATCTACAATTTTCCTCCAAATCAGTCTGTTATTTGTCAAGACTCCAACATTACCAGATCTTATATTTCTATCGTCTAAGGCACTTTGTACTGTATCAATCCACCTATATTTTGGTCTTCCTCTGGGTCGTTTTCCTGCCAACCTGGCAGAGAACACTTATTTTGCTAATCTTTCCTCGCCCATTCTACTTAAGTGACCATAACACCTGAGATTAGCTCTGCTAACGCATTCCTGGATGCTGACAATGTTCAAGTTCTTACTAATATCCTCGTTTTTATTATGATATTGCCATTGATGCCATCTGTTCACGCCTCTAATCTTTCTCAGGACTCTCATATCTGCGGCCTCTAGTCTTTGGTCAAGTGTTTTACTTCTGACCCAGCTCTCAGATCCATAAGTTAAAACTGTCTTGTATACAGCTAATTTAGTGTTCCGACTAATTTCTCTCTTATTCCATATGAATTTATTCAATTGACTTCCTACCATACCAGCTTTGTTGATTCTGTTGTCTATTTCCATATTTAATTTATCATCTTCACTAAAAATCGTGCCTAAGTAGCTGAAATGTTTTACTTGTTCCATAGGTTCTCCATTCACAACACAGCTGACATTTTCATTGATTCTGCCTATTTTCATTGTCTTTGTCTTTTTATTGCTGACCTTCATACCATATCTATTACAACAGTTATTCAATTTAGTCAGAGAATCTTGCAGACTTGTAGTGGATTTATTTAGAAGTATAACATCGTCCACATAAAGCAAAGAGCTGACATTAACATCTCCAGTTTTGATATCATGTTTAATACCACTTTCCTTCATGATGTCATCCATATAGATAATGTTGAAAGTTTATTTTTCACTTGGTTAGAGTATAATAAATTTAGTTTAATTTAGTTTAATAGGATTAAACTAAATTTATCATATAGATAATGAATAACAGAGGGGATAATGTGTCCTTGTCTCACACCAGATTTAACATTAAACCATCTTCCTGTACTTCCTTCAATTCTAACTGCTGACTTACAACTCAATAAAGACCAAGTATTACTTGATATAATGCCCCATTGACACCATATAACTGTAGTGTATTGAATAACTAGTCTCTTGGCACCTTGTCATATGCCTTTTCCAAATCGACAAAACTTAAATACAGATCTTTGTTATATTCCCATGATTTCTCCACGATTTGTCGTAAAGTGAAGATCTGATCCTGGCAGACTCTATTTGACCTGAATCCAGCTTGTTATTCACCAGGCTTATCTTCCACAATTCTTCTCAACCGTTTCTCAAGTATACTTCCATATATCTTACCAGGAACACTCGGTAGGGATTTACCTCTGTAATTCTCACATTCAGTTTTATTTCCCTTTTTATATATGGGTACTATGAGAGCTCTACTCCAATCATCGGGAATTCGTCCCTCTGTCCAGGCTTTCTGAACTATGTAGTGCAGCCACTGTAAGACTTTTATACCACCATATTTCAGCATTTCTGGTCGAATATTATCTACTCCTGCTGCCTTTCCACATTTCCAGCCTTTGATGGCTTTTTCTACTTGAAGTATGGATATGTATTCCTGACTGCATGCCTGGTCAGTGTTTTTTATCACTGTGCTGTCATCAATGCTTGTTTCATTTAGCAAAGTTTCAAAGTAATTACTCGATACTTCAATGCTATCTTTTTCTCCCGTTTTCATGTCACCTTTATCATCTCTAGCTTCTTTTACAGCACTCTTTCCTCCATTTCTGAGCTTCTTCAACAACCTCCAATATATTTTGCCACCTTCTTGATATTTATTTTCTATGTTCTTGCCAAAGTCCTCCCATGACTTTTGTTTAGTTAGTTTTACACAGTGTTTCGCTTTCTTACATTTGTCTCTGTATTCTCTAAGAGCACAAGCTGACTTATTTGCCAGGAATTTTCGATATGCTTATTCTTTTCCTTCACTGTCTCTTTAACTTCTTGTGTCCACCATGGAGTTCTAATTTTTCTATCCTTGCAGACAACTTCACCACATGCCCTCTGTAACTGAATCAATCAGGGTTTTCTTCAAGGCTTGCCACTGAATCTCCAAGGTTTGGTTCCTGTTCTCAAACTCTTTCATTTTTTCTTCAATAATCTTTGTGTATTTTAGTCTACAGTTCACATCTGAGAGCTGCTCAACTTTTATTTGCTTTAAAACTTTCTTACATGTCATTCTTTTCAATATGAAATTCAATTTTATCCTCAAGACTAAATAGTGATCGCTTCCAATTTCAAATCCTCTGTACACTGTGGTGTCCTGCACCAGGGGGAAAACATCACTATCAACAACAACATAGTCAATGAGACTTTTCATATTCCTTGCCTCTTCTCTCCATGTGAATTTGTGCACATTTTTATGTTGAAACATGGTGTTAGTAATAACCAGTCCATGTCCTGAGCAGAAATCCAACAGGTATTTGCCATTATTACTAGCTTTGCTCTTTTCTCCAAATTTTCCGAAAACATTTTTGTATTTCTGACAATCACTCCCTACTCTGCTATTTAGATCCCTAACAAGGACTAACTTTTCCTTTTTCATTGTGTGAATAGCTTTCTCTAGAGCCTCAAAAAATTCCTCCACTTCTACCTTAGTAGAACCTTGTGTTGGACCATAGGCACAAATAAGTCTCATTGTCCAGTTTCACATTCTGATATTTGCCGAAATCGCTCTACTCGACACTGCCTGCCATTCAAGAAGATGAGCCTCGTATTTTGTGTTGAATACTATGACTACTCCTTCTTTTCCTTGATTGTCATTGCCTGAATATAACATTTTGTATTTATTGCTCAGAAAGATATCCCCAGTTTTTGTCTTTTTTTGTTTCAGTCACCCCTATTATGTCCATCTGGTACTTATCTAATTCCTCAGCTAGCTCCATTTCTTTGCCATTCAGGCTTCTTATGTTGATAGTGCCGATCTCTAGCTCTCGTGATGTTGTGTTGCGGTGTGTTTTCAGATTTGTTCCAGTAGCTGACTTTTTGCTGTTTGCCCTCATTCCCTGGCGAAAACAACAGGAGCCTTGTTTAACCGGGCGATGCCCCAGCCGGCATGAAATTTTGTCATGGTGTACCATCATATTGTATTTTGGTTTAACCAATAGGAATACAATTTAGTCGGCTAAATCCCACATTGCCAGCCCATCCTCGTTCGTTCATTATCCAGGTAAATACCCAACAGGGTGCACCACAGGTCAGAAACCCTGTTCGGTTGTCCGCATTCCTTTAAAGGCTATGTTCAGGTCTCATCTCAGTTGAGCATCCTGAGAAAGATTAGGGGCATGAACAAATGGCATTAATTACAATATTATATTAAAAATGAGGATATTAGGAAAGAACTTGACATTGTTATCATCCAGGGATGTGTTAGCAGAGTTAATGTCAGGTGGTATGGTCACTTAAATAGAATGGGAGAGGAAAGATTAGCAAAACAAGTCTTCTCTGCCATGTTGGCAAGAGAAAGACCAAGATATAGGTGGATCGATACAATAAAAAATGCCTTAGAAGACAGAAATATAAGATCTGATAATGTTGGAGTCTTGACAGATAATAGATTGATTTGTAGGGAAATTGTTGATAGGAAGTTAGTAATGATGTAAGTTCTTCATGTAGTACTATCATAATATCCTGTATGCCTCTTGATAGCTCACATGTCAGGAATGTGGTGATGATGATGTATCCCTTGATACAAAGCACATCCTATTTTGGATATTTAGATGTTAAAAGATGTGATATGGAAAATTATTTCGACGGGGAAAGAATTTATTTTGAAAAAAAATTATTTATTATTGACTGCAACTGAAACTGTAGTAAACTAAATAGCACAAGTCAGAGCCTGTCTCCACATAGGTCTGTAGAAGTTTTTTATGAAGAACAAATAAGAAGCTTAATAAAGAATTGGTAGGATAGGAAGTAAAAGTTAAACAACCAAATAGTTATATATACAACATTGGTTCTATAAAGGAATGAGGAAGATTTTCCTAATTTGACTTTAGTTGATATCATGAATCTAGTTTAGGCAAAAGCATTGCTTTAAATTTCAGTGAAGCTAAAACTTGATTAATGATCTGATAGGGCATTAAATTAATCCTATCTGCACAAAATATTATGTCTATCAGTTGAGTGTGATTTGGCTGATTTGTACTTTTTATGGGGTGAAAAACTCAAGATTCTTAGAGGAAAAATACTGTATGAGACCAGCTAATTCACCTTCAATTGTGAAAATCCCTGATAAAAGGTTCTTCAAACAGTTTGAACAATGAAGGCTCTCTACTAGAATTTTAACCTTTAACTAGTTGTTCAAAAGTTGTAATATCAAGATGATTTACTGTTAAAATAGTGTTTTTATAGAAAAGAGACTAAAATAGGCTTCATTTCAGTATAACTGTTAAATGAAAGAATAATAAATATCCAAAGTTTCAGAAGTAACAATATCTTACAAAATATAAACCAAAGTAACCTAAATACTGCACTATTTATGAAATGGCCTCGGCTCAATAGCCCACAAGTGGTTTTTTACTGGTGATTTTTATTAAGAATTTCACTTATTTAATAGCTGCTTCAGATTTTTTGGTTCATATTAGAAACCACGTATCTAATTTGATATCTTCACTAAAAACTGAATATGCTATAGTAACTGTGTTATATTTGCATATTAGACTTGATTGTTTTGTAAATCATAATTACACTGATTAACTTTCTTTGTAACTAAAATTAACTCGAATGATTTTAATATACTTGGAGAAGATGAATTCAAATCTTTTTATAATCAATTTTCTGATATGTATTATACCATCAAGGGGTGTTCAGGCTGCTATGACATGTATTGCTATGATTAATTTTACATTATTCTTAATCCCCTATCAACAATTTTTCTCTAAATTACCCTATTATTTGTCAGCACTCCAATATTGTATCTAACGTTTTGCACTTCTAACTGAATCAGTCCACCTAGACTTTTCTCTTCCTCTGGGTCTCTTTCCTGCCATCTTGGAATAAGACTTTTTTTTTACCTTTCCATCCCCATTCTATTTAAGTGGCCAATACTACCTTAGATTAGTCCTGCTCACATAATGCTAACAGTATCAAGTTTCTTTCCAATATCTTCATTTTTAACAATTCTTCCATTGATAACATATGTTCACTTTCCCAGTTTTTCTGTGAAATTTTGTATCTGTGGTCTCTAGTCTTTGATCAAGTATTTCTAACTAATTCTGAGATCTAACTTAAAACTGGTTTGAATTCTGTCTGGTATACTGCTAGTTTGTGTTTTGGCTAATTTCTTTCTTATTCCATATAAATATATTCATCTTGCTCCCCACCATATCATCTTTGCATATTCTGTTGTCTATTTACATATCTAATTTGATATCTTCACTAAAAACTGTGCCTAAATAGCTGAAATATTTTACATGTGATTCATATAGATCAGGCGTGGCCAACTTCATTCCATACGAGGGCCAATATATGATGAGTGGTAGCGTCACGGGCTGCACACTTTTAGACAGAACTTAAATGAAAATAAACTCTGCTTTTTTTTCAAGGCAATAGTTATACGTATTGAATTACTATATTTGTTAAGTCATTTTACTACTGGGAGAACAATATAAAATACTTGATTGATTTAAATATAAGTTGTTAAATTAAATTTAATTACATATTTCTGTTTTTTTTACATGTAACACAACTTGATGAGAACACTGTGGGCGTTCATGTGCGGCAACAAGTTTATCAAAGTTGATTTTCAAAAATGATGATGATATTTGTAACAAATCCTGAAGGTGGTCATTCCGTGTTGCGAATATAAATTGTTTCCATCATCAGAAATAATGAATATAACTAGTATATCAATTAGAAAATTTGCAGTCGAAACTAATAGCTAAATTGATACATATATAGTTTTTATCCTGCCGTGGGCCTGCTGTTGGCCACCTATGATATAGATGATGAATAGCAGTGGGGATAATGTGCATCCTTGTCTTACCCCTGATTTTTACAATATTTACAAGGATGTTTTTATCCCCTGATTTTACATCAAACCATTTTCTTTTATTTCCTTCAATTTTAACTGCTAATTTATAATTCAAATATAGACTATGCATTGTTTTATATAATGTTCCACTTACCCACTATAATTGTAGTGATTTTAAAAACTTTTCTCTGGGCACTTCATTGTACTTATGAGTACAAATCATTGTTATATTCCCATGATTTGTCATAAAGTGAAAATCTGATCTTGATAACCTCTATTTAGCCTGAACCCAGCTTGTTATTCTCCAGGCTTCTCTTCCACAATATTTTTAACCTCTTTTCAAGTATGCTTGCATAAATCTTACCTGGAACACTTAGCAGAGAGATTCACTGCTATTGTTAGATTCGGGGGATTATCACCCCCCTTTTTTTTTTTTTTTTTTTTTTTTACAGATGGGAACTGAGTGCGCTACTCTAATCATCTGGATTCGACTTTCTGACCAAGTCCTTTGAATTATGCAATGTAGCTACTGCAAAACTTTTATATGTTTCATATTTGATCATTTCTGGTCAAATATCATTTATGCCTATTCATATCTAAAGTTTTTGATGCCATTTTCTAACCTGAACTACTGATATGTTTTCTTGTTTGCATTCCTTGTAAAATTTTCTATTTTTGTTTGTCTTACTCCAGACACCTAGGATATCCTTATCTTTAGTTTTCATGTCACCTTTACCATCTATGATTCCTTTTATTACAGCACTGTTTCCTCCATTTCTAAGCTTTTTCACTAGCCTTCAGAAGATTTTGAATTATTATCCTCTAATTGGCTATTTGAAGCTGACGACTTGCAAGATGTCAGTAATTTGGAAATGGAGACATATGAACATGTCTTATTCATGTCTATTCAACCTGTCATGCATTGCAGAAAACTTCACAAAGTTTGTTTAGAGATCTTTTGTTTCTTTATTGTGTAATTGAAGCAGAACATTTAATTAAATAAAGCTAGTTAAAGATGTTTCATTTTGAGTATCTGAAAATATCAACATACTAAAATAATTAAAAAGAAACCTAAGAAAATGATAAGAAATATGAATTGTAAAAAAATAATAAATTAAAACCTTGCTTCTTGCAGTTATAAATTGTAATTGCCCATACTTGGGGAATATTCTCACCTGCTATTAGAGTAAGGCTTGGAAACTTTCTTTGAATGAATGCCATCATATTTGAAGATGATTTTATAATAGTAATTGTAATTATCATAAAGAATCTTGGCAGAACAGCTATGTTTGTTTTTCTAAGCTAAACATTGCCTTGATGTTCGGATATCTATTCGGCTTACTGAAGTAAGAAAGAAAGGTGGTATGAGCAGCAGCTTGTCTCTAAGAGGAGCAATAATTTACAGATTTTGTTGATAGTGTTTAAAGATGATAAGCGGAACTTTTTGAGAATTTTCGGCAACACATTTGGAGTTATGTATGTCATCCTCGTTTGCTGAGTGGTTAGCCTACCCACTCTCCAACCAACAGGCTATTGGTTCAAATTCTGCTCTTGGCATGGATGTTTATAATTGTCTCTTACATGAGGTGAATTAAATCACCTCGTGCAAGACCACTGCCCTGCTTATCGAAGGCCTAAAGTGGCTTGAAAAATAATTCCATGTTTGGTTTCTAGAGCAGGGTTTTTTGGACTATGTAAAAAAGACAAAAAAAAATATATAAAATCAATAAATTAAAAAAAAAAAATCTTTAGACCATCCACAGTACAATTGTACTATAGGTTTATAAACAAACCTTTTGTGGGTAGGAGCCACATTATTAAAAAAAAGTGTGTTCGTCTTGATCTGATGAATGAAGAAAGAAATGGTCAATAATTTTGAGTCACTTTAGGACTGTAGCCATTTAATGATATTGAAACATTCAAGTTTTCTTAAATGTTTCAATATCATATGAAACTTGAACTGTTTCAAAGAAAAAGATGTTATCAGCTCTTGTTTAAAATTTATGACCGTTCAATATTTTCTGACATTATCCCAGTCATTTACTGTTCCAAAATTACTGTTTCTGAAATAAATATCTTTGGTCTGTGAAAAATGATGCAAAATGTAGTCAAGAATTGTATTTAAAAAAAAAAAAAAAAAGAATCTTTTCTTACTATATTGCAATTCCTAGTTAGGAACCCCAACAAAAATCACCTTAACTTTTAGATAAATTTATTAGACCAACCAAAAAATTACTGACAAGCATATCAGCACCTTCTGAGAAAAATGCAAGAAAGCTGTGTGTAATATGCTTAAGCGAGTAGGAAAAACCACAAATCAGAATCGGATAGTTAGTATAAGGCATCAAAATAGGAATGGGACAAATCGGCTTCTTCAGTTCATGTATACAAATGCCAGAAGTATTAGGAACAAGAAGGAAGAATTTTTGGCCTTGGTTGGCACTTCCAGACCACATGTTATTGGCATTAGTGAAACATGGCTGACAGAAGATGACACAGCTCGTGGGATTGAATGTGAGGGGGTATGGTGTGTTCAGGAGAGACAGGGAGAATAAAATGGGAGGAGGTGTGTTATTGATGAAAGTGGATGAGCTACAGCCAAGGAGAATAGAAGTGGAAACCGCAGGATAGAGAAAAGAGCACATTTGAGGCTATTTGGTGTGAGATTGAAACTAGCAGAACAAAATATACAGTTGGGTGCTGCTATAGACCAGGTGATGGAATAGATGGTGGAGATAGTATGCATAAGCAAATAGAAGAAATGGGTGGAAGGAGGGTAATTATTATGGGAGATTTCAACTATGGTAACATTGATTGGAAGGAGGAGAGGACACATGGGAGGAAGGAATTGGATTTTATGTGGTTATTAAGAGATAACTATCTGCAACAGCATGTAATGAAAAATACTAGGGGTCAGAGAGTGCTTGACCTAGTAATTGCATCTGACAATTTGGCTATAACGAATATGACCATGTTGCCACCAATTGGTGAGAGCGATCATAGGGTCTTGACTTGGGAGGTGGCTAAAGGTGTGGAATTTACAATTAAGACAGGGTACATGTGGAATTATCGGGCTGGTAAGTATGACCAGCTTAGGAGATTGATGGATACAGTGCCATGGCATGTAAAACTGCAAGGGCTAGAAGTTAACAGTGCTTGGGAGGCGGTTAAGAAGTGTTTGCATGAAGCAATGGCTGACTGTATGTACCTAGAATCCGAATAATAAATCAAGTAGGAGTTAAATGGATGAATAACACCATTAAGCTTGAGCTGCAAAAAAAGAAACAACTATGGAAGGAATTTAAGGAGAAAGGTGACCGGCAGATACATGAACAGTATAAAGCCCAGGCCAGAAGGGTAACGAGTGTGGTAAGAAAAGCAAAAAAAGGATTACGAAAGAACATTGGCCATGCAGGCTAAAGACAATCCTAAACAGTTTTTTCGATATGTTGCAAGTAGAAGAAAAGATGTATATGGCAGAATGATTTTAAAGAATGCCGATGGTAGAGAGGTAACTGAATCAGTTGATATAGTTGAATTACTGAGCGAGCACTTTGCAGGAGTATATCATCCAGATGGTGACATTGCAGAAATGAATGAACCAAAAGTTTATACGGGAATTGTGGTGAATGAGGTGGAGGTGAGTAGTCTATTACAAAACCTCAATGTCAATAAATCTGTGGGATTGGATAGTGTATCAGCTCATGTCGTACATGAAGCGGTGGCTAAAGAATTGTCAGTACCCTTGACCATTCTGTTTAATCTGAGTCTCGGGTCTGGGTTGTCCCAAGGGGGTGGAAAGAAGGGAAAATAGTTCCACTGCATAAAGGAGGTTCCAAGATTACTGTTGTAAATTACCGACCGATTAGCATAATCAGGAATCGTTGGCAAGGTCTTGGAGAAACTAATCAAGAGAAGAATACAGGATTGGATAGATGAAAATGGGATACTGTATGGGGAACAACATGGTTTTGTGAAGGGTAGATCATGCCTCAGTGATTTGCTCATGTTTTATAACACAGTAATGACTGAACTGGGATAAGGGTAATGGGTTTTCGGTTATTCTACTGGACCTTGCTAAGGCCTTTGATAGGATACCACATGGAACTCTAATCAGTAAACTGGAGCAGATGGGGATGGATAGGAGGGTGGTTGATGGACAGATACCAGAGAGTGGTTTATTCAGGAGTGGAGTCAAAAAGACGGCCTGTGACTAGTAGTCTGCCACAGGGTTCTGTTCTTGGACCACTATTTTTCAATTTGTTCATTAACGATATAGGAAAAGATCTGATGATGCAAAGTTGGGTAGAGCAATTGTGAGTGCACAGGATGATATGGATAGTTTGGAGGACTGGGCTAAGGAAAATGGATGTCAATTTAATGTGGCAAAGTGTAAAGTTATGCATTTTGGAGTGAAAAGATTAGCAGCAGTATATCACATTGGTGGAACCGTACTCCAGGAGATTGATGAGGCCAGGGATTTGGTAGTGTTGGTGGATAGGGAGTTGATGTTTAGGGGCGCACATTGCAAAAGTGGCTAAAACAGCTCATCAAATCACTTGGTTACTGAAAAATACTTTAACAAGCAGAGACAAACAAGTTATTGTTCCTTTATATCGAGCCCTGATAAGACCCCATCTGGACTATTGTGCCCAGATATGGGCGCCAGGGTTTCTTCTTGATGGGGAGGAGGTGGAGAGGATCCAGAGACGAGTGACCAAGATGGTGGCAGGTCTGTGGAATGAACTTTATGAGAACATATTGAAGATTTGTGGGTTGCAAAAATTGGTTGATAGGCGTGATATGAAAAGGGATGATATGATTGAGACATTCAAATTACTGAAGGGTTGCTATAAGATTAATCCAGAAGATATTTTTGAGAATAGGGCTGGTGGTGGGAGGACTAGGGGCCATACATGGAAGTTGGATAAAAATGTGCTTAACAGGGGTGTTAGAGCTAGGTTCTTTACTTGGAGAGTGGTAAATGAGTGGAATAGCTGCCAGAGTCTGTTGTGGGTGCTATGACTGTGAATGAGTTTAAGGCGAGGTATGATAGATACTATGTGAAAGAAAAAAAGTTGTTCTTGACATGATGTTAGGGCCTCCCTCAATGAGTCTGTCGACTCCTTGGAGTTGCCCATAATAATAATAATAAAAGTAACTAAACAAAAGGCATAAAAATACTTACTTTGGCATATAAATTATTAGGAAGAAGGTGAATTGCTATAGAAGCTATGGGAAAAAAAAGCATAGAAATGGAGGAATTTGTGCTGGATGTATGTAAAAAAAAAATGTAATAAATAGAAGGAAATAATGAAAGAATGTAAATAATTACTTTTAAAGACTTAAATGAAACAAGCAGTCATGTAACACTAATACAGTCAGGAGTGTGCATATCAGTGCTTGAGAGAGAGAGAAGCCGTTAGAAACCAGATATGTAGAAAGATAGATGGAAGCAAAGGTTGGTCGATTGGTAGAGCCTCTGCTGCTAAGTGCTCGGGGAAAAAAAGTTAAGTTTGAGCGTGGTTAGTAGTTGGAAGGGGATCAATTGTTTGATGCTGTTGGCACACTCTCCCTCGATGAGTCTTTGGACTCCCTGGAGGCGTCTAATAATAATAATAAATGATATTTCAACAGAAATGCTCCAATATGGAGGTACAAAAGTTTTAGTGGCTACACTGAATAATTCTGAAGCTCTAGTCAGGAGTTCAAATTCCAAATGATTGCGTAAGGCTGTCATTGTGCCCATCTATAAAATGGGAAGTAAAACATGAGAATTTATAAAGAAATTTCCTTACAGAATGTCTCAGGCATGATTTTTACAAGCATACTTTAGAAAAGGAAAGGAAAAATTGGCGATGAGATGGTTTCAGGCCAAATTGGGATTGTCAGAATTCGACTTTTAATATAATAGTTAAGAAAATGGCAATATAACAGGAATCTTAATTTCAGGTTTCCAAATCTGGAATAAGCATATGACAAAATCTCTTCAAAACATAATAAGGAGTAAATGGTAATTATATAATGCAATATATAAAATGGGTATATTTGAGTTGTAAGTCAGCAGTTACAATTGAAGGAAATACAGCAGATGGTTTCATGTAAAATCACACGTAAGCCAAGGATGCACACCAACTTCACTTTTATTCATAATTAATGTAGATTTCATTGTGAAGATCATTAAATATAATATAAAAATTGGAACTTGCAATAACAAGCTTGGTATGAAAATAACAAAACCCAAATTGTGAAAACAGTTATTAGTGAAGATGGAAAATTAAATTTAGAAATAGACAACAGAATAAGTAAAGCTGGTATGGTGGGAAAGCAAATGTGAATACATTTATATGAAATTAAGAGAAGAATTTGCCAAAATACTAATAGTATACAAAGCAAGTGTTCAAACCAAATTTTAACTTGTATATCTTTCAAGGTTAGAGTTAAGTTGCAGATGATCAAAGACTAGAGACCACAGTCATGGGAGTTCAGAGAAAAATTAGGAGATTGAACAAATGGTATCAGTCAGAATAATATAAGAAATGAAAACATTGGAAAAAAAACTTGACATTGTTAGTTTTAAAGAACGTGTAAATAAAGATAATTAAAGTGGTATGGTTCATTTAAACAGAAGGTTAGTAAAACAGGTATTTAATACAAGAATTGTAGAAAAAAGATTCAGAGGAAGAGCAAGATTTAAGTAAATTGGTGCAGTTTCTAGTGGCTAAGATGTCTGAAATGTCAGTATTGGTGATTCATCAAATAACTTGGAAGGAAGTTGATAGGAAGCTAGTAATAATGTAAACCTAATCATGTAGTGAATTACATAATACACACAAGCACACGAATATATTTTTAATGATAACTATCTCAAAATACAACAGATATTTCAATCTGAAAATATAAGGCACATTCAATAGCTAGAATGCTGCAGTGGATTTTACCTGCATGGCAAACTGCAAATGATACTTTTGTATTAGTCAGATAATTACTGACATAAGTTTGCTTAATATATATAAATACATTTGCTGAGAATAAGAATCTCCCAAATTTTTGGTAAGGATATATAATCATTTCAGTTGATTTTAAGTTAACGTGCTAAGACTTCAGAGGTTGCCTTTGAATAAATGTTCATGTTTAAAATGACTTCTATGAATTAGGCTTGTTTTTGACCAAAATATTCTCTGATTGGTATGTTGTTTTAGTGTTATTGAAGTTTCTTCTCAATAGAACAGTCAATTTGTCCAAAATGTTAGAGCTAGTATTTGCAAGGCATTTACATTTGCATGGGTTGATAGTTTGTTGGTGGGAAAGAACATGGGAATGAGGTTATATTTCTTCAGGAGTCTTGCAATTTGCTCAGAATGAATAAAATTCAGTATATCATAACTCTGTGATTTTCAGTGTGTACAGTGTGTTTGGATAGGGGATGAACTTATTTAATTGCATTGTTTTAAAGATGATTAATTCTTGCAGATCAAAAGAGAAGAAACAGAAGTGAAATTTGTTCAGTAGAGTTTGATAACGCTTATATTTAAGCACTGTAGAAAAGGCACTCAAAATATCTCCAATTACACGAACATCCTAGTCATGCCATCTGGATGCAAAAAGGTAAGTCGAAGGAAATGATTGTCTTGGTTGGCACAAATGATTTGAGAGGTGAGAACTATTGTATGAGGGATGATGTAATTTTCAGTGTGTACTGACACACTGAAAATTACATCAACATCTTCAAAATTACATGGCATCTCATCTTCAGCTATGCCTGTTAGCACAGGCATAACTGAAGAGCGAGAAGGTGAAGACAGTAAGACTCCTACCATGCTATGATAGAAGCAAACTGAGGAGGAGGAGGGCATTTCTACTTAATTAGTCTATACGTAAGAAGTTGTGTAGAAAGAAGGATTTGTACAATGCTGATGGACTGCATCTAAATGGTTTTGGTGTTAGTGTCTAGAGAGAGAGCTTTGTTCACTGAGCACACTGAAATAAAAATTCAGTGAAATTTAAGCAATTAGGTGGAAGCAAGCGAGTGAGTGTGAGAATGATCAAGTGCAGAATCTAGTCTCCCAAGCCAAATTATTAAATAGGGTAAGCATTTCATTAAGTAAAGGTGGACTGAGGCTAAAGAGATGCTGCAGTTTCTGTATACTAATACCAGAAATATCGGGAACGAGAGGGAGGAGATTTTGGCATTGGTTATAGTGCAACCTTGCCAAAAGTTATAGGCATTAGTGAGACTTGGGTAATAGCATATTGTTTATTTTATTTCATCTCTATAAAGAGGTCTTTACTCAGAGTGTTTATTAATTATACAAGGGTTCAATTCCAATTAGTACAATGATTTTTAACTATTTCTTTTAGAATCCGGAAAATTATTGACTCGAAACCAAATAAAAAATATATATACATTTAATAAAACTAAAACATTATATACATTTATATATTGTAATATTACATAAATAAATACAAAATTAACTGGATCCAACACCTTCTAAAATAAATCTGCACTTTAGAGATTTTTGTTTATCCAAAATGATTAAAATCATTCATTCTCTGACCCATTCTATTATTGGATTGTTTGACATATACTTTAATCACATCTACCAGACTAAACACCTTGTTTTCACCACGACAAAAAAAATGTTCAGTCAGTTTCTCTATCAGGTCTTTTCTGAAAATATAAAATTTTCTTCTTCTTTTCCACGGGATCCTTTATTTAGCATACAATATTATTCCTCCTGTCTCACTGAAGTATAAATATTCTTACCTTTTGCAGTTTCTATTTGGTGCACAATTTACTAATTTTTGTACCAGAGAAATAAATTTCTTCTACCACTACATAAACAATATAGTTGAGCTCTTCATTTTAAGCCACTTTACAGTTCAAATTTCACCAGTTGCTTTTTCCATAGTAATCTGGTATCCTTAAGACAGAAGATGAAACTTTCCATTCAGCGTTTCCTAAAACATTAAATTAGAACGTCGATTGCAATATACCCTCTGTCCAAAAAGAAACCGAACTTTTCGAAAACAGAAGAAACTAGTGGTGCCACCTGTTGTATATTTTTTGTTGTCGAAAGCGGCAACCTTCATTAGTATTGTGTCAACTGTTTATGACATTTGTTTCGTTAGAAGCTGAGTTATAGTGTCAAGAGTGACGTTGTGTTTTGACAACGGTAGGAAAATGAGTTTCAAACACAGAGCTGTGATTGACTTTTGTGTTAAACTTGGTAAAAGTTTTACCGAAACGCATCAAATGCTTCAAAAAACATACGGTGATGAATGCTTATCCCGTACTCAAGTTTATGAGTGGTTAAGCGATTTCAAAGCAGCCGTGAGACGCTTGAGGACGACAAAAAACCGGGTCATCCAAAAACTGGACTGAACAAAGTTATCATCCAAAAAGTGCATGATTTCATCAAAGAAAACCTGAAATTGTCTGTGAGATTGATTGAAGATGAATTGGGGATTCCAATATCAACTGTGCACAATATTTTGACCGAGAGTTTGGGCCTTCGTAAATTGAATTCGCAATTTGTTCCCCACAAGTTGACCGACGACCAAAAAAAGTATCGAATTGAACACTGCAAGGACCTCATTAAAACAGCTCGTAAGGACTCAAACTTCCTTGAAACTCTCATTACTGGTGACGAAACATGGTGTTTTGAGTATAAGCCCGAAACAAAGTGCTAAGTGGAGACTACCAGAAGAGGGTCATTCAAAAAAAAGTTGCTTGAAGAAGTCAAAAGTAAAAACAATGCTGATTTGTTTCTACGATTCCAAGGGCATTATCCACAAAGAATTCATTCCACCTGGCCAAACGGTCAATGGTGGTGAGTTTTATCTTGAAGTTTTGAAGCAATTGATAGTGAGAATTCGTCGCATAAGGCATGAATATCATGATGCAGGCAGCTGGTCACTTTTTTTATGATAATGTACCATCTCATTGTTCAAACATTGTGAGATAGTTTTTGAGCAAAAACCAAGTTTGTGTGCTGGATCACTCGCCGTGTTCACCTGATTTAGCACCCTGTGACTTCTTTCTCTCCCCCGACTTCATTTGCCAATGAAAGGAAAGCAATACAACACCATTGAAAATGTTCAAGCAGCAGTAAACTACCCTCAACAGTATCTCAAAAACCGATATAAAAAACTCATTTAATGAATTAAATGACTGTGCCAAACGCTGTATCGAAGCTGAGAGAGAGTATATTGATTGAAATAAATGATTTGAATAATTATAATTGGCTTGTGTTTTATTTTCTATCAAATGTTTGGTTTCTTTTTGGATAGAGGGTGTATCCTCTTTTATTTACTAAATACTTGTTGACAGTTTCAACTCCTCCAGTTTAAGGACTTGCAGTTCCAATTCCTTTTCGGAATCTGAAGTAAGTTTTTAAGTTTTTACATGACTGTCATGTAAAACTTAAAAACTTCCTAAGAACAAAATTTCTTCCAGTCTGTGTTTTTAAACTTCCATTAGCTCTCTCTTTACTTGTTTTTTTCGTTATCCTGATACTGAATGCTTTCTCTCTGTCAGCTGTCAATCGCCCATCATTCTTCTCGGTGAGCATGCACACTCTGTAAATGGCAAGCGAAAAGTTACGTATGATGGCTGATAGGTTGTCTCTGTTAGCATAAACAGAATGTCTAAACAAACCACCACAAATATCTCAACACTTATCAATTTTAAATTGCAATAAAAAAATTGAAAGTAACGCAACTATCAAAATCTAGTAAGTACGTAAATTTTCAAATGCTTTATATTTCATTTTGAATAATAGTATCAATAATGGGCACATTGCAAGTGCCGATATACACATTATAAAATCAAAACTAATAATATATTAACATAGAGAAATAATTATAAATGATGATTATTTTTACATCAGTTTCATTTTTCTCTCAAAAAAATTTTTTTTTAAATTTCTAAATATATAACATATCTAACAAAACTTACAATTCCTTACTTATTTCTAGATCTTAAATAATAATAAGGTTCTTGCTGATAATGATTTACAATCTCTGAATTGGTACTAGTTTCAGAATCATCTGATCTTAGAGATAATTGTGAATTTACATCTCCCAATTCATTATATTTACAAATTTCGTTTCTGTACTTTTCAAATATTTAATTTAAATTACTTGAATTATGTTCTAAATTTACAGAATCGTCACTATCAGAATCAAATTCTACAAGATGAGATGCTTTATCTTCATTAACTAAATTAAAGGTATATTCACATTCGTCTGGTTTATTTAATTCTAAATTAACTAACCTATGATACTCTGCCACTGTTTCATCCATGTTAGTCTTTTTGATTATCATCACCTTTATGTTGTATATTATCTGAATTATGTACCTTGGGGTTTCTGGAATTTCTTGCATTAGGTTTTGCTTTATCCAAATTTAATTTTCTCTTTTGCTGTGTATTTGAATTATGAGGTTTGAAACTATTCCCTTCAATACTGTCTGATTGTGAATGAGATGCATTATTAATATCAGGAAAACAACCTTCATCTTTCAATATTGTATTCATATTATCTCCTAACATAATTAAATTTCTATTCCCTAAAAAGTACCTTTTTAACCTATCAGAGTGTACATTTACGATTTTACTAGGATTTCTGACATCTTGAATCCTAAAATTCAAAGGATGAAATTGATCTAAAATTCTATATGGGCCTGAAGCAGTCCATCCTAATTTCCCAACCCTTTTGATACTAGATTTATCATCTAACAATACTAAATCTCTTAGTGCAAAAGAGTTATACCTCTGAAATGATTAATATGCTGTCTGGTTTTTTGTGATACTTGGTTCTTTATTCATCTTATGAATAACATGAACTTTGGATTTCTCTTTATTTTGATTCAAATGGTTATCCCTAGATCAGTGATCATCATCAAATCCTAGAGATCTAGATAAGTAGTCTGCTACTATATTTCTTTTTCCTGAAATATAAGCCACATCAATATTATATTCCTGCAGTTCCAGTGCCCAGCTAATTATACGTTGATTTTTATCCTTCATAATACTTAGGAATGACAAGGGTTAGTTATCAGATCTTATTTTCATAGGTTGTCCTTACAAGTATCTAAATTTTCAAGGGAAAAATTATTGCTAGTGCTTCCTTTTCTAAGGTCAAATAGTTCAATTCTAGACCTTATAATTTCCTACTAATAAAAGTTACTGGCTGAAAATCTCCTTTCTGTTCTAACACAGAAGCAATGCAGTCATTTGAATTGATTGCATTGCTTCTGTGTTCAGCAGAAAGATAAAATTTTTCCCAAATTTAGGATAAACGAGAACTGGCGCTTTGATTAGTGCCAGTTTTAGGTTGTCAAATGCTTCTTGATTCAATTGGGCTTTACCCCAATTGAATCAAACACCTTTCCTTGTCAGGTACACCATAGGTCTCGATAACTGCGAACAATTAGGAATAAATTTCTGTAGAAATTTAACATGCCAATGAATCTATGAACTTGCCTAACTGTTTTTTGGAGATTTAGTTGATAATATGCCTTCTGCATTTGACTGAGTTGGCATAATTCCTTTGTTGTTGATTTTATGACCTAAATACTCAACTTCTTCTTTTAAGAGAAATTGACTAAAAACAAATGACTCCATTTCTCAACATATCTGATAAGACAGAATTCATTAAAGACTGGAATGACATGGTAGTATTTCTTGCACTTTGTGTTCATCTACATAGCTGATATTTCTGTCATCTAGTAGTAAATGCAAAATATTTTCTATCTTCTTTCTTCATAGGGATCCGAAAGTACCCAGAATTTAAATCCAGTTTTGTAAAATATTGTGCTCCTTCCAAACAGATCAATAATTCCTCAATTTTACACAGAGGGAAATCAATAGGCTTTGTAACCTTATTGATGGCTCTCAAGTCTAAGACAAATCTCAGGCTTCCATTTGGTTTTTCAATTAAGATGAATGGACTGTTCCACTGAGAATTTGACTTCTCAATTATTCCTGCAGAAAGTTTCTGAAAATGCTCCATATATTTCAGTGGAGTCTGATATTGCCTAATGTAAATAGGAGATTGAGTACAAATCTGCACTGAGTGTTCTACTGTATTAGTGCAAGACATTGAAACAATATCCTCGGTGAAAACACCAGAGAAAAATTCAAAGTCAGATTTAAAGAATTTCAGAATTCTGTTTCTTTCTTCACTAGTGTTTGCTAATTTCATTGAATTCTGCACTAGATTCTCTTTTATTTCCTTAATGTTTTCCCTCTCATCTTTCTTTAGAGTCTCAATATTAAACACTTGATCATTATCATCAGTGTGTTTAAAAACTTCAGGAGACTGCTCTAATTTTCCTTTGTCACCTGATGTCCTGTCCAAACAGTATTCTAGTCTACACAAGGACACTGTACTATCAACAAAATCACATGCAAAAGCATGAAGTTTCAGAAAATCAATTTCAAATATTACTTGTACATTTGGATCAGAGAATTCTAGAAGAACTATTAATGGATGACAAACCTTCAAAGGAAAACAAGGAATTGAAATAAAAGCACTTAATTTGCTTATCGGCTTAAATTTCAAAATTCATATACCCTTCAACTTAATTGGATAACTTAAAACTGAAATGTCATTGGGAATTAGAGCTTTAACACGTTTGCTGTCAACTACGAGTATACTCGTAGTTGGTATATGAGCCTCAGAAGCCAACTACGAATATGCTCGTATGTCGATTACCGACTTCCTATGCCAAGCACGAGTTAACCCATAGTATAAGCACATTAATTTGGGCCCTTGCCTTGTGAATAAAGCAGAGAACATGTCTGGAGGCTTGGTAGGAGGAAAATAATTTCAGCAAAAGTATAGTATCGGTACACAATAAATTAATGCAAATAAAACAATTTTTTGAAGTTTTTTCAGCATATACATATATTTATATATGAGTCATTGCTAGAGTCATCTGTAAGATTATAATCATCTTTGGAATCGGAACCAAATAATTCATGCCATTCATCATCGCTCATATTAGCATAAGCTTATAATTCTTCTTCAGTAAGCTTTCTTTTACTGGCCATGGCGTAATTGAAAGTTTTTATTTAGATAATTTTAAATAATTGTAAGACTGGATGCAATAAACCTTACTGCACTGAATGCTGAACGTCACTGACTCTGAACTCAAGTTACACAGTCATCAGCACATGTAAGACATAGGTGGGGGTGATACGAGATTACTCGTAGTTGGCGTATTAAACAAAATTCTGTCTGATAAGGCCAGCTATGAGATAACTCGTACTGACCTTGTAGAAGTAAAAGTGCTTTGCGTGCAGTAACAAACTATGCACGAGGAGCATGGCAGCGAATGTGTTAATTTTGTTAAACAAACTATAAGAAATGAGTGAAATATGTGCACCTGCATCTAGTAAGATTTCACAAGGCACATTGTAGAACTGTCAAAGGATTATCTTCATTAGCATAAGGAATTAATGCTACATCAAACTCTTTCAGGGTTGGAGCTACCTTTTAGCTTTACCCATGTCTAATGAGTGGTTTGACATTTCTGTCCTTGCCAATATGATATTGGAATAATATTTTTTTCCCAAAATTTTCTATATTTTCAGATTTCTTATTTTGAAAACAAAATTTATCCCTAACATAAGTCTTTAATAAAATGACCAGGTTTATTGCATCTAATAAGTCTTAGAACATATTTCCTTTGGGAAGTTTTACTCCTGTCAATACGATTAAATTTGTTAGAATTAAAAATAGAGGAAAGACAGCAGAAAAAAATTGATTATCTGTAGGAGGATTGTTTGATATTGTTAAATCAGATATCATCTTAAATGGAAGTCCCTGTCCCTTCACTAATCTTTTCTGCTGTCTTTCTATTTCTTCACTAAGAAATATTTTCAGTTCCTCTATTTTTTCCAAATCGTTTGATTTTATCTTAGAATAAAAGATGCTGGAACATCTTCAGTTCAATTCACAGAAAATTCCTTAGACTGTTTCTTTTTCTTAGCACCTTTTAATTTTTGAAACTTCCCTTCTCTGACTTTATCTGCAGCCACTGTGTTAGGAGAATGAGTTTCATTATGCTGAAAAGAGTTGAGTGTCTGTGTTTAGTGTCTCTTCCTTTTCCCTAACAAGCCAAAAAACATTGTTCAAGATTTTAACCATGTCTATAGACATGGCCTATAGGCCAAGGTGTCTATAGACATCAAGGTTATCATGGATGTGAAGTCCATATTAAAATTGTAATACCATTGATATTACATTGAAATATATGCTGGATATGAAGATGCGTATGTGATCCATAATTGCCGGTAAAGGTTAAACCTTTTTCTTGTATGTACTTTTTTTTCAAGTTATTTTTATGGCCATGCTTAAACTGATTAAACAACAACCATTCTAAAGACGATCTCTCTTCAGATAAAACGTTAAATTTATGAGCAATGCTCCAAAGTCTTTGGTAATACTCTGAAACAGACTCCCTATTACCTTGAATGCACTGATGAATTTTCCAAATGTTAGATCCTTAATTCACTTGAAAATTCTGATATTAGCAAACTTTTAAATATTGCATAACTGTGTGTCTCTCAGCAAAGGAGATGTATTTAAGAATGTTTTGGCTTTGCCCAATAATTTATTACGAAGTATAATTAACAAGTGGAAATCAGACGCCAACTACGAATATGCTCGTATGTCGATTACCGACTTCCTATGCCAAGCACGAGTTAACCCATAGTATAAGCACATTAATTTGGGCCCTTGCCTTGTGAATAAAGCAGAGAACATGTCTGGAGGCTTGGTAGGAGGAAAATAATTTCAGCAAAAGTATAGTATCGGTACACAATAAATTAATGCAAATAAAACAATTTTTTGAAGTTTTTTCAGCATATACATATATTTATATATGAGTCATTGCTAGAGTCATCTGTAAGATTATAATCATCTTTGGAATCGGAACCAAATAATTCATGCCATTCATCATCGCTCATATTAGCGTAAGCTTATAATTCTTCTTCAGTAAGCTTTCTTTTACTGGCCATGGCGTAATTGAAAGTTTTTATTTAGATAATTTTAAATAATTGTAAGACTGGATGCAATAAACCTTACTGCACTGAATGCTGAACGTCACTGACTCTGAACTCAAGTTACACAGTCATCAGCACATGTAAGACATAGGTGGGGGTGATACGAGATTACTCATAGTTGGCGTATTAAACAAAATTCTGTCTGATAAGGCCAGCTATGAGATAACTCGTACTGACCTTGTAGAAGTAAAAGTGCTTTGCGTGCAGTAACAAACTATGCACGAGGAGCATGGCAGCGAATGTGTTAATTTTGTTAAACAAACTATAAGAAATGAGTGAAATATGTGCACCTGCATCTAGTAAGATTTCACAAGGCACATTGTAGAACTGTCAAAGGATTATCTTCATTAGCATAAGGAATTAATGCTACATCAAACTCTTTCAGGGTTGGAGCTACCTTTTAGCTTTACCCATGTCTAATGAGTGGTTTGACATTTCTGTCCTTGCCAATATGATATTGGAATAATATTTTTTTCCCAAAATTTTCTATATTTTCAGATTTCTTATTTTGAAAACAAAATTTATCCCTAACATAAGTCTTTAATAAAATGACCAGGTTTATTGCATCTAATAAGTCTTAGAACATATTTCCTTTGGGAAGTTTTACTCCTGTCAATACGATTAAATTTGTTAGAATTAAAAATAGAGGAAAGACAGCAGAAAAAAATTGATTATCTGTAGGAGGATTGTTTGATATTGTTAAATCAGATATCATCTTAAATGGAAGTCCCTGTCCCTTCACTAATCTTTTCTGCTGTCTTTCTATTTCTTCACTAAGAAATATTTTCAGTTCCTCTATTTTTTCCAAATCGTTTGATTTTATCTTAGAATAAAAGATGCTGGAACATCTTCAGTTCAATTCACAGAAAATTCCTTAGACTGTTTCTTTTTCTTAGCACCTTTTAATTTTTGAAACTTCCCTTCTCTGACTTTATCTGCAGCCACTGTGTTAGGAGAATGAGTTTCATTATGCTGAAAAGAGTTGAGTGTCTGTGTTTAGTGTCTCTTCCTTTTCCCTAACAAGCCAAAAAACATTGTTCAAGATTTTAACCATGTCTATAGACATGGCCTATAGGCCAAGGTGTCTATAGACATCAAGGTTATCATGGATGTGAAGTCCATATTAAAATTGTAATACCATTGATATTACATTGAAATATATGCTGGATATGAAGATGCGTATGTGATCCATAATTGCCGGTAAAGGTTAAACCTTTTTCTTGTATGTACTTTTTTTTCAAGTTATTTTTATGGCCATGCTTAAACTGATTAAACAACAACCATTCTAAAGACGATCTCTCTTCAGATAAAACGTTAAATTTATGAGCAATGCTCCAAAGTCTTTGGTAATACTCTGAAACAGACTCTCTATTACCTTGAATGCACTGATGAATTTTCCAAATGTTAGATCCTTAATTCACTTGAAAATTCTGATATTAGCAAACTTTTAAATATTGCATAACTGTGTGTCTCTCAGCAAAGGAGATGTATTTAAGAATGTTTTGGCTTTGCCCAATAATTTATTACGAAGTATAATTAACAAGTGGAAATCAGACGATTTTCCTAAATCTCTATCATCTTTTCTGCATATCTAAAAAATGTTTTATGCTTTCATGACTATCACCTGAGAATGAAGGTATTACAAATGTTGAATTAATTAACTTAAATTCCTCATCCTTAACTGCAGAAACTTCACTACTAGAATTACTATCTTCTGTAGCCATGTTACTTTTGTTAAAATTAATCTTTCTGGAGTCTAAAATAAAGTCACAACCAATCCCGTTGATGGTGCCATTTGTAATAGAGTTTATTTTATTTCATCTGTATAAAGAGATTTTTACTCCAAGTGTTCAGTATTTACACAACGGTTCAATTCCAATTGGTGCAATGACTTTTAACTGTTTCTTTTAGAATCCAGAAAATCACTGATTCAAGATCAAATACAAAAAATATATACATTTAATGAAACTAAAACAATATATACACTTTAAATAAAATTACATAAATAACATATAAAAAGCATATAAAAATTAGCTCAACCTAAAAACAATAGAATCAAAAACCGAATACAATAGAAAAAAAGCAATAGCAAAAGCAGCATGCAGGAGAATAAACAGAAACAGATGGAACAATTTTGTAACAAAATTAGAGAGAGACTGTATGCTCAAAAGACCTAATGCATATAAAATCCTCAAAGATCTAAGTAATGAAACTAGAGAAAAAGCAGATATTAATACCATCAAAATAGAAACATGGCAAAATTACTACCAAGATCTATGGTATGATGAAAACATTCAAAACAGAAAACTACCCTTTGTAAACATCTCTGATAACTTGGAAAACATCACTCTAGAAGAATTAACAGAAGCATTAACCCAAAGCAAAACAGGAAAGGCTCCAGGAGAAGACAATATAAACTTGGAACTTATCAAATATGCAGGACTTGAATTCTCACTCAGGTTACTTAACTTTTATAATATGATCTGGAAAGAAGGAAAATGCCACAAGATTGGACCAAAGTAATAGTTATTCCCATCTACAAAAAAGGACGCAAATCTGATTGTAACAATTATCGTGGAATCAGCTTACTTAGTACCTGTTATAAAGTATATGCAAAAATCTTAGCATATAAACTTAAACGTATAGTAGACCCAAAATTAATAGAAGAACAAAATGGATTCAGAAAAGGCAGGTCTTGCATAGACTCTGCATTTACGTTAAAATTATTAATTGAAAAACACAGAGAAATGAACATCGAAACACACATAGCTTTTACAGATTACACCAAAGCATTTGATAAAATTATCAGAGAAAAACTATGGGAAATCCTAGAAGAACATGAAATACCAAACCAACTCTTTAGAGCCTTGTATAATATATATCAAGATAAAATATCTGTGAAGTACAATCATTCAACATCAAGCTGGAAACCAATAAATCGAGGAGTACGTCAGGGTTGTCCTCTCTCACCGGTTTTATTTAATATATATATAGATAAAATCATAAAAGAATGGAAGATAACTAATGAAGGAGGATTCAAGATAAACTGTAACACCAGATTAGTTACTCTTCTTTTTGCTGATGACCAAATAATCCTTGGAAATAATGAAGATATACTACAAAATTCATTATGCAGTCTAAATAATCTGATAAAAACATATGGTATGGAAATATCAACAGACAAAACAAAAGTCATGGCCTTCAAAGGTGCTAATCCAATAAGAAGCAAAATAGTAATAAACAACAAAATAATAGAGCAAGTAAATACATTCAAACTTTTTAAAAGTAACAGGCATTATAAATAAAATTTTTAAACCCAATTATGTACAAAAACACACACGAATAAGAATCTACAATACAGTAGCTAAACCAACCTTACTTTATGGCAATGAGATATGGACAATAAAAAAAACAGATGAAAGAAAAATTGAATCATCCGAAATGAAATTTCTGCACAGAACTGAAGGAGTCACAATAATGGACAAAATGAAAAGCAGTGAAATCAGAAAAAAACTTGTAATTTCAACCTCCCTAAATGAAATAGTTATTTGCTATAGAGAAAAATGGAAAGAACACATACTAAGAATGAATAGAAGCAGAATACCTAAACAAATTCTAAATTACCACCCAAAAGGTACTCGATGAAGAGGAAGACCCTTAAAAAGATGGAATTGAGTCTGGAACAGACCGCTTTGCCTATAAGCCTGGAAAGGAAGGAGACATAAATAACTACAAAATTAAAACTAGATCCAACGCCTTCTAAAATAAATTGCGCTTTAGAGATTTTCTTTTCCAAAAATAAAAAAATCTTTCATTCTCTGACTCATTCTATTATTGGATTGTTTGACATATACTTAATCATGTCTGCTGGACTTGAATACCTTGTTTTCACAGCATAAAATGTTCATAAGAGTCAGTTTCTTTGTTATGCCCTTTTCGAAAATATAAAATTTTTTTTTCTTCTTTTCCATGGGATCCTTTTTTTATCTCCTTTATGTAGCATACAGTATTATTTCTCCTGTCTCACTGAAGTATAAATATTCTTACCTCTTGCAGTTTCTATTTGGTGCACAATTTACTAATTTTTGTACCAGAGAAATAAAATTCTTCTACTACTATATAAACAATATATTTTAGTTAAGCTCTTCATGTTAAGCCACTTTACAGTTTCAAATTTCACCAGTTGCTTTTTCCATGGTAATCCGGTGTCCTTAAGACAGAAGATGAAAGTTTTCATTCAGTGTTTCCTCGAACATTCAATTAGAACATGAATTGCAATATCTTTTATTTACTAAATACTTGTTAGCAGTCTCGACTCCTCCAGTTTAAAGACTCACAGTTCTACAATTCCTTTTCAGAATCTTCTATTAATAATATTCTCCCAATTATCATATAAAACTTAAACTTCCTAATAAAAAAATTTCTGGGGGTCTGCATTCATAAACTTCCATTCTCTCCCTTTGCTTGTCTTTGCCGTTACCCTGATACTGAATGTGCTCTCTGTCAGCTGTCGATCATCCCTCAAACTTCTCGGTAAGCATGTGCTCTTTATAAATGGCAAGCGAGAAGTTATGTATGGTGACTGACAAGTTGTCTTCATTAGTGTAAACAGAACATCTAAACAAACCACCACAAATATCTGAACACTTACCAATTTTAAATTACAATAAAAAAAATTGAAAGTAACACAACTATCAAAATCTAGTAAGTACATCAATTTTCAAATGTTTTATATTTCATTTTGGCAATAATAATATCAATAATGGGAACAGCACAAGTGCCGATATACACATGTGCCTACCAAAATTAATAATATATTAACACAGAAAAATAATTGTAAAAAAGATTCATAATTGTAAATTATGATTCTTTTTACAAGATGATGTAGTTACCGGTTGAAGAAGTGTGGTTTGAGATTAAGGCCAGTAAGACAAAATATACAGTTGGTTGTTACTATAGGCCATGGAGTTCCATGGATGATCTGGAAGACATGCATTGCCAAAATAGTACAATAAATACAAGCCAATTGATTATTATGGGGGACTTGAAATATGGATATATAGACTGCAAGGAAGAAAGATCACATGGCAGAAGGAAATAAAATGTATACACCTATTGAGAGATGATTACTTGAGGCAACATTTGAAGGAGGGGGACTAGGAGTGTGGACCTGCTCATAGGATCAGAAGAGTTATCCATAACCAAGGTGACCACGTTGCCTCTGCTTGGTGAAAGTGACCATGTAGTCTTGACTTGGGAGATTGTAAAAGCATGAGGAATATTCTGTCAAGAAAGGATATATGTGGAACTACAAGGCCATGATTATGACAATCTAAGGAAGAAGTTTAAATCTGTGCCATGGCATAAAACACTGCAGAATAAGTATGTTAGTAGTGCATTGGATATAGGTAAGGATCGTCTAGAGGAAGTAGTATTAAATTGTATATACAGGGTAACAAGGGTTAATCGGGTAAGAGTTAGATGGGTGAGTAATATCATTAGGCATGAGCTGCAGAAGAAAATGCTGTGGAGGGTACATAAGGAGAAAGGCGACCAGCAAACTCATGAACAGTACAAGGCTCAGATAAGAAATTAGACCAGCATGGCAAGGAAGCCAAAATCAGATTATAAGAAGAATCTAGCAGAGCAGGCCAAAGGAAATCCCAAAGAGTTCTTTCATTATGTAGCAAGTAAGAGGAAAAATGACTATGGAAGATTAACCTTAATGAGTGATGATGGTCACGAGGTGACAGAAGAAGATACAATAGTTGAGTTACTGAGTGACCACTTTGTAGGGGTATGTCATTCTAGTGAAGTTACTGCTTTAACATATGTGACAGATAATCTGGGAACAAGTGAATGAATTACAGGTTCTTAGGATATTGCAGAATCTCGACGTAAATACACCTGTGGGATTAGATGGGATATCAGCTAGGGTTTTGCAAGAATGTGCAAGGGAACTGGTAGATTTCCAAGGGAGTGGAAAGAGGGCAAAATAATTTCTTTTTATAATGGAGGTTCCAAGACTGCAGCAGCAAATTATAGACCAATCAGTATCTCAGGTGTGGTGGTAAAAGTACTGGAAAAATTGGTAAAAAAAGAGAATTCAAGAATGGGTAAGTCAAAATATGATACCACATGATGGTCAACATGGCTTTGTGAAGGGTCGGTCATGCCTTAGTAATTTACCAACTTTTTATAATAGATTAACAGCTGAGTTGGAAAAAGGAAATGGCTACATGATGATTTTGCAAAGACATTTGACAGAATACCACATGGAATTTTAGAATTATAGAATGGAAATTTGTTCTAATTATGGAAATTAGAACAAATGGAGATGGATATGACACTGGTTAATTGGATAAGAGGGTGGCTGCTAGACAGATATCAAAAAGTGGTATATGGAGGGACAGAATGAAAGCAAAAATAGGTAACTTGTGGTTTGCCTGCAGGGTTTAGTGCTGGAACCATTGCCATTTAATTGGTACATAAGGAAATATTCAGTTATTTGCTATGATGTGAAATTAGGTAGAGTAGTAGTTAATCTAGATGATGTGCAGGTTGCAGGACAATTTAAATAGGCTGTCAGTATGGGCAGAATTGAATGATAATGGGTGTCAGTTTAATGTAGACTGAAGAGTAAAGTTATTGATTTTTGGATAAATAGTATTACAAGCTGTGTATCACATTGATGGCAATGTACCCCAGGAAATAAATGAATCTAGAGATTTGGGAATGATTGGTGGTGGTGGTGGTAGACATAGTTAAAGTTTAGAGTATATATTTATAAGGTAGCCCATAAGATTACTTGGGTATTGAAGAACACATTAACAAGTAGATATAAGGAGGTTGTTATACCTCTCTATAAAGCCTTGATTTTTTTTTTTTTTTTTTATGTTGGGCCTATACACGAGAGGTTTGCTGATCAACCTATAGTACTGTATATGGGTAGTGGGTTGGGAAAGGAGAAACTTGTCTATATTTGATTTAAAAGTGCATATATTGTATTCCTTGGGAAATACATCAGGGGGAAGACTGTTCCATAGTAGTATAGCAGTAGCAGTGATGGAGGAGGAAAAGAAACTTGTTCTGTGGGTTTCAAGATGTACTGTGAAAGGATGTTGGGTGGCAGCCGTACGTGTTCTAATGGGCTTAGTACACAGAGGGGGAATTATTGATGCTGCTTCAGATGAACATTTCCCATGGAAATATTTATAGAATATACAAATTGCAGAGACCAAACGTCTATGTGAAAGTGAGGAGATCGAGTTGGTAAGAAAAGGGTCATTTATCAGTCTAATTGCTCTCCTCTGTATTGAGTCAAGTATTTTGAGGGAGCTTTTAGGAGCTCCACTCCAAATGTAAAAATAGTATTCGATAGCTGGTCAGATTTGTATAAGGTTAACAGCTGTTTAGAGGTGAAGTAACATCTTGAGTGAAAGAGAAATCCTAGTTTTTTTGGAAGCTGAGGATGCAATGGTTGTGATGTCTTTATGCCAGGAGAGGAATTTGAGTGTTAGCAAAAATAATACTTGGGGAAAATGGTTCTTTTTTGTGAGAAATAAAACAGAACTAGGTTTTAGTAATCTAGATGTGGGATATGCCCACATCTGAATTACTCTGCTCTGGTCTGCTGGGTTTCTTGGGGATGAGGAAGCAGTGGAGAGGATTGAGAGGTGAGTGGCCTGTGGAATGTTCACTATGAGGATAGATTGAAGGTGTGTTGGACTGTAGAAGTTGGTTGATAGTAGAAAAAAAAAAGGAGGAGATGTGATTGAAATGTTTGTTACTTAAAGGGTTTTATAGGATAGATGCAGGGGAAATGTTTCAGCACTTGACTAGAGCAGCGCTTCCCAAACTGTGGGCCACGGCCCCCTTGGGGGCCGTAGGTTTTGTTGAGGGGGGGCCGTGAAATAATGAAAACAAATTTAAAATGTTTTAAGACTAAGTATATTTTTTTTTATTTTAAAAGAAACGTATTTAACTTTTATTCTTTCTTTTTTGTTATTTTTTATATTTTAATGGAAAAATTCACACATTGGTGTTGGTTCACAAACTTTGCTTCCTGCGTATTTCGGCGCTTAACGAATATTAGTAAATATTGCTTATTCATATTTCAAAGCAGTGGTTAATTGTATTCACTTTGAATGTTCTCCAGGGAAGTTCCAAATCTTTCTGTCCCTTTCATAATGCGTTCGTAATCAGGGACTGTTGATATTGACTTTATATACATATCAAAACTCTTTTTATATTATCACTGTCATCCGAGCTAGTTTTCTGTTACCAATAAAAGTTTCGCATATACTTCACACATGAAAAAAAGCTTAAACAAGTTCATGTGGGGATATAGTAATTCGCTTGCAGTGGTAAACAACACGCCCTCCCTAAGAGCCACTATACTGCAGAGGCAATAAAAATAAGTACTTTTATTATGCCAGTGAATAAGGTATGAGGAGTCTGTGTAATATATTTCTCAACAAATAGTGCAATTAGAGACAAGTGGAATAAAAACACTAATTAATGAATCACATGTCCCCTCATACAGAAACTATGCTGTATAGACTGAAACAAAACCATATGTTGCATGGGCAAACATAGTATCTAACTAAAAACTATTGTTATTAATTAGATGTATGTGAGTTCGATTTCCCAAGGCAGCAATAAAATTCAACTGAACGTGTTAAAATTCGTAAAAGTGTTAAAACTAAGTAATATATATATATATTAAATGTTATGGCAGTTTCACATATGGAATTCGGTTGAAGAGAGTTAGCATTTCAACTCAATTGTCAGCTATGCTCTTATCTTTCGGTTGCGCGATCTTTTGTTAATACCGCACCAATCATATGCACGTTTTAATAAACAGACTGCCTTTGCTGTCTGTTTCGCGTTAGGCTTAATTACCATAAAAGGAGAAAACTCACAAAAGTGAAAAATGTTCCTGGTCCGGGGATTCCCGTATTCAGGTAATATTCACTAATTTCATGTTATCAGTCTGTGGTGTGCCAGTATTGGTAAGTGGTGATA
Source organism: Typopeltis vanoorti (assembly GCF_054136105.1). Lineage (NCBI taxonomy): Eukaryota > Metazoa > Arthropoda > Arachnida > Uropygi > Thelyphonidae > Typopeltis > Typopeltis vanoorti. The sequence continues at coordinate 81,388,279 of NC_143558.1, forward strand.
TTATTTGATCTATTCTACGTTAAAACATTTAACCCTGAGATGGATGAGTGGCTGATAAAAAATAAAAAAAAATCCCGCGAACAATCAGAAGAAGCAGAAACAGACTAAAAATAAAAAGGACAGTATTTCATATTTTACCAGAACAGACCGTATCGTCTTCAGAACCAAACGGTAAGAGGCAAAAAATGTAATATATGCATTTGATTTTTGCAATATTCGCTGTGTATGTTTTGTATTGAATATAAATACAATAAATATAATAATAATATATCTCTATTACGATTTTTTTTGAGGGGGGGGGAATATTTTAATTTTTGCAAAGGGGGCCCTGACATCCAGAAGTTTGGGAAGCACTGGACTAGAGGGACCAGAACAAGGGGTCATCCCTACAAGTTGAATAAAAGTGTGGTTACTAGGTGCGTGAGGAATAGATTTTTTGCGCGGAGAGTGGTGAATGAGTGGAATGGGTTGCCAAAGTCAGTTGTGAGCTTTGTCTGTTAATGGGTTCAAGGAGAGGTATGATAGATTGTGTGAATAGATTTGGTCTCCCACGATGAGTCTTTGGACTCCATGGAGGTGCCCATATAATAATAATAATCTTGAAGATCATTGTGTAGTTTAGTTGCATACATAATTTTTGCAAGTCTTTGAATAGTTTGACAAGATTACATATTAATCAGCTGTTTTTTATTATTATTATTAATGGTCTTTGCTTTCTAAGTTTTTGAATTTTAATCTGTAAACATGGTTCATAGATGGTTAAATAGAAATTAGGTCAGTTATTCATTGAATATGCATATTGTACAATATGAGAAGTAATCACTGTGTGCAGAGCTACTGTGTACTTAATACTTACAAACTGAGAATTGCCTTTCAGTTATTAGTTAATAATTTCTTAAATTTGCAATAACTTTTCATTGTATCTAATACTTAATTTTATTTATTTTCTAGATGGAAATATCCATAGGTATATAAATTTATGTGAAAATCAGCTTGAAAAATATAAGAAAAAGGAGAAAGAACGATATCGTGGAATGTTTGAAAAATTAGCAGCAGATGTCAGTCTTTCTTCATGAAGAAAATTTATATTTTGTAAAACACTAATTTGTATATATATCATCAGTTAAGGATTTTTTTTTGTTGTTTCAAGATCTCAGTAAAATTAGTGCAGGTTTGTTTGAAATAAAAATAGTAATTATTAAGAATACCTCTGTCTAATATAATGTAATAACTAGATGTCTCTTCCTCTCTCACTTTACTAATAATTACAAGCAATTGCCTCTATCATGTAATTAATATTCTTTAACTGCCTTGCAGTATACCACTTCAAACCATTTTAAAGTAATTTATCATGAGCATTGAGCGCACAAAATATTGGAGAATGCTCCTATTAGAATTATTTTTGCCTAGGGCACTGACTTTACAGTTGGAAACACAACTGTAAAAAAATCTTATAAGTATGCCCTGTATCTTATTGTCCCACATCAGAGGATTTTCTTTATCATGTCAAAGCAGTATAACATGCAGGGTACCATCAAATGATGTGCCATATACTCTAAAAAGACACGTTATACAAAATTTCACATTCACACAGTGGCCACTTTATTACAGATAAACTACAAACTCCTTTTGAGTTTTTCAGAATTCAAATTTGCTCTGATATATTAAATTAAGAAAAATAGGAATAATTATTACTTTTGGGGAATAGCTTACTCCTCATTTCATTTAAAAATAAATCATCTTGTCACATGAAGATTGTTCTGTATAAATTTTATTGTGAACATTTCTACCACACACGTTTCTGTGATGACTAACTTTCTTGGAATATAGGCAAACTATATGAATTTAAAATACTTTCTAAAACTAATAAATGGTTAATCAGTTCCACTGATATTTATCAAGTAATTAATTCATATTTAATATATACATATATTTGCTAACACAGTTATCTCTACTTTCAAAAATTTTTCCATTTTTGCCAGTATATTGGGTGTGACAATTTAATTTCCGGAATGGCTGCGTAGTATTGCCATGTGATGATTTAGTTGGAGTCACATGGTAATCGTATTTTTACATCTTTTAGCTAATGCGTGCATAAACCTCAACCCGATAGAGCCATTTGCTAGTTGGCTATTGCATTAACAAAGATCTGCATGTAAACAATGACGTAAAAATGTGCGATCAAAATTTGAAGCAGCTTATTAACATCAAATTTTGTGTGAAAATCGGCAAAACTGCTACTGAAACGTTGGAGGTGTTGAAAGTGGCATAAGAGATTCAAAGGTGGGCGAGAAGACGTGAATGACGACTGCAGAAGTGGGTAGACAAAAACAAATATGACGGACGTAAATGTGAACAATGTGAGATTTGGTATGGTCTGACAGGCGATTTAATGACTGATGAATTGCAAATGAATCAAGAAACAGTCAGGATGAGTTTAACTGAAGAAATTGGGTGTATGAAAAATTTTTGTGCCTCAGATTTTGACGGACGAACAGAAGCAAAAGTAGGTTCAAGTTGTGACTGATCTTTCTGCAAATAGGCACGTTTCCGAGAGTAATTATGGGTGATGAAACTGATGCTTCCAGTACAATCCCGAAACCAAATGACAGAGCATGCAATGGAAAACCCTGAGTTTACCAAGTCTGAAAAAAAGGATGCATGTCACATTTGCAGTTCAAGACCATTGTGCTGAAAAGATTATGAGATTCTGTTGTGGCCTGACAAGTGGATCATCCATTATGACAATGCACGAAGCCATAGTGTGCTCATTATGAGAGAGTTTTCTGGCTATTTCCAAAATTAAAGACTGCACTAAAAGGACAGATTTTCTGACATCGTTGATATCCAGCATAATGTGATAAAGGAACTCAAGAGTATTCCAGGCCTGTTTCCAAAAATGGGAACACAAGGGGGAATACTTCAAAGGAGACAGTAGCCACTAATGTATAGTTCCAAACATTGGCTTTTTTACAGGTGCATTCCAGAAATTAAGTTGTCACACCTTGTATAAGGGCCACATGACAAGAATTAACAAATTTTATTCAATCTAAAATTCCAACTAGTTTTGTGTGCTAATTAGAATACACTTCGTCAGAGCATGCTTATTTTATATAAGAGTAAGAAGCTAGTAAAATGTATCACAGTTAAGCAAAAAAAAAAAAAAAAATACAACACATGAAAATTAATGTAAGCAGTGAAGGTTCTGTTGTGATCTACATGTTATGCATATCGTAGCCAAGGTCTGTAAATGTAAATGTGAGATTGTTGATTAATGAACACAATTGGTGCAGGATAAAGCATGGGTCCTTAATGTATCAAGTAGAAGTACATAGCATTTCAGAAGCTTTAAATTTTCTGCCACAACAGTTGTGTTCAATATGTGACAATTTTCTTTGTTACTAAAGTAGCAGATGGCTTTCATTCGTGGTTTGAAAAGCTAAACTGTTCTGAAGTGTCCAAAGTATCCCAGTTAATCAATATAGCCAAATGAACAGTGAATCATCTAGATATGATTTCTTGAGAGGAGGATAAGATTTCAGAGGCTGTTAGAATCTGGAGATCTTGTATAGTGGAGTGACAACCACTTTCATGTCAGGACTGCAAAGAAACAGAAGTTTTGTCTGTAATATTGCTGATGAAAGAAAGGGTGACTGTACCTTTTGAAGATACTTAAAGATCTTTTCTCACTGTCATCCTATTCATATACTGTATAGAAAATACTTTTTTTAAAAAAAAATTTAAGGATAGGCACTGGAAACAAACACAAGGTTTGGAATTGGCATTCTCACTTTATGCTGTGATTTGTGGGACATCATAGACTATCTACCAAAATAAGCTCTTCCAGTTTATCATAGGAACAAAACTAATTTAGAAAATATCCACCCTGCTATGCATAAAACAAAAAAGTAGAACAGGCATTTATCCCATGCCAAATTCATAACATATGCAAAGATATTGTTTTAACAAAAAAAAAAAAAAGAAATATCATGAAAGGAATTCAATTTTGTTTTACCCTTTATAATATCTCTAAAGTGGACTTCATAGTCAAAGAAGAAAGAGGACTGGGAAAATTACCAAGAGATTTGGCTGCCAAATTCAAACAGTTTCTTTGAGCAAAATGGCCAGCAATACATATTTCAGAAATGAAACTGACAGCACCTCAAAAAAATTACATCACATCATCTTAAAAGCAGATAAAGGAAATGCTACAATTGCCATGAAGTCTGATATATATCATGAAAGTGAACAACCTACTAGGTGACAACACTGATGGCAAACTAGATTCAGACCCAATGATTTCATTTAAAAAAAAAAATTGATAAGTACAGGTAACTCTTGTTATACACAGGGTTTGTGTTCTCGAGGATCACCACTTTTATCAAAAGCTCATAAAATAGGAAAATATGAGAAAATAGAGGATGTGTTCCCAAATGAGTGAAATTTCAATCCTTCAAAAGTTAACTTCATTGTAAATGCACCTATTTTTCATATATATATATATATATTTAAGGCAGAGTAGTAAATCAAATATTCATTATGTATAAAACAAATAACTATTTAAAGTAGTTCTTTATTTTCTAGTTTAATACATTATACAACTCTCCCAAAAAAATCTGAAAACCTGGGGTCTTATTTTGTAGTCCCTAGAAGCACTGCTTCCCAAATGCAACATAAAGCAGTCTTTGGCACTTTAAACCCCAGGCACTGTCTTTTTGATGGAGAAGTAGGTATGACTGGTCATATACTTCCAAAGAGGCCAGTTTCATCTAGGTGAATTACCTACTTTGAAATGTAATTTCCTTCTGCTATCTTTGATTTAAAGCAACCATGAAATTCTTCAGAGGCAATGTGGTCTAAAACTGCAGTTTGGACAGTCATGTTGAGATTGTCAAATTTATAGCAACTCTTAGAGAGTCGAGCCACCCACAATTTGCAAAAAAAAAAAAAAAAAGGGAGGGGGGGGGGGTCAGTTGCTTTTCATCTTTTGTCAGATCTTCATATTTACAGATAAGGACAATACTGCATGGACCAATAAGAGGTAGGAAGGCAACGTGGACACTGAGCAAGTGAGCACAGTGGACAATGCTAGGAAACAAGATGCACACACAGAAGCTTCTGTGATCTTCGATAGCAAACAGCAACAGTTCCTTACATACCAAAAAGAAACCATATATATATATATATATATATGAAAAAATGCAGATAATGAAAGTGTGTACAACAGGAATCACCTCTAGTTAAAATCTATGTCTCACTCTATGCATCCACTGGTTTCAAGAATCCTCAGTGCCCTGAAGATTTTTAAACCAGAAACACCTTTGAGACTTACTGTAGATGCCAGGGGATTCACCTATCTCCAATCTTGCCAAATATCTCTTCTGGTGGCACCACACATAGGAAAACAGTATTATTAATCAAAATCAGCTTACACTTCATCCAGAGAACAAAAGAAATAGTCAAAGAACCATCAGACCTTCTGACAAACTTATTACTAATCTGTTCACGAATGTAGGAAAAAAAAGGAGCTACTTTGAGATCTTTACCCACAGATGCTGTCATCTTGTTCGTACACTGTATAGAAAATACTTTGTTTCATTTTAAAGAAACAGGTGGTCTTGCTATTGGCTTCCACCCCTATCTCTAATTCTGACTAACTTGTTCATGGAACCCTTTGAAAATAAAACCATACAATAATATCAAGAACCTAAAATTTGACTATAGTATGTTGATATTTTCAATGTCTGGCCATTTGACAGATTTCTTTTGAAATGCTGTTATTGGTAGGAGATTTCCTTTCTTTGACATTCTCTTAGAAGTATTCGGGAAAATCTGCACTACTGGTAATAGATTCTTCCATGCTGCTTTTCACCACTATCCCTTCCAGAAGGTAGGAATACTCAAATTAAGAGACAGAGCATATATAACATATCACTCAACATAAATAGAGCTTCCTTACTTCATCCATAGTCTTTATTTTAACAGGTATGGGTCAAGAGGATTTTGCATTCCCCTTCCTCTACCCAATGACATCGTCAAATAAGACCTCAAATGGGTAATCGCCCATCTTTACATCCACACTCTGTTAGACAAAATTCCTTGGTTTATTCGAAGTTATGACTTTCAACTACTGTATATGAGATTTTTACAGCCTCAGATCTCATGCCCTCCTCAAGAAAAGCTGGGTGTCTATAAAATTCACTATTCATGTGACATTTTCTATCACATGCAACATTCTGGAGAAATCTGCATGTCAGAAAATTTAAAGTAGTATTCCAAAATGCTGAATGCTCTCATTCAGTGCAATAAAACAAGGCATTACCTGCATAAATTTGGTCTTCATTCATCAAAAACATCTCAATTTACAGACCTTGGTTATGATACACATCATGTGTAGTATGCAGCAATACCAGCTGCTTTCACCTTTCACTTTTTTGTTTAATTTGTATGTGTTGCATTGTTTTCTTGCTTACTGTTACTTTTTAAGTTCTGTAACTATTTACACATCTTATATAAGATATATATCCCTACTTTTGTTGTGACAATACAAATGAGGAGGGAGAGAAAGAATTTATACCTTTTAATCCATTTTAATTGTCGTGCATACTTCTGTCTCTGCTCTGACATGATACAGCTTCATATATATGGTGGATTTATGTTGTATTTCGTAGAGTGGAAGACTTCAATAATTTTTCTCTCCATGTAGTATTTCAAATATTTACCGTTGCAGTTTATGTTGTTTCTACATTCTGTAAGTGAGAACATAGCAAAAAAAAAAAAAAAAGAACTGTGTGTTGACTGGCACTGGCACTGGCAAAGTTGTGGGCTATGTTTCTCATAATTCTTTTTTTTTTTTTTTTTTTTTTTTTGTGTTAGGAATATGATGTATACTAGCATTGTTGCCTGTATACTGAGATGGCTTTGTTGACCAAAAAAGCAGAGGTTAGGCTAAATAGATATAAATAGAGGGTAGTTCTAATTTTGTAGTTATTTTATATTTTAGCTTGTCTGGTTAAAGCTGATCTCACATGTTAGAGGGTAAGTCCTTTATGCTCTTGATTATTTGCATAGTATTTTCTTTAGGCACTGAATATCCGTGTTGAATTTGTGTGGTCTGTAATAGAAAGAAGTACATAGATATCCATTTGTTTGCAGTAAATAGCAGAACCTATTTACCAATTTTAGTTTTTTCAGAGTAGAATATCTGTGAATGAGAGGCTGTTATCCTTTTCTAATTCTAATGTGAAACGTATTGCCTTATGTTAGAAATTAGGTAATTCAGTAATTCTACAAGTTTTGGTTTTCCATGTTTCCAAATCATTGAAAATTTGGAAATTATTTGTTTGAACACAGAATTCTTATCTGATCCTTATATCACCTAGAATATTTCTAGATGCAGTGCCTATGTGAAGCTTGAGGTAAGAATTTTGTGTTCAAATGACTCCATATAGAAGATAGAGAGAACAACATGATAACGGTATGAGCCTATTGCAAGTTAAGAGTTTTATTTTCTTTTTGGGGTATTCAGAAGTATATTTATTGCTGGAATATTTTTAAACCTTTTTTTGAAAATTTTCTTTCTGCAGATCATCTTTAATGTATTTGTGAGCATATCTGTGAAAGATAAATGTGAAGAATAACAGCTAAGAAACTAGTATTTTTTTTACTCTTTACTGAGTATTTATCATGGATGTAAAAACGAGTAGAATTTTTAATTACTACTCACTTGTATATAAGATTTTTCCAGTATGATTGGATAGGAGGAACTGAGTTGGTCAGCTGGAGGATCAGTACTTTCAGAGTTAGAGTGAGATATTTGGCTTGTGAACTTTCAAAATTCAATAAATATGAGGAATTAGCATATGTAGAGACTTTTGTTTTTTTATTTTTTTTGAGGGGGGGGGGATAAGGAATCCACTGCTTGCTAGATTTTTAGCCATAAAACCCTTGAATGAGATTTTCAGATCGAATGATGACTGCTTTCTCAAATGGAGATGCAGATGAGATTGTAGACTTCTCAACCCTGAAAGTCAATTTCTCTTGTTCACCCTATTAACTCAATCAAAAACAATAAGCATAATGCTTTTTTTGGTAAACATTCAAAGATCTGTTTACATTGTTTACAACAATTTTCCTCCAAATTAATCTTATCTGTCAGACTGCAATATTATCAGATTTTATATTTCTGGATTTTTTTCTTAACATAATGGAAAAAAGCTGGTTTTGCTAGCCTTTCCTCACCCATTCTGTAAATATAGATTTACTAAAAGGAAGTAACAAATATTTCATAGTAAATGAATTTGTTAAAAATTAAAAAAAACTGACAGAATATAACAAACTGATGAAAACAAATGCCATCCAGTGGAAGGATGAAAATCTCTCATGCTTTAGGAATGGATAGTCCATTTTGACAGAAATTGAGATAGTGAACAATGCTTTCTTCAGATGTTAATGTTTAAAACTACGTAACCTTCCAGCCGATTCTGCTTTCACACATGAAGCTTTAAACCTATAGCAAATGAATGTCACGTGTTGCTACTAGAAATTTTAATATGAATAAATATAAGGTGACGCTTCCTCAAAATTTTATGAAGAGGTTTGGGTACACTTGAAATATAAGGAATAGGAGCTGTAGGCTCTATTATAGTAACCTGGGATATAAGAGTCACTGGGTTTGTTGAAGGTTATAACCATTTAACTGAATCATAGAGTTGAGTGAAAAAGACTTATTGTACAGCTGCATAACAAGAACAAATGTTATGGACTCTCTTAAGTAAAGTTTAAGTGCAATAAAACAGTTGGTTTATAAATTGTATTTTGAGTCATTTACCTACTGCTGAGTAATTATTTTCACCATGAAATATTTGCTGCTTACTTTCAATAATAATTGCTGGTTTTACATGTTTTCTGCCTCTTATGTTACAACTGTAAATGTGTGTGCATGAAAAATTTTGGTAAAATAAGATTGCAAGCAGAATTTTGAATAGAGCTTATTCAGAGTCCAAGCATTTCATTTTCTATTTTCATATGTTTGGTTTAACTGCAGTTTAACCTCCCTACCGGCCAATGTGGATGAAATAGTGACACCAAATTGCACTTCTTATCCATGTTATTCAATGGGTTTTAGAGCTTCATATCCAGATTTATCTCGACATCTATAGACGTCATGGCCGGTTGGGGGGTTAACTAAGTTGATGATGTCTGGATAACATGACTGTGTTTCAGTTTCTGATGAGATTAATCCATCAGTAGTCTGGTTATATGGTATCAAAGATTACAATCTTCTAGTCAGCCAAGAACATTCCTTTTCAGCAGCACTTTATCTAATTGTCATTAGTCCTGTAATGCACCTCTGAGGAGACTGTACATCACCATTCCACATCATATCAGCTTGACCAGCATCACAAATTTAATTTCTTTCCAGGCTACTGGCCAGTTGCAAAAAAAAAATGTTATCAGCTGAAGAATTTTCTACAATGTTTTCATATCTCATATCCCTGTAAGCCACAATGGCACATTGAACCACTCTAGCTAAATCAAATGTATGGTTTTAAGTGACATTGTCAAACACCTAATCTGCTATCTTTGTTCATATTGGGATGTGCATTATCCAACATACCTTTCATTTCTTCAGAGACAATTGCAAATCTCGCAGAATGGTTAAAAATTGATTTCTTGTTCATGTGCTGTCTTTGAATTGTTCAATAATTACTAATGGATGATCAAATGCCTCAAAAAAAAAAAAAAAAAAAAAAAAAAAAAAAAAAAAAAAAAAAGCTAACGCATATTTTTCATCAAAGAACTGTCATATTTATCTGCACTAGTATAGCTATAGGTAGGCATTATGACTTATTGCTATTATAAATTCGTGCTAGTGTTCATGCACTTTTTTCGTGAGGTCCAATGAGCTTCCTAAATGGCTATGGTCTCTAACTGACTACATTTTCCTGATTATTAAAACATGAGATAGTATATATAAGCAACAAGTAGGAATGTATCTGTCTATTGGATAAGTACCAGATCGACATAATAAGGGTGACTGAAACAAAAAAAGGCAAAAACTGGTGAGATTTTTCTGAGCAATAAATACAAAATGCTATATTCAGGCAATGACAATCAGGGAAAAGAAGGTGTAGCTACAGTATTAAACAGAAAATACGAGGCTAATCTCCTTCAATGGCAGGCAGTCTCAAGTAGAGTGATGTGGGCAAATATCAGACTGGGAAACTGGACAACGAGACTTATTTGTGCCTATGGTCCCACAGAAGGTTCCACTAAGGTAGAAGTGTAGGAATTTTTTGAAGCTTTAGAGAAAGCAACTGATGCAATGAAAATGGAAAGCTTGGTCATTTTTGGGGATCTAAATACCAGAGTAGGAAATGATTGTCAGACTTAAAAAATATTTTGGGAAAGTTTGGAGAAAAGAACAAAGCTAATAATAATGGCAAATACCTGTTGGATTTCTGCTCTGGACATGGACTGGTTATTACTAATACAATGTTCCAACATAAAAATGTGCACAAATTCACATGAAGAGACAAGGATTAAGAAAAGTCTCACTGACTATGTTTTTGTGATAGTGATGCTTTCTCACTGGTGCAGGACATTAGAGTGTACAGAAGATCACCATTTAGTCTTGAGTAGGATAAAATTTGAATTTTATACTGAAAAGAGGAACATGTAAGAAAGTTTTAAAGCAACTTAAAGTCTCTGCAGCTCTCAATGTGAACTGCAGACTAAAATACACAAACATTATTGAAGAAAAAATAAAAAGGCTTAAGAACAGGAACTAAGCCTTAGAGATTAGCGGCAAATCCTGAAGAAAACATTGATTCAGCCAGAGGCATATGGTGAGGTTGTCTGTAAGGATAGAAAAATCAGAACTCCATGGTGGACACAGGAAGTTAAAGAGGCAATGAAGGAAAAGAAGAAAGCATATCAAACGGAGGAAAGAGTGCGGTAAAAGGAATTAGAGATGATAAAGGTGGCATGAAAACTGGTGAAAAAGATATCCTTGATGTATGGAGTAATTACTTCAAAAAATTGCTAAATGAAACAATCAGTGACAGCATAGTAGTAAAAACACTCAAGCATGCAGCCAGGAATACATATCCATACTTGAAGTAGAAAAATCCATCAAAAGCCTGAAATGTGGAAAGGCAGCAGGAGTTGATCAACCAGACCAGAAATGCTCAAATATGGATGTATAAAAGTCTTACAGTGGCTGCACTGCATAGTTCAGAAGGCCTGGCCAGAGGGACAAATTCCAGATGATTAGAGTAGAGCTCTCAGTACCCATATATAAAAAGGGAAATAAAACAATGTGAGAATTACAAAGATATTTCCCTACTGAGTGTTCCTGGTAAGATTTATGCAAATATACTTGAGAAACAGTTAAGGATTGTGGAAGGGAAGTTTGGTGAAGAACAAGCTGGATTCAGGCCAAATAGAGACTGTCAGGTCAGATTTTCACTTTACAACAGATAGTTGAGAAATCATGGGAATATAACAAAGATCTGTATTTACGTTTTGTATAGCTGGAAAAGGCATATGACAAGGTGCCAAGAGAAAAGCTATTCAAAATGCTACAGTTGTATGGCATCAATGGAGCATTAGATCAAGCAATACTTAGTCTTTATTTGAGTAGTAAGTCAGCAGTTAGAATTGAAGGGAATACAGGAAGATGGTTTAATGTACATTATCTATATGGATCACATTATGAAGGAAAGTGGAATTAAACCTGTTATCAAAATCAGAGATGCTAATATGTTTACTCTATGCAGATGATGTTATACTTCTAAATAAATCCAGTACAAGTCTGCAAGATTCCCTGACTAAATTGAATAACTATTGTAATAAATTTGGTATGAAAATCAGCAATAACAAGACAAAGAAAATGAAAATCGGCAGAAACACTGAAAATATCAACTGCGTTGTGAATGGAGAACCTTTAGAACAAATAAAATATTTCAGCTACTTTGGCACAATTTTTTAGTTAAGATAGTAAATTAAATATGGAAATAGACAACAGAATCAACAAAGCTGGTATGGTTGGAAGTCAACTGAATAAATTTATATGGAATAAGAGAGAAATTAGTCACAACACTAACACAGTGTTCAAGCCAATTTTAACTTATGGATCTGAGAGCTGTGTTAGAAATAAAACACTTGACCAAAGACTAGAATCTGCAGATAGGAGAGTTCTGAGAAAGATTAGAGGCATGAACGGCAATGTCATTAAAAATGAGATTAAGAAAGACCTTGGCGTTGTTAGCATCCAGGAATGTGTTAGCAGATCTATTCTCGGGTGCTATGGTCACTTAAAGAGAATGGGAGAGGTAAGATTAGCAAAACAAGCGTCCTCTGCCAGGTTTGCAGAAAAAAGACCCAGAGGGGATATAGGTGGATTGGTACAGTAAAAAGTGCCTTATAAGATATGATAATGTTGGAGTCTATATAGGTAACAGCATGGTTTTGAGGAAAATTGTAGACAGGAAGTTAGTGATGTAAGTTTTTCATGCAGTACTATCATATCCTGTACACTCCTTGAGGGTACGTCAGGAATTTGGTAATTTTTGGTTGCACCCTTTTAGCAATGGGCCAATCTGGCTGAATATACTCATGACTTGATGGATTCATCAAGTTCTTAGTCAAATCAGAAGAAAAATCCATGGAAATTCAACAAAATTTATTTAGTGTGTATAGTAATCAATAGTGGTGTCAGAAGATAAGAGAATATACTTCAAAGTTAGCCATATCAGGCAGGTTGCTAAAGAAATATCAGAGAAAGGTGTATTATTTTGCATTGTGCGAGACCTTGCAAAAATAAAGCATTATAATGCTGGCATGCACGTAACTCATAAGAAAAGCTCACAAAATGTTTCTCAGTTTGGTTGAAAAATCAAACCATATCATCGAGCCTGTACAGTCCGGACACATACATCAGGAGATACCGTTCCCAGTTTTTATTTCCAACCATGCGCTATACACCCCACCCTTTGCCAAATAAAATGGAAAAATCTGGATACACTCAGATAAAAGTTTTCCACTTACTTTAAATTAAATTTACAAAGAAATTGTATTCTTATTTCATCCTTGAACCAAGTGTAAGTGAACAAAGTTTACGAGTGAAGTATCTTCGCAACTGGGCTACTTGTACGTAGATGCTGATAACTTCACATTGATTGCCTTAGTATCCCATAATGCACAGTACACTTCCTTCTGAAAGGAACTGTGCCAGTGTAACACTCATGTAGTAATAAGCCTTTTTACTACTTGTATTTTTTGATATGCCTTTTTACTACTTGTATTATTTGACTTCTGCATTAATTCTTCTAAATCTGGCTCCCACTAAATGAGATCTCAATAAAGGTCGAAACTGGTTAATAGAGTTTTAATGACATTGTTTACATCCCTTGCCATTCATAAGTGAACAGAATTTGTAGAATGAATGCTTTTAAAAATACCCTGCACATCTCATATGTGACAATCGTGTTAACTTCTAGAAAAATTTGATCCTTATTTCTTATAAAGTATTCTAGAAAGAATACTCTTCCTCATTCCACCTTTGATAACACTCAAACTTTAGGTAAGATAAGATTTCTCTACAAATAAAAAAGCCAAACAGCTATTTTTTCTGGCAAAGTTAATTAAATTAAGGGGATAAAAATCCCTTATTATTTTACAGCCAGTATGCGAAACTGAGATTGAAAACTACGATCTAAGAGTTTCATGCCGAAGAACTATCAGCAAATCCAAGCGTAAGCAAACACCTGGTAGTACAATACCAAGGCAACTCACAGCAAAGGTGGAGCAACTCCCTCACTATCCTTGATATTTTCTCATAATGTAAAACACAGCTCCTAGGAGATGTAATACTGCCTTACATTATAAGGAGAGGTCACTACCCAGACCGGTTTCAACCTTTTTTTGAGTCTCATCAGTGAGTAGGTAGACCTGGATGATATCAAAGTTTAAGTGAAAAGAACTTACCTTTCTGGCATTCATATAGTGAAAGTATGTAAGTTCTTTTCACTTAAACTTTGATATCATCCAGGTCTACCTACTCACTGATGAGACTCAAAAAAAGGTTGAAACCGGTCTGGGTAGTGACCTCTCCTTATAATGTAAGGCAGTATTACATCTCCTAGGAGCTGTGTTTTACATTATGAGAAAATATCAAGGATAGTGAGGGAGCTTGCTCCATCTTTGCTTCGAGTTGCTTGGTGTTATACTACCAGATGTTCGCTTACGCTTGGATTCGCCGATAGTTCTTCGGCATGAAACTATTAGATTGTAGTTTTCGATCTCAGAGTTTCGCATACTGGCTGTAAAATAATAAGGGATTTTTATCCCTTTAATTTTATTTCTCTACAAAGTTTAGAATAAAATTATTTTTATCCCATAAAAGAAGCAATAATGAAAACTTAGTTTATAGACAGGAAGATTGGTTAAAATTTGCATTGGACAGCCCTTCACACAGAATTAGATGGAACAAAACCAACGTGCTACATAGAAGTCATTACAGGTCAGAAAAATTATCTTTAGGGTCAGCAATGGCTTCTTAGCCATTGCTGACCCTATTCTCCAAACCTGAACAAGTATGGTTGCATTAATTTTCCAAAAATTTCAGACTTGTCTTAAAATTCACTTCTACACAATCATAATACTTCTTTTTCATATAACACTATAGGGTGCCAAATTAGGACTTGAGATCTTTTGTCCCTTATTTGAATTGTTTCACTTTCATTGGTGCATCTAAATGTAACATTGTTTTGTGCTCTGAAGATGCTGGTATAAAATTTTTTGAAATATGAGCCAGTTAAACATCTTTTTATAATTTCGTATAATAATGGTATTTTAAATACCATTAAAATAGTTATAAGGTCCAACACCTAAGTTTGTCTATCAGATTGTCTTTTATATGATGTGAATACACTGGTGTCTAAAAGCTAAGGACGAACTACATTTTTATCTGTATATGAAAAAATGTTCATGATTACAGCCAAACGTGGACAAATTTATTGCCAGCATATTAATAAATTATATTACAAAAAAGTGTTATAAATTACATCCCAATACATTTTCAGCAAAAGTTTCAATTTTCCTAAAGACAGTTAAGGAATGAACAGTGCTTCCAGAAAACAATGTAGAGAGACATTTCAGTATGCAATATGTCCAATCCAAACTGCAATTCTGCTCTCACATCATTCCAATGCTTAACACCAAGTTATTCAGAAGTTCTTGAGGCAAACTGGCCTACACCTCCTTCCGAGCAAGGATAAGACTTGTTTGTTTTTTGGAAGGGAATTTTCAGCAGCAATGTGTCCCCCTATTGCGTTCAATGGGGTTGAAATCTAGGAAGCATGCTGACCACTCTATTTCATTATATCCTCAGTCTCCAGCAGTATCTCCACTGCTTGTGTATGATGTAGTGTGACATTGTTATCTATAAAAATTAATTCTTCACCTACACAGCACCACGGAACAATCAAATGTGACGAATTTTGTTGCAATATCATTCACCAGTCATAGTCCCTTTTTCCAGCACTTGTAGCTCAATGCATCCATTAAGCATAATGCCTCCCCAAACCGTGATCCCATCACCACCGTATCTATTCTCCCTTTCAAAAACATTCTTTTGACAGTAAGCAGTGCCACTTTTACACCATATCATTTCATCTAGAATCAGAAGAAAGACAAACAACTCATTTGTAAATACATTAGTCCTTTTAATGTTTTGTCCAATTTTTATAGATACAACTACTGAAAATGTACTCTACAATGAACTGTGGATAAAAGGACGCAAGACTCCAAGCCTTTGGGCATATAGGTTTACTTGCCACAGTTTGTCGAGATATCCACAGACCTGTCATGGTACTTCATTATGTTTTGCTGTATAGCCAAAAATGTGTCTTCATGTCCCATGCTAGAGTAAGGGTGACCTCTTAACAAATGTCTGGAACACATTCCATTGGTTTGAAATGCTGCCCAGAGCCTGGATATAACACTTTTGAGATCGCAAACTCTCTGACAATATTAATAATTCTGCAGCCTTCTTCAAGCTTTCTAATAATTCTTCCTCATGTGAAATCATCTCAGTGATGTCTTTGAGACATTACAAGACATCTGAGTTGGCAACTTTGTTCCTTCTTGAAAAGAGCTACCTTGAAACACAAAACAGTCTTTTATCCTATCGAGTGCTACCAGATCTCTTTGCACGCAATTCAAAAATTTGAATATGTACCCACTTTCTACTCAAAATTCTCAGTTATACAAATTGCCACAAGCTGATTCGCAGTTGTAATCTTCAGAAATAGTGTTTATCCTACATTTAAAAATATACCCTTCTTTCTGTGATAAAAGTAACCGAAAAAATCTACTGGCATAAACTTATTTACAATTTTCATTGTTCATCCCACCTTGAACTTGCGCTTCTTTATTCAGGTTATCAGATCTAAACAGCCTTCACTATTTAACAGTGGAAGATGGAAAAGATGATATAACCCAGACCTTGGATTTGTTAGTAATAGAATACTAACAAATCCAAAGTCTGGATTATATCCTCTTTTCCATCTTCCAGTTAAATGATGGTTGTTTAGGATCGTGTATAAGACTCATTTATTTTCAGTCCACTGTTCGACTAACTCTCCATCCTGGTTTGTTTTACTATGCCACTATGTGTATGACTATTGAAGTGGCCTATTAATAGCAGGTTTCTTTTGTGTCAAATACTGGGAGATATCAAAAACAAATGTTATACTAGGTGGTTTTATATACTGATGCTACCCAGATCTATTCCAAGAATTTCAATGTTTTGGTTTGTGGCAAATGGTAGATGTACAAAGGCAGAAGAGTAAAGAAGCTAGTATAAAGATAAGAACTGATAAGGTTAAGAAACTAATTGAGGCATATGCAAAGTGAGATAGCGCAGTGGTTGGAGGTGTAAGAAGGAAGGTATCAGACAAGATGTAACAATGAAACAAGAAGCAACAATAGGACTGAGGCTGTGGAAAGGAGAGGAAGGACATAAGAGTTGACTGGGCTGATAAGGACAAATGATTTGTGAGGAAGTGTTGCTGAAATATGATACTAAGGAGCTGAGGAAAAGAGCAATGATTACAAATGGCATGACAGCTAGAATGTGCAAGAAAGAAAAGAAATGCCAACATAGCAGACAGTTGTCTGTGCAGATGGTCTGCGTTTGAGTGAGAACAGCAATGTACAGGATCAGTGTGAGGTAATTCACGGGAAAAAAAAATGGATGCAGAGATGGTCTCAATGGAAGCAAAAGGACTGGTAGGAAGGAAAGGGATGAACAGGAGAAGCTACTATGCTTATATACCAATGCAAGGGGCATTAAGAATAGAGGTGCAGATTTTGTGGCCTTAATGCAGTCAGCCAGTCCACAAATCATTGGTTAACAGATGATTTATAAGAATGGAATATGATGGGTTATAGCTTTTTTTTTCTTTTGAAAATGCAAAAAAGATAAAAGAGATGGTATAGTATCACTGAACCTATGGTTCATGTAGCTCCTTTCTGAAACTTTTAGTATCAAGTAAAGTGTGAGTCTATGGAGGAGGTGGGATATTACTGATGATTTCAGAGGAGTTGTGTTCCATTCACGTGGAATTTGAAAGCAGTAGAATAATGGCTTTGAGGCCATTTGGTGTGAGGTTGAGGTAAGTACAAATTTTGGATATTTGGTGGGCATTGCAGGCTAGGAAACAGAGAGGAAATGATTTTTAAATGTTTAGATAGGTAATAAGGGTAGCATTGATTTAGAAGGAAATAACATGTGGATAAGGAGATTGAATTCTACTTGGGGACAACAAACTTACGCAGCATATAGTTGAATCGGCATGTGAGAAAGCTGGATTTAATGATATTTCATACAGTGATAACATAAGATGTCCCTCATGATACCACCAAGTAGGGAGGGATTGTATGGTATTGACATGGGGAGTGGCTAAACAGGTACAAGCTTCACAGAACAAAAGATGTGAAATTAAGAGAGAAATCAGAAATGTCTTCCTAAGGTGAGGAGGATAAATAAAGCAGGGGTACTCCTCAGCAGAATGAGTATAAGGTACAGACCAGGAAGGTGATGAGTATAGTGAAGGAAGAAAGAATTTGATATGAAAGGATATTGGCTGAAGCAGTAAAGCAAAACCTTATGGAAGACTAACTTTCACTGGAGATGGAACACAGGTAACATCTATTGATGTGGAAATGTACATCGAGTATTTCATGTAGGGCATTAGCAGCGGTGCTCAGGGCTGGTCCGAGAGTATCTGATGCCCCTAGGCAAAGAAAATTTAGGCGCCCCTATACATTGTCTCTATATATATATTGTCATACTCACACAAGCACACATACCCGAAGTCTTAGTGCCCCTAGGCAATTGCCTAATGATAAAACCAGCCCTGGTGGTGCTGAATAACAATAGAAAAGAGGATAGAAGACCCAGTTCAAGAATGGGAAATTTAGAATATTAGATAACCTTAATAAGACTGAAGGACTGCATGGGATATCACCACGTATATTGCTAAAGATATGCTGGCACTGTCCTTGACTTATTATTGAACAAGAGTCTGGCAAGAGAAACAGTCTCAGAAGAGTGGAAAGAAGGAAAATTAGTGCTACTGTATAAGATAAGAGAGAATCCAACTAAGTTGTGTCCAACTACAAGCCAGCTTGGATATCTGGTAGTAGTGAAAGTATTAGAGAGACTAGTTAGACAGAATGAAAACCTGGATTGATGAGAATGGAAATTTTGCAAAAAAGCAGCATGGGGGTGTTTTGCTTTAATAACCTGGTTATTACATTTTATAGTAGGATGACTAGAGCATTGGACAGAGAAGATGCTTATAGTGATTTATCTGAACATTAATAGAGCATTTTACATGTGGTCAACTACAACTATCTATTCCTATCCTGCACACTGGTAAAAGTGAGCAGGATAGGAATAGATAGTCACTAGCTTGATTACAGGGATGGCTAGCTGATCTGAGACAGCAAGCTGTGTATAGGGATGCAGTGTCCCAAAAAGGGAACGTGATGAATCTTGCCAGAACAGTACCACATGGTTCTGTTCTGGGACCACTGTTTTTTTAACTTATGCATCAAATGTTATAATTCAGGGTATGACAAAAAATATTCAGTTTTTACTGATGATGCTATAGGAAGATCAGTCAAAGTTTTGACATGATGATGTAAAAGGATTTGAACACGTTGGTTGGGCTGAAGAATAGGGATGCCACTTCATTGTTGCTGAGTGTTATACACACTTCTTTGGCCAGAGAAGAATGAGGTTCACCGTATTGGAGAAATTTGTTTCAGGTGAGAGATCTGGGGATCTTGGTGAATAAGGAAATGAAATTCACAGGACACATCATGAAAGTTTTAAGGATTACTCAGAATATTGCTGCCATAATGCAAAGAACCCTAATAAGTACAAGGGTGGTCTGAAAAGTTCTCAGCCTAACAATGAAAAAACGAATTTATAATTTCAAAATGATTTTTATTTTTCAACATAATCTCCCTTAAGACTAATACATTTATTCCAGCAATGCTCCAGTGCCATTATCCTGTCCCTGTAGTGGTTCTCAGTAAGATTTGCAAAATACCACTCTATAGCTACAATCGCTTCTTGATTCGAAGAAAAATGCTGACCAGCGAGGAAGGGTTTTAGTTTTGGGAAGAGATAGAAGTCAGAGAGAGCCAAATCTGGGGAATAGGGTGGATGTTCCAAACAATTCATAGTGCAGATCCATTAATTTTCCCATTGCCAAAACCCCCTTTGTGGGCAGGTGCATTATCCTGATGAAAGATGATTTTTTACTTCTGCAAACCAGGTCTTTTCTCACAAACTTTTTAGTCTAGTCTGGTTAAAAGATCGGAATAATATTCCCCGGTTATTGTCTTACCCTTTTCAAGATAATTAATAAACAAAATGCCTTTAGCATCCCAAAACACCAATGCCACGACCTTTCCTGCTGATGGAACCAACTTTGTCTTCTTTGGCACTAAACAACTGGTTTCTATCCACTATTTTGACTGTTGTTTGGATTCTGGTGTAATGGTGAATCCAATCTCATCCATAGTAATAAATCGACGCACAAAATTAGTTTTATTCTTGTTAATATGCTCCAAGCACTGTTCAGAGACTTTCATGCAAGTGCGTTTTTATTCTGCTATGAGCAAGCGCAGCACCCATCTTATGCAAAGCTTTTTTATTTGCAATTCCTCATGCAAAATGTATCCTACACATTCTTTTGAAATGCCTATAGTCTCAGCTTTACGCACTTTGACTTGCCGGTCATCCAATACCATATCATGCACTTGATCAATGATTTCTGGTGGTGTTATACTTTTTGGATGTACTTCACATGGATCATCTTCAAGGCTGGTACGGCCACGTTTAAACTCGGCAGCCCATTTCTTAATTGTCAAAAGCAAAGGAGAAGAGTGACCATAAACTTTTATGAACTTCAAATGAATTTCTTTTGGCATTAAACCTTCTTTTACAAAGAATTTTATATAACCACACGATACTCAATTTTATCCATTTAAAGAGATATAGACAACACCTTTGCTTCAGACAGCTAAATATAAAGCAAACTACTTAATAGAACGACTTGCAATTTCACATGGATGCGCTAACGTAGAAAAAAAAAATCTTGCCGATAGTGTTGCCATTTATGGTCAAGGCAGAGAACCTTTCAGACCATACTCTTACAAATAAGGAAATAATTCTCCTGTATAAAACATTAATCAGGCCTCTTAGCTATATTGGCAGGGAAGAATATGGTTTGCAGGGTGCAGTAGAGAGGTGATATGACTGAGGAGTCTATTAGATAGATACAGGGCATGATTGAATAAGGTAAATGGAAGAACACAAGATCATCCCTGGAAACCACACAAAGGTCGTGAGTAAGGAAGTGAAATGGAGTTATTTTGCATGGTAGGTGAATAAATGGAAGATGTTGCTGGAGTGGGTGGTAAGTGCCTCACCTTCTACAGAGGCTGGTAAGTAATACTAATAATCCTATTATATTTGTCAGACTATATGCATCATCTTGAAATTTCTTAAAACTGAACTGTGCACTATTGTTTTGTGTAGAGTAGGAGACTGTTCTATTTCCGCTTGCAGTATTTTTTAAGTATGTATAATATCTTTTATTAAAAACAAATTGTATTAAGAAATAAAAACAATGTTTCAAAACAAAGCACAAATGATATTATGGTGATGTAGTCACCATATATTATGATCTTTGTAGTACTCCATGTTGCATAAAAATGATTTTTGTGCTATTAACCAAAAAAACTTTCATACCATGCAGAATTAGTCCATTCTGTAGAATCTGATGTATTCCATTAACAAATCTCACTAAAAACCTAATACAATAACTATTTCATTCCAGAGAAAAACGGACCATATATCATCACTGGCTTATAAAAAAGAGCTCTTAATTTATTTTTGTATTTATTCAAATTATACATACAGTGATAAAAGTATTTACAAGCATTTCTGGATGTAATCTATGTGTGTGTTATCAAGACCATATAAGAAGAGGAAGACAAGGATTTCTAGAATGAAAGTCTCTGCCTCTGTTTTTTCAGTACACTAATTGCTATATGCTCAAACAGCACCAGATAGTTCTTGATTATGCTCAGGGATAATCATTCAATTCTTAATGATGCTGCTGCATAGCTTACTGAAGAATCATGCATATTTAGGCACTGACTTGACTGGGAATAATTCAGGAACTTCAAGGATATCTTGTTACCATTACCTACTTTCTGTAGTGTGTAGACAGCCTGCAATGATTCATATACTATAAGGATATATTTCAAAAAATATTTAATTACTGATAAGTTTTCATTAATACATATATAACATATTCAGGTACACCACTGATTGTTTGGCATAATTATTTCCAGAGCTTTGCTGGATTAGTCATTTCGTCAGATCAACACAGACAACATAATTCTTCAATACACCTGACTGCTATAAACTTAAATATTAAATGTGATTTAAGTGATTAAATGAAGTACAACTTACTGGTATTGATGAAAGAGGATTATTAATTGAACAGGTATTAAATGCCAATTATATATTTGGTTTAATCCTTTATCCAAGTGTAAGCAAAACAAAGTTTGCACCTGAAGTATTTTCAAGTCTGGGGCAACTCATGGCAAAGGTGGTATAACTTCTCATCACTTGCCTTAGTATCCCATAATGCAAAGCACGTCTCCTTGTGAACATGTATAACGCTATGCATTAAGGGAAGGGTCACTACCCAGATCGGTATCGACCTTTATTGACGTCTCTTCAGTGGGAGCCAGACACAGAGGAGATACCAAGGTTGAAGCAATGCAGAAGTCACATTTCCATATACGAGTTGCCAAAAGTGTCACACCTTATTATTAAATTACTCTGGATTAGAGAAAGATGTTGGGAATTTTTTTGACTTGGATAGACTATAAATTATATTAGTTTAATCCTTTATCCAAGTGTAAGCAAACAAAGTTTGCACCTAAAGTATCCTCAGGACTGGGGCAACTCGTGGCAAAGGTGGACATCTTTCTCTAACCCAGAGTAATTTAATAATAAGGTGTGACACCTTTTGGCAACTTGTATATGGAAACATGACTTCTGCATTGCTTCAACCTTGGTATCACCTCTAGGTATGGCTCCCACTGAAGAGACCTCAATGAAGGTTGAAACTGGTCTGGGTAGTGAGCCTTCCCATAATGCATACAATTATACATGTCCACAAGGAGACGTGCTTTGCATTATGGGATACTAAGGCAAGTGATGTGAAGTCAGTCCACCTTTGCCATGAGTCGCCCAGTGCTGAAGATACTCCAGGCACAAACTGTGTACACTTGGATAAAGGATTAAGTTAAATATATAATTTATAGTCTAACCAAGTGAAAAAAACTTCCAACATCTTTCTCTAACCCAGAGTAATTTAATAATAAGGTGCGAAACCTTTTGGCAACTCGTATAGGTAAATATGACTTCTGCATTGCTTCAAACTTGGTATCACCTCTGGGTCTGGCTCCCATTCACGAGACCTCAATAAAGGTCGAAATCAGTCCGGGTAGTTACCCTTCCCATAATTCATAGCATTATACATGCCATTTTCTTAGACTCAGCATTTGACAGGGTGCCACATGATAAGCTGATATTTAAGTTGCAGCACATGGGTCTGGATGTCAGATTAGTCAACTGGATTCAGGACTGACTGTCCGATAGGTATCAGAGAGTGTTGTGTATGGTGGGAGAGTTTCAAGGAAGCAGAGGGTTACAAGTGGGATCCCACAGGGTTCAGTGCTGGGACCTATATTGTTTAACCTTTATATCAATGACATTGTCAGTGGATTGCAGGGGGGATGTTCAGTTATTTGCAGATGATGCAAAGCTGAGAAGGATTATTAGTAATAGTGCAGATGCGGCAGCCCTGCAAGAGGGTTTGAATAAGCTAGATAGATGGACAAATGAATGGGGGGTATCGGTTTAATGCAGCAAAATGTAAGGTCTTGAGGTTTGGGAAACATCGATGGGACACTGCATACTCTATGGGATGAGTTATACTGGAGGAAGTAGGGGAGACAAGAGATCTGGGATTGATGATTGATAGAAACCTGAAATTTAGGGGGACATATTGCAAAGGTGGTGAAGGTAACACAGAGGATTGCTGCAATAATGAGAGGGACACTGACCTACAGAGATAAAACAGTTATCATTCCGTTGTATAAGACCCCCATCAGACCACACTTGGACTATTGTTCTCAGATTTGGTCCCCAGGATTTGAAGGGGATAAATTAACTGTGGAAAGGGTACAAAGGCGGATAACAAAGATGGTTTCAGGACTGTACAATGATAGTTATGAGGATCGGCTGAGGGAATGTGGGCTGCAGAGTTTGGTGGATAGAAGGAGAGGTGATATGATTGAGACTTTTAAACTGTTGAGAGGTGGTTACAGGGTTGACACTGGGGAGTTCTTTTGCTTGGTTGAAGGAAGGGAAGGAGTGATGACAAGAGACCATCCCTGGAAGTTACGAAAGGAAACTGTGAGCAAGAGGGTGAGGAGTGGTTTCTTTGCATGGAGGGTGGTTGAACTATGGAATGCATTGCCTGATGGTCTATCATTCCATATGGGAGCCAGACACAAAGGTGGTGGAAGTAATGGAGAAGTCATATTTCCATATACCAGTTGCCAAAAGGTGTCACACCTCATTATTAAAATTCTCTGGATTAGAAATAAGTTGATGGAAGTTTTTTCACTTGGCTATGCTACCAATTATATATTTGGTTTAATCCTTTATCCAAGTGTAAGCAAACAAAGTTTTGCAGCTGAAGTATTTTCAGGACTGGGGAAATTTGTGGCAAAGGTGGTATAACTTCTCATCACTGCCTACAAAACTAGTCAAGTGAGTTTCAAGTATCTTATAATTTTATCTCGACTAAAGGTGTCATTACCAGAAAATTGGTGATGTACCTATATATATTAAGACCTTCATGGGGAAAGTGGGTCAATACAATAACAGGAAAAATGGCCTAGAGTAATTCTGAATCTTACTGCATAGAAGCCACAAAGCCCTTTCAAAGGTTCATATGCCAATCATAGTGGGAGATACGTTAACTCTTCTAATATAACATACAGCATCGAATGATATTGGTCCCCTTCAAACTTACTTAACTGAGCCATTAGTAGCAGAGGCTCTACCAATCGACCAACCTTTGCTGGCCTTTTTCTCCCCTCCCAAAATCTGTTACAGATAAGACAAGATCATCCATGTCCCCAAGTCATTGTCTCATTAATAATCTTTGAAAAATATTAAATGAGATAAGACAGTATAATGGAAGAAAATTGCCAGTAGAAGTGCATCCATCAGTACATTTAAGTACTAAAAAAATTATAAGAACTTTGCCATTAAACTAGCAATGTTCAACCAGAAATGATCAATAGAAAATATTGCTACATTTTTCTACCAACAAAGACCATCATTATTAACTATGTTCCGAGGTAAACTTGTAAAAAACAAGATAAATGAAATTTTCTTGTTTATATTAACATATTCAGATTGATCTTGTAGCTTTGATCCAAAAAATGATCACCATTACTTTTAAGTAGAATAAAAACTTGTGCACAAAACTTTTGAAAAGAATCAAAGTTAAGACCAACTTAAAAGACAATTCTAAAACACATTATTTACCCTTTTTATTAATGTCTAATCCCAGCAGCAAACCATTTCAAGCTCCTTATTTCTCTTCAGAGGGCAGGGAAAATCAAGGATAACAAAATTGCTAATGCTGAAAAGTTTGCACATCAAAAATGTTACCTGTCTGGATTAAACCCAGTATAATCCAGACAGGGTCTAGCTACCAATAATGAGACCTCAATATAGGTCAAAACTAGTCTGGATAATGAACCTTCCATAATGCATAGCAATATACACACATATGAAAGGAAGCATGCTGCATTATGGGAGGCTAAGGCAACTAATATGAAGAAAACAGTCACTATATTATACAAGTAGTCATAGTGAAGATACTTCATGTGCAAACTTTGTTTGCTTATACATGTAGAAAGGCTTAGCTGTTATTGGTTACTCATAATGGTGCTTAACTATATTAACAGCAACAACCAAGAGAAAAAAAAATTATATATTTATCATGGGAAAAAATATATTTAATAAAGGAGGGGAGAAAATTTTAAATATATGTAGATATAAAACCACCACCCATCCGAAAAGTTGGTATCATTAAAACACAGAGCCAGGGATATTTGTCCAAATGATGGTCCTTGCTAACCTGAAGAATCTTCGCAACACTTTTTAGCAATGGCTACAACCCATACAACATAGATAAAACAATTCATGTACCCCATCCCTTATGTTCAGGGTACATCAGAAAAGATGGCTAAAGTTCATTACAAATATATATATATAAACTCTGTCAGTATCAAACTATGGACAGACTGGTACATTGCTTTGAAGAATACAAATTGTGATTATCTGCATGGCATGTCAGAACTGACAGACCATTTTTATTCATTCATGATGCCGTTTATACCATGAGGCACTATTTGTTTGGGTAAAGGATTAAAACAAGAATATGATATCTGGAAAAGTATTGGACATACTTGGCATCTAGACCATGCTCTAGATACAGAGGATTAAATAGAAGAAAGTATTTAAAGTGTTACATGGAAGTCACTGTAGGTCTGAGAGACTAATTTTGGAATCAGCTATGAAGTATCCCCCGAACTCAATAAGTACAGCTGCTTGGAAGTTTTTCTGCTTGGTTATACTATAAATTGGTTATACTAAAATTAAATTAAAGCTGCCAAGAAATTATATTCTTGGTTTAATCCTTTATCCAAGTGTAAGCAAACAAAGTTTGTGCATGAAGTAATTCCAGGATTGCACAACTCGTATAGAGAAGCTAATGACTACATTACTTGCCTTAGTATCCCATAATGCAAAGCACATATCCATACAGACATATATGTATATACTGCTATGCATTATGGGAAGGGTCACCAAGGTTGAAGTAATGCAGAAGTCATTTCCATACACGAGTAGCCAAAAGGTGTCATGACACGTTTTGGCTACACGTCAGAAGGTTGAAACCAATCTGGATAGCGAATCTTCCATTATGGGAAGGGCATAGCATTAAGGATATGCACTTTGAATTATGGGATACTAAGGCAAGTGATGTAAAGTCATTAGCTTCTATATATGAGTTGTCCAGTCCTGAAATTACTTCAGGTGCAACTTTGCTTACACTTGGATAATTGATTAAACTAAGAATATAATTTCTTGGCTGCATTAATTTGTCAAAGATCTGGGAGACAGTCATTCTGAGACCAAATAGTCTGGCTTCTCCAAATGAACTTACCGTTATTGCCAGTTAAAATTTGAGTTGTTTTAACAACAAAAATGAGTTCAAAAAGTGCACAGCACTCAAGTGCTTGTTACTTATTTTATTTTATTGGTGCTGTTTAAACCATGAAGCACTACTTGTTTGCTTAAATTTGGGTAAAGGATTAAAACAAGAGAATATATGTGGAAAAGTACTGGACATACTTGGCATCACTGACACAAAGAAAACAAAAACAGGTGAGATCTTACTAAATAAACATATTCAGGCAACAACAATCATGGAAAGGAAGGAGTAGTGAAGATAAACTTTGGTGGAAGGCAAGTTCACTTCATTCTGTGGGCAAACTTCAAATTAGGGAAATTGCTGATGAAATATTTGTGCCTCTGGTCCCACAGAAGATTCTTCTAAGGAAGAAGTACAGAAATTTGAGTCACCAGAGCAGGCTGCTGATATAAAGAAAATGGAAAAGATAATCCTTGTAGGAGATCTAAACAGCAGAGTAGGAATTTAAAGGAATATATCTGGAATTTAAATGTAATTTAAATTCCAGATATATAAGAATGTTTTGGGAAATTTTGGAGAAAAGAGCAAAGCTAATAATAACAATGGTAAGCAGCTGCTAGATTTCTACTTGGCATGGACTAGTTATTACTAACCCCATATTCCAACATAAAATGTGTATAACTTTTTAAAGGGGAAAATAGTTCCGCTGCATAAAGGTGGTTCCAAGGCTGCTGTTGAAAATTACCGGCCAATCAGCATAACAGGAATCGTTATCAAGGTCTTGGAGAAAATGGTCAAGAGGAAAATACAAGATTGGATAGATGAAAATTGGATATACTGTATCGGGGACAGCATGGTTTTGTGAAGAGTAGGTCATGCCTCAGTAACTGGATAAGGGTAATGGGTTTACAGTGATTCTACTGGACCTTGCTAAGGCCTTTGACAGGATACTACATGGAATTCTAATCAATAAATTGCAGCATATGGGGATGGACATAAGGTTGGTGAGATGGATAGGAGGGTGGTTGATGGAGAGATATCAGAGAGTAGTTTATTCAGGAGTAGAGTCATAAAGACGGCCTGTGACTAGTGGTGTGCCACAAGGATCTGTTCTTGGACCACTGCTGTTTAATTTGTTCATTAATGATATAGGAAAGGATCTGAGAGGAACAGTTCGTTTGTTCGCAGATGATGCAAAGTTGGGTAGGGCAATAGTGAATATAGATGATATCAAAATTTTGCAGGGTGATTTGGATAGATTGGAGGTATGGGCTAAGGAGAATGGATGTCAATTTAATGTGGCAAAATGTAAGGTTATACATTTTGGGATGAAAAGATTAGCTGCAGTTTACTACATTGGTAGAACTGTACTCCAGGAAATTGATGAGGCAAGAGATTTAGGAGTGTTGGTGGATAAAGAGTTGAAGTTTAGGGAGCACATTGCAAAAGTGGCCAAATTAGCTCATCAAATCACTTGGTTGCTGAAGAATACTTTGACAAGCAGAGACAAGCATGTTATTGTTCCTCTGTATTGAGCCTTGATAAGACCCCATCTCAACTACTGTGCCCAGATTTGGTCACCTAAGTTTCTTCTTGATGGGGAGGAGGTTGAGAGGATCCAGAGGCGAGTGACCAAGATGATAGCAGGTCTGTGGAATAAACCTTATGAGAACAGGTTGAGGATTGCAGAAATTGGTTGATAGGCGGAGGAGGGGACATGTGATTGAGACATTCAAATTACTGAAGGGGTTTCTATAAAATTAATTCATTAGATATTTTTGAGAACAGGGCTGGTGGTGGGAGGACTAGGGGACATCCATGGAAGCTGGGCAAGAGGGTGGTTAGTACGGGTGTTAGAGCTGGGGTCTTTACTTTTAGAGTGCTGAATGAGTGGAATAAGCTGCCAGAGTCTGTAGTGGATACTGTGACAGTGAATGAGTTTAAGGCAAGGTATGATAGATACTGTGTGAATGTCGAATAGTTGTGATGAACATGATTTGGGGCCTCCCTCGATGAGTCTAAGGACTCCCTGGAGTTGCCTGTAATAATAATAATAAAAAAAACTTCACACGGAGAGAAAAATCTCAGTGACTATGTTATTATTGATAGTAATGTTTTCCCACTGGTTCAGGACCCACAAGTATACAGAGGATTTGAAATAGGAAGTGATTTAGTATTAGCAGGATAAAATTGAACTTTATATTGACAAGAAGAGTGTGCAAGAAAGTTTTGAAACGAATCCAAGTTGAACAGCTATCAGATGTGAACTGTACACTCAAATATACAAACATTATTCAAGGAAAAAACTGAGCTTTTGAAAACAAGAGCCAAACCTTGGAGATTCAGCCAGACAAGAATGTAGTGAAGTAATCTGCAAGGATAGAAAAATCAGAACTCCATGGTGGACTCTAGGAAGTTAAAGAGGCAATCAAGTCACCCTGTGCTCTTTGGGAATGCAGAGAAAAATGTAAGAAAGACAAGCATTGTGTAAAATTAGCTAAACAAAAGTCATGGGAAAGATTTGGTAAGAAAACATTGAAAATATCAGGAAGGTGATAAAATATTTTGGAGGTATTGAAAAAGCTCAGAAATGGAGGAAAGCGCTGAAGGGAATTAGAGATGATAAAGGGGACATGGAAAATGAGGATTAAGATATTCTTGATACATGGAGTAATTACTTTGAAAGACTGCTAAATAAAACAAGCAGTGACAGCATGGTGAGCCTCCATATCTCAGTTGGTACAGACAAAGCCCTTTGGTCAGAAAGACCTGGGTTCAATTCTTATCCAAGATGTGAGAAACCTTTATCTGGTATCATATGAAGGTGGAGGGGATTTTTCTCCTGAAAACTCAGGTTTTTCATGGCCTCGTGAACACACACACAGCTACAGACATAGGGAGGCATAGGACCCACAGCTAAAGAACCTCACAATGGCATGTGAAAAACTATCACAAACCTGAAATGTGGAAAGGCATCTAAACAGCAGAGATTATACGACATAGTGTTCAAACCAGTTTTAAGTTATGGATCTGAGAGTTGGATTAGAAATTAATCACTTCATCATCATGCATATCAAGGATTTAGGTGATGACTTCTATGGTCTGTTCCGGCCTTAGAAGTCATCGTTGAAGAGGACGTCCTGGTTTTCTTTTTCCTAATGGCTTGTACTTTAAGGCTTGTTTTGGTAATCTTTCTGTTTTCATTCTTTGAACGTGTTTATATTTCCATTTATGTTTATATTTTTTAATTTTTTCTATTATTGGTTCTTGGTTTAATTCTTTCATAATTTCTTCGTTTCTTTTGTTGATCAAATAGGGTATACTTTGCAGTTTTTCTCATAAACTTCATTTCTGCTGTTGTTAATCTTTGTATGTCTTTTTGTTTTATTGTCCAGATTTCGCTTCCATACATTAAGACTGGTAGGGCTAATGTATTGTATACTTTTAGTCTGGTTTGTTTTTGAACTAGGTTTGGTTTAGATATAGAGTTAATTACACCTGTTATTTTTAAATATTTTGCAATTTTTACGTTTATATCTTTTGCATTTACATATGTGATCATACATCCTAGGTAATTAAATGAATTCACCTGTTCTAAGATCTTGTTATCTATTACTATTTTTGTTCTTGCTGGAGCTTGTCCTTTAAAGGACATAGTTTTTGATTTTTCTGTTGCTATTATCATACCATAATCTTTGGATATCTCATTTAGATCTAAAATAGCTTTCTGTAGTTTATTTTCAGAATATGTAATTATTATTTGGTCGTCAGCAAAGAGGAGAGTGTTTAAGTTTACTGTAGAAGAAAGTTTAATTCCTTGATGTAAATTTTTATTCCATTTTATTATTATTTCATTTAAGTAGATATTAAAAAGAGTTGCTGAGAGGGGACATCCCTGTCGGACCCCTTGGTTTATCTCTCTCGTATATGATAGCTCGTGTTTTAATCTTATTTGTATTTGATTATTTTCATATATACTTGTGATAGCTTTTAGGATATTATTTGGTATTTGTCTTTCTTTTAATATGTTAAATAATGTTTCTTTTAACTTTGTCAAATGCTTTTTCAAAGTCAATAAATGTAATATGTGTTTCTAAATTGTATTCTCTTCTTTTCTCTATTATTAATTTTAGGCAAAAGGCCGGGTCTATACATGATCGTCCTTTTCTAAATCCATTCTGTACTTCTAAAATAAAGTTTTCGGAATATTTCATTAGTTTGCTATTTAAGATTCTGCTATATATTTTGTAACAGGAATTTAGTATACTGATACCTCTATAGTTTTTAGGGTCATCTCTATTACCTTTTTTTAAAGATAGGAAATCACAATTGCTTTTTTCCATTCTATTGGGAGGATACCAGTTGAATAAATTTTATTTAAAAATAATAAGAGTCTTTCTTTGAATCTAGTTCCTGCATATTTATATAGTTCTGAACCTAGTTTATCTTCTCCAAAAGACCAGAGATATGAGAGTTCTGAGAAAAAATATTGGCCTGAACAGATGGCATAAATGGCACAATCATATTAAAAATGAAGATATTAGGAAGGCACGACATTTTTAGCATTCAAGAAGGTGTGAGCAGTGCTAATCTAAAGTGGCATGGCCACTTAAACAGAATGGATGAGAATAGGTTAGCAAAACAGGTGTTTGATGCCAAGATGGTAGGAAAGAGACCTAGAGGAAAACAGAAAACCAAGGTCTGGACTGATTTAGTCAGAAGTGCCTTAGAAAAATGGAATGTTAGACACGCCAATATTGGAGTGCTGACAAATAAACTAATTTGGAGGAAAAATTGTTGAGAGGAGTATTATAATAACGTGAACTTAATCCTGCAGTCCTGTCATAATAGCCTGAAACACCCCTTGAGGATACATATCATGAAACTGATGATGAACACAGTTCAGAAATTGGAATAATCCAGATAATTCCTCTTTAGCCTGTGCCTAATTTTCACTTAGAATACCATTTTATATTCCTAACTAAACTTATCTCCTTTCCATCCAGAATTTTGAACTATTTATGTACCCATTCTTAACTTTTCCTTCTAAATTCTCTTTATGTAGCTCTTATTAAATGAGTATCTAATTTATTTGTTTTATTCCTGATCATGGCTCAGGTGGAGGAAATATGAAAGACATTCATAATGGAGACTTAATGGAGTAAAATAGCACTTGGAAAGAAATAAAAATATTTCATTCTTCTAATATTTCAGTGCCAGAGACAGCTTTAGAAAGTACAATAAAACTTGTTACACACATACAAAGGCAATGCAAAACTAAATGAAATGTGGATAAAAGGCTGGTGTCCTATCATCATATATCATAGCCAGATAGGTTTGAAATGGACTGGGTAAAAAGATTGTGTTTCAAAATCTTCCATCAAATAATTGGTGGGGTGGAGAGATCCATAGGAATATCCTATGTAAAGTTTATTCATCAAAGAAAATATATGGAATTGGATGGCAAATGAAAAGAGATCTGTCATATGAGGAGGAATTCTTTGCTTAGGTGTGTGTCCAAGTTCTTGTGCAGTCAACCTGTCATATAACTATTTTCCCTGCCTACCTATATAGTCCCTCCTTCACTGAACAATTTCTCCAAACATCTAATACCCCATCTATTTAAGTGTAATCCATCATTCAAGCACAAATGCCTTCTATCATCATCAACAACATGCTCTAAAACATTTCTCTTATACAGTTGATGAACTGAATCATTAGCAATTTCTATCTCAGCTGTCTATGGATTTCTGAAAATAACAGTCCATTTTCAGTATTATAATAATAAAATAAATATAGCAATTCAAATAAAACAGAATCCAATGATCAGTTGTGTGCTAGAGGCATGTGCTGCATGTTATTAGTGTCAGACATATAAAAGGAAATAACTTAAGGATTGAAGCTAGATAACTGGAAGAAGACCACATAGCATTTTAAGGAAAGTAGAAAACTGGCAAGACAACTTTCGACCCAATGTCCAATTATTACCTTTTCATAGTGCACCTTTTAGTAGATGTTTATCTAGATTGTTATGTGCCATCCAGTCGTTTTCAACTCTGGGTGATCTTGTGAACAAAGGCTCTCTATCCCACTCAGCCCTGTTGTCCTTTCTTTCAGCAATTTTAAGTTCACGTCAGTAAGTTCTTTTATGTTGTCCAACCAATTCTTTTGTGGTCTTCCTCTTCTTCTTATTCCCTCAATCTTCCCCAACATAACTGCCTTTTCCAATGATCTATCAACTCACATAACATGTCCAAAGCACATCAACTTCTGTTTAGTGATCGCTGCCTCCAAGCGATCACTAAACAAGGAGTGATCGCTGCCTCCAAGGAGGCAACAATCACTAAACAGAAGTCTGTCATTCTTGCAGCCCATAGGATTCTTAATATTCTCCTCCAAACCCATAATTCAAATGAATCAATTTGCTTTCTTTCTTTCTTCTTAATAATCCAGCTTTCATTACTGAAAATACCATTCTTTGATAATTCTAACTTTTGTGGCCTTACACATCTATCTTTCATAAAATTTTGTCAGGTTTAACATAGCTTTTTCCCCATAATTATCCATCTTAATTTCATCATACTGAACAACTAAATAAGGTCTTTGTTGTTTTTGGTTTTGTAAGAGAATAAGGCAAACAGTGTAAGGTCAGTTACAAGAGCAAACTCCAAATCACCATCAGCAAAATGACTTAAGAAGCCTCAACAGAAAACAAGTGGAAATGGTAGATCTGGAGGCATAACAGGTTCTTGTAGATAAGCTTATACACTGGTTAGACATACTTCTAATTTTTCAGGAACTGACAATGCAAACTAAATTATTACTTATAAAAACTGTAATTAATAACTACCTATATTTCAGCAATGTTATTACATTGCCATCTTCAGGGATCACAAAACACTGACATGTGCATACAGGCATTCACACTAAGCAAATGAGGCTGAAGAAAGGCAACTGAAGTCGATCCTACAGTTCTAAAAATGTGCCCCCTAGTGGGCTAAATTGGGTTGTCTTGGCTGTTGGGCTTTCTTGATACTGAACAACTATCTTACAATGTATGCTTCCCAGATTTGGAGCAGTCTCATGCATCCAAATTTGTTGAAGTTTGGGAAGTTTTTCAGAGCTGAGGTTGCTTCAAGGAATAATCTTTCGTACTTTTACTTGCTGCAGTGTAATTAAGTGGCCTTCTTCCAGTGCATCCTGATATTGGCTGTTCCTATAGAATATGACTCCACCAGTGCACCCAAATCAGAACACTCCATAGGCTTCTTAAAAAGGTTACCTCTTGGCCTGTAGAAGTGACGTGACTAATAGACTAAAACCTTTTAACTCTAGGACAATTCCCCCCCCCCCCCCAGATATATGGCTACCAAAAATCCATAAGCAAAATGTACCATTACGTCCCATTGTGGATAGCATGGATTTTCTCCCACATACAAATTAGCCAAAACATTTAACCAAAATGTTCACACCTTACACTCAAAAAACCTTTAAAGTCAGTATAGAAAACCTCTCACTCCAACACACTGACATAATGGTCAGTTTTGATGTCCCATTTTAGACCTCATCCAAGCCAAATTGCCTCCTGATATCTCAGCTCTATTTCAATGAACTTAGGCTATTTCGTTTGACAAGGAAAATTCTATAAACAGATAGAGGGGACAGCCATGGGTTCTCCACTCTCCAGCCTTGGCCAACTTCTTTATGGAGACCTTTGAAGAAAAAGCCTTAAATTCTTCCCCACAGAAACCCACCATTTGGCTCTGCTATGTGGATGATGTGTTTACCATTTGGCCACATGGCCCGGATACACTCCACAATCTCTCAGCACACTTAAACAATCAACATCCCAGGATCCAGTTTACCTTGGAAAAGGAAAACAACAACTACCTCTCTTTCCTAGACACTCTGATTACACGCCAGCCTGATAGATCCATGGCTTTCTCTGTTTACAGAAAACCTACACACATAGGTAGATACATTCACCGGCTCACACCAATCTCTTCCTAACAATATGGGATTATAAAAATCCTATATAACAGGACAAAATTAATCAGTTCAGATAACAGTGACCTAACTACTGAACTTCACCATATTCTTAACCCCTTCTTAGCCAATGGTTTCAACCCCCCAGAAAATATTAAAACCAAAAATCCAAAGAAAATATGACCTCACAACTAGTTACAAACCACATAAGAAATTAGCATCTCTTATCCACTCCATCAAAGACCAGGCACTTCCCCTAAACCTACCTGGAGTATACCAGGTCCCTTGCAGTTGCAAACTGTCCTACTACAGCCAAACAGGCAGGACAGCCAATATTAGGATATCTGAACATAATGATTACATCCAGTTCCACCAATACAGCAACTCAGGACTCGACACCCACCATAGAATATGCTGAAAGAAAGCCACTTTATTACACCGCAGCAACAGCAGTACATCTCAATCATATCACCCCTCTTTCTGCTGTTTGCTAGTCTGCAGTCTACAAATTCTCAATCTGTCTTCATAATAAGTATTCCATAATCCTGATATCACTATAATAACTTACCCCAGTCCTGAAGATACTTTCAGGCACAAACTTTGTTTGCTCACACTTGGATAATAAAGGATTAAACTAAATTTATTAGTCTAACCAAGTGAAAAATAAATTTTCAACATCTTTCTCTAAATCCAGAGTAATTTAATAAAAAGGTGGCACACCGTTTGGCAACTCCTATAGGTAGAGATGACCTTGCTAATGCTTCTGCCTGGTATCTCCACTTGGGCCTGGCTCCCACTGAAGAGACCTCAATAAAGGTCGAAACTAGTCTGGGTAGTGGCCCTTCCTTTAATGCATAACATTATACATATCCGCAAGGAGATGTGTTTTGCATTATGGGAGATACTGAGATAGGAGTGATATTAGCTTACTCCACCTTTGCAACGAATTGCCTGGTGTTGTACCACCTTACCGCAGTCCTGAAGATACTTTCAGGTGCAAACTTTGTTTGCTCACACTTGGATAATAAAGGATTAAACTAAATTTATTATATTCCAGATATATTTTTATCTTCAGCTTTATTATATCATATGCCTTTGATTCCTTTTGTAATAATCTTTCCTATATTTCTAAGCTTTCTGAATAAACTCAAAAACATTTTTGTCACCTTTATGATATACGAGGGGATGTTCAAAAAAAACCTAACTTTTTTTTTAATAGCAAGCCAATTGGCACAGAGAGCATGCTGTAGCTACTGAGCACACCTGGCAGCAAGTTTTGACAAACTGCCATTTGTCCCATTCTCCTATGAGCATGTGCGCAAACTGTTTGTTGGATTAGTCACAAAGTGACAATGAAAGAGCCAGAAGAGTAATGTGTGTGTGAAAGTTTGCTGCAAACTTGGTAAAAATTTTACAGAGACATTTCAGTTGCTTGAAACCAAGATGCAATTGTCACAGTGGGTGGGAAAAGGGTCTCCTCGACCAAAAAAAAAAAAAAATGCACGGAAGTCGGTTAAAGATCAAGGTGATGTTGGTTGCGTTTTTTTTTTTATTGGAAAGGCATCCAATTATGGCAAAACATCAGACATCTGTTGTGCCCCATCCACCCTATTCTCTGGACTTAACCACAGCAGACCTTTTCCTGTTTCCCAAACTTAAAACCACTTTGAAAGGACATCATTTCCAAACCATAGAGGAGATTCAGGAAAATGCAATAAGAAAACTGCATGTCATCACAGAAAGTGCATTCCAACAATGAAAGAAATGTTGGGAACAGTGTATTGTCAGTAGAGGGGGGGGGGGGCTACTTTGAAGGAGACAGTGCTTAAAATGTTGTAAAATGAGCAATCAAGTCTTTATAGCAAAACTTCAGTCTTTTTTTGAATGCCTTGTATAATTTCCATAACCTTCCTACAATGGTAGCACTATTGTGTTATAGGTTTATGTCCTTGTTAGGAAGGACACACTAAAAAATAATTTTGAACTTCATTGTTTCTAGAACTGCCTCTTAACTTCTTAAGTGAACTGTGATTCTATCTTTGGGAATGTTTAATCTCACCATTTGTTTCCTTGGCAGTCTATCAATCATTCCTAAGACTTAGTTCTTATTACAAATTCCATCACTTTTCTCCTTAATAATATTCATACATTTGAGCGTGTATATCTGGGAGTTGTTTGACTGTTTTTCTTTTCAAAATGATAATACACATTCTTATCTTTGACAAATGAGATGCATTAATATAAAGAAAACATAGTGCTAAAACTTTTCTTATTTTGCGTATAGTGTGTATGTTTTTTCACTACAAATTTATGTTAGAATATGGTGCTGGTAATTCTTAGGGCACAAGCTGAAATCACACAGATACTTGCCATAATTATTAGGCCTTCCCTAAATTTTCTCGAACCATTTTGGCATATCGGAGATTCACTTACAATGTTGCTGTTTAGGTTTCCAACCAGGATAAACTTTTCTTTTGTCAGTTGTCCTCTCCACTGTTCTGAATAACTCCTCTACTTTTCCTTACTAAAGATTTCCATGGGACCAATGACACACAATATGCATTTTCCAGTTTCCTTTTATAAAATTTGCCAACATCTCACTCTACTAGAAATTGACTCTCATTGAAGAAGTTTAGCTACTATTTAGTGCTAAATATCAGTGTTTTAATATCATTCTTTAATCCACTTTTTAATTCTTTTCTTAAAGCACTGTTCTTTAAATAACTACATCATTCATGTGGTTATTTTAAGATTTGATTTTTCTGAAGTCTTAGTTTGCAGTCTTATTTTTCATGACACTTTCCCTTTAAGTCTATTGCAAATATACAAAACATTATATTACAGTTTTCCAAAATAAATTAAAACTTAAAGATAACTCAAGTAAAGTATGGGAATGTTTAATTTTATGTTCACATATTACAGGTGAACATGTAATATTTCTAATTTTACATCATGATTAATCCTCATAAGGAACAATAGCGAAATAATTGGAATCTTTATGAGGCGTCTTAGATTGCCACAGAAATCTGAAAATAATAATTCAATTCACCTTACCACTAATTAAATACAGATTTCTAAACTTTCACAGTGAAGGTGGTAAAACAAAAACAAAAATGTAAATGCAATTTAATTTACTTATCTTTTCATTATCAAACTTACATTGAGTAAAACACCAACTGGATGACGACCACAAATGGTATTACCATATTTTTTGAGGTATGATACAAATCCCGTTGGAGATAACTCTTCAATAATATTCATTCCCTGAAAGATAAATTTAAAAAGAATTTAGAATTTATGAAACACACACACACAAATAATTTACATCATATTTGATTATGTAATATTCAGCCCCATGGTCAGATTACTGCAGCTGACATATATAATTCCATAGCTGTCACTAGAAAAATGATAATTCACATCACATAATAAAATAAATTTTCTAATGCCTTTTATTCCCCAATGGGAGTAGTAGGCAGAGCTCCTTCAATCACAACTAACTTTTGGAAGACAGTCTTCATCCTTCAAGTCTTCACTGATTGGGAGCTCATGCTATCAACGAACCAAGGCTCTTCAAGGTGTGTGAGAGAGAGAGAGTACAACAGACAGCTGCTGCCATCTTGCTGCAATAAATCCAAAACACACTCGCATTACTGTCTGTAATAGTGCAAATTCTATGACTGTGTTTTGAAATGCAGGACTAAACCCCCGAAATTCTGGGAGAAACACGTCCCACTTGCCCATGCCAAAGTTGGGAAATAGCTGAAGTGCCCTAATGGAAACAAATGCTATTTCTGCCTGGCTACACAGTGCTCTATCACATATAAGTTAACATAAAACAGATTCAATTAGTTTGCTTTCAGTTCAAGACAAAAACAAACAATTCTTAAAACTGTTTCAAGACCTTGCAACTTATTTTAATAAAGTTATATCCTTCTAACAGTTTCCTAGGTGGATTCTTGAATAAAATTGATTAAGAATAATCAATTTTAAATTTTAACCACATTTTTTTTTAAGAATTTCTCTGAATCAAGTAAGGTAACTCACATTATCAGAAGACAAACAAACACTTCTTCACAAAGAAGAAGAAAATAAAGTAAGTAAAATAAAGCTGACAGCTGGAGTAGCTGTCAGCTTTGTACTGATTTTTGGAATAAAAGGAGACTCTTTAACACAAAGTTTGGGTCTAACTATTGTGAAGAGAACTCGGATCAACCAAACTTCATTTTGGGAAGAAAAATTTAAGTTACTAATCAATAGTTTAATAGTTATGAATGACAACAATAAAAAAAGGGAGCCATCAACCTTGTTTCTAGAAATATTTCATTTGTGATTTAAATACCAAATAATATAAATAATATTTGTTTAATAATCTTCACTGGTAATATTTGTTTTTCTCAAATAAGATTCAACTTCAAAAAGAACTTGGACTTATGCTTCCTCCTAACAACAGAAACTCTTAAAATTTTAAATACAGATTATTCTTTATGTGATTAAAAAAAAAAAAAAAAAAAAGGATATTAAATGATATTGTATACCTTTGGATAGCTGTAATTCAATTTGGTTGAGTGTGAAACAATTTTAATAATGCATCCTGCCAAGAGGATTACACATCATGAAGTGAAATTTTTTTAAGAAAGAAAAGAGGTAGAATCAAGTTTTGTTCATGAGTTCTACAGCGAGGTAGGAATTTTTATTTACTAGATTCTGTAAATCAACTGATGGAATAATAGTGCAAAAAAGAAACAGATCCTTAATTTGTTCTTTTTGTTTGTTTATGTTATTTATTATTAATTTATTTAGTCATGCTAGCATATCAAGAATGCACAATGTTCTGATAAAGACTGTTTCACAGACCAGTCATTTGGTACTGATGCTTAACCGCTTAACTTGGTGAGGTGGGAAAATGTAACAAAAGTGGTAAGGTGGGGTCTCACAGACCTACCCAAATAATGTAGTGTATTATAGAAATCCATATCTTTTTAATTATTAGTGGATTCTTCCTCAGTCTTGTTCTGTTTCAGACTCATGGTTACTGACTAATTCTAAATCAATTTTAATATCATCATCTCCGCTAAATGGCTCCTCGCAAGCGATATCTATAAGTTGACGTAACCTCTTTTCTTCCTGCTCGTAACTCATCTGGTAAAAAAAGATATTATTTTCAAAATACCCTCTAAATATTTACAAAAACGTATTTGCTTATAGTTGGCATGTAAAAATATAGAAGATACAGCAGTAACAATAATATTTTAGTAGAATATACATGAAAACAACTTGTGTTTCGGAAGTAAATATAGTCACACTTTTGGTAAGGTGAGGTCTGGTGGACCCCAGCACACTTTACACTTCTGCACACTAAACTTGTTTGCACGCAACAGCCTGTCATCTCTGGCGTTGAGTAGCGGGATATGGGAGGGGAAGCTATACTGAGGCATGACTCACTGCTATGCATTGTTAAAAAGTTAGTCATTTTAAAATCTTTGGGGTCTGTGACACCCCACCTTACTAACACCAGATTAAACATTTTGAAGCCAACAAGAAATTTAGGTTACTAAAAAGAAAAAAAATAAACAAAGAAAGAATGATTTTTTGGCTTTGTTCCAGTAGCTGACTTTTCGCTGTTCACCTTGGTTCCCTGGCGAAAACAAAGGGGGCCTTGTTTAACCGGACAATGCCCCAGCCGGAATGAAATTCTGTCATGTTGTACCATCATTTTCTCCGTGGTGGACACAGGAAGTTAAAGAGACAGTGAAGGAAAAGAAGAAAGCATACCAAAAATTCCTGGCAAATAAGTCAACTTGTGCTCTTAGAGAATACAGAGACAAATGTAAGGAAGCTCAACACTGTGTAAAATAGCTAAACAAAAGTCTTGCAAAGAGTTTAGTAAGAACATAGAAAATAAATATCAAGGTGGCAGCAAAATGTTCTAGAGGCTGTTGAAAAAGCTCAGAAACGGAGGACAGAGTGCTATAAAAGGAATTAGAGATGATAAAGATGATATGAAAACTGATGAAAAATATATCCTTATGTAAAAATAATCATAATTTAAAATTCTGAATATTTTTACGAATTGTTTATGTTAGAATGTTTATTAGTTTTAGTTTCATAACACGCACTGTTGGCACTTGCGATGTGGCCTTTATTGAAATTGTTTAATCAAAGTGATATGTAAAGCATTTAAAAAATTTTATGTACATACTGGAGTTGGATATTTGTATTACTTACAGAAATTTTATTATAGTTTAAAATATTAAGTTGTGTTTTATGAAGACATTCTCTTGTCGCTAACGTAATCTACATGTCAGCCATTGTATTTAGTTTCTCGCTTGCCACTTTCATGGAGTGCACATGCTCGCCGAGAAGTTTGCTGTGTGATTGACAGCTGACAGAAAGCGTTCGGTATCGTAGTAACAAAGAGAAAAACAAGATAGCGTTCAGAAAGAAATTAGAACACAGACCAGCAGATATTCAGATTTGGAGGAATTTGAGTTTTTTTATGTGACAATCAGAGGAAAATCAATAGTATATTCCAAAAAAGGAATCGTGGAACTATGAAGTTTCAAAGTGGAATAAGTATTGATAAATAAAAGAAAATATTGCTATAGATGTTTTAAAAGGAATATTCGAGGAAACGCTAATTGGAAGATTAATAGTAGATTCCAAAAAGGGAATTGTAGAACTGTGAATTTTTTAAAGTGGAAGAGTTAAGACTGTCAATAAGCATTAGTGAATAAAAGAAGAAATTGCGATTTCTTCTTTTATTCATTTTTTTATTCAAAAAAAAAAAAAAATCCTATATATAAACAATGGCACAGATGGTAGAATTAAAAAAGATAAAAACCTCAATATTAACAATTTTAGTGATTTTTATATAGAGATAGTTATATAATATTATTTAATGTCTTTTTCTAACAATTTTTTTTTTTTTTCAAGTGTACCTATATATTATGTTGCACAAGGGTTCACTCCAATTGGTGCAATGACTTTAACTCTTTCTTTCAGAATCTAAAAATCACTGACTCAATACTAAAATAAACATATTTAATAAAACAAAAACAATATATATACACTTCAAACAATATTACACAACTATAACTAACTACAGAATTAATTGAATCCAAGTCCTTTTTAAAAATAAACTTACACTTAAGACTAGACTAAACACTTTGTTTTCACAGTGACAAAATGTTCATAGCCAGTTTCTTTCTCTGTTAAGGCCCTTTTCTGAAGATATATGACTTTATTCTTCATTTTCACAGGATCCTTTTTCTTCACTCATGTAGCACACGTTAATTCTTCCTGACTTAATTCTGTCTCTTTTTAGTAGAAATAATAGTTAGATCCAGCATCCTTAAGACAGATGAAACTTCCTAATCAGAGTTTTCTCGAACATTCCTTTGGAACATAAATAGCAATTTCTTCTTTTATTCACTAATGCTTATTGACAGTCTTAACTCTTCCACTTTAAAAAATTCACAGTTCTATGATTCCCTTTTCGGAATCTACTATTAATCTTCCAATTAGCGTTTCCTCGAATATTTCTTTTAAAACATCTATAGCAATATTTTCTTTTATTTATCAATACTTATTCCACTTTGAAACTTCATAGTTCCACGATTCCTTTTTCGGAATATACTATTGATTTTCCTCCGACTGTCATATAAAAAAACTCAAATTCCTCCGAATCTGAATATCTGCCTGTCTGTGTTCTAATTTCCTTCAGAACGCTATCTTATTTTTCTTTTCGTTACTACAATACCGAATGCTTTCTGTTCGAATGCAAACTTCTCGGCAAGCATGCGCACTCCATGAAAGTGGGAAGCAAGAAACTAAATACAATGGCTGACACGTAGATTACGCTAGCAACAAGAGAATGTCTTCATAAAACACAACTTAATATTTTAAACTATAATAAAATTTCTGTAAGTAATACAAATATCCAAATCTGGTATGTACATAAAATTTTTAAATGCTTTACATATCACTTTGACAAAACAATTTCAATAACAGGCACATCACAAGTGCTGACAATGCATATTATGAAACTATAACTAATAAACATTCTAACATAAACAATTCGTAAAAATATTCAGAATTTTAAATTATGATTATTTTTACACTTGATTTATGGAATAATTACTTCAAAAAATTGCTAAACAAAACAAGCAGTAACGACAGCACAGTAGGAAAAAGACTCAACAGACATGCAATCAGGAATACATATCCATACTAGAAGTAGAAAAAGCCATCAAAAGCTTGAAATGTGGAAAGGCAGCAGGAGTAGATGATCAACCAGACCAGAAATGCTCAAGTATGGAGGTATAAAAGTCTTACACTGGCTGCACTGCATAGTTCAGAAGGCCTGGACAGAGGGAC
The DNA here is from genome assembly GCF_054136105.1 of Typopeltis vanoorti. Classification (NCBI taxonomy): domain Eukaryota; kingdom Metazoa; phylum Arthropoda; class Arachnida; order Uropygi; family Thelyphonidae; genus Typopeltis; species Typopeltis vanoorti. The sequence continues at coordinate 81,431,553 of NC_143558.1, forward strand.
GAATTCCTGATGATTGGAGTAGAGCTCTCATAGTACCCATATATAAAAAGGGAAATAAAACTGAATGTGAGAATTACAGAGGTATTTCCCTACTGAGTGTTCCTGGCAAGATTTATGCAAGTATACTTGAGAAACGGCTGAGAAGAATTGTGGAAGAAAAGCTTGGTGAAGAACAAGCACAATTCAGGCCAAATAGAGGCTGTCAGGATCAGATCTTCACTTTACGACAAATAGTTGAGAAAACATGGGAATATAACAAAGATCTGTATTTTAAGTTTTGTCAATCTGGAAAAGGCATATGACAAGGTGCCAAGAGAGAAGCTATTCAATATGCTACAGTTATATGGTGTCGATGGGACATTATATCAAGCAATACTTAGTTTTTATTTGTGTTGTAAGTCAGCAGTTAGAATTTAAGGAAGTACAGAAAGATGGTTTTGTGTTAAATCTGGTGTCAGACAAGGATGTACATTATCCCCTCTGTAATTTATTATCTATATGGATCACATTATGAAGGAAAGTGGTATTAAACCTCATATTAAAATTGGAGATGTTAATCTCAGTTCTTTACTCTATGCAGATGATGTTATACTTCTAAATAAATCTGCTACAAGTCTGCAGGATTCCCTGACTAAATTGAATAACTGTTGTAATAGATATGGTATGATGGTCAGCAATAACAAGACAAAGACAATGAAAATAGGCAGAAGCATTGAAAATATCAACTGCATAGTGAATGGAAAATCTTAAAACAAGTAAAACATTTCAGCTATTTAATCACGAATTTTAGTGAAGATGGTAAATTAAATATGGAAATTGACAACATAATCAATAAAGCTGGTATGGTAGGAAGTCAACTGAATAAATTTATATGGAATAAGAGAGAAATTAGTCAATACACTAAATTAGCTGTATACAAGAGAGTGTTCAAACCAATTTTAACTTATGGATCTGAGAACTGGGTTAGAAATAAAACACAACCAAATATTAGAAACTGCAGATATGAGAGTTCTGAGAAAGATTAGAGGCATCAACGGCAATATCATATTAAAAATAAGGAAAGACCTTGACGTTGTTAGCATCCAGGAATGTGTTAACAGAGCTAATCTCAGGTGGTATGGTCACTTAAACAGAATGGAAGAGGAAAGACTAGCAAAACAAGTGTTCTTTGCAAGGTTGGCAAGAAAAAGATCCAGAGGTAGACCAAGATATAGGTGGACTAATAAAGTAAAAAGTGCTTCAGAAGATAGAAATATAAGATCTGGAAGTCTTGACAGGTAACAGATTGATATGAGGAAAATTGTAGATAGGAAGTTAGTAATGGTTTAAGTTTTTCATGCAGTACTATCATATCATGTACACCTTTCAGGGTACATATCAAGAATTTGATGACGACTGTGATGAAAATTTTTATTTTATTTTATTATTATGTTTTTTTTGTTTAGATATACTGTATACTGCAGTTAAGATGTTTTTTAAATTTATTAAATGCGTTTGGTTTTTTTCTAAAATAGATTGTTTCAACTTCATAAATAGAATGATGGAACATATTTAATCTCAGAATACAAATGTGAACATTTTTTCTGTTAAGAGGATGTTCTTGCATTTGCTAGGTTAATTTATCATATATTTCACGGACTTTCTCTAGTGAATCTCATGATGACAACATAGATAAATTTATACTGTTAAAATGCTTTCCAACTAGTCAGAAGCAGAGTTTTTGGTAATATTGTTTCCATCAGTTTCCACTAAACAAATAAAATCTCAAATTACCATGCATCAATCTTCATTCACAGTTCAGCTACAAAACAAATTTCTCATCCCCCAATCTACCTGTTTTCATCACGCAAAACTTAAGGGTTCTCTGACTAAATTGAATTACAGATATATCAAATTTGGAATGAAAATCAATAATAAAAACACCAAAACTAGGAAAATAGAAAATTTCAATTACATTCCCATTAGAGAATCATAGAACAAGCAAAATATTTCAGCTATTTATGCACAATTTTTAGGAAGACAGCAGGTTAAATTTGGAAATACACAACAGAATAAGCAAAGCTGGTATGGTGAGGAGCCCAGATGAATAAGAGAGAAATTATTCAAAACACAAAACTGGAAGTAGACAAGACAGTGTTCAAACCAGTTTTAAGTCATGGATCTGAGAGTTAGATTAGAAAATATATGAGAGTTTTGAGAAACATTAGGAAAATGAACAGATGGAATCAACAGTAGAATCATATTAAAAAATTAAAGTATTAGAAAGAAACTTGATATTGTTAGCATTCAAGAATGTATGAAAAAAGCTAATCTAAGGTGGTATGGCCACTTAAATAGAATGGGTGAGGAAAGGTTAGCAAAGCAGGTAGGTGTTTGATGCCAAGATGGCAGGAAAGAGACTCAAAGGAAGACCAAGATGTAGGTGGATTGATTCAGTCAGGTGAATTTAGAAGCACAAAATGCTAGATATGAGAATATTGGAGGGTTGACAAGTAGATTCGTTTGGAGGAAGATTGTTGATAGGAGATTAATAATACTGTAAATTTAATCCTGTAGTGCTATCATAATAGCCTGAACAAACCTTGAAGGTACATATCAGAAAACTGATGATGATGAATGTATTTTTCTAAACACACACACACACACACACACACACACACGGCTTTTCCAGATATTATGATTTACTCCTCCACTCATTACATCAATGCACCTAAGTAATTTAAATGCATCAAAAATGCAATCTGAATACTTGATTTGGGTCATATTTGAAAATTAAATAAAAATATAATACAACTGTCTTTTCAAAATTTCCTGAGCAAGATGAATATGTGGTATCCAACACAAGGTCTCAAATTTCTCATTATCACAATCACTGCATTCATTTTGATTGGGTAGGAAACCATTCTCCAGTTTTGGAAACTTTGGGCTCATTAATCACCTATTTTGTGTAAGTAATATGAACTTCAGTAAATATATAAGTGACTCACAGCAGAAGCATTATTAGGTGAGTAGAAAGGAGATGACATCCGGGTGGAATTCACAATGTTCGTACAGCACAGAAGAGAAAGAGGTGACAGGAAAGATAAAGCAGTATATGACAGAGCAAGTGAAATTAAGGAGAAAATATTATATAGTGATTTCACAAAGACAGATATACTTGATGAGTATGAAGAAATCAGGTTTTTCAGGTGTGAAGAGGAAGGATCTTAGCAATGCTGTTTGAATATAATAAGAAAGAGTGAATGATTTGACTGTTTTTGCATATATGAATCATTTGAAAGGCAACAAGCATGAAAGAAGCAAAAAAAGTAGGAGTTAAGTCTGTAACTAAGTCTGTTGCCATAATATCACTAGACTGAATTAAGAAAATTGTAATAATATTGCAAAGAGTCATTATATAGTTTGTGCAGGAGGAGCTATGTGCAATGTGTAGATGCATGGATCGAATTCAATGGACAAAAGGACTTGCATATGACTAAGTATTCAACAAGATACTGCACAGAACCTTTTTATGTAGAATGGATATGAAAGCAGTATATGACTGAGTAAAAGACAGCAGTGATCAGTGGTGTGCCAGCTCTATACTTGGACTGTTGCTATTTATTTGTACATTAATGAACAATGCCCTCCAGAGATGGATTTTCGGACTTTATGGATATCTAATACCATTTTAGCCAAGAATGTTCATGATAAGGTTAGTGATACCTTCTTGAATAAAGAGGATATTTTCCTGCATAAGGTTAGAAAAGTTACAAAATCCCTACTAGAAAAATTTAAAAGATCATTATGAATTTACATAATTACTCATTTGTAAAAACTGAATAAAGGAGGAAGTAATATTGTAATATCTTTGGAGAAAACAAATATTAAATCTTAATTAATCAAAATTATAATAATGGAATTAATTCACGTAAAATATTATTTATTAGTAGAATTTTTGCCTGAGTATCACAGGCCATCTTCAGTACATGTAAAAACCTAATTAAACAATAATCAACAATTCCAAAAGGCACCACCTAAGTAGCTAATGTAAGATAACTAAAAAAGGTCATTAAATTTCCTAACTTTTTTCTTAAAAAAATAGATAAATAAATAAATAAATCATATACACACACACACACACACACACACACACACACACACACACACACACAACAAACATACACAATTAAAAAGTTAGGAAAGTTTAGCTGATTTAAAAAGTACTATCTCCCACAAAGGGGATAGACGTAGACCATCGGATCTGTTTAAGTTAGGAGAGCGAAGGTAAAGTTTCATGTTTCTTTATAAAGCCATTCCATGAGGAACCGACTTTTGTGATGGACTCTTGTCTTGTTCCAACGAATTCTGTCTAGTGTGGATGGCATGCTCTGCAAGTCCAGACTGTTCAGGTTCAAGGAATTGAATATAAGACTTCTGTTCTTCTAGCTGAATAAAAGCAGATTTTCCTGTTTATTCGAAATAAGATAACCCACAAGAGCAAGGAATCTGGTAGACACCTGAATGTCTGAGATGTTGAAGCTGGTTTTTATTTAAAGGCCAGTAGGTCACCTTTTAAATTATCAGCTATGCAAAGCTAAAAAATCACTCGCCCTCTTAAATGGAAAAATTGCTGATATCAAGAATGCTCTAGAATCTGTATTAGTGGCTGAAACTTTAACACTATTTTGCACAAATCAACTTCAACCTAAAGGTTTTTAATGCTTCTCATGATAAGTTAAAGCATAAGTTTGATTCACTGGTAAGCCTCCCTAGATCCATTACTAATGGACGTGATACAGATAGAGTAGTTATCAATGTTTCCAGTCATCCACTAACAGACAGTGAATGTTTTGTTTTATCAAAAGGACATAATTTTGCCGTTGCTATGAATAAGGTATCCCTGATGAATTTTTTTCATAGCATAGATAGAAGTATTCCATCCTTATCCCATAAAACAGCCAACAGGATGCATTTTGAATGTGCAAAAATTCTTTGTAATGCCAAGCCTCCTCGTCCTAATCTTACTCTGAATTTAAAGCACTGAAATCACTGAAGAATAATAATTTAATTATTACGAAAGCAGACAAAGGGAAGGCTGTAGTTATTCAAGATAAAAAATAATATGAGAGATAAATGTCTCTATTACTCCACGACTATTCAACTTACAGGCCTCTGATCCCACCTGGTGTAATTAAAAAAAATTTAATTCTCCTATAGATAATTATCTACATGGGATGAAGATCAAAAGAAAAAACTTAAAACCTTCTTTGCTGGTCCTCCTAGATTGTATGGTCTTCCAAAAGTTCATAAACCAGGTATTCGGTTAAGACTAGCTGTAGACTACATAGGTTGTCCCACTTATAAAATTTCAAAATTTTTTATCAAACTTACTCACTTCAACTAGAAGAACTGCTACTTATATAAAAATATACAGATTTCAAAGTGGGAAATATAGGAAGTATTAAATTCTGTTTTCTGAGTGCTGTATACAATCCATTAAGCCTCCAAAATGATGTCCTCACAGCACTTAAACCTCTACACACAAATAGCAACAGTCCAAGTATAGAGCTGGCACACCTCTGATCACTGCCTTCTTTTACTCAGTCATATACTGCTTTCATATCCATTCCTTCATATGTGCTCGATTTTAAATAAAAAGGTTCAATACTTAGTCATATGAAGTCCGTTCGCACATTGAATTCGATCAATGCTTCTACACATTGCACATAGTTCCTCCTGCACAAACTATATAATGACTCTTTGCAATATTATTACCATTTTTCTTAATTCAGTCTAGTGATATTATGGCAACAAACTTAGTAGTCTTAACCCGTACTTTTTTTGCTTCTTTCTTTTTTTGCTTGATGCCTTTCAAATGATTCATATCTGCAAAAATTGTCAAGTCATTCACTCTCTCTTATTATATTCAAATAGCATTGCTAAGATCTTTCCTCTAATGACCTTTTTTAGTTATCTTACATTAGCTACTTAGGTGGTGCCTTTTGGAATTGTTGATTATTGTTTAATTAGGTTTTTACATGTACTGAAGATGGCCTGTGATACTCAGGCAAAAATTCTACTAATAAATAATATTTTATGTGAATTAATTCCATTATTATAATTTTGATTAATTGAGATTTAATATTTGTTTTCTCCAAAGATATTACAATATTACTTCCTCCTTTATTCAGTTTTTACAAATGAGTAATTATGTAAATTCATAATGATCTTTTAAATTTTTCTAGTAGGGATTTTGTAACTTTTCTAACCTTATGCAGGAAAGTATCCTCTTTATTCAAGAAGGTATCACTAACCTTATCATGAACATTCTTGGCTAAAATGGTATTAGATATCCATAAAGTCCGAAAATCCATCTCTGGAGGGCATTGTTCATTAATGTACAAATAAATAGCAACAGTCCAAGTATAGAGCTGGCACACCACTGATCACTGCTGTCTTTTACTCAGTCATATACTGCTTTCATATCCATTCCTTCATATGTGCTCCATTTTACATAAAAAGGTTCTGTGCAGTATCTTGTTGAATACTTAGTCATATGCAAGTCCTTTTGTCCATTGAATTCGATCCATGCATCTACACATTGCACATAGCTCCTCCTGCACAAACTATATAATGACTCTTTGCAATATTATTACAATTTTCTTAATTCAGTCTAGTGATATTATGGCAACAGACTTAGTTACAGACTTAACTCCTACTTTTTTGCTTCTTTCATGCTTGTTGCCTTTCAAATGATTCATATATGTAAAAACAGTCAAATCATTCACTCTTTCTTATTATATTCAAACAGCATTGCTAAGATCCTTCCTCTTCACACCTGAAAAACCTGATTTCTTCATACTCATCAAGTATATCTATCTGTCTTTGTGAAATCACTATATAATATTTTCTCCTTAATTTCACTTGCTCTGTCATATACTGCTTTATCTTTCCTGTCACCTCTTTCACTTCTGTGCTGTATGAACATTGTGAATTCCACCCGGATGTCATCTCCTTTCTACTCACCTAATAATGCTTCTGCTGTGAGTCACTTATATATTTACTGAAGTTCATATTACTTACACAAAATAGGTGATTAATGAGCCCAAAGTTTCCAAAACTGGAGAATGGTTTCTTACCCAATCAAAATGAATGCAGTGATTGTGATAATGAGAAATTTGAGACCTTGTGTTGGATACCACATATTCATCTTGCTCAGGAAATTTTGAAAAGACAGTTGTATTATATTTTTATTTAATTTTCAAATATGACCCAAATCAAGTATTCAGATTGCATTTTTGATGCATTTAAATTACTTAGGTGCATTGATGTAATGAGTGGAGGAGTAAATCATAATATCTGGAAAAGCCGTGTGTGTGTGTGTGTGTGTGTGTTTAGAAAAATACATTCATCATCATCAGTTTTCTGATATGTACCTTCAAGGTTTGTTCAGGCTACTATGACAGCACTACAGGATTAAATTTACAGTATTATTAATCTCCTATCAACAATCTTCCTCCAAACGAATCTACTTGTCAACCCTCCAATATTCTCATATCTAGCATTTTGTGCTTCTAAATTCACCTGACTGAATCAATCCACCTACATCTTGGTCTTCCTTTGAGTCTCTTTCCTGCCATCTTGGCATCAAACACCTACCTGCTTTGCTAACCTTTCCTCACCCATTCTATTTAAGTGGTCACACCACCTTAGATTAACTCTTTTCATACATTCTTGAATGCTAACAATATCAAGTTCCTTTCTAATATTTTAATTTTTTTTTAATATGATTCTACCGTTGATGCCATCTGTTAATTTCCCTAATGTTTCTCAAAACTCTCATATCTGTATTCTTTGATCAAGTACTTTATTTCTAACCCAACTCTCAAATCCATGACTTAAACTGGTTTGAACACTGTCTTGTCTACTGCTAGTTTTGTGTTTTGGATAAATTCTCTATTATTCCTTATGAAGTTATTCATCTGGGCTCCCCACCATACCAGCTTTGCTTATTCTGTTGTCTATTGCCAGATTTAACTTGCCATCTTCCTAAAAATTGTGCAAAAATAGCTGAAATATTTTGCTTGTTCTATGGTTCTCTATTGGGAATGTAACTGAAGTTTTCTATTTTCCTAGTTTTGGTGTTTTTATTGATATTTTCCGAGTTTCATCGGTTTTGTGTGCATGAAGTCTGAACTGATGTGGTAGGCAACTTTTTATATATAATATAGACAAGTTTTTAATACATAATTTTTCATAAATTTATAACTTTTTTGCCCATATTTACAATGGGAAACAGCATCGTAGTCAAAGGAGGTAAGCCTTGGCCTCCTCTTCCAAATTGTACACCTCTGAGTAATTAAAATATACCAACCAAATATAGCGTTCTCCTTCACTACTGTTTTCTAATATACAGCACCTTAAAACAAACACATTGTCCCCCACTCTGTGCAGATTTGGTTACAATTAATTAATAAATTAGAGTATTAAGTTATCCTACAAATAATTGCATTAGACCAATTAAGATGAGCACTAATTTGATATACACTTAAAACTTTCATACATAGATAAATATGTAAATCATACAGTCAAACTCATGAATTTTGTACACACACACACACACATCCAGTTGGAGAGGCTGGTATCCCTCAATTATTCACCAAAAGCAGGAAGCAATTTGCCAGTCAGATAACTGAAGGTACAATTACATGGAGTACAATTACATTGAGTAGTATATTAGAAGTGGATGGTTTCAAATCCATAGCCTAATACACAAATTCATTCACTACCCACCTGGCCAACCAGATCAATGCAAAAATGTAACAGGCTGATAGTAAAAGCCTGCTGCCTCATTACTGATGAAAAAGAGCTAGCCAAAGAACCTCCAGTTTCTTTAGAAAATAGCTACGATGAATGCATAGTTTCAAGACTCCTTACCAACCAACACACTCAATCTACCTCTAGTAATATAGAAGGTACAGGTTATTACTCTTCCCTATATTACTGTTTCTGTAAAACTAGCTAAAATTCCATTTGGAATATAAAATTAGAACAGTATTTACTCCTTTCATCAGGATTGATCAAAGTAGTTTCCCTGAAATATCCAGCAGGGCACTGCATTATGGACAGACTGAGAAATCTATTGAACAATGCATTCAGAAGCATGTTAAAGATATAGAATACCAGAGAGTGAAACCACAGCCCATCTTTGTAGATGCTGTCTTCAGCTAATATCCACATGATGCCTTGGTAGTGTGTGTGAGAGAGAGAGAGACGGAGTTCTGTGGAATGAATCCAGAATCTTACACCACTTGATATGACACAACAGAAAGGAAAATCTGGAAATCTTTGAAAATATCATTAGATCCTATGCATTTGAATATAAATCCTAGCATTAATTTACCTGAATGTTTCCTAGCTATGGCCAGTCTAGCATGCAAATGAGAGCATGCCACTGTGCACAACATCAAATGCGTGTTCAACACATAATTAAAATCATTGAAATCCTACAGAATTCTGTATTTTTTGTTGTTATGCTGATCTTTTAGTTTGATTCTTCTCTTAAATATGAAAAAAAAAAAAAAAAGTCTTATGCAATGAAAAAGAAACTAGTCATGTCTAGTTTCTTTTTCATTGCATGAGACTTCTTTGTAGGGTCTTAAAATTCCAAAGAGAAACATGTGGCACTTTTAGTCTGTTACTGAGGACCTTTTTGAATAGAAGAAAGTATCTCTTGATGATTTCATATCAAAGGTTGAACAGTCAAATTAAACTTTTTTTTCAATTTTCTCCCACTATTTATACTTTATTATATAACTTTGCATTAATAATTTGTGCATTCATCCTGTGATGAAACTAGCAAAAAAAACTTTAAAACATGCTATAACATACACGTGCTGAAAACATAAAAGCAATAGGGTGTTTAATTGGTGGGGATAGAGCTAAGGTAAAATTTGAGTTACATGATATGTCAAGCTTGCAGAACTTTACTGATGACTCTTATATTCATAACTTATTTTTAGAGGTATTATAAAATAAAATAAATTATAAAAAGATGTTTATTAAATGGTTTATATTTTCTTATATTTTGCTGGATTTCAATCTAGCATCATTAGAGCAAAGTGTATGTTATAGACCTAATTTGGCACACAGATGTTGCATATGAAGTATTACAGTTGGGTAAGAGTTGATATTAGGATAACAGCCTTCCAAATTTTTGGCAATTAATGCAATTATACTTGCTACGGTTAGGATAATGCTTCGAAACCATTGCTGACACTAAAAATAATCTTTCTGATCTGTAACGAATTCTATATAGCACATTGGTTTTCTTCCATCTAATCCTGCATGAAGGGATGTTCAAACCATGGTCTGGCAGTCCAGACTTTTTATAATAATAGTTGCAAATGTATTATTTATGTTCTCCAAGGCAGATGTTAAGATTTTTTTCCTTTTATATCTGATCTACACATGAAAGGTAACAAGACCTGTAGCACATCAGTGCCATGTGGGGGGGAAAGAAGAACAGAAGAAAGGAAGAATCTGTTCTTATTTTGCTTGAACAGCTGAGGGTTGTAAGGAAGGGAAGGGAGAGTGGGGATAGACTGTTCCAAGGGAAAGAAGCAGATGGAATGCAAGAGGAGGCAGTGAAGTTGGTTCAGTAAGTTTTAAGATGGACTGTAAAAAAAGGTTGGTTAGCAGTGGCTCTTGTTTTAATGATTTTGGAGGAATAATAGTGGTCAATTCAGCAGAATGCTGTCCATTAAAGCATCTGGTGAGGAGGCACAAGGCAGAAACTGAACATCTGCAAGAGAGGGATCCTTAATTGGCCAGACTGACCTCTTCTGAATGGAATCAAACAAACTTAGAGAGGATTTTGGTTCACTTTGGAGCAATATTCCATGGCAGGGCAGATTTGGGGCTTTGTACAAAGTTTGAAGGTTTGAAGTAGTGTCTTGTGCAAAAAAGTACAACAAGTATTTTGGAGGATGCAAAGGCTACAGTTGAAATGTGGTTGCACCAGAAAAGATTGGAGGCACAGGTCAGTCAAAGAAGAGAAATCTGATTGTGTTTAGATATCTCGGTATTACTGAAGATAAGGGTGTGTGTGTGGGGGGGGAGCTCTTTTTTGCAAGAGATCAGACAGAACTGAGTTTTTGGTGGCATTGAAGTTCACAAAGCTGTCTTTGCCCCACTGGGATATAGCCAGGAGATCTGAGTTCAGGTCCCTGGTTGTGGTAGATCTTGAGGATTCTAATAGTTGAGCACTACATGGTTTGTCGAATGAAAAGGAGGAATGGAGTGTATACTGTCATCAGCAAAGCTATGGATAGGATTGGAAGTCTGTGAGAGTAGGTCATTTATATACATTTATATTGGAAGAGAGTGGATGAAAGAACAAAACCCTGAGGTACTCTTGTATTGGTGGGGAAATCTGAGGAGAGTAAACCATCCATCATGACACGTAGTGAACAACCAGTGAAAATGTTCGTGATCAGGTTGCAGAGTGAGGAAGGAAGACCATAGGATGGTAGTTTGTTAAGTAGGTCCCTGTGCCAAACCAATCAAATGCCTTGGAAAGGTCAAGGGCAACCACCTGAGCTTCTCCAAATTTCTCCATGGCTTGAGTCCAGAAGTGAGTGGTGAAATCAAGAAGATCAGCAATAGATTGCAAGTGGCAGAATCCATACCACTGGTCAATGATTAATTGGTATGTCTCTAGTGGTTCAAAAGTTGGTTGTTGATGACCCTCTCCCTAATTTTAGAGAGAACAGAATTGAGAGCAATTTGACAGTTTGTTGGTTGACTATTATCACCTTTGTTCGGGATGGGCTGGATGTGGACCTGTTTCTATGTTAAAAGGTAGATGCCAGTTGAGTAGGATAGATTGAAGAGGCGATACAGGATGTGTTAGTTCTGGGACACAATTTTTTTATCACAGTAGGTGGGATACCATCAGGACTAGATGCCTTGTTTGTTCAGGTTATTAAGAATTCTTCAGATTTCTTTTTGTAGGAAGATAATGGAAGACATGAAGGGAGCTATTCTTGGTGGATGGAGGGAACTTTGCCCAGGTTATCAATGCAAGAATTGGAAGAGAAGAGTGATGCCAATAAGTTGGACTTGTCTTTAGGTGAGGTAACTACAGTACCATCGGGATGTGAGAGCAGTGGAAACCTGAGTGGGCAGAATTTGTGCCGAATGGCCTTGGCATGGGATCAGGAGGAGCGACTGCCATTTTCCCTTTCGAAGTCTGACTTGGACTTGGTGATGATTCTTTTGCAACTGTTGCGAGTTGCAGTATAGGCATATGCAGCTGGAGTTTTGGTCTTGAGCCATTCATGGTAAGCAGATGTTCATTCTTTTATTGGCATTTTTTGAGACCCAAGGCTTGAATGGGGGCTGAGAATTTGGAGTGGAATAAGGGATGAAAGCCTTTATGCCTGTGAGGATAATTTCTGTTATTCAGTCTGAGCAGGTGTTCCTCACAGGAATAAAGGCTTTCATTCCATATTCCACTCCAAATGCTCAGCCATCATTGCTGAAGCAGTAGTCAGACCATTGGAAGGGGGAATAGAAGTTATGGAAGTCCTCCCAGTTGTACCCTTGTGGTGCCAAAGGACACAAAGGAACTGGTGGATGAAGGTTGTTCTGTGGAAAAAGAGACTTCTAAGAGGTTGTGGTCTGAGTTACCAAGAGAAGAACCAACAACTACAGCATACCTGGAAGGCAAGTTTGTTCTGAAGAAGTGAAGTGTGTTGGCAAATTGGTGGGGGTTGTCAGGTATTCTGTTAGGAAGAGTAATGATCTGGGATATGTCATTGCTGATGGCAAACACCTCAGCATTCCTACCTGCTTCATAGGTGAAACTTGAGAAGGGGAACCAATACGAATTGTGGACAGAGCTCCCAAGAAGGATGATCTCACTATTGGGGTATTTCGACTGCAGAAAGTCAAACTTTAGAAAGAGAGAGAAGTTGGAGTGGCAGAAGTTTGGAGAGCGATAGAGGAAGCATATAATTTTATATATGATCCACAGATAAAAGGTCACAAGACCTATAGCACATCAGTGCCGTGTGTGGGCAAGAAGAATAGAAGAAAGGAAGAATCTGTTCACAGTTTCCTTGAACAGTGTTAACAGATCTTCCTGTCTGTCCACAGCAGGCTAGCTCACAATCACAGAGAACTTCACACACTCCAGAATGTACAAATAAATGGAGTTTGTCTGTAGGAGAGCAGATTGAAGTTACTAATTTGACATATGAATGCTGTGGTTTGAAAGTTGTTGAAAGTTATTAGACATATCCGCAAGGAGATGTGTTTTGCATTATGAGAGATACTGAGACAGGAGAGTTGGTATCTTGCTCCACCTTTGCAAGGAGTCGTCCTGGTGTTGTACCACCTTACCTCCACGTCCTGAAGATACTTTCAGGTGCAAACTTTGTTTGCTCACACTTGGATAAAGGATTAAACTAAATTTATTATATTGAATGCTGTGGGAAGGATATGTTTTATTAGTACACTGGCTATAATTTCAGATTTAGTTTGGATATATGGAATAAGAATAGTGGTGTCTTGTTCTTGTGTTTGGGCAGGGGGAAGTAGAAGGACCATGTAGTATTTTATCTATACCAACCATTAGCCAAGAAAGTATAGTGAAGATGAAGACGGTTCAGCTTTGCAGTAAAAGATGTATCATTAGAACAAATAGTCCTAGCTCTAAGTGTTTTTAGAATTTCATACTGTTTTTATACAGGGCACCAAATTAGAACTTTAGATCTTTTGTCCATTACAATTTGAATTTTTTCACTTGCTCATTGTCGCATGTAAACTAGAATATTTTGTTTGCTCTGAAAATGCTGGTGTGAAATCCAGCAAAATATAAGCTAGTTAATAAACATCTTTTTATAATTTAGTTTGCACTTGTCAACTAGATTGGTAATCATTACATAATTCAATGATATGTGTGTATGTAATAAATTTTTAAATGAAATAATTCCATCATCCCTCCTTTTCCAATTTAAATTTAAAAAATTTAAATGTGAGAGCACTCCACAGAACTTGACCACATGAAAGAAGACTAGGTTCCAGACTGGTTCCAGAGTTAGTCGATCTCTGACACGGACAAGCAGGTTTTTTCTCCTGGAAACTGGTTTTTTGTCCTGTAAACTCAAAAAAATAGATCTTTGAACCCACACTATTTTCAGACATTAAAATATTGTGTTGGGGATCATGAAATGGTCCCTAACACAATATTTTTAATGTCTGAAATTGTTAGCCATCTCTTCATTGCTAACCGTCTCTTCACTGCATGCTGATAAATTGGTGATAGCCTTGGGCCAGCTATCTCTGATTGGCTACCAGTGGAGAGTGAACTGCCCACTCATTCTCCAAAAGTTACAGCTAAAATGGCCTCACTTACTCCTTATACATGAATAAAAGGTATTAGCTGATTTTTTATTTATTTACTTTTTTAAATTTAAATGTGAAGGATTTTTAGATTAAGGAATATAAAATAACTAGAGTAGAAAAACTTGCATAAAATCATTAGTATATAACTTTAAAACATTGGTTTGGTCATGTACAGTTTTCAAATGCATCTTAAATCTGTAGAAGGGCATGAAAGAAATGTAAAATAAAACTGAATAATGACAATCAAATGCAAATTAGTATCTAATTATATATACAGGAAAACACTCACTTAACATGATTAATTAATCCATCAATTAAGGCACGCTAAGTGAAATCGCATTAAGCGAATACAATAAACAATAGAAATAATTATAATTCATCCATCAGTTAGCATAAATTTGGGGAAAAAAATTACAGTATACACTATATTAGAGGATAAAATCATCAAAGTTAATAAAAATCAATTGCTTAAATTTTAATTTAATGTCTAAACATTTGATTGAGATACTCTTTTACAAAAGAAATTAAGTAAAGATGTTTGAATTGTGCTCAACTTTTTCATCTTGTCATGCAATTTGCGATAACTGTCGAATGCTTTATCAAGATTTCAGCAGACTTCGAAGCTTCAATCCATATCAGGATAAGCATCAAACAAAATTCATTAGCATTACTCAATGTGAATATAAACTAGCTCAAGTTCTTTTGCAGTTAGCAGAAAAGAACGTTAGTCGTAACATTCTTTTCTTGTTCGCACTCCTTATCGTCTTCTTCATATGCATGCTGTTCTTCTAGTTGAAGGAAATCATTCTCATTTAGCTGTTCTGAATAGGAATCAAAGAAGTTTCTCACATCTTCATTATCCAGTTCATTAAATTCAAATTCTTTTCCAATTGTTCTGATTTCTTTAATAATGTTAAATCTTGGATTTTGCACACGATAAACTAACATAGGCTTCAGGTTAAAGTCACCTTCTGCACTGCCTCCTAATAAAAGCATAAGATGATCTTTAGATGCTTTGTGTCCTGGTTGAGATGCTTCAGTTTTAGCTAGGAAAGTTTTTGGCATATTCATATAATTAGTTTAATAACTAATTACAGGAAAACCTCGCTTAATGCAAATTTGATATGTGCAATTGAGTGAAATGATACTATTTCCTGCTTTAAGTGAGTGATTAATCAGTTAAAAGTGATTTTTTATGTTATGGGAAATTTTATGTAACACGAAATTTTTTGTTGCCAATCTGCAGTGAGTGGAAAAGCTGGAAATCACTAAGAGACATGAAAGTGGCTCTAGTAACACAATGATTGTGCGAGACCTAGGATACAGTGAGTCTACAGTTTGGACTATATTAAATAAGAGCAAAGAATACAAAGAATAAGGAAAAGTTGCTACCGCTTCTTTAAGCATGCAGATAACCCAAAATAGAAGCAATTTAATGATTCTGGATTGAGGATTATAACCAAAAAAGAGTACCTCTTAGTACAGGGAATATTAAAAGAAAAGCTTAATATTTTTTACCTCATCGAAAGAGACCAAATTTCAAGAGGAATGTGAAAGCTTTACTGCAAGTTTAGGATGATTTGACCGTTTTAAAAATTGAACTGGGCTGCATAACGTAAGAATAACTAGGGAATCTGCTAGTGCTGATAAAGATTCTAAAGCAAGTTTCCTGAAAAATTGCAAAGCATAATTCAGGAGGGCAATTATGACGATCTGCAAATGATCAACGTCAACGAAATTGGTTTCTTTTGGAATCAATTTCGCTCCATCTTGATCATTAAATGGCTTCTATTTCAGATGATCTGCATGCTTAAAGAAGTGGTAGCAACCTTTCCTTATTCTTTGTTCTTATTTAATATAGTCCAAACTGTAGACTCACTGTATCCCAGGTCTCGCAATTGTTATGTTACTAGAGCCACTTTCGTGTCTCTTAGTGACTTCCAGCTTTTCTGCTCACTGCAGATTGGCAACAAAAAATTTTGCGTTACATAAAATTTTCCATAACATAAAAAATCACTTTAACTGATTAATCACTCACTTAAAGCAGGAAATAGTATCATTTCACTCAATTGCACATATCGAATTTGCATTAAGCGAGGTTTCTTGTAATTAGTTATTAAACTAATTATATATATGTAATTAGTTATTAAACTAATTATATATATATAATTAGTTATTAAACTAATTATATATATATAATTATAATTAGTATATAATTATATATAAACATTACTAAAATAACCTATGGAACTATATTAGTACCTTACCAGTTCATCTAATTTTTGTATACACTGGTATACTTCTCCCCATGCTTTATCATAATACTGATAATGAAAACGTGCTCCTGTGTAAAGAAATAGGGAAAAAATTAATTTTTTTTTTAATAATCATTTGCAAGCAATGAACTTAAAAATATATGAAATGTTTTCTATTTTAAAGAATGAAAAAAAGGGACCTTAATGTGATTTTATATTTTACAATCAGCAAAATATGAGAGAGAGAGAGAAAGAAGACATGCATAACATATTTCCATATGAATTTGAGTGGAGCAGAGTAAAGATTACTTTCTAAAGTTTCCATTCTGTAGAAAAAAAACTCCAGACAAGGTAATCTTTTGCTTTACATGGAATAGCAGAAAATCAAAATAAATCTGAATGACTAGTTGGTATTATAAAGGTCTGACATTTAACACCACGATACAAATACAACATAATAAGTTTGTGTGTGTGTGTGTGTGTGTGCGCGCGCGCGCGTGCACACATTATGAATAAAATTTTTAAAGACTGCAGATCAGTACCAGTCTACAGATAGCTATCAGGAGACCAATTCCCCATATCACTTTTTTCCTGCAGGTACAGTTCAATCACTAACTATGCTGGAGTGTTTAAATATTTCATGCATAATCTAATTCAATAAAATAAACTTTTCAAGTTACTTTTTTATATAGCGAAACTTGTGGGGTATCCATAACTATAGAATAACACGTGTGCCACAGTAAATAACTTTTTTATTATGAAAATATATCATCAGTACAACTAACAAAAAACAATAGGAATTGAATTCAAAAAACAGTACTTAATGCACACGCTTAAATTAGAATCCTACTGGACTGAAATTAAAATATAGCAGTTAAATTATTGAATACAATTGAAGATAACAATTTTCCACACTTTTGGAATAGTGAGACAGTCATTTTGATTAACATTAGGTCTATGAAGTAAGATTTCAGAACTTTCTTTATATAACCATTCATGTTTATATGTTGATCTATGTAATAACTTGCTGTTTTGCCATTAGATCCATTAGTTGTACTGATGGTATGTAAGATGAAATATTTACATAATAAAAAAAAAAAAAGCTATTTATTGTGGCATATGTGTTATTCTACAGTTATTTCCAAGTTACATCTCCCATTCATTTCTATAATCAGATTCCAGTTCATTTGTATTACATCTTTCACTGAAAAAGACATTATGTATATTGCATGTAAAGAAGTTTGCTTTGAATTTAATAGCACAAGGACATTAAGATCATGCTGCATGAGAACAGATAATAAATGAGTGGCAAAAAAAAAGGTCTAAACACTATATATAAAACTCGAAATAATAATAATAATCATAAATGAAACATTTTTAAAAGTATACTAAGTAATAAACAAGCAAAACACCCTAAAATCAATTTAGAGAAACAAATGTAAAAGACGGGTATAAAACAGATGATGTAAAAAGAACTATAAGAAGTATTAAAATTCATAAAACATGCATTAAAAAAAAGGTTTTTAAAAGCATATTTACAATAAGTCAAACTAATAAGTTATATATATGTGTGTGTGTATGAGATGGTAAAGATAAATACTCCAAAAATTTAAAAACCAGGTGACAGTCAATGGGTGTGATAAAATCTGCCCGAGTATATAAGGATTCAGGCATATTATAAAAGTGGCTAAAATAATGACTGGGCCTATTGGAAAAACAAGGACAGTCAAAATACGAGTGATGAATAGTCCAGCATCACAAAACTCATACACATGCATGTCATTACTCATCAGCAGGACTATGTAAGATGACTATGACCTATGCGAAGCCGAAAAAGAACAACTTCCTCTGTTTGAACTTGCACAGGCTAGAATACCATAAATTCAGGCTTAATTTGATAGAGCTTATCAGTTTCTCTGTTCCAAGATAAGTGTGACTAGGATAAAAGTATTTCTCTGATAATCTGCTGGTAGGCATGTGTAGGTCAGTGAAAGTGGCACTTGCATCCTCTGTGCTTGGCTGCAAAGAGTCATGCTCAAGTCTAGTCACTGACTGGAGGAACTTATTCTAAGCCTTTCTTTGACTAGTTCCCAAAGTTAGTCAATCTCTAGCATGGGTAAGCAGATTTTTTTTTTTTTTTATTTCTCTCCTGGAAACTCAAGAAAAGCAACCACAGAACCCACATTATTTCAGACAGAAACATATCCTGCTAGGATTAGGTACCAAGAGATGGTAGCACTCGTTTGTCTGCCTCTTCACTGTTGCTACTTATAATTAGTGAGTCTTGGGCCAGCTATTGCTGATTGGCTACCAGTGGAGAATGAACTGCCCACTCAGTCTCCAAAAGCTAGATACAGTTAAAAGGCCTCGACTACTCCCTATAAGGGAATAAAAGGTGTTAGCTGATTTATTTATTTATTTTTTAATCTGCTGGTATTCTATGAAGAGTACAGGAAGACAGATGTTTGAGAAATGAGCTGACCTAGCTGCAGTATCTACAGCTTTGTTTCCCTTAATCCCAACATGTTTGGAATCCAACACAAACATACATCAAAGTATAGCTTACATAACTGAAAGAGGAGGTACTGAAATCAAGACAGCACTGGATGCTTTTGCAGCTCTAGACTTCTTTAATGCCTGAAGAGAACTCTGGAAATCTGAATATATTATGCACTTTTTGTAGCAATGAAATCCAATGTCATTATAAGGTTTAATAATAGAATCTGATTTATTTTAGTGCAAGCTCTATCGCATACAGCTCAGCTGTAAATTTGTAACACTGTAGTGGACTTGTACAGATATAATGTTGTCTGGAAAGATTGTAGAAAATCTGAATAGTGCTCCAATTTTGAGCAATCTGTGTAGACAGGGACAAAATCAAAATATTCAGTTCAATGAGCTTCGAAGACTGCTGGTAGATGACAAGAAGGGTTAAAAATTTAGGTAGCCTGTTGAAAGAAAAGCTACATGCTGGCATGTTTGATTGTCACAGTGGAAGTGTTTGAGGGCATCTGGGCTATGTTACTTACTGCAATCTACCGAACTTGTAGGAGAGATTTGATCTGCAAACCAAAAGGATTTATGGCAGTCTGTTGAGTGTTGTAAAGACTATCCCATTGTGGACAAAATTAGTTGGCCACAGAGGGTTGTCTGGCAGAGTTTTTATTTTTGTTGCATACAATAGAGACAGCTACTGGCTACAAAGCCACAAAAATGGTTCAATTGCCATGATGTACAGATTAGGAATAGATAATGTGCAAAATGCACCGGTTGCAATTCTGATAGCATGATGGTAAAAAGAGTCTAGCCACTGCAGTACTCTCTCTCTCTCTCTCCCTTTATTAATGCCATGCACAAACAAAGCAAAGAACATCTGTCAGTACCCCAATAGGTGGAAGATTAGGCGCAGAGAACTTTCACTGCTTTACAGCACTTATCTTGTAACTGATGTATGTAAGAGAGGAAACTGAGTTTGCTGTCAAATACAAGTGCCATGAACTTGGCTTCTAGTACAACTGGAATTAATAACTGTCCTAATTGTAGTTCCAGATCAGGATGAAGAAATGTCTGTGGTAAAAGTGCACACAAAATGTATTCTGCTGTGAAAAAATCTGAACCCATTTGCAAGCACCATTTTGAAAGATGGTCAAATGGCTTGCTGCAGCTGTCTTCCTATGACCTGCATATTATATGAAGATGGTGAGGCTATCCATATATATATATATATCCATATATATATATATATATATATATATAGGGCATTACTTACTGTTGGAGGAAATTGTTCTGTTATTGAGTTGACCTTGATTGCAAAAAGTGTTACACTTAAAAGTGAACTTTGTAGGTCTTCCACCTTTTGGTTATAGGGTGGGAGAGGATAGTTCTCACTCAGACTTGGAAGATTCAGTTAGATAAGAAATTCTTGATAAAAAGAGGGATGAAGACCAAAATTATCAAGTCTTTCAGTATTCCAGATCTCCAAGCAGTCATATGCTTTTGCTATTTCAAAGAAAACCAATAATAGATGCTCGTGTTTTAGAAAGCATCTCTATTGGATGCCTCCAGCCAGAGTTGATGATCAGAAGAAGAATGTATTTTTGGAAGTCAGATGATGTTCTGGAAAAAAGGTAGTTTCTCTCCACAAATCAAAAGATGAGAGCTGACCATTTTTTTTTCCAGAATCTTGCATAAGCAGCTAGTCAGAGCAACTTTATATAGGTGGTGCCTGTGAATAAGTTACGTTAAACTTGTGCTCCCGCATTTCATTGTAATTAAAAGTTTATTTTGTGAAAAATAAGCAGTAAACTAAAAACTAAAAGAGGTATTAAGGAGCTGATTATTTCAGCACAACTCATAAGTACCCTTAGTCCATTAAATCAGCTATTTTTTACAATTAAGAAAACAGCCACGTGAAAGCACTATGCCTACTGTGTGAAGTAAAGATGGTGGCAACACAGGCCAACAACGGAAGATTACCTCCAGTCCCGTCAGCGTAGCGTTGCTGATCACCAACGAACCAAATGACATCACAAAGTGCTGCAGCTGTGAAACCAAACTTAAAGAAAGAAAAAAGGTATAATGTGCAATTTCTGTTGCAACTGGCTGCTTACTTCCTGCGCGAAAATAGATGAATCAGCGATAAAGATTTTTACCGATTTCAACCAGCCCTACTTCTGTATGATGTGCCTCCTTCCATAAAACAGCTACTAAACCCAGGCAAGACAGTTGAAAACCTCGAACAACAGCTTAATACTATGATAGATACTTTTCCTCCAAAACCAGAAAGTTGGAAACTAAGTTCGAGATACTCGACGACCAGCGCCCAATCGCAAGTGCACTCACACCAGCTAATGAACTTCGTGAACTAATCGCATCTACAGTACACGAGTCGCTTGAGGCTGAAAATAGGAGACTCAACGCCGTTATCCTAAACTTTCCGACGGTAAACAATGAATCCTTAAAAGAAGACGTCAGCAAACTAGCAGGAGAATGCAATTTTGATCCCAAAAATATCATTAAAATGCCATCGTTTCGAACCCATAAACAAAAGAAAGGATGGAAAGAACTTTCCATGTCTCGTGAAAGTGACCTGCGACACACCAACAAACACATCCAAATTTATAATGGCGATAAACAACAAGCTAAAGGACATTTGTCCCCAGTTACGCATACGTGCCCAACCTCATCTAACCTTTGCCCAGAGAGAACAAAAATGCCAACTCCGAAGACAACTAGAAGAAAAACGCCAAAATGGAGACAACAGTTGGATGATAGACTACAAACAAACCAAACTAGTGCAAAAACCAAGTGATGCCACTAGTAGCCACCAAGAAGACCAGTATGCAGGCACTGCATAGGAAACGTACAAGACCCTTGCTGTCAAATCCATGCCTCACAGAACGCAGAACCTTGCATATCCACTTCACCAACATCCGTGGCCTCAATTCCAACCTTAATAGCATCCACCACCATCTGCAGTCTGCCAAACCCCACCTACTCTTTTTAACAGAAACTCAAATCTCACCTTCCCCCCAGCACTATCCATCTCAACCTCCCTAACTATACATTATTTAACTCCTTTAGACTCATGGGTGGTGTCTGTGCATATATCCGCTCTGACACACCCTGCCAGAGAACACCTAACCTAGAATCTCCCAACTTCGACCTTCTTTGGCTAAAGCTATCCCTCCCCCACTCAGTCAAATTCATCTGCTGTCTCTATCACTCTCCTAATACCACCAATCATTCTGAGCTCTTTCATTTCCTTTTCCTAAAAGTCAATTTTCTCCAGTCCCACTTTCCTAACAGTGCAATCATCCTCCTGGGTGATTTTAATGTTCATAACACCAATTGGCTATCCTCTTCTAGTTGTACAGATCCTGCAGGCAGAGATGCTGAAACATTTGCCATCACTAATGACCTCACACAAATTGTTCAAAAGCCGACCAGAATACCAGATAACCCGAAACACTCCCCAAATATCCTAGATCTCTTTCTCACTAATGACCCCTCCAAATATGTAGTGAGCCCCCTGGGTAATTCTGACCATCTCATCTCCTCCCCCCATGCAACAACACTTACAGTCACTCCCAACACAAGAGTAGTTTGGCATTATAACAGTGCCAAATGGGACAGCCTCCGAGACTACTATGCTTCATTCCCATGGTTGGATTATTGTTTCCGGTCTTCCAGTCCAAACGTATCACCAAAGTAATCTCCACTGGCATGAAAACATACATTCCCCACGCTACTCTGAACTGCCATCCCCAAACTAAACCCTGGTTCTCTAAAAGATGTGCCAATGCAGTACAAATGAAAAATCAGGCATACCATAACTGGCTCAAATCACAAACCCCATCCTCCTTCAACGCCTATACCGAAGCCCGAAACAGATGCAAGAAAATTATCAATTCTTCTAAAACAGAATTTGAACTGGCAAAAAGCAGGAAGCTTGCAGCCTGTCCAAATGGACATGGCTTGCAAGACCAATTGGCTTGGCAAGAGACCAAAAGCCATGCAGCCATGGCTTTTGGTCTCTTGCCAAGGTAATTGGTCGTAACTTTTGCCCTACACTACTCCCACCTTCAAACCCAGACGGCTCAATTGCAACATCACCCACAGAAAAAGCTAACCTCCTGGCCTTGCACTTTGCCTCCAATGCACACACAACTGACAATGGCAAATGCCCTCCAGTCATTCCAACTGCCCAACATGCAATGTCCCCTGTATCCTTTTGCCAAAAAAGATATCATAAACCTGTTGTCTAAATTAGACACAAAAAAGTCTCCTGGCTCTGATGGCATTCCTCCAATTGTCATGAAGGTCTGCGCACCAGAACTGACTCCTATCCTATGCCGTCTGTACACACTCTTACTCCACTGGTATATATATCCCAAAGCCTGGAAACTAGCCCGCATTCAACCCATTCCTAAAAATGGAGATAAATCACTACCATCTAACTACTACCCTATCTCACTCACTTCAGTCCTATCTAAAATGATGGAGAAAACCATAAACTCTCAACTCCTACTCTACCTCAAAGGTACCCAACTATTAAGCGACCACCAGTACGGATTCTGTCGAAACCGATCAACAGGAGATATACTCTCATGCATCACCCAGCTGGACAAATGCCATGGAAAAATTCAGCAAATCCCAAGTAGCTGCACTTGATATCTCTAAAGCCTTTGACCGCGTCTGGCACAAAGGCTTACTAAGCAAACTCCCATCATTTGGACAGTCTCAGGATTTCTGCAGATGGATTGCTAGCTTCCTGTCTGGAAGAAAACACTATGTGTGATGGTAGATGGCTCTCTATCCTCTCACCATCCAACTAATGCTGGGGGGTCCCACAAGGTTCAGCTCACCGACCCTCTTCCTTCTATATATCAATGACCTACTTCAGTTGACCTCTAACCCAATACACAGTTTTGAAGACAACAGCACATTACACTCCTCCCTCTCATTTGACAAACCCTTCTCTGCACAACTCACTTTGACCCACAGAACATCAACCACCACTACCCTTAATTCTGATCTCCAAGCCATCCTCCAATGGGGCTCAGATAACCTCATCAACTTCAATGCTAGTAAAACCCAGTTCTGTTTTGTGAGAAAATGGTTCTCACAAAAAAGAACCATTTTCTCCCAATATTGTTTTTGATAACACTCAAATTCCCAGACAAGATGGGATTTCTCTTCTCGGAATTACCCTGACATCAAGACTCTCCTGGAATAAACACATCACAACCATTGCAACCTCAGCTTTCAAAAAAATAGGTTCTCTCTTTCACTCAAGATGCTACTTCACCTCTAAAGAGCTGTTAACATTATACAAATCACAAATCCACCCAGTTATCGAATACTGCTCTCACATTTGATGAGAATTCAGGCTCCTAAAAGCTCCCTCAAAATGCTTGACTCAATACAGAGGAGAGCAATATTAGACTCATCTCTCACCAACTCGCTCCCCTCACTTTCACATAGACGCTTAGTCTCTGCGACTTTTATATTCTATAAATATTTCCATGGGAAATGTTGATCTGAAACAGCATCTATAATTCTCCCACTCTGTACTAAGCCCATTGAAACACATACAGCTGCTGCCCAACATCCTTTCACAGTACACCTTGAAACCCACAGAGCAAGCTTCCTTTCCTCCTCCTCCATCCTTGCTACTGTGGAATAGTCTCCCCCCCCGATGTATTTCCCGAGGAATACAACATACAGGCTTTTAAATCAAATGTATACAAGTTTCTCCTTTCCCAACCCACTACCCATATACGGTACTAACGTACTATAGGTTGACCAGCCAACCTCTCATATATGGGCCCCAACATAAAAAAAAAACAAAAAAACTGGGCAGTAGTTACTTGGGGATTTTGGGCTCTTCCCTGGCTTAGGAAAGGCAATTATAATTGCCTTTTGCCAGTTATCCATAAATATGCTCCCACAGAAAACTCTGTTGTATAGGTGCAATGGTTGATTCCTGAAAGATGGCAACAGAAGTTTTTATTTATATTGCCTGGTCCAACAGCAGTCAGACAGTATTTAAGCAAATGCAGGTTTCATTTCTTTTGTGAATGGTCTGTTGTATTCTTTCAAGCTGTTTGAAGAAAAAACTGGATTTGGGAAAGGAACTCAGGGTGATAGGAAGATGTTGCTGATGTTTTTTGTAAAAATCTCCCCAATGTGTCAGCAACTGTCTTCAATAAAAAACTGTGCAATGATTGTTTTCAAGGACAGAGAGCCAGTGTGTGTGTGTGTGGGGGGGGGGGGTATACCTGCATTTAATTTCCTATTCCTCCAGACTTCTTTAGTGTTGGGATGTATACTGGATCCAAGATTCCTTTTGGCTCTGATGCTAGATGTGTCTTGCTCAAGCTCTGGCACATTTAAAAGCAATGAGGATTATTGTAGTGGGGTATCTTCAAAAAATACCAAGGCTTTCTTATGAGCTACTTTGGCCACTGTGAAATTGTCATTTCACTATGGCTTAGGGAAATGTGGAAACAGACTAGATGCCTTAGGAATTGCTGTTGAGGCAGCTCGTGTAATGCATTCTGTCATGATTCATTGCATCGCTGATGGATGAAGAGCTAGCCATTGCAGAATCAAATTCTGCTAATGATGAAAGGTGAGTCAGTCAAGTTGCTCAATTTTTCATCATGATAACCATGATGGAGTGCGTCGTTGCCTATGCAGGAAGTAGGTATCACGGGAAAGTGATCACTCCCAAATAAATTCTCATCAGTTTCCCACTTTGAAGAGTGGGAAAAAGGTAGGGTGAGCAAACAGTTGTAGGGCAGTGAATGTTCAGGTAGGCATATGGTAAGCATTGCTTTGTGTTTAGGAGTGATAGATTACTGTTATCAAGCATATGCTCAACAACTCTTCCTCTGATGTTTGTTCGAAAACTACTCCAGAGTGTTGAGCCCATTTAAATTATAAGTAAAGGGATGATAACTGCAATATAATATCATGTCATCTTGAGAGATATCTGCAAAAGGAGGAACACAGATAAAGCATACTGTTAATAGAGTTCCAACAGTCAGACAGCAACTGCTTCTACATTTGAATTGAGCAAGACTTGCTAGAAGGGGGTGTGGTTGCCCACAAGGATGGTGACCCCTCTATGATCAGGACATGTCCTGTCCTTACAAATGATGGTAGTATTTTGTAATGTAGGATCACCTCTTAGCTTTAGGTACGTTTCCTGCAGTCAGAAGCATACTGATTTATACTTCTGCAAGAGCGCTTTGATGTCATCACTGTTTTGATGAAATCCACAACAATTCCATGGTAGGAATGTTTTCATTGCCAGCCTGGTTGGCCAAGTGGTTAGCGTATCCACTCTCCAGTCAAAAGGCTGCAGATTTGAATCCTGCCATGAGCATGGATGTTTGTGATTGTCTAGTGGTGGTGTTGGTGTAGATGATGATGGTAGTTGCAGTTCACTGTAGAGTAAGTGCCCTCTCTCGACGGGTCTTCGGACTCCTTGGAGGTGTCACGGATTAATAATAATAATAATATTTGTCGGGGTGCTTAAGGGTCAAAGCTGTATAACTGAGAGGAGACCTCCACATAGCCTTTAAAGGAATGCGGAGAACCGACCAGGGCTTCTGACCTAATGTCCAATCCTCACCTTCTCGTGGCGCACCCTGTTGGGTATCTACTTTGATACTGAACGAACGAGGATGGGCTGGCAATTTGGGATTTAGCCGACCAAATTGTATTCTTATTGGTTAAACCAAAATAAAAAATGATGGTACAACATGACAAAATTTCATGCCGGCTGGGGCGTCGCCCGGTTAAACAAGGCCCCCGTTGTTTTTGCCAGGGAACCAGGGCGAACAGCGAAAAGTCAGCTACTGGAACAAATCTGAAAACAAACCCCAACTCAACATCACCAGAGTTAAAGATCGGTACTATCAACGTAAGAAGCCTGAATGGCAAAGAAATGGAGTTAGCTGAGGAATTAGATAAGTACCAGATCGACATAATAGGGGTGACTGAAACAAAAAAGACCAAAACTGGTGAGATCTTTCTGAGCAATAAATACAAAATGTTATATTCAGGCAATAACAATCAAGGAAAAGAAGGAGTAGCCATAGTATTCAACACAAAATACGAGGCTAATCTTCTTGAATGGCAGTCAGTCTCAAGTAGAGTAATGTGGGCAAATATCCGAATGGGGAACTGGACAATGAGACTTATTTGTGCCTATGGTCCCACAGAAGGCTCTACTAAGGTAGAAGTGGAGGAATTTTTTGAGGCTTTAGAAAAAGCAACTGACACAATGAAAAAGGAAAAGTTGGTCCTTGTTGGGGATCTAAATAGTAGAGTAGGAAATGATTGTGAGACATACAAAAATATTTTGGGAAAATTTGGAGAAAAGAGCAAAGCTAATAATAATGGCAAATATCTGTTGGATTTCTGCTCAGGACATGGACTGGTTATTACTAACACCATGTTCCAACATAAAAATGTGCACAAATTCACATGGAGAGAAGAGGCTAGGAATAAGAAAAGTCTCATTGACTATGTTATTGTTGATAGTGATGTTTTCTCCCTGGTGCAGGACACCAGAGTGTACAGAGGATTTGAAATTGGAAGTGATCACTATTTAGTCTTGAGCAGGATAAAATTCAATTTCATATTGAAAAGAATAACATGTAAGAAAGTTTTAAAGCGAATAAAAGTTGAGCAGCTCTCAGATGTAAACTGTAGACTAAAATACAGAAATATTATTGAAAAGAAAATGAAAGAGTTTGAGAACAGGAATCAAACCTTGGAGATTCAGTGGCAAACTCTGAAGGAAACATTGATTGATTCTGCCAGAGAGGCATGTGGTGAGGTTGTGTGCAAAGATAAAAAAAATCAGAACTCCCTGGTGGACACAGGAAGTTAAAGAGGCAGTGAAGGAAAAGAAGAAAGCATATCAAAAGTTCCTGGCAAATAAGTCAGATTTTACTCTTACAGAATACAGAGACAAATGTAAGAAAGCTAAACAGTGTGTAAAACTAGCTAAACAAAAGTCATGGGAGGACTTTGGCAAGAATATAGAAAATAAATATCAAGAAGGTGGCAAAATATTCTGGAGGTTGTTGAAGAAGCTTAGGAATGGAGGAAAGAGTGCTGTAAAAGGAATTAGAGATGATAAAGGTGAAATGAAAACAGGAGAAAAAGATATCCTTGAAGTATGGAGTAATAACTTTGAAAAACTGCTAAATGAAACAAGCAGTGATGACAGCACAGTGATAAAAAACACTGACCAGGCATGCAGTCAGGAATACATATCCATACTTGAAGTAGAAAAAGCCATCAAAGGCTTGAAATGTGGAAAGGCAGCAGGAGTAGATGATATTCGACCAGAAATGCTGAAGTATGGTGGTATAAGAGTCTTACAGTGGCTGCACTGCATAGTTCAGAAAGCCTGGACAGAGGGACGAATTCCTGATGATTGGAGTAGAGCTCTCATAGTACCCATATATAAAAAGGGAAATAAAACTGAATGTGAGAATTACAGAGGTATTTCCCTACTGAGTGTTCCTGGCAAGATCTATGCAAGTATACTTGAGAAACGGTTGAGAAGAATTGTGGAAGAAAAGCTTGGTGAAGAACAAGCTGGATTCAGGCCAAATAGAGGCTGTCAGGATCAGATCTTCACTTTACGACAAATAGTCGAGAAAGCATGGGAATATAACAAAGATCTGTATTTAAGTTTTGTTGATTTGGAAAAGGCATATGACAAGGTGCCAAGAGAGAAGCTATTCAATACGCTGCAGTTATATGGTGTCAATGGGGCATTATATCAAGCAATACTTAGTCTGTATTTGAGTTGTGAGTCAGCAGTTAGAATTGAAGGAAGTACAGGAAGATGGTTTAATGTTAAATCTGGTGTGAGACAAGGATGTACATTATCCCCTCTGTTATTCATTATCTATATGGATCACATTATGAAGGAATGTGGTATTAAACCTGATATCAAAATTGGAGATGTTAATGTCAGCTCTTTGCTTTATGCGGATGATGTTATACTTCTAAATAAATCCGCTACAAGTCTGCAAGATTCTCTGACTAAATTGAATAGCTGTTGTAATAGATATGGTATGAAGGTTAGCAATAAAAAGACAAAGACAATGAAAATAGGCAGAATCATTGAAAATGTCAACTGTGTTGTGAATGGAGAACCTGTGGAACAAGTAAAACATTTTAGCTACTTGGGCACAATTTTTACTGAAGATGGTAAACTAAATATAGAAATAGACAACAGAATCAGCAAAGCTGGTATCGTGGGAAGTCAATTGAATAAATTCATATGGAATAAGAAAGAAATTAGTCGGAACACTAAATTAGCTGTATACAAAACTGTGTTCAAACCAATTTTAACTTATGGATCTGAGAGCTGGGTCAGAAGTAAAACACTTGACCAAAGACTAGAGACCGCAGATATGAGAGTCCTGAGAAAGATTAGAGGCGTGAACAGATGGCATCAATGGCAATATCATATTAAAAATGAGGATATTAGGAAAGAACTTGACATTGTCAGCATCCAGGAATGCGTTAGCAGAGCTAATCTCAGATGGTATGGTCACTTAAATAGAATGGGAGAGGAAAGATTAGCAAAACAAGTGTTCTCTGCCAGGTTGGCAGGAAAACGACCCAGAGGAAGACCAAGATATAGGTGGATTGATACGGTACAAAGTGCCTTAGACGATAGAAATATAAGATCTGATAATGTTGGAGTCTTGACAAGTAACAGACTGATTTGGAGGAAAATTGTAGATAGGAAGTTAGTAATGATGTAATTTTTTCATGTAGTACTGTCATATCCTGTACACCCCTTGAGGGTACATGGCAGGAATTTGATGATGATGATGATGATGATGATAATATTTGTCGGCCTGGTTGGTCGAGTGGTTAACATATCTGCTCTCCAGCCAAAAGGGCTGAGGGTTCGAAGCCTGCTGTGGGCATGGATGTTTGTGATTGTCTGTAAAAATACTAGCAATGATGGTGGGCAGTAGATGGTGTTGGTGTAAATGATGTGGTTCACTGTAGTTGGTGGACTGAGTGGTGGAAATGGAGAACTGTAGAGTAGGTGCCCTCCCTTGATGAGTCTTTGGACTCCTTGGAGATGTCACATAATAATAATAATTATTTCTTTTTGGTGGTATCACCTGGCTTCTTGTATTGAGAAGGTCTGCTGAATAGCTTTGGATTTTTTCTTTTTAGAGAATTGAGAACAGCGAGTATCAAGTATCAATCACTCCATTTCATCAGGAAAAATATCCAAGACATCATATTGTGCTCTTCTTGGTGTAAGAGGATTTACCAGATGTTGCTGCCACTTTCATAGTGCATTGCCTCCTAAGTAACAGACTGCTCTGATTTTATTCTCTGGATCTCCTCTCATCCTTCCACCTTTGGCATACATAGGAGTATGCCAGGAGTTTGGGATAGAGCCTTAATGGACCAAAACACTAACAATTGAAATAACCTGCTTTGATAGATGGTGGCAGTTTTGGTCTGTTGAAGGTAAGGATGATGTTTCTGGTGGAAACTAGATGCCCATCCCTATGTATAAGGATTCCTCTTATGACTATCACTCCTTGGGTCCTTGAGTTCAGAGCATATCTCTTCATCTCAAAAATTAAAGAAGTTGCACTCTGATATTACGCCTCTAGAAAGTTTAAAGTTTTGTGTGAGATAACTGCGATTGATTGGTATTCCCCCAACAGATGTTGAATGGAATAATTTTTTGACTTTGCAAATGTAACTGCTTCAATAAGGATATCTCCTGAATGCAATTTCTTTACAGATCCTGCTAATCCTTCCAAACCCTTCTGAATGAAGGGTGACATTTTCCAATTTGACAATCACCTATTGAGTATATAATTAAGAACAGTAGTGTTTTTTTTTTTTACAGCTTTGAATGTTTTTTGTTTCTTATTTTGCTTTTCTGTTGATGATTGTATGGTTTCTGTACCTGTTTGAGGCTTGTTGAGGACCTGATAAACAAGAGGATGAAGAAGTGTTCATTCTCAAGAGCTCTCCACCCATCACAGAGTCACATATGGATGCTCATTCTCCAGCAAGCAATGACTGCACTCAGGAGTATGTCAAAGATATCATGGACACTATACAAGTATCACAGCAAGTCTTGGACCCTGTTTCTGGACCAATAGGGAAAGAGACCAACTGCAACACCCTTGACCCTGGCTGGACTAAAGTCAAGGACTGCCTGTCTTGCTGAAGCAAAGGCCAAAGTAGTGCAAGACTACCAAGTTTCCTGTTTCTGGATGTCCAGAGGTCACAATGAATGCAAACATGGCAGCAAGCTGTTGGAACCTAGTGATGGTGGTCTGGAAGGCAGGACAACAAACAAGACTCAGGAGAAGTAGAGTGAAGAATATGAGAAGAAAAAGTATAGAAAAAGAATAAGAATGAAAAGGACCAATTACATCACTGGGAGGTCCCCTCTATCATGAGCAGTTACCTCACAAAGAAGGGCAGAGAAGAAGAAGAAAGATAAATCATGCAAGTTTAAATGAGAATAGGTAAGTAAAAAGGACTTACAGGTGATAACTTGGTGGTTTAACTCTTTGTGGCTATTGCTGTTCAGGTAGAACAGCGATAGCCACAAAGCAGAAATGTGTTAAAATGTGGCAGGAATACTCTAAGGACAACATAAAGGACACACAGGATAATATGTAAAAGAAAACTAATGTAAAACTAAAGTAATAATGAGAGAATAAGAATGATTCTTTTCAGGTTTCATTAAGTTTCATCCAAGCTTTATCATATCAGAGCATGGTTGGATTTTCATTTTTGTATTTTAATACGTCTTTTTTTGATTCTAATTCCTTCACGCTACTTTAGTTCAACATTAATTCATTTTTCTGTGTGATCTTCCTATATCCTTTATAATCAATTCGTAACAAATTGTACAGCGTTCTGCTTTACAGATTGTGTTCATCAACTGAAGATCACAAAGACTTGAATTACATCATTTGTAAATCTTTTATTTATTCATTTTTACGTTATCTGTCTTCTGTACAATTAACTACATAGTCCATTTTCAGCATCTCGTTTTCACAAAACTTCACATGATCACTAATAATGCGCAGGCATGTGAAGAAAATGAGAGCAAATATTTTTTTTTATCATAAAACTCATTTCAAGATAAAATATTTAGTAAAATACACTGCATATTCCCATAACTGATATCCTATATCCCTTATTTTGCATTAAATATGCTATTTGCGATAAACTTGCCTATAATTCTTGTTTCTAGATTACTGGCTCACAACTAATTTATTTACCCTATAAAAATTTAATGCATCATCCAAATATGCTGGCCTGATTGGCCGAGTGGTTAGCATATTCACTCTCCAGCTAAAAGGCTGCAGGTTCAAATCCCACTGCACTCATGGATGTTTGGGATTGTCCGTGAAAATACTAGTAGTGGTCATGGGTGGTAGATGACGTTTGTGTAATTGCAGTTCACTGTAGTTAGTGGATTGGGTGGTTGATTGAGAGAGAGTTGTAGAGTAGGTGCCCTTCCTCAATGAGTCGTTGGACTCCCTAAAGGTGTCAAGGGGGGGGGGTGCTTAAGGGTCAAAGCTGTATAACTGAGAGGAGGCGTCCATGTAGCCTTTAAAGGAATGCGGAGAACTGACCAGAGCTTCTGACCTAATGTCCAATCCTCACCTTCTCGTGGGGTACCCTGTTAGGTATCTACCTGGATACTGAATGAAAGAGGAAGGATGGGCTGCCAGTTTGGGATTTAGCCGACCAAATTGTATTCCTATTGGCTTAAACCAAAATACAAAATGATGGTACAACATGACAAATTTTCATGCTGGCTGGGGCATCGGCTGGTTAAATAAGATCCCCGTTGTTTTCGCCAGGGAACCAGGGTGAACAGCGAAAAGTCAGCTACTGGAACAAATCTGACTTTGCTGTTCACCCTGGTTCCCTTATCTAATTCCTCAGCTAGCTCCATTTCTTTGCCATTCAGGCCTCTATTATGTTGATAGTACTGATCAACATAATAGAGGTGACTGAAACAAAAAAGACAAGAACTGCTAAGATCTTTCTGAGCAATAAATACAAAATGTTATATTCAGGAAATGACAATCAAGGAAAAGAAGGAGTAGCCATAGTATTCAACACTAAATATGAGGGTAATCTCCTTGAATGGCAGGCAGTCTCAAATAGAGTGATGTGGACAAATATGAGAATGGGGAACTGGACAATGAGACTTATTTGTGCATATGGTCCCACACTAGGTTCCACTAAGGTAGAAGTGTAGAATTTTTTGATGCTTTAGAAAAAGCAACTGACACAATGAAAAAGGAAAAGTTGGTCCTTGTTGGGGATCTAAATAGCAGAGTAGGAAATGATTGTCAGACATATAAAAATATTTTGGGAAAATTTGGAGAAAAGAGCAAAGCTAATAATAATGGCAAATACCTGTTGGATTTCTGCTCAGGACATGGACTGATTATTACTAACACCATATTCCAACATAAAAATGTGCACAAATTCACATGGAGAGAAGAGGCTAGGAATAAGAAAAGTCTCATTGACTATGTTATTGTTGATAGTGATGTTTTCTCCCTGGTGCAGGACACCAGAGTGTACAAGGGATTTGAAATTGAAAGTGATCACTATTTAGTCTTGAGTAAGATAAAATTGAATTTCATATTGAAAAGAACAACATGTAAGAAAGTTTTAAAGAGAATAAAAGTTGAGCAGCTCTCAGATGTGAACTGTAAACTAAAATACACAAAGATTATTGAAGAAAAAATGAAAGAGTTTGAGAACAGCAACCAAACCTTGGAGATTCAGTGGCAAGCATTGAAGAAAACACTGGTTGATTCAGCCAGACAGGCATGTGGTGAGGTTGTCTGCAAGGATAAAAAAAATCAGAACTCCATGGTGGACAGAGGAAGTTAAAGAGGCAGTGAAGAAAAAGAAGAAAGCATATCAAAAGTTCCTGGCAAATAAGTCAGCTTGTGCTCTGAGAGAATACAGAGACAAATGTAAGAAAGCAAAACACTGTGTAAAACTAGCTAAACAAAAGTCATGGGAGGACTTTGGCAAGAACATAGAAAAATGTGGAAAGGCAACAGGAATATATGATATTTGACCAGAAATGCTGAAGTATGGTGGTATAAAAGTCTTATAGTGGCTGCACTGCATAGTTCAGAAAGCCTGGACAGAGGGACGAATTCCCAATGACTGGAGTAGAGCTCTCATAGTACCTATATATAAAAAAGGGAATAAAACTGAATGTGAGAATTACAGAGGTATTTCCCTACTGAGTGTTCCTGGCAAGATTTATGCAAGTATACCAGAGAAATGGTTGAGAAGAATTGTGGAAGAAAAGCTTGGTGAAGAACAAGCACAATTCAGGCCAAATAGAGGCTGTCAGGATCAGATCTTCACTTTACGACAAATAGTTGAAATCATGGGTATATAACAAAAATCTATATTTAAGATTTGTCGATCTGGAAAAGGCATATGACAAGGTGCCAAGAGAGATGCTATTCAATACACTACAGTTATATGGTGTCAATGGGGCATTATATCAAGCAGTACTTAGTCTTTATTTGAGTTGTAAGTCAGCAGTTAGAATAAGGAAGTACAGGAAGATAGTTTAATGTTAAAGCTGGTGTGAGACAAGGATGTACATTATCCCCTCTGTTATTCATTATCTATATGGATCACATTATGAAGGAAAGTGGTATTAAACCTGATATCAAAATTGGAGATGTTAATGTCAGCTATTTGCTTTATGCAGACAATGTCTTACTTCTAAATAAATCCGCTACAAGTCTGCAAGATTCTCTGACTAAATTGAATAACTGTTATAATAGATATGGTATGAAGGTCAGCAATAAAAAGACAAAGACAATGAAAATAGGCAGAATCATTGAAAATGTCAACTGCTTTGTGAACGGAGAACCTGTGGAACAAGTAAAACATTTCGGCTACTTAGGCACGATTCTTAGTGAAGATAGTAAATTAAATATGGAAATACACAATAGAATCAACAAAGCTGGTATGGTAGGAAGTAAATTGAATAAATTCATATGGTATAAGAGAGAAATTAGTCAGAACACTAAATTAGCTGTATACAAGACAGTGTTGAAACCAATTTTAACTTATGGATCTGAGAGCTGGGTCAGAAGTAAAACACTTGACCAAAGGCTAGAGACCACAGATATGAGAGTCCTGAGAAAGATTAGAGGCATGAATAGATAGCATCAATGGCAATATCATATTAAAATGAGGATATTAGGAAAGAACTTGACATTGTCAGCATCCAGGAATGCATTAGCAGAGCTAATCTAAGGTGGTATGGTCACTTAAACAGGCAAGGAAAGATTAGCAAAACAAGTGTTCTCTGCCAGATTGGCAGGAAAACAATCCAGAGGAAGACCAAGATATAGGTGGAGTGATACTGTACAAAGTTCCTTAGATGATAGAAATATAAGATCTGATAATGTTGGAGTCTTGACAGTAACTGACTAATTTGAAGGAAAATTGTAAATAGGAAGTTAGTAATGATGTAAATTTTTCATGTAGTACTATCATATCCTGTACGCCCCTTGAGGGTACATGGCAGGAATTTGATAATGATGATGTTGAACGGTTTCAAGTAGTAATAATAATAAAATATGAATATTTTATTAAAATTATAATGACATTTCCCATGTTACACACTATGATCAAGTAAAACCTAATGCGATTCATTCCTGTTTGTCATAAGAATATTAAAACTAATTAATATTTTACAATAATAATTTAAAACTACATTTAAGTTTTGTATTATTAAATTTAAGTGATTAAAAAAAAATCCAAAATCATTCTTAAGAACTATTTAAATGTACAAATCACTAAATTTGACAAAGCTAACATCTCCACATGTGTAGTAAGCTTGGTTGATATTTAAAGTATTAACTAAATAATTTGTTATAAATAAACTGAAAGGATAAGACTGTACTCACCCCAGTGACAAAAATCAGAAGATATTACAAAAAGGCTACTAGGTTCAGCTAAGTGTTTGCTAAAAATCTTCCCATATAATGCTTCTTTTTCAGTAGTTAATGAACCAACCATTATTGGAATTATTGTAAACTGTTGACTAGGAAAAACGAGCAAAGACTATTATAACTAATTCACAATATTTATAAATATGAACAATATATAAAAGGATGCTAAACAGAAGCAAGAAAATGATCACAGCCAATTTTTTTTTAAAAAAGAGAATTTTGTAATATGATTTATGACGCCATTCATTATTAAAACTAATGAACCTAGAGTCATTTTTAGAATATTCACTGTAGACATTTTGCTTGTTTATGACAATAAAATGGAAGTGACTTGATAAATCTTAATAGATTCTAAACACATTTCATTAAATTCCATCTGGCCAGGGAGGAAATACTATCATTTTGAATTGTTTACCAATAAAAATATTCAAGTCATAGTTGGGAGAGGGAGGTATATATAAATATAAAGATATATATAATTATGATTATATATATCTTTATATAAATATAAAGATATATATAATCATAATCTATTTGAATCATTTTTCCAATAAAAGCAGTTCAGTTAAGAAAAAAGAAAAAAAAGTATATTTTTTTAAAATTATTCAGTCAAAAAAAAGGGAGCAGGAAAAAGAATACTTCAACATCTAGTCTTAAACTACATTTTTATAACAGCTGACACATGTACCGAAAAATAAATTCATTTGACCCCAATATATTTCATCTCATGTTACAAGGACATCAATCTTCATAGAGATAGAGAGAGACAAATTGGCTGACAACATTTAAACATGAATCGCATCGTATGTGTTTACTTCATGTCTTGGTCACAGCTGAGTTAATGCGAGAATGCGATGTGATTCATGTTTTAAATGTTCAAAGGGAAAGAATGGTTAGCTTTCATAATTTAAATACAAGCTTACATAACTTATTCATTATTACAAAAAGAACAATTCACTGTGGTTATTTCCACAAACTCTGAGACAGGCATGCAATCAGAGCAGTTAAGGTTCATACAATGTTACAAAGTTTCACAATTGTCAAGAAACAGATGATCAAATTAAAACTGCTGAAGAAAAGAATCTTAAGATTGATTTCAAAGAACTCTGAGTCTAATGTTGATGTCATGATAGGAAGGCCAGAATTTTCAGATTCCGAAAATTTGATGCAGTCCTGATATGTTAGATTCTAATCTCAACAGAAAGACCTGTCTGCATGGTAGAAGATAAGACAGTTTAAAAAGAAATCAAGCTATTTGTTCCGATGCTCCCTTAAGATAGGATATGCAAACTATTTTGCATCAAGTTGTAAGTTAGTTGAGGGATAAAATCTATCGATAACTTTCTGGATGGTGGCTTGGTTATATTCATTAGCAGTCAAGGTGATTTTATTCTTGTTTAACTCTTGAGTAAAAATCATGAGTAGTTATTTTAATATATAATTTCAACACATTCTGTCTTTTTCTCATTCTGTCACATGGAATCAAAAATTGAAACTATTGTAAATTTCTTAAGAATGCTATATACCAAATATCGATAAAATGCGCCACCAAATTAATCTGATAGATGCCTACATATTTTGCAAAACATCTAAAGAGTTTAATCAGTCTCTCCAAACGCAATTAATTAATCCATCAATTAATGCACGCTAAGTGAAACTGCATTAAGCGAATGCAATAAACAATAGGAATGATATTAATTCATCCATCAGCTAGCATAAATTTTGAAGAAAAAAAAAATTACAGTATAAACTATATTAGAGGATAAAATCATCAAAGTTAATAAAAATCAATTGCTTAAATTTTTATTTATTTACTTAAATAACAAGTACAACAAATAACCAATTTTAACAAATACTCAAATAATGAAAATGGGCAGAAACATTGAAAATATAACTGCATTGTGAATGGAGAACTTATAGAACAAGTAAAATATTTCAGCTACTTAGGCATGATTTTTAGTTAAGATGGTAAATTAAATATGGAAATAGACAACAGAATAAGAAAAATTAGTCAACTAAATTAGCTATATACAAGACAGTGTTCAAACCAATTTTAACTTATGGATCTGAGAGCTGGGTTAGAAATAAAACACTTGATCAAAGACTAGAGACCACAGATATATGAGAAAGATTAGAGTGTGAACAGATGGCATCAATGGCAATACCATACTAAAAACAAGAATATTACAAAAGAACTTAACATTCCTGTAGAGGAAAGATTAGTAAAACAAGTGTTCTCTGCTAAGTTGGCTGGAAAAAGACCCAAAGGAAGACCAAGGTATAAGTGCATTGATATAGTAAAATATGCATTAGAAAAGAGAAATATAAGATCTGATAATGTTGGAGTCCTGACAGGTAACAAATTGATTTGGAGGAAAATTGTAGATAGGAAGTTAGTAATGATGTAAGTTTTTCATGCAGTACTATCATATCCTGTACGCCCCTAGAGAGTACATATCAGGAATTTGCTGATGATGATTTTGTTCTATATGCTGTTCTGAGTTAATATTGTTAAAAAAATAAATAAATAAATTATGTAATATGCTTTGGCTAGTTGGTCAAGAAAATCTAAATTCAATTAGTTTATTACATTTTTTTCCCAGTTTTTCTTTTACACATATATATTTAAAATATCATCAAATTCTTGATATGTGAAATCTGGGGGAGGGGGGGGGGTGTTAACATATTATGATAAATAGTGCTACATGTTGAAAGTTTATCACTTGGTTAGACTATAATTCATTTAGTTTAATCCTTTATCCAAGTGTGAGCGAACAAAGTTTGTGCCTGAAAGTATCTTCAGGACTGAGGTAAGGTGGTGCAACACCAGGCAACTCATTGCAAAGGTGGAGCAAGCTAACATCGCTCCTATCTCAGTATCTCCCATAATGCAAAACATATCTCCTTGTGGATATGTATAATGTTATGCATTAAAGGAAGGGCCACTACCCAGACTAGTTTTGACCTTCATTGAGGTCTCTTCAGTGGGAGCCAGGCCCAAGTGGAGATACCAAGCAGAAGTATTAGCAAGGTCATCTCTACCTATAGGAGTTGCCAAACGACAACTGACCTTGCTAATACTTCTGCCTGGTATCTCCACTTGGGCCTGGCTCCCACTGAAGAGACCTCAATAAAGGTCGAAACTAGTCTGGGTAGTGGCCCTTCACTTAATGCATAACATTATATATATATCTGCAAGGAGATGCGTTTTGCATTATGGGAGATACTCAGATAGGAGTGATGTTAGTTTGCTCCACCTCTGCAACGAGTTTCCCGGTGTTGTACTACCTTACCCCAGTCCTGAAGATACTTTCAGGCACAAACTTTGTTCGCTCACACTTGCATAAAAGATTAAACTAAATTTATTATAGTCTAACCAAGTGAAAAATAAACTTTCAACATCTTTCTCTAAATCCAGAGTAATTTAATAAAAAGGAGGCACACCGTTTGGCAACTCCTATAGGTAGAGATGACCTTGCTAATGCTTCTGCCTGGTACCTCTCATTGGGCCTGGCTCCCACTGAAAAGACCTCAATAAAGATCGAAACTAGTCTGGGTAGTGGCCCTTCTCTTAATGCATAACATTATACATATCTGCAAGGAGATGTGTTTTGCATTATGGGAGATACTGAGATAGGAGTGATGTTAACTTGCTCCACCTTTGCAACGAGTTGCCCGTGTGTTGTACTACCTTACCGCAGTCCTGAAGATACTTTCAGGCGCAAACTTTGTTTGTTCACATTTGGATAAAGGATTAAACTAAATTTATTATAGTACTACATGAAAAATCGACATTCTTATTTAAAATAATATAATACACAACCAATTTCAAGAAAGCTGAAAGAACTGTTACAGGTAAAAAGTGTATACTTTTTAGATAAAGTTTTCACTTACTTTTCCATAATTTTAGCAATATATGGGAGATGCATTTCTATACTATGTTCATCCTCATCTGTGTGAATGGTCATTTCTTCAAATAGGCCTGTACTGTATAATTCTTCATAAACTATTTTTAAAATAACGAATTAACATATAGACTAATCTGAAGCCCATAAGTAATAATAAACAATAGCATGCATCTAAACAGGTATAATAAACATTTTACAATAGAACTGTGAATAGCAGATTTAATTTTTCAAACAAAAAAAAAAAAAAAATGCATTTCTGTGGTAACTGAACCAAAGGTGGTGATGATGAATGATAAAAGAAAAATTATTGATTATTTAAGCAATTACTCATCAAAAAACATATCCGAATAATCATCAAAGGAAAGGTGATTTCTATGCTGAAGAAGCTACAAATTTAGTTATTTCAGGGATTTTTTAAAAAATTTTATTAATGAAATTTATGATGAGACTGAAAATAATGAAATGAAGAACCAGACATAAATAGAGGAATAAATTTATAAAAATCTGAAAGATGAAATGGCAGGAATATAGTACAATGAAACATTAAATTCTGAATTAAGTATGAATAATTTAAACAATCCGTAGTGTACTCAGATTTTTTTTTTTAAATTGAATATTTTATAAATTTTATTTAATTTTTAGATTGGAATTACATTTGAAATTTGAATGTGAAAATATATATTAAAAAAACTAAGGACTAAAACCTATAGTACACGTAAAGGTGACAGTATGATAGTTGTTTGAAGAAATTCATCAGATTAGAAGGAGAAAACTAGTTATGAGGTGTACAGATATGAATATCTTACAAATGAATGTCTCTGAATACTGAATTAGATATTAAGACTATGTTGTATGATTGAGAGAGAGAGAGAGAGAGAGAAAAATCTGGAAATCCAAAAATGAGGGAAATTACAGCTGTTACACATGAATGTATATGTATGGGAAAGGGGAAGGATGCAGGTGAACATGTGAGAAGACATCTTTGTAGCAAGTGAATGTGAGAATAGGAATGAACAAAGAATGCAGAATGTAGTCTCTTGTATCTCCAATCTGAATGGTGCAGTGACTAAAAGATGCAAACTTACTTTTCAGGAATGATGGAGAGATCAGAATGAATGGGGGGGGGAGATATTGCTGATGACTGCAATGAACAAAAGAAATGCAGCAGGAAGGCAATGTTG
Organism: Typopeltis vanoorti; assembly: GCF_054136105.1. Lineage (NCBI taxonomy): Eukaryota > Metazoa > Arthropoda > Arachnida > Uropygi > Thelyphonidae > Typopeltis > Typopeltis vanoorti. The sequence continues at coordinate 81,472,859 of NC_143558.1, forward strand.
TAGGGCTATGTATTTAAGGTTATCATTCATGAGGTAGAAGCCAACATCAGATTAAGAGAAGAATTTAGCCGAGCAAGCCAGTCATTATGGTCACGGATAAAATAAGTTGAGTTACTGACTGAACACTCTGCAAGGGGTATATATCATCCTAATGAGGTTACTGTTTTAACATATGTGACAGACACTGATGTGCGAAGAGAGGTGGATAAATTGGAGGCTCTTAGGATATTGCAGAATCTCAATGTAAATACAGCTTTGAAATTAGATGGGATATCAGCAAGGGTTTTGCGAGAATAAGCAAAGGAACTGACAATGCTCTAACTAGGCTCTTTAAGACTCGGCTTGGTAGAGTTCTAAGGAAGTGGAAAGAGGATAAAATATTTCCTTTGTATAAGGAACGTTCTAAGACTGCAGTAGCAAATTGTAGATCAATCAGTATCTCAGACATGGTGCTAAAAGTAGTAGAAAAATAAAGAGAATTCAAGAACGTGTAGATAAAAATATGATACTGTATGAGGGTCAACATGTCTTTGTGGAGGGTCTATTATGCCTTAGTAACCTACTAACTTTTTATAATAGAGTAACAACAGCCAAGTTGGATGAAGAAAATGACTACGCAATGATTTTGCAAAGGCATTTGACAGAATACTGGATGGAACTCAGAGTTAGGCATATTAGAACAAATGGGGATGGATATGACATGGTTAAGTGGATAAGAGGGTGGCTGCTGGGCAGATATCACAAAGTGGTTATAGAGGGACAGAATCAAGGCCAAAACAGGTGTAATGCAAGGGTCAGTGCCGGGACCTTTGCTGTTTCATTTGTACATGATATAGGAAATAACATGAAAGGAAATATTCAGTTCTTTAGGGATGATGCAAAATTAAGTAGAGTAATAGTTAATCAAGGTGACATGGAGAGCTTGCAGAACAATTTAAATAGGCTGTCAGTATGGGAAAAAGATAATGGGTGCCAGTTTAATGTGGAGAAATTTAAAGTTATGTATTTTGGGATAAACAGACTACAAGCCATGTATCACATTGATGGTACTATATTTCCAGAAAATAGAGGAAGTTAGGGATTTAAGGGTAGTGGTAGACAGATAAAGTTTAGATGACATATTGTTATGGTTGCTAAGGTAGCCCAGCCCATAAGATTACTTGGTTATCGAAGAACACATTCACATGTAGAGATAAGTTGTTATTCCTCTTTATAAGGCCTTGATACGTCCACATCTGAATTACTGTGCTCAAGTCTGGTCTCCTGGGTTTCTTGGGAATGAGAAAGCAGTGGAGAGAATTCAGAGGTGAGTGACCAAGATGATTAGTGGCCTGGGGGAATGTTCCCCATGAGGATAAATTAAAGGTGTGTGGATTGCAGAAGTTGGTTGATAGGAGAAAAAGATGGGATATGAGAGAAACATTTAAGTTGCTTAAACGGTTTTATAGGATAGACGCGATGCAGGGGAAATGTTTCAGCACTTGGCTAGAGGGACCAGAATAAGGAGTCATCCTTGGAGGTTGAATAAAGGTGTTGTTAGTAGGGATGCGAGGAGTAGATTTATTTGCTTTGAGAGTTGTGAATAAGTGGAATGGTTTGCCAGTCAGTTGTGAGTGCTTAGTCTGTTAAGAGGTTGAATGAGAGATATGATTGCATGGATAAATTGGGTCTTCCATGATGAGTCTTTGAACTCCATGGAGGTGCCCATATAATAATCTTTCCATTTAAGAATGTTCAAGTATACAGATTGGTCAATATACTTTCTAGGAAAAAATTTAATCAGCAATTTTAAATGTTTATTAGTCTCTTAAAATTTGATTATTTAGAGCTAGCTATATTTATTATTATTATGTGACACCTCTATGATGTTGCAATGCTTCACTGCAGAAGGGCACTGTACACATTAAATTTTCCACCAATTCATACCATCCACTAATTAACAGAATATGCTAGATAATCAATCTACACACATCCTATTTCCACTAAGTTTTGCTGTTGCATACTGGTATAATGAACATTTTAACAATACTCAAAAAAAAATTACTATACAACATATATTTAACTTACTATTCTGATCAACCGACAGGTCATAAAAGGGTGTACGATACACTTTAGCAGGGGAAAGAGCACATCCTGATAGGCGTACATGATGTGATGGTCCCAAAATAAAAATATGTTTCCTGGGGGAAAAAAAAAAAAACATTACATAACAATTACCCCACTGAGTCACAAGTTGAAAAATAAAGATTTTAAGCAGTGGTGAGCTATGGAAATTTTAACAAAGGGCTTGCGATGTCAAGCAAAAAAAAAGCCGTATTTCACACAAAAACTTTTATTAATATAGCTTGTGTACAAATGCCAATCAAAAAGTATGAGGGGACAATCAACCTGTAAGGGCTATCATTTTTAAACAAATATTTCATGATCTAAACATGAAATATTTGCACACAATCATCTGTGTTAATTTATCTTACATAAGAAAAACAATTTTTAACTATCAAAATATAAAAAAAATCAAGTAACACCTTTTTATTCCTGTATATAGGGAGTAGGTGAGGCCGTTTTAGCCTTATCTAACTTTTGGAGACTGAGTGAGCAGTTCAATCTCCACTGGTACCCAATCAGAGAGAGCTGGCACAAGACTATCACTAATTAAGTGGCACACAGTGAAGAGAGACAGCTCAACAAGTGCTGCCATCTCGTGGTCTCTAACCCTAACAATTGTATTTAATGTCTGAAATAATGTCGCTTCTACGGTTGATTTTCTTGAGTTTACGGGACAAAAAACCCGAATTTCCAGAAGACAAAACCCACTTGCCCGTGCCAGAGATCGACTAACTCGGAAACCGGTTGAAAAAAGGCTTAGAAAAATTTCTTCTAGTTGACTAGATTTGAAACCAAGAAGTCTTCCTTCGTGCAGTCAAGTGCCATGGTGTGCAAATGCCATATCCACTGAGCTACACAAGAATAAAATCTTTTATAATTGCACTTATGAAATAGTCCGCATTTTTGATAAACAAAATAAATTTCTTTTCTTTGCGATAGAAGTTTTTATGACAAACAATCTATAAATAATAAATAAATATTATTTGAACACAATAATATTGAAGTACGTTATATTTCTCTTTTGTTTTTATACTTTAAGTGATAATCAAGGGGCATTATTTTATAGTTCTATTTATTTATATGCGATTACCAAAAGTGAATTCTTATTTGTAAAATGGTAGTAACAGTAACTATAATACTTTATTTAATAAAATCACTTTGTTAGGTTACCGTATGAGTTTGTCGCTTAATATATTTCAAAAATGTTTTTTTTTTTTTTGAAAAAATAAAAAAGTAAATAAGAACAAGGGGCTCACAAATTTGAGAAAAATTTAACTAAGGGCTTGGGTGAACCCCTTATAGCTCACCACTGATTTTAAGTAAAAGTATTTAAACACTTAAAGACCAAACATTTTACTACCACAGTCAAAGTGATAGTAAATAATAGATTCAAATTAAGTGGATATGGAATCCAACATTATTTCATAGCCGAATATAGAAACTACAAGTTTCATGTTGAATATATAGAGACTATAAAAGTTTCGGCAGATACAAGCATACGCCAACCTTTCATGACAGAGCAACTCGTAGTAAAGGTGGAGCAAGCTCCGATCACTGTCCTTAGTATTTTCTCATAATGTAAAACACATCTTCTAGGAGATGTATGATGTTATACATTATGGAGGGGAGGTCACTACCCAGACCGATTTTGACCTTTTTTGAGGTCCCATCAGTGGGAGCTGTCCGCGCGGTTAGCCTAGTGACTTTGCGCTTCGCAACCATATGCCTGGGAAAGGAGTGTCCTAGGTTCGATTCCCGTCGGAGACGTGAGGAGCTGAAGGATCTTCCTCAGCCATAGCCAAGTTAGCCGGTCTTGGGCGCAGGCAGTAGGGTTTTTCCCGCCAGTTTATCTGGTGTTTTTCATCCCGCAAGCAGGCAAACCGGCCCCTTGAACACACAGGGATATAGCCAAGAATACCTTGAGGCATAGGAGTGACCATTCTATCCTCGTATTTCGGTTACGAAATCAAAGCATGCTTGGAAGGTTGTGGGCCTTAAAGGCCTGTTAAAGCCATTGGGATAGATAGATAGATCAGTGGGAGCTAGACCACTGACTTCTCCTAGGAGATGTGTTTTACATTATGGGAAAATACTAAGGACCGTGATCGGATCTTGCTCCACCTTTACTACAAGTTGCCCTGTCATGAAAGGTTGGCGTACACTTGTATCTGCCGAAACTTTTATAATCTCTATATATTTGGCATGAAACTCTTGTATAGTTCGCCCACCGTTTGTAGGTCTCTGCTTGGTGTCTTGCCAAGAATAGTTGATTCATGCTGAAGGGGAGAAAGAAATGAAGGACGTACAAATTGGTCGCCAACATGCGAAATCATGTGCTTTATAGGTAAAATTTTTCAACTGTTATACAAGCAACATAGTTAACTACAATAATCATAAAAGAGGTTAATTTTCTGACCTGTAATAATAAACAACTCATCCCACAATACGGACTGATTACCCTATTTTCGGAATAGATTCTCCTTTTTCTGACATGCGCAGAAGTGTCGAAGGATCTCTAATCAGTGGGCGAACTATAGTTTCTATATTTGGCTATGAAATAATGTTGGATTCAATATCCACTTAATTTGAATAATTTTGCATTGCCGAAGTGAAGCCTTTTGGCTCTCTTTTTCAGTAATTTTTGGTGCCTTTTGTAATGCGACACCTTTTTTAGCAACTCGTATCGTAAGTACAAGTTCAGCATCACTTCATCCTGAGTATTCATGGTCTAGCTCCCACTGACGAGACCTCAAAAAAGGTCGAAATGGGTTGGAAGCTTGGATGATGAATGGCAATGCTGTAGCCCGTGAAGTTTTAACTGAGGCTCGGCTGTTGCTGTCACCCAGGTCCAGGGTGGGGGTAATGAATGGCAATGCTGTAGCCTGTGAAGTTAACTGAAGAACGGCTGTTGCTGTTACCCTTCCAGATGAGCAAATGAGCAGATCTGCTCAGTGGTGGTGGGGGAGCCAACCGGTTCTCAGAGTTCTTCTCAGTGGCAGGGTGAGCCTGTTACTGACGGGGAACAACACTGAGTTTCTGACCCTGCCGGTCGCTCATTATTGGGTGATCCGGGGGATTTTACGAGTTTTTGGAGAGGTATCCCCCACACTTAAACAAAGGGAAACTGGTCTGGGTAGTGATCCCCCACCCCCATAATGTATAATATCATACATCTCCTAGGAGATGTGTTTTACATTATGGGAAAATACTAAGGACAGTGATTGGAGCTTGCTCCACCTTTACTACAAGTTGCTCTGTCGTGAAATGTTGGTGTACACTTGTATCTGCCGAAACTTTTATAGTCTCTATATATTTGGCATGAAACTCTTGTAGTTTCTATATTCAGCTATGAAATAATGTTGGATTCAATATCCACTTAATTTGAATAATTTTGCATTGCTGAAATGAAGCCCCTTCTGGCTCTCATTTTCAGTAGATAATAGATTTTGCTAGAAAATAATAGATTTCACTAAAAAAAAAAAACAAACAATTAACCATACGGCTATATAAAAAGGTTTGCATCTATTAACATAATGCAAAATTTCCTGTCTCCATACATTTTGAAGACTTAATACACTAAAAAATAATACTTTGGAAATGCAATTTTACCGAGTACAATGGGCGTCTACCTACTGTAATCAACTGTGACCAATAAAAGGTCAGGCATATGCAAATTTCATAATTGATGAGCAATTGGGACTTTTTTTTTTAAATAAAATTATGTAAGTTGTTTTAGACTATATTTATAAAAGATATATGGAAGGTATTTAAATAAACACTATATAAAGATGTGTTCATGACCTTTCCTTTTTCAAGAAATTTTCAATTTAAAAATAAACTATAAATTACACTTTAATAATAAAAAAAAATAACAAAATCTTAAATGAAAAATGTTTTTTTTTTTTATGTATTCAATCTTCTACCAACAGGTTGTGGATTTAAACCCCCACCATGGGCATGTATGTTTGTATTTGTCTTTAAGTGGAGGATGAATTTTGGTGCTCAGTTTGAGACCACATCCCATTTATTGAAGACCAAAGTGGCTTGAAAAAAGTTCCCTGCTTGATCTAGACCTAGACCAGAGTTTCCAAACTGTAAAAAATTAGATAAAAATGAAAAAATATATAAAATTAATAAAAATGTTACTATTAAGATACTATATGTTTACAAGACAACATGTTGCTCCTGAAGTCGATTCACCATCACGGATATGAATCTGAGGCATTCTAACAAACTAAAATCAAATTAAATATATTGTACTTATTAGACTACTTTATCTGAATATATGACTGTCTTTAATAGATAAATTGAGACCACATCCCATAACATACTTGGAGCAAAGCTCATAAAAATATAACAGCTGGTCTTACTTTGAACAGTCTGCTAGATCTCTGAAGCCATCCATCACAAGGAATATAAATCTTAAATCTGGTATCATGAACCTGAGCAGTCTGGCCTTGATGAAACATGCTATCTTCACTAAACATAAGGCACTTTGGAGAAAAAAACACACCAAACTTTTACACAAAAGTAGATTTTTTATGGAACAGTTATACAAAGACAGCTGAGGCCTTTCTACACTGTCTGTATTTAAACAGACCTGATAGCTTTCAATTATCCCCTTTATGGGAAATATTGTTGTATCAATCTTCTGGAAATTTTCCTAAATTTTTATGTTTATTCATATTTTTTAAAATCATTTATTTTATTTTTAATTAGGAATTTGTTGACCATTTGCTTTCCTACTTACACTATGGTAATACTTTTTAAAAAATTTGTATTGTAATTGCATTCTATTCAATGTACTGAAGATGCTTTGGATACAAAAATGAAAATTTCACACCTAATAAAATTATTCAATGCATATTTTAGTTTCCAACTTTAATTTATACAAACCAAGCAAGCAACCACACGTAGATTGAACACAATTCAAAAGAAATTCATTTGGTAGCCTTATGACTATTAAGGCTAAATCCCTAGGTTTTCAAGAAACTTGAAAAAGGCATCCTGAAATAACTAGGACTGGATTATAACAAGCAGTAAGGACTTCAAATGGTTCTAAGAATTGGCTGAAACTCCATAATGTCAATTAAGCAATGGTTAATCTACAAGCTCAAATGCCTATCAACAGAATAATTTCCTAGCATCCTGAAAAAAATGAAAAAGGACTAATATCTGACTAGGCATATTTAAGGATACCTCATGCCATGCATCGCAAATGACAAAGCCATGGCTCAAGGATTTGAAACTGCTAAGAGTCATTTTGGCCATGCATGGGACATGGAGGAAGAAAGAAAATGTTATTGTTATTAATATTATTATTATATGGACACCTCCAAAGACTCACTGCAGGAGACACAAACTATCCTTACAATCTATCATAACTCTCCTTGAACCCATTAACATAACAAAGCACTAATCTGACTCTGGCAACCCATTCCATTCATTCACAACTCTCCAAGCAAAAACATCTAGTTCCCTCATGCCCTTACTAACCACTTTTACTCACTTTCCAGGGATGACCTCTTGTTCTGCCCCCCCCCTCTAGTCAAGTACTGAAACTTTTCCGTCACATCAATCCTATAAAACTCTTTAGCTTAAATGTTTTTCTTTTATATCTTCTCTTTTTTGCCTATCAACCAACTTCTGCAGCCCACAAACCCTCAATTTATCTTCATAGGGAACATTTCACAGACCACTTACCATCTTGGTCACTCACCTCTGAATCCTCTCCACCACTTCCTCGTCCCCAAGAAACCCAGGAGACCAGACCTGAGCACAGTAATCCAGATGTTGATGTATCGAGCCTTATAGAGAGAAATAGCAACTTCCTTATCTATGCTTGCTATTGTGTTCTTCAATAGCTAAGTAATCTTATAAGCTACCTTGGTAACCTTAGTAATAAGTCCACTAAACTTCAACTCTGTCTACCACCAACCATACATCCCTAGCTTTAGCTTTTTCCTGAAGTACGGTTCCATCAACGTGTAATAATACAGCTTGTAACTGATTTATTCCAAAATGCAACTCTACATTTCTCCCATTAAACTAACCACTATCTTTTGCCCATACTGACAGCATTTTAAAATCATCCTGCAAGCCTTCCAAACAAATAAGTCAACAAAAATATGTGCTCCTCATTTTTATCATTTTTAAGTGATTTCCGACTTGAATTTAATGAAGTGTAACCACAGCTGTAATCCTCAAAAGGATTAATATCATGGAGAAACCTGTTAGTACTCTAAGTATACTATAACAGTTTCAATTTATTCGTATAATATCAGGAATGTGCAAGTGCCTGCTAATGCCTACCATAAAAAGCAAAGATGGCACCAGTAAAGCCCAACAATGACAGAGTAAGTCAGGCTTACCCGATGCAATCTAGTCTGTGCAATTTTTGACACCAATAGTTGCATGTTCAGTGGATAAATCAGTTCGATAAATCAGCATACAAACTTCTTGTAAACTTGAATCAGCCTTTTTTTTTCCTGCCCACTGTGCCTTCCTTCAGTGAAACAGTTCCTAAACTTTGAAAAACACATCGAAAGCTTGGCGCAGTACCTCATTACTATCTACCAAACCTTTTCCCACAAAATTAAATTAACTGAAGACAAGTTAGAACAGATCCACAATCAGTGCTTAGATGGAAAAATCACCCACCATGATAAATGAAAAATCACCAGCCTGCTCCATAGCCTAATTGCGTCAACGGTGCAAGACTTGATCAAGGCGAAAAAAAAAAAAAAAATAATAACACTATTATTCTTAACTTCAACACCAAAAGGGCGATAACTGAAGAAAGGTATCACCAAACTAATGGCAAAATCCGATTTCAGCTACAACAAAATCACCAAATGCCACCGCTTCAGACCGACAAATAAAAAAGGGGATGGGATGACTTCCCGTGATAGGTGTAAGTAACCTACATCTCAACTAATGGTGACTATGAACGACTTCAAAATCAATTTTCTGGAATCACATGTAAGAGCTCAGCTTGACCAGGAACTAAAATGGCAATGAATCTGGTACATCAACTACAAAAGAAGAATTCTAGTCTGAAAATTGTAAGTTTCCTACCATGCTATGATAGAAGTGAACTGAGGAGGAGAGCATTTATAGCCAATGAGTCTATGTGTAGATTGTGCATTATGTCTTTTTCTTTATGTTGGGCCCATATACGAGAGGTTGGCTGGTCAACCTATAGTACTTTAGTACCGTATATGTGTAGTCTAGAGAGAGCTTTTGTTCACCAAGCATGCTGAAGTACAAATTGAGGGAAACTTAAACAAGTAGATATTAAATTAAATATCTATAAATATATAAATAATATAAATAAACAATTAAATATCCCCTAATAGGTTTACTGTAGTATTACTACTTGAGTCTCAGTCACAGCTAAACAGCAACAACAACGCATATTAGATGTAGAAAGTATTTTTACCTTGGGTGTAATTATGTTAAAGATACCAAGCAATTTTTAAACTTGGTCTTGCACTACCTGTAGGATCAGCTAGTCTTGCATCACTTGCAGGCACAAACTTGGCATTTTTGTCTGTTTGCTTACTTGGGAAAAATGGAGTAAAACCAGGTTTAAAATTGCTTGGTATCTTTAACAATGCATATTAGAGTTCAAGGTTATAGACTTTTTTTTTTTTGCTTGGTTACAATGTGTTTAATACACAAGAAATTATATTCTTGTTTTAATCATTTATCCAAGTATAAGCAAACAAAGGTCTGCACATGAAGTAGCTTCAAAACTAGGCTACTCATATATAACTTCACATCGAATTGTCCTGGTATCCCATAACACAAAAACTACCTTTTGGATGTTACTATGCATTATAAGAAGAGTCACTAACCAGATTGGATTCCACCTTTAATGAGATTTTATCAGTGTGAGCTAGATCCATGGAAGACAAAATCAATGCAGAAGTCATTTTTCCACATGCAATTATTATTATTATACAGGCCCCTCCATGGAGTACGAAGATTCATCACGGGAGACTCCATCTATCCACAAAATCTACCATACCTCTCCTTGAACCCATTAACAGAAAAAGCACTCACAACTGATTCTGGCAAACCATTCCCTCATTCACAATTCTCCAAGCAAAAAAATCTAGTCATCACACCCCCTGCTAACAACACCTTTATTCAACCTCCAAGGATGACCCCTTGTTCTGGTCCCTCTAGCCAAGTGCCGAAACATTTCCCCTGCATCTATCCTATAAAACCGTTTAAGCAACTTAAATGTTTCTATCATATCCCATCTTTTATGGGATAAGACAGAAAGACCTGTGAACATTGGTTTCCTGTGAACTGTAGTTGTAAGAGTATTTGAAAGTGATCGGATGAGGAGAAAGTCTAAAAACTCCTCAGATTTCTTAGAAAAATTGAAAAATATCTCATTGCAACCTACAGATCTTATGGTGAGCTTTGATATAGAATCTTTATATACAAATGTACCTCTCAAGAAGACTTTAAAATTACTGGCTGACATCTTTCCAGAAGACATTATAAAACCATTCGATTTCGTAATACACTCTAGATATTTCTTATGTCAAAACAAATTTTACGGCCAAGTAGAAGGAACGCCCATGGGAAGCCCTCTCTCTCTCTCCTGCTTTAACCAACTTTTATTTAAAACATCTAGAAAAAGTCTTCTTCTCATCTATATTCCTTTAACCATCTTTTTGGGTAAGATATATAGATGACATCTTTAAAGTATGGCCTCATACTTTAAAGATATAAAGTTTACTTTTATCTTTAAAGTATGAGGTTTAAACTTTATATGATGAGTAAACATTGTATAAAGTTTACTATGGAAATGGAAAAAAACAACCAAGTTATCATTTTTAGACATTCTCCTCATTCGATCACCTTCAAATACTCTTACAACTACAGTTTACAGGAAACCAACATTCACAGGTCATTATATTCTTAAAGAATCTGCCCATCATCCTTGTCAAAAAACAGGAATCATAAAATGTCGAATCAGAAGAGCCAAAACTAATTGTTCTACTTCTAATTTTCTACAGAAAGAACTTTCTACTATCCAACAGCACATGAAACTTGATGGCTTTTCCAAAAAGAGTACACAACATCTTCTCGATTCTTATAATCCACCTCTAAACAACAAAGATTCAATACGTCGAGTTCCAATTCATACATCTCCGGGATTTCAGAACCTATTTTGAATTCTGAAGAAATATGAGTTAACAGCTACTTATTCACCTATTAATAAATTATCTTCCCATTTTCCTTCTTCTAAAGACACTCAACTATGTCTCTTCCTGGAGTTTATCAAATTCCCTGCAACTGTGATCTCTCCTATTTTGGACAAACTGGACGCTCTTTAGAAAAAAAGAATCCAAGAACATCAATCCTCCATTCATCACAACAAACTCGAAAAATCTGGATTGGCTCAGCATGGGATAGAAACTAACCACAACATCCTTTGGTCAAAAACTTGCCTCTTACATAGATCCCGCTATAAATTTGAACATTTATTCAAAGAAAGCGTAGAGGCCTTACTCCATCGTCCTAACCTTAATCGGAATGACTGTATATCTGTATCAAAAATCTGGGAAAGTCTAATCAGGATAACTCATTAATTCGCATTATTTTTATGTTATTTAAAAAAAGTTTTGAAATTATTAATTAATATCTTCAATTCAATCATGTCTCTGCTTAAAAACATTTCCCTTTAATACTTAGTGATATAACATCACACGGCTTGTTCTATTTATAAATGATCTATTGTTAGTATTCCACTTTGTATTTTTTAAACTGTTTTTGTAGTGCCACTGAAGATAGTCTGCATTTTCAGACCGAAATATTTGGCTAATTAAATATTTCTTGTGAATATGTGTTTATATTATACTATAATAAATTTAGTTTAATCCTTTACCTCAGTCCTGAAGATATTTTCAGGTGCAAACTCTGTTTGCTTACACTTGGATAAAGAATTAAACTAAATTTATTATAGTCTAACCAAGCGCAAAATAAACTTCCAACATCTTTCTCTAAATCCAGAGTAATTCAATAATAAGGTGGTACACCTGTTGGCAACTCGTATAGATAAATATGACATCTCCTATTGCTTCTGCCTTAATATCTCCACGTTTGGGTCTGCCTCCCACTGACGAGACCTCAATAAAGGTCGAAACTGGTCTGGGTAGTGGCCCTTCCCTTAAAGCATAGCAGTAAACATGTCTGCAAGGAGATGTGCTTTGCATTATGGGAGATACTGAGACAAGGAGTGATGAGAGCTTGGTCTACCTTTGCTCGCAGTTTCCTGGTGTTGCACCACCTTACCTCAGTCCTGAAGATATTTTCAGGCACAAACTTTGTTTGCTTACACTTGGATAAAGGATTAAACTAAATTTATTATAATCTATGGGCTACCTTAGTAACCTTAATAATATGTCCTCTAAACTTTACCGCTCTGTCTAATCTCTAGCTTCATTTATTTCTGGAAGTATAGTACCATCAATGTGATAAACAGTTTATAATCTGTTTGTCCCAAAATGCATAACTTTACATTCCACAATAAACTGACACCCATTATCTTTTGCCCATAGTGACATCCTATTTAAATTGTCCTGCAAGCTCTCCACATCACCTTGATTAACTATGATTAATTTTGCATCATCAGCAAAGAGGTGAATATTTCCTTTCAGGTTATTTCCTATGTCATTTATGTACAAATTAAACAGCAATGGTCCCAGCACTGAACCTTGCAGCACGCAACAAGAGTCACCAGTTTTCACCTCGATTCTGTCCCTCCATATACCACTGTTAGCAGCCACCCTCTTATCCACTTAAACAGTGTCATAGCCATCCCCATTTGTTCTAATTTGCTTAACAGACTTCATGTAGTATTTTGTCAAATGCCTTTGCAAAATCATTGTGTAGTCATTTCCTTTATCCAACTCAGCTGTTATCCTTTTATAAAAAGTTAGTAAATTACTAAGGCATGACCACCCCTTCACAAAGCCATGTTCATTCTCATACAGTATCATATTTTGATTTACCCATTCTTGAATTCTCTTTTTGATCAATATTTTTAGTACTTTTACCACACCTGAAATACTAATTGGTCTATCATTTGCTACTGCACTCTTAGAATCTTCCTTATTCAAAGGAATTATTTTGCCCTCTTTCCACTCCTTGGGAACTCTATCAGAGCTGAGACCTAAATTAACAGCCTAGTCAAAGGCATTGCTAGTACCCTTGTATATTCTCACAAAACCCTAGCTGATATCCTATCCAATTCCACTACTGTATTTACATTGAGATTCTGCAATATCCTCCTGTCCTATCAGGTGTCTTCTCCCTCCAGGAGATTGACTACCATGTGTCTCCACCATGTCCTATTCTGCACCTCTCTGCTGCATTCCTCATATGAGAGATAGGACCAGTCTTCTATATTTTTATCCACTCCAGTCTTTGTCTTCCTCTCTTTCCCTCAACAGTTCCTTCGAGAAGTGTCCTTTGTAGGCAGTCATGTCTCAGAATATGCTCAAAATAGCTGACTTTTCTCTTTTTAATTTCTTTCATCAGGCTCCTGTTTATGCTTACCATCTCTAGTACCTCTTCATTTGTCTTTTCATGATATCCTCATAATTCTTCGTAGCTTCCATTTCAAAGACCTCCAGTTTTTTCACACAGATTGGAGGGTATTCATGTCTCTACTCCATATAATAATGTAGACCCATATGTAGCATTTGGAGATTCTTAGTCTTGTTTTCAGATTTAATTCTCTAGATGTTAGTAGATTTTTCATGCTGTTGAAAGTTGACCTTGCAATTCTTTTTCTAATCTCATCTTCTGTCCAGCCATTCTCTGTGATCAAGTGTCCAAGGTATATGTATGTTTGCACCTGTTCTAATTTATTTCCTTTTTATTGATGCATATTTTTGGTATTTCCTTTTCTCTTGAAATTACCATGATTTTTGTCTTTTTCAAGTTGAAACTGAGGCCATACTGTTCGCTGTACTTGAGGGTTTCATCTATAAGAGTTTTGAGGTCATATTTGTTTTCAGCTAGAAGAACCGCGTCATCTACATATCTTAGGTTATTAATATTTCTGTCCCGTACCATGATTCCTTTAAGGTTACTAATTTTATTAAATATTTCTTGTGTACAGGTTAAAAAGAATCGGAGAAAAGACACAGCCTTGTCTCACACCTTTCTGAACTGGGAATTCTTCTGAGGTCTCTCTATTTATTCTCAAAGATGCAGTCTGTTCCCAGTAAAGATTAGTTAATAGCCAAATGTCTTTTCCATCCATGCCTATTTTTGAAAGCATTTCAATTAATTGTTCATGTTGGGCATTGTCGAATTCCTTTTTGTAATCTATAAAGCACATCTTTTTGTTTTTCTAGATATCTTTCTATGATGGTTCTGACATTAAAAATACCTTCTCTTGTACCTACATTTTCCTTGAAGCCACTTTGTGTATCATTTATTTCTATGTTTATTTTCCTTTTATTTCTTTCAAGAATAATGTATAGGAGGACTTTTGATACTTGACTGATGAGGCCGATTGTCCTGAACTCTTCACGTCTTGCAGCTTTTGTTTTTTTTGGGGGGAATTGGAACGAAAATTGAGTGATTAATATCTTTGGGTAGAAATCCAGTCTCGTATATTTTATTGCATAATTTTGTTAGAAATTTCAGTCCTCCTTCATCGAGAGCCCTCAACCATTCTGCCAAGATGTTATCTATTCCTGCAGCTTTATGTGGTTTTAATTTTCTGATGACATTTTCAACTTCACAGAGTAAAATGGATAATCCTTCTAAATCAGTCTGTTCAGGAATATCATTTCTTTGTTGTTCATATACGAGGTGGTATCAAAAAGTTGAGACTAGCTCTGCTTACGAGAAATTACTTTATCTACATTTACACACTATCACCTTCAAAATAATCCCCTTGCATATCAATACAGCGCTCCCAGCATTCTTGCCACTTCTGGAATGGGTCCTGGAAGTCTTCTTTTCGAAGCATGTCAAGCACCTTCCGCGATTCGTGCTGGATCTCCGCAATGGTGTCAAAACGGTAACCTTTGAGCTGGATCTTCATCTTCGGGAAGAGGGCGAAGTCTGCAGGAGCCAAATCTGGCAAGTAGGGTGGGTATGGAATTGAGATCATGTTGTTTCTGGCAAGAAACTCACATGTGAGGAGAGCTCAGTGACAGGGTGCATTGTCGTCGTGGAGCATCTAGTTTTTCGTGCACCACAGATCTGGTCGCTTTCGCCGAATGTCCTCCCTCAGATGCCTTAAAACCTGGCAGTAGAACTCGCTATTGACCAGCTAACTCACCTTTAATTGAAAAGCCCTGATAAGCTTTTCACATCCTCCTAGAGAAGATTTAAAACCAGGTCTTTCCTGCCACCTATGGAAGCTCTTAACAAAAGTATATCACCATAATATGATAATAATCTGAATTAGAAAACAGCGTATAATTTTTTATATTTTTTGCTTGGTTACAAAATAAACTATAATGACAAACAATTTAATTTGCAACAGAGCAAAATAACAGCTGTACTGCTCTCTAACCCAATCTAATCAGTGTTTTAACATGATGATACATTTTGTTGCTTGTATATGGAAAATGACTTCTGCATTGATTCAGTCCTCAGTATTTCCATGGGTCTAACTCCTACTGAGTTAGTAGGAGATACTTTGAAAGTGTCAAACCTATCTGGATAGTGACACTTTCAAGACTTCTGCATTGATTCAGTCCTCAGTATTTCCATGGGTCTAGCTCATACTAATGAATTCAAAAAACGTCAAACCTAACTGGTAGTGACTCTTTCCATAACGAGCGATATACATGTCCAAAAGGAAGTGTGCTGCATGTTTGAGATACTAGGCCAATCTTATGTGAAGTCATCTGCCTCTGCAAAGTAACCTAGTTGTGAAGATACTTTAGATGCAGACATTTTGTTTGCTCACATTGGAAAAAGGATTAAAACAAGAATATAAGCTTTCAAAGGAAAATAATGAATGACTGTGTTAATTAAATACATGAAAATAAAATAAAACAAATAAAAAAATGACCACCAATTGTAATTATTTCCTAAAATTTCATACAGGCATACGATTAGAATAATTGAGATTCAGATGATGTTCAAGATTTCATGTAGTCCTAGAAAGGGATTGTGAAATTTAAATCTAACATAATAGTGTAACTAACCTCCTTTGGCCAAAATAACCATTTGCACCCATCTTGGCAGTGCCTCCACTAGACCACAGAAAGTGTATGGAGATATTATGGACCAGCTAGAAATTAAAACATCCTGGACATCAGCAAATGAGTGAGGCACTATTATTTACAGGCCAATGCTACATTTCATAGGATCCTACAAATGTTCCATGCAATTCAAATCAGGAGAACTGAGAAGCCAGTAGAGTACATGAAATGTTTGGATATGCTCTTTGAACAGTGCTTGCACAATGTGAACCTTGTGACATAGGGGAAGATGAAAGAGTCCTGATCTATCAATGTCAGATAATACCAGTAATATCAATGAAAACAATCCCCATACCAGAACACCACCACTGGCCTGTTTCTGTTCAACAGTGCAGTCTAGTTGACTAGTCACAGGCTGGGTGGTCATAATGTTTTGGCTCATGAGTGTAACTGCAATGTTCTTGGATTTTAATTTCAACAGATCAGCCCATCTATTCAAAATAGAACCTGACATGATGGACTATATAAGGGAACTAATTTATCGTTAGATGAAACCCACAAAATAAGGTTTGAGGTTATACAGATTTTACATATCCTTTGGCAAACATACTGCAAGCTATACACTCTTTTCACTAATAACAACCTGTTGTGATAATCACAGTTGAAAGGTAATGCCAAAAACTGATGAAAAATACAGATTATAACTGCAAGTTCAATTTTCTACTCAGTGATAGCTCTAGTTATACTGTAATCAGCATAGATCCAAGTTAGACCCAATAAAAGTAAATATAGTCTTGGGATAATTCTACTGTTAAAAAATTGCATATTCATCAGGCTGCTTGATATTCCTGCATATTTATGGTGTTTGATAAATATAAGGAGATTGAGAAAGATGAATCATGTTAATTCACCAAAAGTAATATATCTGTGCACATATTTGATTATATTGCACTATCACTATGCATGCGTGGTTTATGCAGATATAGAATTTGGTTGGAATTAACCAAACTACCTCGTGGTACTGGTTCTGAAGCATGATATAAGATTGGTTGCCAGTTTGATGTATTAGCAGCACAATGGCAGCTCTTATTCAAATGCATTCTTTATTTTTTTCCGGCACCACCTAAATCTGGGTTCCCTTTGTTTGGCTCTCAGATTCCTGGTGTTTTTCTTAGGCACTAAATCTAGACCTTATGAGGGTGTGCTGAAAAGTTGTGATAATCACCATGCAGGAATTGAGGAAGAACTGTAACTTATATTATTCTACATATTTCCCACGAAGTGTTATACACCTGTTACAATGCTGTTGCATCATATTTGCAATCCTCTGAGAAAAAAGTCTTACCCTTGTTGTGCAAACCAGTCCTCAGCTGCAGATATGACTACTACTACTACTACTTCATCTGTGATAAATTTTGTTCCTTTCAAGTTTCTTTAAATATGGGAATAAGAAATAACCAGATGGGACCAGTTCTGGCAAATAAGGTGGGTGAGGCAGACATTGAAAGCCCAAGTTGTGTGTTGGCTGTTGGGTTTCATGAGCAATGTGAACAGGTGAATTGTCCTGCAAAACATACCTCTGCTCAGTTTCCTGCAGCATTTTTCCTTCAGTACTTCCTTCAATTTCCTTCAGAGCTAATGAATAAACTGCTGCTGTAACAGTTTCACCTTTTTTGAGGTACTTGGTAAGGATTACACCATCCATATCCCAAAAGACAATGGCAAGAACCTTCCCTGCTGCCTTGTAGGTTCGGAACTTCTTTGGCCATGGAGAACCTTTGTGCCTCCACTCCATTGACTGTTTGGTTTCTGGGTCATGGTGATGAAGCCATAAAATACAAGCCAAAATGTTTGCACCTGATTTCTCAAAATGACCCAAAATCCTTTGAGATGACAGCACCCATCCTCTCTTTTGGTCGGCATTCAAACATTTAAGGATCCACTTTGTTGAGAGCTTCTGCATGTCCAGATGTTAGTGGATAATAACTCCAACTCATTCCCTGAATATCCCCAGAGCCTTTGCAATGCTTTTGTCTGGTATTTGCCTATCATTAAGGAACATGGCATGCACTGAATTGATGTTTTCAGATGTGATCGCTGTGGAAGGTCATCTTGACATGGAGGCATCTGTTGTCTCAGGATGCCTAGTTTTAAACTCAGCCACCCATCTGGCAATGTTGGATATGCTGGGGTGGGGGGGGGGCATTGTCCCCTAAAGTCTCACACAAAGTTTGGTGAATGTCACTTGCAGACTTTTCTTGCAGCATCATGAAAAACTTTATGACCACCTGCACATCTGTGTCTTCAAATTTCTTCAAAACTTCTGACCTTGTCTTCTTATATATCTTAAAAGAAAAGGAACAAATCGTTACAGTTTGATGAAACATGGAGGTTAAGGGGTTTAAGATATGTTCTTTCTTGTGGTTATATCAGTTGTTTTAATATCATTTTTGTTCTTCTAGGTGTTTATCAGAACCCCCCCCCCCTCCTCTCGCATACTGAGAAATTCCTTAAATCCAAGTACTTCCTCCCCTTAATCATTATGTTGAGCTCAAATCACTTGTGGCTCATGCATACCTTGATGTTTATAAATGGATTTTACTGTATGTTTCCTAGCTGGTTACTCTGAATGAAAGTTACTCTGAATGTAGAATGAAAAAACTCAGTTATCAACGAGAAGAAAACTCTGCCACCCCAGACTAGCTTGGCTAATTCACTTTTAATTGGAAAGCCCTTTTTTTTATTTGTGTGCAATGTTACTGACATCAGCAATGAGAATCAAAACAGTCATTTTCCAAACAAACATGAATGTTATATCATTCTTTGAAACTGTACAGGTGCTGATTTTCTCAGCAAAATCCAGTATTCTCATGTGCTGGGCTATCTTGATGCAAGAATGGGCACACAGATAAATTGCAAAAAATCAGTAACCAACAATAATTAAAGCAATTTTTATGAGTTTTGATTGCTAGGCTTGAACACTTTCAGAAGTAAATCCTTGTTAACTTTAATAAAAAGGCTAAATGCGTCAAAGAGCATTCAGGTGCCAAATACCAAATTTTTTTCTAATTTCTACAGAAGAAGGGTGCTCCGACTACAGAAGGGGTATTTCTATTAGTTACCTCCTATCACCCTATTGTTTATAGCTTGGAGGAACAGAACTATAAACATAGCTGTATTTGATATAATATAGAACACTGTTATATCAAATACATCAGGTGGGAGTAACAGGTAGATCCAACAACAAGAATAATAATAATATAGTTGTTAAAAAATTGAGCACTTTTTATTACGTATCTGAAGGTATACACAATTATCTAAAGTAATACATAATAATTATAATACATACAGAAAAACAGGTCAAAACACAATGTTGTTATTGACAAATTAAGCACTTTTTACTAAGATTATAAAGTAATATATAATTACACAATTAATAAAAACTTACACAGCTGTAGGATCTACTTGTCTATATGCAAATGCAGCACAAGCTCCACAATACTGGTATCCTGCATGACTACAAAAAGAAATATCAGAGTAAATACTACAGAAGTATAAAAAGTAACAAGAGTCGATAAATACTATAACAAGTGATGTGTGCGTGTTTCTCAAGTTTTATGAAATATTTCATAAAAAGGAAATATACTGAGGAAATAGATTAGTAGGAAATACATTAGTAATCTGATATTAGTCACAGCAGTTATTATTATCCACTATCTTTCATTTCAACTGGAGATGTTTTTCAAAAATCTTGATATAAGCATTCAATTAAGATATGATAAACATTACATAAATCTGATAACCAAAAGATAACTTTTTACATTCAGTATTGACAGATGTTCTATTATGAAGTAATATGATTTTCATACCTCAGCCAACATGAGACTACTCTGCTTGTGATGGCTTGAAGCGAACAAAAAGGATACTCAGACCACATTCCACAAATAGTAATAATATGCTATAGGTTTGAGACTTTCATATGTATGATAAACTTTTTTCTTTTTCTTACTGGTTCAAATGCAATATATTCACTAAATCATCCATGCTAAATGATTTCAATCTGTTCATTCCATTTTCTTAAGCAGTCACTCATGAAGTAAGTGTTATAAGTTGCTTCTAATAGTCTATTCCATGTGACACACACCATACAGTAATGCTGTCTGATCTCATTGGTATGCAGTTTCTCCTATGTGTACCTCATCACATGAACACTAGTTTATATAAACCTGATATTTTCTCTGTGATACCATAGAGAGTGGAGAAACAAGGGAAAGTCACTTTGGTAGTAAAGGATATGTTGCTGTTTATCTCCCTAAAGATCATTACTCTATTCATCAGCATCCAATTAAAAAAAAAAAGAGAGTAATGAAACCTCAAAGTTTTTCCCATCTCCCATTTGCTACAAGGAATCTTCAATATAATTCTACCACATGAACATACTAACTAAAGAAGCTGGTTCTATACAGATAATTTCTTAATTTTGGCCAATAAAAAGTGACTGCCACTGAAAAAAAAAATAATAATAAATGATAACAACAGACAAACTGTCTTAGAACCACAGCTATGCATCTTAGAGACAAGCAAGTGGGTTATTTTTCCACTGATTAAACACCTAAGATACCTCACCTTTTTAGAAATCAGTCAGCTCTGCTGTTTTCAAAATCGTGGCTCTAGCCAGACAGGCACTCATAATAAGCCCTTTATCAAACTCTGAATGATCCTTTGTTTTCCCATCTATTGACAGTTACTGATCAGCAGCAGCATTCTCAAATAGATGCCTAGAACACATGGTGACCAAGTATTTTGGATATGTACTGCTTAATCAATGTTTATATACATCTGCATAAAGGTTTCTAATTCAGTGGCCCGTATGTGTACAAACATCATCTGCATAAAGCAAAAATGCTAAGTTTGATATCTTTAATTCTAATATCTGGTTCAACGTCATTTTTCCCTCATGTGATCCATACAGGTGTTGAATATGAGCAGGGATAGTGTGCACCCGTCTTACAACTGATTTTATATCAAACCAGCTTCTGCTATTTCCTTCAATTCTAACAGCTAACTTACAACTTAAGTACAGCCTATGTATTGTGCTGTACAATATTCTATGTACCCTATATAATTGTAGCATTTTGAAAAGCATTTCTTTAGAAATTGTTATTTGCCTTTTCCATATCCACAAAACTTAAGTAGAGATCCTTGTTATATTCCCATGATTTCCCAACTATTTGTTGTAAAGTGAAAAGGTGACAACTTCTGTTTTGGCCTGAACACAGCATGTTCTTTTTCCAAGTTTCTCTTCCACAATTTTTCTTAGCATCTTAAAGTATGTTTGCACAAATCAAACACAGAGTATAGAAAGTGCACTACAATTTTCATATTCAGCTTTATAGATGAGAACTACTCCAAACATCTGGAATTTGACCTTCTGACCAGGATCTCTGAATTATACAGTATAGCCAGTGCAAATGTTTATACCTCCATATTTGACTAATTCCATAAATATCATCCTATTCTACCTGCCTTTCCACATTTCAGGCTTTTGATAGCCTTTTCTACATTAAGTATTGAAAAGTACTCCTCTCTGCATTCATCTTGAATATTTTCTGCTACTTGTTTTTTCATTGCTTGTTTCGTTTAACATTCTTTCAAAGTAATTACTCCAGATATCTAGAATATCCTTAGCTTTAGTTTTCATTCACTTTCATAAATATGATTCCTTTCACAGTACTCTTTCTTCCATTTCTAAACTTTTTCAATAACCTACAGAACATTTTGCCCCCTTCTTGATATTTATCTTTTATATTCTTACTGAAGTCTTTCCATGACTTTTGTTTAGGTGCTTTTAAACATTATTAGCTCTCAAGTTTTTTTTCTGTATTCTTGTAGAGCATCCAGTGAGTTATTTGCAACGAGCTTTCAGTATCCTTTCTTCTTTGCCAGGACTGCTTCTTTAACTTTGTGTATTTACCATGGGTTCTTATTTTTCTATCCTTATACACCACTTCACAACATGCCTCCTAGCTGAATCAATTCTTTCTTTAAAGTCTGCTATTGAGACTCCAAGGTTTGGTTCTAGTTTTCAAACTGTATCATTTTTCCTGTTTGTAGTTGATTCTACAGTTTGCATGTAAAAGCTGCTCAACTTTATTTTTTAAAAATTTCTTACATATCGTTCTTTTCAATGTAACATTCATATTTATCTTACTTAAAACTAAATGACAATCACTTCCAATTTCAAATCCTCTGTATACTCTTTTATCCTGAACCAGCATTAAGATATCACTATCAACAATTGCATAATCATTGAGATTTTTCTTATTTCTTGTATCTTCACATGAACTTGTGCACATTTTTATGTTGGACCTTGGTGTCAGTCATGACTGGTCCATTTCCAAGCAGAAAACCAGCAAATAATTACTATTATTATTAGTATTGTCCTTTTCTCCAAATTTTCATGAAATATTTCTATATGGCTAGTAGAATGCATTTCCTACTTTACTGTTTAGATCTCTAACAGGAACCACTTTTTTCATTTTCTGCTCTAATGATTTGAAAAATTCTCCACTTCTTCCATAGGAAAAACTTTCTATGGGGACATACACACAAATAAGTTACACTTTCCATTTTCCTTTTTGAAATTTGCCCACATAGCTCTACCAGAAATTGCCTTCCAATCGAGAAGTTTATCTTTATATATTACTACTCCATCCTTTCCCTGATTGGTATTGCCTGAATAAAACATTCTATACATATTTAGTAGGATCTCAGCTATTTTTGTCTTTCTTCTTTATCTTAGGTAGTTTTATTTTGGTAGTTCTGCAAGTTCAATATCCTTTCCATTAATAGTCCTTATGTTGTAGTTCCTATCTTCAATTTTTCTAATGTTCAGTTTGTGGTTCTTCTTCTAGAAGTTCAATGTGAATTTGTTCTAGTAGCTGGCTAGGTAAACCAGGGCAAACTTCACAGTTTTCCCTGATTAAAACAGTGTGGGGAGCCTTGTTTACCTGGGCATCGCTCCCAGTGATTTCATCACTGGGAGCGATGAAATCTGGAGTTGTACATACCATCATATGAATTTCTGGTTTAAGCTAATTTGGTTGGGTTAGTCCCAAATTGTCAACCCATTATTATTCATTCAGTATACTATGTAGATACTTAATAACAGGGCACACCATGAGAAGGTGAGGATTGGACATTAGGTCAGAATCACCACTTGGTTATCTACATTCCTTTAAGGCAATATGGAGGTCTCCTCCCAGTTATCTGGCTTTGACCCTTGAGTGACCATTCTTCCTTAAGCAATTCTGGAAATATGGATAGCATAATAATTTTGAAAAATTTTAAATGAGTAAGCTGTGACAGAATAGCAGAAAATATTCAAGAAAACTGCAATCAGAAGTACATATCAATACTTAGGTAGAAAGTTATCAGAAACCTGGAATGTGGAAAGGAAACAAGTAAAACATTCAGCCAGAAATGCTCATATGTGGAGATATTAAAATTTCAATGGTTACAAAGTAGCTCAGAAGGCCTAGTCAGAAAAGTAAATCCCAGATGACTGGAGTATAGCTTTTATAGTACCAATCTATTAATATAAATAAATAAAATTGAATGTAAAAACCAGAGGAATTTCCTAAGGAGTATTCCTGGAAGATGCTAAAAAAATTATGGAACAAAGTTGAGAAAGAACAAGCTGGTACTGACAAATAAGGATTGTCAGTAATAGTAATTTTTTTAGTTTAAAATAAAAAGTTGCAAAATTATGGCAATATAACAAGGATCTGTAATCCTTATTTAAGTTTTATAGATCCTAAGCCAAGAACTAAGCATATGATTGGTTCTTGGTTCAGTATCACAAAAAACCTCTTCCATACTTTACAATTATATGGTGTATACAGGACACTATAGAGAGCAATTCATAGCTTACACTTATGATGTAAGTATTAAATTATTTAAGGAATTTACAACTTATACTGGAATATTAATTAAAAGAAACTTTAATAAATACTTCCTATATTTCGGCAATGTCACATTGCCATCTTCATGGGAACATGCAAATATAGCACGTGCACGCAAGAACTACAAAAAGCAAATGAGGCAGAAAATAAAAAACTACTGTTGTTCCTAAGTCCTAATGGTGCCCCCTAGCAGGCTATATTGGGTTGTCTTGGTTGTTAGGCTGATGTTCTCATGATGTAAGTCTCCCAAATTTGGAGCAGTCTCATGCACCCAAATTTGTTGAGGTTTGGAATGTTTTTTAGAGCAGAGGCTGATTCTATGAATAATCTTTCATACTTAAACTTGCTGTGGTGTATTACTTTGGCTTTTTTCCAACATATTTTGTGGCAGGTATCTAGAGCATGGTCTGCAAGCCCAAAGTGGCTGTAACTGTGGATCCAAAGGTATGTTGAAATTCATGTGCATGAATGCCAAAAGTATCAGGCAATGGTCAGCTCAACTTTGCCAAAAGTTATGGGCAAGAGCAAGAACTGGTTGAAAAATGAATGTAGAATGTAAAGGGTATTGTATTTTCAAGGTGGATAGAGCAAATAGGATAGAAGTCAGAGTATTACTGGGGAAGATGGTTCATTTGAGGCTACCTGGTGTGAGATAGAGGCCAATAAGGACAAAATACATTGCTAGATGCTGCTAAAGACTAGGGGATCACAGAAAGATGTAGATAACGTAAACAAACAAAGTTGTTTGCTTACACTTGGATAAAGGATTAAACTAAATTTATTATAGTCTAACCAAGTGGAGAAAAAAAACTTCCAACATCTTTCTCTAAATCCAGAGTAATTTATTAATTAGGTGAGACACCTTTTGGCAACTCGTATAGGTAAATATGACTTCTCCATTGTTTCCATCTTAGTATCACCACCTCTGGGTCTTGCCCCCACTGACGAGACCTCAATAAAGGTCGAAACAGGTCTGGTAGTGGCCCTTCCCTTAATGTACAGTATTATATATGTCCGCAAGGAGATGTGCTTTGCATTATGGGAGATACTGAGCCAAGGAATGATGAGAGCTTGGTCCACCTTTACCAAGAGTTGCCTCAGTCCCGAAGATACTTCAGGTGCAAACTTTGTGTGCTTACACTTGGATAAAGGATTAAACTAAATTTATTATATGGGCAGTGGGTTGGGAAAAGAGAAACATGTTTACATTTGATTTAAAGGCCTGTATATTGTATGCCTTTGGAAATACATCATGGGAAGGGGAGGAGACTGTTCTGCAGTACAGCAGTAGCTGGGGATGGAGGAGGAAAAGAAACTTGTTCTGTGGGTTTCAAGATGAACTGTGAAAGGATGTTGGAAAGCAGCTATATGTGTTCCAAAGGGCTTAGTACTGAGTGGGAGAATCATTTATAATATTTCAGATGAACATTTGCTGTGAAAATATTTATAGGGTACACAAGTTGCAGAGACCAAAGATGTGAGAAATTGGGGGGAGTGAATTTGTAAGAGATGGGTCATTTATCAATCTGACTGCTCTCCTCTATATTGAGTCAAGCATTTTGAAGAAGCTTTTAGGAGCCCCACTCCAAATGTGAGAGAGCAGCATTCAATAGCTGGGTGGATTTGTATAAGGTTAACAGCTATTCAGAGATGAAGCAATGTCTTGAGCAAAAGAGAAATCCTAGTGTTTTTGGAAACTGAGGATGCAATGGTTGCAATGTGTTTATGGCAGGAGAGGCTTGACATCAGGGTAATTCAAAGAAGAGAAATCTCATCATATCTGAAAATTTGAGTGTAATCAAAAATAATATGGAGGGAAAATCTTTGTGGGAAATAAGACAGAACTGGGTTTTATTAGCACGAAATTGACAAAGTTATCCGAGCCCCACTAGAGGATGGCTTGGATATTAGAATTGAGGGCAGTGGTAGTTGATGTTCTGTAGAATGAGGAGAGTTGTATAGAGTAAGGTTTATCTAATGAAAGGGAGGTGTGAAATATGCTGTCATCTACAAAACTGTGTATTGGATTGGAGGTCAACTGAAGTAGGTCAATGATATATGAGGTTGGTCTGCAAAATTCTCGGCCTAACAATGAAAAAAAAAACAAATTTATAATTTCAAAATTATTTTTATTTTTCAACATAATCTCTCTTAAGAATAACACATTATTCCAGTGATGCACCAGAACCATTATTCCGTCCCTGTAGTGGTTCTCAGTAAGATCTGAAGAATACTCTTCTACAGCTGCAATCGCCTCTTGATTTAAAGAAAAACGCAGACCAGCAAGGAAGAGTTTTAGTTTTGGGAAGGGATAGAAGTCAGAGGGAGCCAAATCTGGGGAATAGGGTGGATGTTCCAACAATTCATAGTGTAGATCCCTTAATTTTCCCATTGCCAAAACATCTTTGTGGGCAGGTCCATTGTCCTGATGAAAGATGATTTTTTACTTCTGCAAACCGGGTCTTTTCTCACGAATGTTTTAGTCTAGTCTGGTTAAAAGATCAGAATAATATTCCACGGTTATTGTTTTACCCTTTTCAAGATAATTAATAAACAAAATTCCAAAACACCGATGCCATGACCTTTCCTGCTGATGGAACCAACTTTGTCTTCTTTGGCACTGAACAACTGGCTTCTGTCCACTGTTTTGACTGCAGTTTGGATTCTGGTGTTTAATGGTGAATCCAAGTCTCATCCATAGTAATAAATTGACACACAAAATCAGTTTTATTCTTGTTAAAATGCCCAAGCACTGCTCAGATTTTCATGGGAGTGCATTTTTGATCTGCTGTGAGCAAGTGTGGCACTCATCTTGCGCAAAGCTTTTCATTTGCAATTCTTCATGCAAAATATATCCTACAAGTTCTTCTGAAATGCCTAGTCTCAGCAATTTCATGCACTTTGACTTGCCAGTCATCCAATACCATATCATGCACTTGATCAATGATTTCTGGTGTTGTTACACTTTTTGGAAGTCCTTCATGTGGATCATCTTCAAGGCGGGTATGGCC
Source organism: Typopeltis vanoorti (assembly GCF_054136105.1). Lineage (NCBI taxonomy): Eukaryota > Metazoa > Arthropoda > Arachnida > Uropygi > Thelyphonidae > Typopeltis > Typopeltis vanoorti. Next base: position 81,500,141 of record NC_143558.1, read on the forward strand.
ACTTTAAACTCGGCAGCCCATTTCTTAATTGTCGAAAACAAAGAAGAGTGCCTGTAAACTTTAAAGAATTTCTTTTGGCATTAAACCTTCTTTTACAAAGAATTTTATAACTGCAAGATACTCAATTTTATCCATTTCAATGGATACAGACAACACGTTTGCTTCTGCATAAAACAAACTACTTGATAGAATGATTGCAATTTCACATGGATGCTTATTACAGATGTACCAACTAAGAAAAAAAAAAAAATCGCACCGATAGTGTTGCCATCTATGGTCGAGGCTGAGAACTTTTAAGACCACCATCGTACAAATGGAAACTGATATACAAGAAGAGGGTTGGTGAGAGAAGAGAATCTTCTGGAAATCCCGAATTATATGGATAGTGAGAGGATAAAGAACCGTCTACCATAACTCAATGTGCGTTCAGACAGAAAGCTGGTAATCCAACTGCAGAAGTCCAAACGATGGGAGTTTGCTTAGCAAGCCTTTGTGTCAGACCTGGTCAAAAACTTTGGAGATATCAAGTGTAACCACTTGAAATTCACCAAATTTCTCCATGGTATTTGTTCAAAGACGAGTGATATATGAGAGTAGAGCTCCTGTTGATTGGCAGCAATCAACTGGCTGTGTAAGCGTTGTTGCATGGGAGAGGAGATGAGCACTAGATTGTGGTTGGAATTACCCGGGAGGGGGGGGCCTCACTACTTGCTGATGATGCAAAACTGGGCAGGACAATAGTTGATAAAGGTGATATAGATATCAATCATGCAAGATGATTTATATAAACTGGCATTATGGACAAAGGATAATGGTTGTGAATTTAATGTTGTAAAATACTCTTCAGGTTGAAAAGATCACATGCTGTTTATCACATTGATGTACTGGATTGCAGAAAATTGATGAGGTTAGGGACATGGGTGTAATGGTGGACAGACAGCTGAAGTTCATAGAGCATATTGTAAAAGTTGGCAAAATAGCTTAAAAAATTACTTTGATGATGAAAAGTTCAATAAAAAAAAAGTAAAGATATGGAGGTTGGAGTTCTGGGCTAAGGAGAATGGATGTCAATTTAATGTGACAAATTGTAAGGTTATGCATTTTGGGGTGAAAAGATTAGCAGCAGTATACCACATTGGTGGAACTGTACTCCAAGAGACTGATGTGGCCAGGGACTTGGGAGTGGATAGGGAGATGAAGTTTAGGGGGCACATTACAAAAGTAGCTAAATCAGCTCATCAACTCACTTGGTTGTTGAAAAATAATTTGACGAGCAGAGACAAGCAAGTTACTGTGCCTCTGTACCGAGCCTTGATAAGACCTCATCGACTACTGTGCCCAGATTTGGTTGCCTAGGTTTCTTCTTGATGGGGAGGAGGTGGAGAGGATCCAGAGGCGAGTGACCAAGATGATAGCAGGTCTATGGAATGAACCTTATGAGAACAGGTTGAAGATGTGTGGATTGCAGAAATTAGTTGATAGGCAGAAAAGGGGAGATATGATTGAGACATTCAAATTGCTGAAGGGGGTTCTATAGGATTAACTCAGAGGATATTTTTGAGATCAGGACTGGTGGTGGAAGAACTAGAGAACACCTATGGAAGCTGGGCAAGAGTGTGGTTAGCAAGGGTGTTAGAGCTGGGTTCTTTACTTTTAGAGTGGTGAATGAGTGGAATAAGCTGCCAGAGTCTGTTGTAGGTGCTATGACGGCGAGTGAATTCAAGGCAAGGTATGATAGATACTGTGAGAATGTCATATAGTTGTGTGGACATGATGTTTAGGGCCTCCCTCGATGAGTCTAAGGACTCTCTGGAGTCGCCCGTAATAATAGTAATAAGGTTGCGATTTGGTTGCATCTTGACTATTGTGCACCGATTTGGTGTGCATGGACAAAATGAATGATCAAGCTAGTGATGTGGGCGGGGGGGGACACTCCCTATGAGGATAGGCTGAAGGTGAAGATTGTAAAGTCTAGTTCATAGGTAGAAAAAAGGGGACATGACAGAAGCTTATAAGTTACTATAGGAATTCTATAAGATTGACACAAAGGAAATTTTTCAATACATGAACAGAGAAAACTAGAGATCATCCCTGGAAGTTGTGTAAAAATGTGGTTAGTAAGGATGAGCAAACTAGATTTGTTTGGTTGGAGATTGGTGAATGAGTGGAACAGATTGCCAGAGGTGATCGTGAGTGCCCCGACTGTGAATAAATAAGGCTGGGAGGGGGGGGGGGGGTATTGTTGGTACTATGTATATCAAGGTTAGCGTGTCTCCCCATAATAAGGCTTCTGACTCCATGCAGATACCCATACGAGTATAATAATAATATCTGATAGAGACAACTGTTTGTTTGTAGGAAGCTAGTAATAAATATAAATTTAATGACTATTAAATTAAGAAGAAAAGCCAAACGGCTATTTTTCTGGCGAAGTTGATAAATTAATTAAGGGGATAAAAATCCCTTCTTGTTTTTCAGCCAGTATGCAAAACTCTGAGAACGAAAACTACGATCTAAGCGTTTCATGCCGACGAACTATCGGCGAATCCAAGCGTAAGTGACCACTTGGTAGTACCACACCAAGGCAACTCGTTGCAAAGGTGGAGCAAGATCCCTCACTATTCTTGATATTTTCTCAAACTTACATACCTTTGCTATACGAATGCAAAGGTATGCAAGTTCTTTTCACTTAATACTTTGATATCACTTAGGTCTAGCTACTCACTGATGAGACCTCAAAAAAGGTTGAAACCGGTCTGGGTAGTGACCTCTCCTCATAATGTAAAGCAGTATTACATCTCCTAGGAGCTGTGTGTTTTACATTATGAGAAAATATCAAGAATAGTGAGGGAGCTTTCTCCACCTTTGCAACAAGTTGCCTTGGTGTGGTACTACCAAGTGGTCACTTATGCTTGGATTCGCCGATAGTTCGTCGGCATGAAACGCTTAGATCATAGTTTTTGATCTCAGAGTTTCGCATACTGGCTGAAAAACAAGAAGGGATTTTTATCCCCTTAATTAGACTATTAAATTATTTAAGGAATTTACAACGAATGTTAACGAATACTGGAATATAGCGGGCTATATTAGGCACCTTTAGGACTCTAGGAAAAACAGTTTTCTCTTCTGCCTCATTTGCTTTTTTGTAGTGCCTGCGTGCACGTGTCATAGTTGTATGTTCCCATGAAGATGTGACATGTTTTTGATATATTTGCGATGCGATATATTTCGGCAATGCGACATTGTCGAAATATAGGAGGTATTTATTAAAGTTTCTTTTATTTAATATTCCAGTATACGTTGTACATAATAGTCATGTGTTACCAATGACTAAGCCTATCTACAAGAAATATAAATTTAATTATGTAGTATTACCACAGTATAATCTATGTTAGAAAAATGGTCAGGAATCAGTACATATCAGGAAGTTGGTTTGATTATTTGGCACAAAAACCACAAAGGTCATACTGTACAGTACTAAGGTTACAACTATACATAAGCAGTTAAAGAAAATTATAAGCAATATGCCTGTACAAAAATTAGGTTCTACAAAGCAGCATCTACATAGAAACAGTTACTGCAGAGGGCACAGCAACAAAGGTTACAGTAGTATAAAAATTGTCAACCATACAAGTTAAATAAACAACATGCGTGTACAAGACACCAAACCAAGGAATGCAGTATCTACATACAGTTAAAAATAACAGATGTTTTTACAGCCATACATAAATAGGCAAAAAGGAATTATTATACAACATGCATACATAAAAATAAAATTTGGCAATTTGATATCTACATATAAACAAAAAAGTGTCCTACGGCAATACATAATCAAAAAAATAGTAAATAATATATATGCACAAAAGTTAAGCTGGGAAATGCAGTATCTACATATAAACAAAATTACTGCAGCATTGAAGGCAATACATAATTAGATAACAATACAAGTTAATGAACAAAATTCATGTACAACACCAAGCCAAGAATGCAGTATCTACATATAAGATTACTAGAAATACAGTAATACATAGAGTTAAAGAGGAATTATTATACAATACGTATGCATAAAAATTAAGTTTAGCAGTGTTGTATTTACATATTAACAAAATTACAACAAACAAAAGTAACAGAGATATGTGATTGATCAGAAATGAAATTAATGAATAATATATACATTAGTACTCAACTCCTGCACATATACATCAGAAAACATTATATATTTTGTAATATATATGTACAAAAGTGAAGCAATACAGTATTTACATATAAACAAAATTAGAGTCAAATGTGTTCATATAAATTAATTCTTTGTAAAAAATTAAAAACATCATGCAATCTGCCAGAGTCTGTCAGCATCTGCCTGAGTGTATATAGTCTGGCCAGGTACACAAAAATTTTTTAATTCCTCTCTCATGCAAAGTGCTGGCACTCTACCAATATATGATAAATAGTGAGATGTGTATTGCATTTTTCACACATGGGAGGGTCATTAGCTCTCAGTAAATGAGAATGTGTAAGATGACTGTGACCTATGCAGAGCCCAGTGAGAATAACTTCCTCTCTTTTCTTTATTCCTTGACTAGAATGCCAATGCTTAATTTCAGGTTTAATGTCATATAATTTGTTTGTTAATGCTTCCTGCCATGATGACTGCCATTGAGCAATTAGCTTTGATCGTATAAACTGTCTGTAGTCTGAATATGGTACTGTCAAACAGTACGTGGAGAAAGTTTGAGCTGATTCAGCAGCTGCGTCGGCAGCCTCATTTCCCTTAATTCCAATGTGGCTGAGAATCCAGCACAACTGACCATCAAAATTAAGGATTTTCATTTTGTGCAACAGGTGTAGCACCTCAAAGTACTAGATGTGGATTATACGTAGGAAAGGAGATAGCATGTAAAGAGCTCAATGCGTCTGTATAAATTATACACTTTTGGTAGCAAGTTTTCTTTTATATGAAAAAGTGCAAGCTGAATGGCATATAACTCTGCTGTATAATTACTGCAATCAGGTGGGATCCGGTTGGAGATAATAATGTCAGGAAACACAGCAGCACAGCCAACAAAGTGTATTATTTCTTGAACAATCAGTATAGATAGGCAAGAAATCAGAGTGTGCTGCTCTGGGTGCATTAAACAATTGGAGGTAGACGGATGATGGAGTACGAGATTTACGTAGCTGACAAAGTGAGAGGTTGCAGGATGGTGTGCAAACCTGCCATGGAGGGATGCTATTATGCTTAGTGTAGGTAATGCTGTCAACATTTATACCAAAAGCTTGCATAGTATATTTAACAAGCATACCAAAAGAAGAACGTATGGCAGTTTGAAGTGTGTGGCATTCAGCTTCTCAGTGCAGAGACTTAATTAATCCACAAGGCTTAATTAAGAGAACTGTTTCTGTCGAAATGATAGAGCTGGTTCATTTGCTTCAACATAAAGACTCTGAGTGGGTGATGTGCAAAAGGCACCAGTAGCTATCTGTATAAGTGCATTTGAATGTATAAGTGCACAATAATGGAGCAATGAAGCTTGATCAGTACCCCACTCAGTAGAGGATAGATTGTGAAAAAGGTTCAATACTCTCTTGCACTTTTCTCTTGGTTGACGAATGTGTGCTAGAAATGTAAGTTTACTGTCAAAGATCAGTCCAAAAAACTTGGTTTCTGTAGCTACATTAATAATAGTGCGTCCCATTCTTAATTCAGGATCTGGGTGAAGAGTGCGTTTTCAACAGAAGTGTACACAGACACTTTTTTCTGTTGAAAACCTAAACCCATTACTAAGAGCCCACAGAGAAACATGATCAATTGCTTGCTGAAGTTGTCTTCCAATTACCCTCATGTTATGGGAGTGCCAGTAATTTGTGAAGCCATCAACATATACAGCATTGTCTACAGTGGGGGGAACTGTTTGGTGATCGAGTTAATTTTAACAGCGAAAAGTGTCACACTTAAGACATAGGCTTGGGGAACACCCTATTCTTGACGATATGATCGAGATAGCATATTTCCCACTGTGACTTGGAAAATTTGGCTGGAAAGAAAGTTTTTAATAAATACAGGAAGGTGTCCTCTGACACCTAGGTTATAGAGGTCTTTTAATATGAAACAAGGTGTTCTTGCTTCAGAAATGCATCTTTTATACAAGTTTCTAAATGAACCAAATGGTCTAAAGTTGAGCGATGTCTACGGAACCTACATTGTGTATTGGAGAGAAGATTGTTGCTTTCTAAATACCAGAGAAAGCTGGCATTAACCATTTTCTCTAGTATCTTACAAAGACAGCTGGTCAGAGCAATGGGTCGGTAATCATTTGCTTGTGTTGGATCTTTTCCTGGTTTTAGGATAGCAATGACAACTGACTTATGCCAAGAATTTAGAAACTCTTCCTCTGCAAGTATTCTATTATAAAGTAAGAGAAGGACATCCATAGAAGATAATGGTAGATGTTTTATCATTTCATAATGGATGTCATCAGGCCCTACTGCATGAGGGTGAGACAGTGGGAGAGCTCTTTTTAGTTCCTCCTTAACAAACAGCTGATTGTGTGGCTCAAGAACATTGGTAGAAAAATTTAGCCTTTGTTTCTCTTTCTGTTCTTTCAGAATTAAAAATTCAGGAAGATATGATGCTGTTGCTGAGATTCTGGCAAAATCTTTTCTCCGAGCGTCTGAAATGACTTTGGGATTAGCAATAACATTTTTGAAAGGTTTAGAAGGACCTGCCAGTCCTAAACCTTTCTGAATAAAGAAGGGTGACATTTTCCCTATTGGTTTCACATGTAGCATGCATGATTTAAAATGTTGGCATCATATATATTTTGTTTCTTACTTCTGTTTCCATATGCTGTATCTACGGTATCAGTACTTGGTTGGGACTCTGTTAGGGCCCCCTGAACATTTGAGGATGAAGGATTCACGTTCAAGAAGTTTTTGATTCAGCACCAGAGCTCCCCACCCCACCATGGAGCCACACATGGACGCCCACTTCCTGGCAAGCAATGACTGCACTCTGGAGTGGAATGCCAGGGCTACCCTGGACACTATACCGGCACTATAGCAAGTCTAGGATCCTGACCCCGGACCATAGGGTGAGAGACTTACTGCAACAGCGTTGAGCCTTGCAGGCAAGCCCACTAGCCGATTGATCCTGGCTGGGCCATCCAGGACCGCCCGTCTTACTGAAGCAGGAGCGAAAGTAGTGCAAGACTACCACGATCTCCCTTTCTGGATGTCCATGGGTCGCACCACACGGCAAACACAGCAGCAGGGCGTTGGATCCCAGTGATGGTGGTCTGGAAAAAAGTATAGTTAAAAAGAAACAGGAGAAGTAGAGCAAAGAATACAGGAAGAAAAGCAAAGAAAAAGAGGGAGAATGAAAAGGGAATGAAACTGGGAGGTCCCCTCCACCACAAACAGGTGCCACACATGGAGGGGATATCAGGAAGTGATGATGAACATATTTTGAAGGTTATCTGAGAATTTCTAAAGGATAACTTAGATTTATTCTTGTAACATAGATGAATGGGACTGCACCAATCATTCCAGTCAATTTCAATTTGCAGTTCCAAATCACAAACAGTTTACCACTTTTTAAGATATAACTGCCCATTTTCTTAATGTGATGAAAATTTAACCTGACAAATATATGTATATATTGAGCACAAATCAATAACTAGACTGCACAAACAGAAAACCTTTTATATAATATGCTGAAAAAATATGGTATTTGGTCATCAAAAAAGTTAAATGTAATTTCTGTGAATAACCTGAATCCATGCTCTTTCAAACTTTGTTCACTCTAATTTTTCATATTGATCCCATCCGTTAAATGGGATTTTATGCCACAGAGTGGGGAAGTTGTACCAGATAACGAAATTCATCTACAACCTAGTTTGTCATTTTTTAAATTGATAACCCTAATAAATGTACAAAGCTGGAAAGTTTCCTAACATTCACATTCCAGCTTTGGAATCTAGCAAACCAAAGGTTTGGTATATTTTATTGTTATAATATATCTATCTCTATGGGATTCCAAAAATTCATCACGAGAGACACACATGAACTATCATTCACATCATACCTATAACACAACTCTTCTTAAACTTGCTGACTGACAAAACACTTAAATCTACCTCTGGCAAATCCATTCCACTCACCGATCACTTTTCATGCAAAAATCTATTCCTCAGATCATTTCTGACTGCACTCTTACACAACTTTCAATGACAATACCTTGTTTTATTCCTCATATATCGAAAATATCTACATCTGCTATGGAAAATCCTTATGTTTTTAATCATATCCACTCTTTTCAATCAAATTTCCGAACCACACTTTTCTACTGATCCTTATATTCTACAGACCCATAACCATTTTGGACACTTACCTCTGGATCCATTTTGTCCCTCTACCCATTCCTAAGAAACCCAGGCAACCACAGCTGCACGGTCCACACCATTTCAAGCCTTTGACATACCAAATACTTAAGAGGGATAATACCCTCATCATAAAATTATTTTGCCCATTTTGAAATATGTATACTATAACCATAGTGGAACACATCATTTGTGTAAATAGGATAATTTAATTGCTTACCATTGTTCCAGGCAACCAACAGTTTTGCATTTTTATTATTACATGGACATCTTCATGGAACCCGAAGATGCACTGAGGAAGTCCACAATAACCATCATATAATGATGGTTCACATAATGCTTATAACTGCTCCTGAAACTCATTCATGACAATGCATGCCAACAATTATGAAAAATTCGCCACTTTCCGAGCAAAAAAAATCTTGTCCTCATGTCACTGTCAAACATACTCTTACACAACTTCCTGCAGTGACTCGTTGTCTACCATATTATCATGTACTGAAAAATTTCAGAGGCTGCTATCACATCTCAACTTTTCCTCCCATCAATCAAATTTTAACCTGCAAAAATATTCAAATATATATATATATATATATATATTCAAATATATATATATATATATTTTTTTTTTTTTTTGGAAGCCTCCCACAAATTATCTTCATTATAAGCTTCTGGATCCTCTCAAGAAACATGGAAACACTAAATACACAGTAGTCTAGAAGCTGCCATATCAAAACATATATATATACACACAGATAATACAGATATATACAGGATATAATAACTTTGTCTCTACTTGTATTTTTTTTTTATTAATTTTTGCTTTTTTTTTTTTTTTTAAACAACTAAATGATCCTTTCGCTGTTCGACTAGCTTTTGCAATATATACTCTTAATTTCAACGACTTGTTCACTATCACCTCCCAATCCCTAGACTCTTTGTAATTTAATAAGACACATTTGACACTCAGCACTTTCCAAGAAATATATAAACTGTCAGTGATGACTGGTTTCTTTAATAAAAGTTGGTACAAATTCAGAAAAAAAAAAAAAAAAAAACATTTGGCTTCTAACTGAATGAAAAGAGGCAGCATATTAAAATAGACCATAGCTTTGAAAATGATTGCCAAGTCTTATTCTTTGCAACACACGCACGCATAACAAGTGAAGATAAAAGTAAATGTCTTTCATTATAATCTGAATATACCCCAGAACTCATGCAAGATATCAAACAACTTTCCCATGATTTCTCTTAAAGAAAGCATTTCATTATCTACAAAATGTCCAAATCAAATCTCCACTATAACAGTATTGGTTCTAGTTTCATCACAAATTCAATATATGAACCTACTTTAGAACTTTAGAAATTCTAGAACAGGAATGAAAAAATTTTTGTACATGATCATCAAATTTAACATATGCACACACAAGTCATGTTTTCTACAGTTCTCACCCCAAAATCTTATTCCATCCACAGAACAAGCTGTATACTTTGTGAGATATGAAAATTCACTTTTATTTCACTATTTCATCAGAAATATTGAAGTAAAAGAGAATTCACTATTTCATCAGAAATATCAGTCATCAAAAGAAAAGGTGTTCATCCCACTCATCTCTATAATCCTATATGGCCCACATAACAAAAATCAAGAAAATAGGATAGCAAGTCCTCTCACATCCACCATGTGCTATAGATATGGTAGACGCATGCTTCAACATCATCTGAATGGAAATGCATTTGAAAATGAAAGAGAGATGGCATCAACTTAATCTTTGTGTCAATGCCACCCAATTATTCAAACTGGAAATTGAAAACTGGTCATGGGTTGGAAGGCTGTCATCACGGATATAGATGTATTGCTGATTAAACTTCACTGTTTTTCAAAAAAATAATTTGTGTTTTTCTAAAACAATTATTGACCCCAATAATTGAAAACTAAAAACCTTGTAAAACATTTAATGGTTAATACTTTCAGTAATGGAAAAAAAAAAAAAAAAAAAAAAAAAATTACTACCTACGGAGCTATGATTGCTCGTGCAGGACCATGAAACACAGAACCAGCTGCTGATAACCAGTTTTCAATTTGATGTCCTAATTCTCGTACTGTAAATAAAGTTGAAAATTTTAAAAAATCTTGAAAAAATTAACAATCATAGTAAGATATAAAAGCAATATGTAAGTAATGCAAATAAAGTGATTCAGATTAAATGAAATACCATCAGTATTTCACTTAATCCTTTAGCAGATATGCAGGCAAAAAATCTGCTACCACTGATACAGAAATAGGAGTGGAAGAATTAACAGCCATTCTCTAGCACTATCCTAGTTGATATCTTTGTACACTCATTCATTATAAACAAATGTGAATCAACTACTGCATAAGATAACTTTAATTATTTTAAAGTTTACTCCAAATGGTAGCCGATTCCATGAAAGTGTTATAATGAATGACACACATCAGTCATGCTAAAAGAAAGAATTTGAAACTTTGCTAATAAATCATATGTGCTCATCAGCTATATGTGATTATCATTCTAAAACTGTTATATTTCAACTCTCCATGGTATCAAATTTACTACCACAAAGTAATCCACAAGTAAATTTGTTTTCTTCTACTTATCTCATGAAACATGATGATATTCGAGGAAATTGTGAAATAACTTTCAGAGTTGGGTTGGGCTACTGGGAAATAAGACAGTAGCTGAGACTACAAATCCAAAGTTTTATATCTGTTAAATGTATGTTCTTCTGGCAAGTGTTTGCCTATTTAATAGGATGCAAAATCCAAGTTCTGAGAGAAAAATCCTTGCCACTTCTGTATATGAGACAAATTATTTCATCCTCAGTTGAAAAGCATCCCAGACAGGATTCAAACCTGGATCTTTCCAACTAAAGATCATCATCATCATTATAGACTCAGCTACAGAAATTCAAGTTTCTGAAGAGAAAGATAATGAAGGTATCAAAAAGAAGCAGAGCAACAGAGAGAAAAAAAAATATATCAAAATCCAATGGGAATATAATGTGATGATCATAGTTCAGATTTAGTCATACTTTTTCACTGGTCTTGAACGTAAAAAAAATAATAATAATAATAAAAATAAAAATAAATAAAAAACAGATTAACATTTAAAAAAAAAAAAATGAAAATCATAAAACTAGGCATTCCAACAGAGACCAAAGGAGTAATGCATGAAAGTGAAGAAACTCAAAATATGTGCATCTGAAGCCATGATTTCTTGGTTAAACTTTGTAATAATCAAATATAAATTTTAATGTTATATTATTTTCTTTCATAAACATTGAATAGGCAAAATTTTATTTGCAAAGAAAAATGACAAATTTGAAAAATGCACCTACTCATACAATTTTCATTAGCATGCATATTTACATTGATTTCACATTCAGAATTTGAAAAAAACATAATAAAACAGACAAAGTACCTTTCATATTCTACAGCAGTTTAAATTAAGCAGGAAGAGGATTATTTAAAGCATAACTTATTCAATTCACTAGCAACCAATTTTTTTTAACATGCCAAAAATGATTAGATTTTTATGTAGGATTCATATTCAGTTACCCTTATCAAGAATTTACCTGAGGTTATAAAAATTATCGATTACAACAACAAAAATATATGGGCAAACAGGCTTTTGTACTTTAATATCATGCAAATGGTTTCAGATAAATGGCACAGATAATTATCTTTTTAAAAAAAGTATAACTTATATGAAAAAAAAGTACCATTATGCTTGTTTGAGGGCATGTTTCATAAATTTCAAACTCAACAGAAAAGAAAATAGGCACCATCAACATAACACCAGTCAACAGAAAGGATAGATTCAACAGAGGAATTACAAAAATACAATAACTGGTGTTACGGAGTTGAAGAAAAACAGGTAAGATACTACTAAATGCTGCCAAGGAAGATATGACAGCTATGAATGACCTCAACTGTGTAGGCAAGTATGTAGTGAAGATAGGATGCTTGAAGAGAGCGAGAGATAGGTAACGAGAAAGGAAGTGGAAGGCATGAAGAAAACTGAGGAGGGTGAAAGGAGATTAAAGACTTGAGGAGTTTAATCTGACGTTTAATTTGAACTGACGAAATAAAAGGGAAAGTGAGAGAAAGTCATTAGAATTAAACAAAGCAAAGAGAATGGAAAAATCAAGAAAAGATGAGAGAGTACTAGAGCAAAAACCACAGCTGAGAGAAAGGCAGGATAGTGGGAAAACTGGTGGGGAAGAGAGGATGAGGAAGAGGCCATGAGAGAAATGAAGCAGTGATGAGGAGTGTGATATTTGAGGATTCAGTTATTTGTAGTGATTCAATGATTAGAAACTGTTAGAGTGCCAACAGGTTTCTAACATTCTACTCTGTGTACAGAGTAGAATGTCAGGAGTGCTTGCCCAGAGAAACAATCAAGAGAATGTGATTATGACAAAGTGAGGCAAGATGACAATGATGGTTGGTAAAAGTGAGTTGAGAGAGAGCATGTGAATCAGGTAGCAAAAATGTCTGACTGATGTTAGAGATTCTTCAACAGAAAAATGTGAAAGAAAATAGGTAATTGCCTAGATATGATAATGCAGAGTTGAAACAGAGCAAAAAGAAAGTTATTGCAAACCGACTAAAGCCGGTTTGCAATAACTTTGGAAATGATTTTGCAGTCTGTATTAATTAGTGAGAATGGATGCCAGTTTCAGATGTCTGTGGTTTCCTTTCATTGGTATTAATCATGCTACTGAGGTTGTGACGGATTGTAGGAGCCCCTTGAAGTAGGCTTCTTGCAGTCTTTTAAGAAGAAATGGTCCGAGTTGATTCCAGAAGACTTGGTAAACTCTGTTGTGAGACTATCAAGAGGAGGTTTGTTCTTTGGCAAGAATGTGCATGCAGTCTTCAGTTCATCTAGAGTGAAGTCTTCAGTTCATCTAGAGTGACTGAGTTTTCTAAGTGGTTCCGATCTGTTGCAGAGATTCTTTATTGTTTTTTTCGTGAAGGGATATTCCTGTAGAGCTGTATGCATTCTTGTAGTATTGTAGGATTTCAGAAGTGATTTTATTTGGATCTTCTGTAATGCAGCCATCTTGTAGTCTAATAGCAGAGATGCAGTTTGCTGCCTGGTATTTTTTTTCCAAAGAGAAAAAAAGATTTTGTGAGTGCATCTGAAAGATTTATAGGTATATGTTGTGATCTAAGTAGGGCACACCCTTTGCAGATAATTCTAAGTGTCTTTGCATGGCTTGGAGGGCTGAATGATATTTAGGACTCTTCTGGAGATACTGGAGCTGTTCTTCAAATTGTCAGATGCTAATGTTCCTCTGTTGATTTTTCCTGTGACTGTAGATCTGCGTAAAGGATTTTATTTGTGATTTTAGGTGGGGCCACCATGTTTTCATTGATTCTGTATTCCCTGTCGAGTGAGTGAGGTTAGTTATTAAAGTCTGAATGTTTATTATATAATCTGAATCTTTCAGGAGGGTATTGTTGAAAATCCAACAGGCACTTTTGATTTGGATGCTTTCAAAGATAATGACAGTTGCAGCTTGATGAAGCAATTATCTGAGATGTAGAAAGGAATGTGTGAGATGTTTCTAATTAGAGGAACGGTGTGTTTGGAAACCTAGTAACTGTCCAATCGTGCTTGATAGAGAGGTCTATTAGTTGCTGTGATAGCTGATCTCCAACGTGTAGGACCTCATATCTGGATGATGATGCTGACAGACATCAATGAGTTCATTATCGTTTACCAATGTTTGAAGTCTGTTTAGTAATGAGCTATGGTATTGAGCACATTAAAGTCTGTCTTTTTTTCTTGGTCAAGAGTGCAGTTAAAGTCTGTGGCTATTATGATATGTTCTTGGTCAATATTGGAAAGATGGGTTTTGAATGAAGTCCAAGATTTGTGATGCCAGAGCATCCTACTGTGGTATGTAGATATTGAACACATGCAGGGTATTATGGTTGGGTGATTTTATGAGAGGTGTATCCCGATATATCAGCATTCACTTTCAGTTTGTAGGGAGATCGATGATGTACACCTAACCTAACCCCTGCTCCATGGTGTTGCTGGGTTGCAGTGATGTAGGTCATAAAGCCACTCTGCCCATTTTCTAGGTAAATGAGGAGTTGATATTTGTTTCTTGCAGAAGTATTATGTCTATATAATATTTCTGTACCTCATCAAGGACTGTTCTATTGTGTAAAGCAGAGGCACATTCTCTTGCATTGAGAGAAAAGACTCAATAACATTACGTTTATGAAAGTTTGATTACGAGTTGACTCTAATATTGGTCCTGGTATTGTGTTTGTAGCCTATTAATTAGACAGAGAGAGAGAGGTAGAGAGCAGATGCATGAGGAATGTAAGGCTCACGCTAAGAAAGTGACTAGAAGCTTGGTGGGAAAGAAAAATCGGAATATAAGAAGACACTAGCACTGTAATCCAAGAAAAATTCCAAAAAGTTCTTCCAGTATATAACCACAGTGGATGAGTGATTTTGCTAGATGAAGATGGTCAAATGTTTTGACCATCTTCATCTAGCAAATGGAAAAATGGAAAAGTCGGTTTGTATTTCTTCCGTTAAGATTTTGGAAAAACTACAAAACTGGGCAAATGAGATTTTACACACACACACAGTCGGGTCTCTTTTTATGCGGTAGATACATTCCACAGAAAACCACATATAAAAAATCACACACACAAAAAAAAAAAAAAACTTGCATTGAAAAATTAGGGTTACGTTCCGTAATTTTCTAAAACCGCATAAAACCAAAGCAATGAATTAAATAAACCTAAAATCGCATTTAAAAAAAAGTTTATAAAAATCCAGGAAAATAAGAATGCCTAAGTTTGTTTCAAAGCTTTAATCATTTAATTTTATTGAAAAGTAACAATTTTTTTTACATTTTTTCATCAGAATTATTGTTGCTATTAGACAATATTTGCAACGTTTGCAAACTGGTACAAAATCACTTTCATCACCAGGAGAGACAGTCAGCGCATAGGATCTGTATGGCAAAAGCAATGGTTCTTCACAAACAGAATTAGCTTTACCCTTGTTCTATGCTGATATTTTTCTTCTGACAATGTAATCAGTGATTAAACTTGACAATGATGATTTTACTAATTTTTATACAGCTTGTGATATCCAGACATACAGTTCTTCAGCACGTTGGAATTTAAAGGCTTGTTCAGAATTTGTGTCATTAACAAGAAAATGATTTTCCAATTTATTGCACGGTTCAAGACCTTCTCAAATTATATTTGCAGTGAGGGAGGTAGGTTTTCTTCTGCTTCACTATCATTTTCTGGATCTTTGACGATATTTAAAGTTAATCGATAACCAATAATATCATCGTCACTTAAGGCATTATCCACAAGCAATTCATCTACATCATTCTGGTTAAATGTATCAAAAACCCTTCTCCACCAATTTCATGTGCCAAAGTACATATGATTTCAGCTGATAATGTAGATGTTTGAATGGTTTCACTTTGCAACACATCCAGGCCAAGCCTCTTTCCATCAGGCATTTAAAGTTTGTGGTCTTATTTCAGCAATACCAGATGCAACATGATTTAAACAGACCAAAATAGAAATTTTTTTCCCAAACATCAGTTATTGTTAATGATTCATTTTCTAGTTTATCCAATATAAATTGAAAAGTGTGCTTAACGTAATATTTTTAAAAAGTGGCAATTATGCCTTGATCTAATGGCTGAATAATGCTTGCTGTATTGGGTGGGAAAAAACACTACCTGAACATTTGAATGTTCTAAATGTCGATGACTTGGTGCATTGTCAACAACGATCCCCTGATGCATTGCTACAAAGTAACAACGTTACTCAATCTTTGCTTGCTTTAAACCCACTTACTTTTTTCTCAGACTTTGCGATGCAAGTTCGATTAGGCATTTTCTTCCAAAACAATCCTGTTTCATCGGCATTAAACACTTGATCAGGACAATATCCACCATCTTCAGTAATTTTGGCTAACTTCTTTTGAAAAATTTTGGCTGCTTCTTCATCTGCTGCTGCAACCTTGCCTGTAATCTTCACGTTATGAAGTGCATTCCTTTTTAAAAACCCAGTTAGCCATCCTTTGCTAGCTGAAAATTCTTTATCAGCCTGGGAAGCAGAAGTAGATGGCTCCAATTGCTTCATCTGTTCATAAAACCGAAGAGCTTTTTGTTTAATTAAAAAACCACTTATAGGAATTCTTCTTTGAGTTAATTCTTGAATCCAAATTATGAGCGCTCTTTCTGTTTTTTCTAATAAAGCATCTCTTGAGTACGATGATAATGTTCTTTTGCTAAGCGATCTAAAAATTGCAATTTTCATTTCCAAAGAAATTGCTTTCCTTTGGTGCTTTCTTTTCTCCATTGGGCCAAATTAAATCTTTAAAATAAAAATTTGCAAAATTTAGACTTACGATAAAGAAAAGACAAACACTTACTCACGTGCAAAATTAAACTTAACGAACACTCACTGTTTACACGTTACACCAGAATGTGCTGCAACATGCTGTTCATTATGTACAATGGGGAAACCCCGAATTTGCATGAAATATGCACCATAAAAAAGATACACATAAAAATAGATCTCTCTCTCTCACACACACACACGCACACACACACACAAAGAGAGAGAGCATGGATTTGTTAAGGGATGCAGGATGCTCTTGTTTTTTGGTAATTCAGTTCCTCTAATAATTATGTAACAAGAGTGGATGGATGACAAACAAAAAGCATATACTGGCATTTTCCTTGATTTTGCAAAGGCAGGGTGATAACTTGAAGTTTAGCAACATATAGATACCAGTTAGTGGACTGGACTGGAAATCAGCTCTCAGACAGATATCAAGGAATTGTACATGGGGAAACAGGATCAGGAAGATGAAAGGTTACAAGTGGAGATCCATAGGGCTCAGTACTGAGACCCATACTCAACCTTTGTATCAGTGATACTGTTATTGGATGCAGGGAAATATTTAATTATTTGCAGATGAGAAGCTTGGAAAGGTTTAAGTAATAATGAGAATGTTGTAGCTTTTCAAGAGGATGTGAATAAGGCTGGAAGGGTGGGTGAAGAAAAACAGTTTAAAAGAACTGTAATATTTTGAAATTTGGGATCAACAAATAAGAAGCCATTCTCTCAGTGGATGAATATATACTGGAGGAAGTGCAAGAAAAGATCTTATGGGTTATGGTAGAAATCTGAACTTCTGCAATGCTCAAACTGCATCAAACAGATCACACTATATCTGAATTATTGTGCTCTGACTTGTCACCAAGATTTTAAGGAATGAAGTAACTTTTGAAGAGAGATAACAAAAATGGTGCAAATAGGTTAAGAGCATGTAATCTTGACAGTTTGATGGTTAGAAGATAAAGGGATGATGTGATTCTTTGATAGTTGCTGAAATATTTTCTGGATAGGGAGGAGATTTTTCAAATGGGAAAAGGAATTATCCCTAGTTCCTTCAATTTGTTTTACCATAGACATATACAAATAACTATCCCCAGGAGATACAACAGAAAGTTGCGAGTTGTATGTGCAGGAACTCTGAAATGAATCGCCTGAGAGGGTAGTGAGAATGCAAATGGTGAATGAGTATAAGCAGTATTATGACAGACTTTGTATCATCCAAGAGGAACCCTCCAAAAGATGAGTCTGGTTTCTGATGGCTCCACGAAGGCCCTGAATAATAAGAATTGCTAACTGTAAAATATTACAGACAATGGCAGTCAAGGAAAGGAATGAGTAGCTACAAAACACAAAGATCCTCTTGAATGGTAGGCCATTTCAAACAGTGACATGGGCAAATATCAAAATAGAAAATCAGACATATATAATCCCACCAGAAGTTTTAGAAGAAAAAAGAATTTTTTTTTTTTTTTGAGCCATTAAAGAGAGAGAGAGTAACAAAGTGGGGGGGGGGGGGGGGGTTCAGGGAAATATTTAAAGGAAGGCGCAAAGCTAATAATAGTAATTACCTCCTAAATTTTGATTTAGAACTATTTTTCCAGTATAAAACCATAAAAAAAGATGTCAAATAGAAACTGTTTTTATTTTGACTAGTTTTGTGAAATACTTTGTTTCTCTTCATCCTATTCGCACAGAAGCCTATATAATATAGAGATATAGAGAAATAGGAATAATCCTCCTCATTTTCAGAACTGGGAAAAAAACTCTTATTAATAAGGCTCAGAAAGTGGACCCTGTGTGGAAGGATGTGCATGATAGAATAAAGAGGTGAAACCCTTTCTGAAGAGTATTTATTCCTCAAAACATTACACATTGATAGAGACATTTTTTTTTTTTTTTTTTTTTAAATAACGAAACCTGTGGTGCGTTTATAATTAGAAGAAACACACGTATAAACCACAGTGAAGATTATTTAATTGTAAAATTATTTTATTTACAATTAAATAATTTTCACTGTGGTTTATACGTGTGTTTCTTCTAATTGATAGAGACAGATTACTGTTGTCCAGACAGGACATCTAGACAGGTGGAAATACAAAATCCTGGTCCCTGCAGTCATGATACCATGGGTACTTTACACCTTCCATGACTCAGACCTGGCAGGACATCAAGGATTTAGTGGAACATGGCAACAAATAAGTGACAGGTATCTATGGAAAGGTATGAGAGGCGACGTTGCCTCTTATGTGTCCTCCTGTCACTTGTGCCAAAAGAAATCTAACTTTGGGGGAAGGCACCGTTACAGCCCTTCTCCGTCCCAATCCGTCATTTTCAAGAAGTGGCTATTGACATTGTTGGGGCCCCTACTTACTACCTTGAGAGGAAGCAAGTACATACTTGTAATTATAGACATGTTTTCTAGATTTCCTGAGGCAATGGCAATGAAGAATCAGACTGCAAGAACAGTAGCCAACAAATTTTTTAAGCTGGTGATATACAGATATGGGACACCCAAGACACTTTTGTTGGATCAAGGTGCAAATTTTACAGCTGAGATTATATTGCAGCTATGCAAGCTGCTCAAGATAAAAAAATTGTTCACCACACCCTATCACCTCCAGGGAAACGGGATGTGTGAAAGACTAAATAGGACACTAAAACATACTCTCCCCAAATTAGCAGACAGCCAGATATCAAATTGGGATGCATACTTATCACATACACCCTATTCGCTTGCAGAACGGTAATTCACTCTGCAATCAGAGAGGCACCTGCTGTCGTCCTATATGAGTTTGTGCCAATGTTCCCTAGTGAGTTTAGGATCTCTCACATCAACACTGGATTCACAGACATTGATGAGTATTTAAATAACTTAATCAAGGGAAACAAAGTGGTTCATGAGATAATTGCAGAATCCAGTAGGAACAGCTCTCAAAGGACGAGAGCGTATAAATAAACTAAGAAAATACAAATACCTAAGACCAGGGAATTTAGTCCTTCTCGAACAAAAGACAACAAAAAAAAAAAGAGGGGGGGACGTTGGGAAGAAGTGGTTCTGGCCCATATGAGATTCTGAAAAAACTTTCCCCGGTAAACTTTAAGATTCGGGATAAGAAGGATCCAAAAAAGATAATTACGGTGCACTCTGATAGAATAAAACTGTATAAAAGTAGAAATTACAGATTAGTATACCTGGGAGACTCCTTGGAAAAGGTGCTGGGGGGGGGGGCATCCCCTCCAAAATAAATCTGGAGCTAATGGAGATTATACAAAAAAAAAAAAAATGCAGACTGCTCTAGGAATCAGTGTAAGAGACTCCAGACAAAATAATGATGGAGTGAGAAGTCCTGTACACCTGAGAAAGAATTATGAAAGAGGATGCGCCAACAACCTGGATGAAGGGAATAACATATCCCTAGAGGAAGTAACTGTGAAATACCATAGGTTCGCAGATCATGACTTCCAGGATATCAGAATTTGGGATTTCCTTGAAATAACAAGCGAGAGAAGAAATAAGTTAAATGATGAAAATAGAGAATATGTTCAAATGCGATACAACTTGAGGTCAAAGAAAAACTAAAAAGCTGAAATAAGTCATGTCTTCTCCAGAAAATGTGCAGACACTAGGATAAGAAAAAATTTTTTGAGAGAGGGTAGGCCTTTGTAAAATCTCTTGTGGTGAAAAATAGAAATATTTTACATGTCCTTCCAGTTCTCTCTGTAGGTGGCTTTCCTTTTTGTTTCTGCATAGCCATGTGATTCTGTCCATGATCTTATATCTTCAAGCCTTCGATATAAGATCTTCAAGTTCTTATATCGATTTTACATGGGCCATTAAAATGCATATAATTAGAAATGCATGCAACCTGTTTAATGTATTAAATTTTGTAATATAATGTTAAAATAACTGAATGTAGAACCACAAGCAATTGTAACTAAAAAGCCCAGACAGTATTTGGCTAGTAAACTGAAGGTCAACAATAGTATCAAAGGTCACTGGATTATGAGTTTTGCCGCCAAAAACTAGTGTAAGCGTGGGTGATAAGGGCACTACCAGTAAATCTGGGAAATTTTTTGGATATGAAAAAAAAAAAGGTGGAGATTGAGGCTCGGGGTCTCTCTTATTTTTTTTTTTCCGGTGGCAAGTTTTGAGGACGGGAAGAGTCGCAATACCGCAAGCAGTAGTTTCTGGAGATCATGGGGAGTTCACTGGCAGTATTACGAGATATCCTTCAGTAAAATTCTTCGAAGAATGTACCGATCCACGTGTGCGCTGATTTGTAGTAGCCGACGATGTTCTTAACAACGATGAAAAAATGCATTAAAGTTACAAGGAAGGAATTTGAAAGACAAGTGCCAGATATTGCCCGATCACAGCTGTTGCGCAAGAAAAATAAAGGAGCCAGCGGAATTCACCCTTAACCCTTTTGGATTCAGGACTATACATGATATAGACCTTGTAAGTACATTGCTTTATGTTAATAGCTTAGATTGTGTGTACAGTCGATAGATGTTAATTCTATTTAACTAATGATATAATGTATTTGAAGAGGTCAGAAAGCTGAACATCAGTTTGAATGTGTATAATAGAATACTGTAGACTTGAATAATGCTTGTGTTACTTAATGTTTGGAACGTGTATAGTGTAATTTTGCCTTATGTTAATAGTAACGAGAGTAAGATTATGTGCTAAAATCCATCCATGTGTCTAATATGCTGAGTGTAAATAATTTCTTTTCTAACGCTTTAAGTGAATTGTTCTAATGAATGTGTGGAGAAGTAGACACGTGACCTATTTACTTTTGTACATAATTGTCTTAGTTAGAATAAACATGTTTGGTTTTCTTAATAGCTTGCCTGATCTTTGTTAGCCAATGCACTGTCTCATAAAAATGAATCAAACCTGTGTGACTTAAGTAAAGAAACAGCCAACTGAAAAATTCAGAGTTGCTTGAGAAGCAATTGATTTAAGAGTTATTCCACATGCGTAGCTAAAATATTCTTTTGTATGTAAAAGAAGGATAGAAAATTCTTTAACACAATCCTTAATGGTGCAGTCGTTAACAAAAATAAATTTTTAAGAATTAATACATTTGAATTATAGCAACGTAGATTAAGGATTTGGTCCCAGTCAGAGGCTTTTCCTCAGTCTACGATACTAGCACGTGTGAGACTATACTTTACAGCCTTGAAGGGGGGGTGGTAAGCTAAGTAGATTACTATAGAACTAAAGTTAAATAATTGTATTATACGGGAGTTTAGAGCATATAGGAATTTTGTACAAGCTCAAGCAACCATGAAAATAACTAAGTAAGAGGAGAAACACATTGAGAGAAAAAAAGTAATGTAATAAAAAACTAAATATTACAATTGGCACAGCTCAACAAAAATATAAATAACAAATTACAAAAAATTACAGTAGCTTAGTAAACTAAAGCAGATAAGGATAAACGTACTGTGGTCATCAATGCTAGTGAATATAACTGGAAAATGAATGTGTTGCTGAGAGACTTATGAAGCAGTGGACTATGATCATTAAAAAGCTTGTGAA